>NC_058092.1:53937500-54562500 GCF_020171115.1 Neogale vison
AAAAATCATTACGTGGATGCCAGAGAATCTCAAAACCACTTGATTTCCCCAAGAATCCCTACCTAATAGGACTTCATCTTCTATTTCCCTAAGCCACTTTGAAGATCCCAGTTTATGGTTTAAAACCAAATTTTCTGTAGTATCTATCTTCTATCAGTGGATCCCTCAGTAGTGATGATAGCATATCTAAGTTTTTAAATCATTGACTGCTCCTTGGGAGCAGGACCTGCTTATTGCCGATCGAGGATAAACTCTAGGATATGTAATAGAAGAGTTCCAGGTGTCCCTAGAAGATTGCAGTAAGGAGGAAGTAGGTCCCAAACTTTCAGCTCAGCGGGAACTGTGGAACTCACCCAGTGATACAATGTAGCTTCATTTCTCTTTGCCAGCATCTGGAGCCCAGCTGTGTCTTATTCTTTTTACTCTCTGTTAATAAAAACCGGATGAAGTGGAATATGGAGGTCTTGGATACATGTACAAGTAAATATTGTGCCGAAAGATAAGGTAATTATAAGATGTAAGCCAGGAAAGGCCCTCATAAAATAGGTTTTGACGGTGATTAACTTTAAGTTGCTACTGAGGCTTCTAGCCGGTGGTATAAATAGTTTGAACGCCTCTGGGTTAGGGAAGACTGTGGAAGAATAACTGTCTGCTTTCAGCTTTAATCATTCAGTGATTAATTGTGATGGACAATGACTTGCATATTTGTAACTTGCTTTCCCACCAGCTAGGAAGAGATGGATGGTCAGAGCAACCGTGTTGGCCCCAGGTCCTAATAGACGTAGGAAGGGGGCCTGGTGTTGTGTGGCCTTTTCACAAGCAGCCAATCCCAGGCGGAATTTGGAAGTTGCCCTTCAAAACTGCCCTTTTATTTTCATCACACGGAGAGGGCTTGCTTTTCTGCCTGGGAATGTGGTGGTGGACTCTGGCTCTGCGCCCTTCCTCTGGAGGAAAGGCACTCCAAATTAGAAAAACAGAAGTGTCCTAGTTCCCTCTTCCCTTGTTGCTGTGGCACCTCCTGCTTCGGCTGCCCTCCCTTAGGTTCTTGGCATGGCTCAGAGGAGTAGGTGCCAAGGCCCAGTGGCCAGCACTGCTGGGAACATACCATGTCAGGGATTTAACGACATCTTCCTGCATATGGTGAATCTTTTTGGTGGGGGGAGTGTCTAAAAAATAACCTCTAGGCACTCTAATTAGTGATATATAACACGATGAATTTGGGGAGAAATTTAACTATATAAAATTTCAACTTTCTACATGAATTGGCTATTTGATTCAGCAGGACATAGCAACCTTTCTAGGCCAGGTTAAGAGACAAGGATGGGGGGCGGATAGCTTAGTCTGGAAGCTCAAAGTAGGTTTTCTATACTCCTGGAGAGAAACCGTGTGATAAGCAGCGTCATGTGTAGTTAAAGGGAGGAACACAAACTCTGTGCTTAAGTGGGTTCTTTATTTTACTTTATTGATTGGATTTTCTGGTTTCCTCAACAGTTAATGGAATCTTAGGTTCACTTGGATTGGGTTATCTAAGGAAGCTGGAATTCTGCCTTAGTCATTTAGAAAACATGTCTTTGAGGATTACTTTTAGTAAAAATAAAAGCATACCAAAAATTTATTGCAGCTCTCTCTAAATTGAAGAATTATTCATGCTGCCACCTGTTGACAGAATTTGGGTGTGCATCTAGTCCACTTGGTCAGTAATCCCTGCCCACCAGGAACACCATATCCGCATGGAATCCGACTGTGTCCCGGGGCACATTGGGAATAAGCACAGCTCCAGCCCTCAGGGAGCTTGAAAAAAAAATTTTTTTTAAGATTTTATTTATTTAACAGAGAGAGACACAGCGAGAGAGGGAACACAAGCAGGGGGTAGTGGGAGAGGGAGAAGCAGGCTTCCTGCAGAGCAGGGAGCCTGACACGGGGCTGGATCCCAGGACCTTGGGATCCTGACCTGAGCCAAAGGCAAACGATTAACAGCTGGGCCACCCAGCCACCCCGGGCGCTCGAAGTTTTTAATAGAGGCTATTAAGCAAGTGTGTTTAAAGATGAATACACACCCACAGGTAGAATGGCAGGTTCTCTTCGGTCCACCAATGTAACCATAGCTTGTCTAGTCTAAATCACTTAGAATGTACTTAATGTATGTCATCTAAGTACTTTCATGTTGAGAATGTCTATTCTTATTTAGATGCAGATTTTCGGAGCACCTGGGTAGCTCAGTTGGATAAGCATCTGACTCTTGATTTCAACTCAAGTCATGCATGATCTCAGGTTGTGAGATGGAGCCCCATGTTCGCTCTCTGTCTCCATCTGCCCCTCCCCGCCAGCCCAGGACATGCGCACATGCTTTCTCTCTCACTCTTTCTCAAAAAAACAAAAAAACAGATTTTCTATTAAAATATTTCCATGGATCATGCTTTAAGTTCCATATCTACTAATTGTTTCTTTTCAAATCCCAGTATCCTTGCAATTTGAGGTACCAAGGAATTGAATCTCATACCCTGAGTAGATCTTTAGAAGAGAAGGCAGATCAGTGTTAACCAGATGTTAACTAAATGTATTAAAGAGGAAAATACCCATATTTTCCCTCACCAGAGTCAAAATGAACATCTCATGCCCTGATACAGGGATATTCTTGGTTGATAATCAGTGGCCAGGGTCGTGGAGAGCCCTTCTCCAGGACCTGTGATCCCCCAGGCCGGGGACTCTGCATCCCAGACTTCAGTGAGAGCCCCAGCCCATTGCCAGGGCCTTTGTGTGAGGCCTTTGTGATACCTTCGGAGAGTAGGATGCCACACCTGCCCTGGAAATGACACTGTCTGAAGCTCGTCACTTCTAACTGTGCCTTTTATGTCTGTGATCCTTGGTTATTAAGGGAAAGGTACGTCATCCCTCGGCGTCCTTTTTTCTTCTTTATCTTCTTTTCTTTCTCTATTACTGATTCCCCTCTTCCTTCCCCTTCATTCTTCACTTTTCCACCGTACCCTCTGGACTCCTTTCCTTACAGCCTTCTCCACCGTCCCCCTACACTTCCTCTGACTCCTTGCAGATACTCTCTCTATTTCTGCCTTAAAGAACACTCGGGTCTCTCCTTGGAGAGGAGGAGGAGACTTACTCTCCCGTGTGAACGCAGCGTGTTAGGTCATGGTGGTGTTACGAGTCTGTCTCCCCACTGGTCCTTTTTCTCCTTAACCTTTGTGTCTTTCTTGTTACTAAACTTGCTGTCTGTCTTCTTAACCTCCGGTCCCGCATGGCCTCATTTTCCCCCAGTGTTGGCGTTTGGCTCCATTTGTCACTGCTCCCCCAGCTTTATACCGCATGCCAGCCACTGTGCTGGGATTTATATATACTAATTTGCTCATTCCTCACAACTTTCTGAATTGGACATGACTGTGCTCATTTTAAGGTACAGAGAGGTGGGTCACCAGGGTCACAGCGTCAGTAAGTGGCGTTAACTGCGGGGAAAACCCAGCCAGTTTATCTTTGGAGTCTTTGTTCCTCTCTGCTAAGCTAGTTTTTCCCTGGTGTGCTTCAAGTCAGTGCAACCTAGATGCCCATCAGTTGGCAGTGGGTTAAATGATGGTACATGGCCAGCCGTGGGGTACTCTGCAGTTCTCAGGGAGAGTGAGAGCGAGGTATATATGGTGTAGGAAGAACCCTCTAAGATACATCAGAAGAAAGAAGCCAGGTGCTGCACATTTGTTTTGTGTATGTGTGGAGAGAATCCAGTGTGGTTGTGCCTGGGGCACCGGGCCATGCACATTTTGATTTCTCAAGCTGCCTCGTATACAGACCACTGCAGTCACCGCAGGCAGGCGTTTCTCTTAAGCTGTGGTTTTCTGTGTGGAGGGAAGACCGCATTGAGTGGTACATGATGTGGGATTCTGGGAGTCAGCCCTGCCCTTGGTTCTAATCTAGGTTCCTCGTTCTTCTGTGTGTCGTTTTGCGCAAGTCATTGAGCCTCTCTGAGCCTCAGTTTTTATAACTTTAGAATGGGAATGATACCCATGTGCTGGAATTCTTGTGACTTTTCAGAGACTAGTTATTTACTCATTCAACAAATAGTTATTCAGTATCCCTGTGTGCCAGGCACTGTTCAAGGCACTAAGGATATAGTGGGAAACAACTATAAAAGTTCTTCCCTCATTTAGCTAATGTTATGGTGGGACTAGAAACACTTGCAGAATAAATCATATCCAGCAAATGATGTTGAAATCTAGAAAGAGAAAAAAAAAACTGAGGGGAGGGGACTCGGGGTGCCCCGGGTGCGGTGGGGCGCAGTTCAACAGGATGGTTCACCGACGAGACGCGTCGTGAGCCAAGACTTGCGGGAGCCGAGGGCGTCCGTAGATAACCTGAAGCAGGGGTGGGTCATGCCATGGGTCCATAAACTGAGCGTTTAAGGTGGGGATGGACCTGCAGGTGTGAGAACAGCAAGGATGTCAGTGTGGCTGGCACAGAGTGATGGGAGGGGACGGGAGTGAGAGGCGATAGGACCGAGAGTTGGCCTTCTAGGGGCGCCTGGGTGGCTCAGTGGGTTAAAGCCTCTGCCTTTGGCTCCAGTCATGATCCCGGGGTCCTGGGATCGAGCCCCTCGTCGGGCTCTTTGCTCGACAGGGATCCTGCTTCCTCCTCTCTCTCTCTCTCTCTCTGCCTGCCTCTCTGCCTACTTGTGATTTCTCTCTCTGTCCAATAAATAAATAAAAATCTTAAAAAAAAAAAAGAGTAGGCCTTCTAGGTGCACAGTTTGGGCTCTTCTTGGGAATGAAGTTGTTCCAGCACGTCAGGGGTGCGGGGCAGCTAGGAGCTGGGTGGTGAGGGTGCTATCAGGATGCTTTGATCTTTGGGTGGAGGCGAGGTGTGTGGGGTGACATTGAGGATCCTGTAGTCGTCCTTTTTTTATACTCGTGGAGGAGGAGCGTTGTAGAGTGGGCACTGGCAAGACCGGAGACCTGAGTCGTGTTCTGCCGCTGTCCCCACCCCCCACCCTCCCTCTGCCACCCCCCCCACCCCACCGACATGCAGGCTCCCTGGTCAGTTACACGTGGGTGGTGTGTGTTCCTGCTGCACACACCTCACAGGCTTGGTGTGAAGAAATGTCTGTACATGCCTGTAAACAGTAGACTACAACACACAGCTGCATTTGTGCAGTTGCTGTTGGGACGTGGCCTGAGAAGCCATGAGTCCACGTTCTTCCCAAGCAGGGTGGCCTTGTCTGGGAATGTTGCCCAAAAGGAGGTGCTCACTTGGTGGGAAAGACAGCACACGGCTGTCCCCTTTCTTAACTTGGATTCTGTGTAACAGTTAATATAGCCTGCGTGTGGGTTAGTTGCTGAGAACTTTCCTCTGGCTGCTGCCTCAGGATACACTTGGACTGTCAGCTGCTTAAGGCTGAGCCTTTGTACTGGATTGGCCAGTCTGTTTACCTTGAACTCCGATGAAAGCTTACCATGATAAGGTATTGAACTGGATCAGGAAAGTCGGCTTCCGGTGCTTTCCTGTTAAACAGGAGTAGGTGATGACGGGGGCAGTCAAGAGAGTGGGAAACTTGTGGCAGAAGCTGGCCTGGGTCAAGCTTCCTTTTGAGTGGGGTGGGGACCAGAATGTGCGGGCTTTGTGGCTCATCACTGGAACGGCTGAGGTGTCCTTGTGTGGCAGAGAGCCGAGAGCACCAGGGACTCCCTAAACCAGCGAATCTCAGAAAAGGAATCAAATAGAGGCAAGTCGTGCCTTGTGCTGTCTTGTGACATGGGGCACCAGCTGGGCTCCCAGGAGTGCTCTAGCAAGAGCGACAGCTGCCGTTTATTGAGTGCTCACTATGTGCCCAACACTTTATATCTCAACGATTTTACAAAGATTGCCTCTTTCCATCCTCAAAACAGTCCCATGCAGTAGGCATTACCTTCTGTTATGGGCTGAGTTGTGCCCCTCTATGTTCATCTGTTCCAGTCCTAACTCTTAGTACCTCCTAATTCAGCTCTTTTTTGGAGGTAGGGTCACTAAAGAGGTGATTAAGTTAAAGAAGGTCTTGAGGGTGAGCACCAGTATAATATAGAGTACTGTAGTGTCCTTATAAGAAGAGGATTTGGATACAGACACCCACAGAGGAAGAGCCCTGTGGAAGACACAGGGAGAAGGCAGCCATCTGCAAGCCAAGGAGAGAGGCCTCAGAGGGGACCACCTGTCCTGACACCTCACTCTCAGACTTCTGGCCTCCAGGACTATGAGAAAACAAATTTCTGTTGTTGAAGCCACCTGTTCTGTGAGAAAACTAAGGACCAGAGAGAGATTACAAAGTCTTGTGGAAGTTTTTGCTGTCAGGGCTAGGCAGAGCTGGGATTGATGTCTGCTTCCAGAGCTTGTGCCCATAACTAACATGTTCCACTGAGCCCTGAGTTTCCTGGCTTACACCGTGGCTTCTCTTCACTTCTGAAAATGCAGCTGGCGCCCGGATCTTTGACTAGGCTACTGTTCTCACTGTTTTCCTGTACTTTTTTTTGCCTGCCAAGCCACTCTCTGTAGAGGTAAGATCTAGGCTAGGAATGGCATAAACAGGTGGCTTGAGATAGGTAGGGGCTTAGTGAATCTAGAAGCCTTTGGGAATTTTCTTCCCAATTCTCTTGCCTTGAAACTGAGGTCAAGAAGACTCTCGTCAAAGTGGTTTGGACCTGCTTAGAAGTGCTGTTAAACCTTCCCCCAAATGGGATAGGTACACGTAGTTAATTAATACTGCACTTGTGGTGTTGCTGTCACTGGGAAGTTTGGCCAGAGTCACCTGGATGACTTTCAGAAAAATACCCAATTCCTGCTCCTAGATGTTCCCTTATAGGAAGAATGGTACAAAATCTGGGCAGTAATAAGCTCTCCCTGTCCCACCCCAAGTCTTCCCTGATAATGTTGATGTGTGCCATCAGAGGGAGAACCTTGAAGTTGAGGAATTACTTATTCCTCTTGTTAGTACTTCTAAACCATTAAAATGGTTGCATTTCAACAATATTAACATCTTAAACCATAACTCTCCCATTTTTGCTTTCATTGTAGGCTTCTCTGTGTTTTCCTTCGTCTTTCAACGTAAACCTGTTTTGAGGATGGGAGGATATGATGAGAGCCACTGTCTTAACAGAAGACCTCTAAGCCACCAGAATTAATGATTCTCTGGTCGTTAGCAGGTCTGAATGTGAGCCCTAAGGTAGATACCACCTGAAACAGGTTCCTTTTTTGAAACAGGGTCCTTCGGAGTTCAGCTTTTTTCATACAGTTGCATTTTCCACCCATTCCTCCAGAGGGCGCCAGAGTTCAGAAACAATTGAGGGGCTGTTGGGCCGACTGGACTAGGAAAGTCCAGGAAAGACCTGGAAACTTTAGCCATAAGGATTTGAGTTTTTATTTGTTGGAGGAACTGTCATATTCTTGTTCAGAGCTTCCTGTTCTTTCCTAGTGCTTTATTCACCTTTCAGCCTCTATCCAAAGGATAAAGAGCAGTGTTTTCTTGTCAGGATAGTGGCCCTAGAACCCAAGTCCAGGGTCTGAGGCTGGGAACTTGGGTCTTTAGAGGAGTGAACCCTTAAATTCTTTTGCACACTTATCAGTGTTGACTGCATCTTCAAAACAGGGATTTGTGTGAATTATATGCACATACAATTTTATTAATATATACCTTATAAAATGTACCATCCAAAATGGAAGCTAAAAAGAATGAACAAAACAATGCAACATAGGTTCTCTTTTTCTGTACTCAGAGTTACTTTGGAAGCCACTGCTTTTGAAACAGTTTTTCTTTAAAAAGGGATTTGGAGGGAAGAACATAGAGATTGATCTTGGGGTGGTTTTGGCCACAGTATCTAACTCAAGTTGTTAATTCGAAGCCTTCAGGAGGAGTTGGTTATACAGGGAAAAGGCAGGACATGACAGTCAGTGAGAGTTCCTTCTGTGGAAGGCTCACTGCCCTCTTTGCTGGGATTCTATATAGAATGTGCGAGGCACAGTACCTGAGGATGACAGAGGGGGTAACGTGTATCTTAAATACCATTTCAGGAAGCTCATCTTCTAGAGCAGACCGTGGTGCACAGTGCAAAGGAAGGTGGGCTACCGTTGACTAATAGACTTAGCAGAGGTCCCGGACTTGCCAACAAACTTCTCTACAGCATCTCCAGTGTGACCTGCAGTGAGCTGTTGGGAGGGAGATGGAGAAAAGGACCTGGTTGAGGGTGTCCAGTATTCAGTAAGGAATTTGGTGGAAAAAATAAAGGAGGCAGGCATGGTTTTATCTGGACTCTTCTGAAACTCCTTGCCCATCACCCAGCCTAAGTTGCCATAGATTGAATTGAGTCCTGAGGGCCCACCTGGGGCCAAATCTTGCTCCTTGGTGACCCAGGTAGTAGGACTTTGTTACCTAACTAGTAGCTATCATGTATTTGAAGCTCCAGGATACACCTAGGTGCTGTGAAGCCCCGATTCTAAAATTGTTTTTGAACTTAATAAATTAATGTACAAGCAGTCAAGCCATTCCATAGTAGAAAAAATTGACATACTGGGTTTACAGGGCTTGACAGAGACCTATATTTCACAGAATTAAATTCAGAGTTTAAAATAAGGCAACTGTCAAATAAATATGGCCACCGAATGGAAGACTAGAAGACAGCTACCCTAGTATTACACATAAATGTTTGCCCACTGCCTGCCAGGCATTGCTGTCTTCCAGGGCTGAGGCTAAGTGTGTGTAGTGTACTTAATCTGAGGTAAAGTTTGACCTTTCACTTTCCTAAATGTCAGGTAGTCATAACTTGACCTGACAAGTTATGTTGAGATTTGGAAAATACCTGGTCAGCAGTTCTTTACTTAAGGTATTTTTCCTTCCATTCTGAATGTACTCTATGCTTAGATAAAAATAATTAGAAGAGTAGAAGGGAATCAGCCATCTTCCCACTGCAGAGAAACCACCATGAATATGCTTCCCGCATGATTTCCCAATGTGTGGTGTGGGTGCCTTTTTTGTGAAGAGGATGCTTAGCCAGAGAGTCACTATGGGAGGAAGGAGACCGTACAGGTGGGTGGGTGACTTGGCACAAGAGGCAGCGTCTGGGCTGCGAGATTGGAAATGCCTCTTTCTCTGTTGAAGCCAGTCCCAATGTGATGAAGGCTAGATGAAGGCAAAGCCCACTGACATCCTGAACTGCGCCCCCCACCCCGGGTGGGACAAGTGTGACATTCTTCCAGGAATCTCCCAACTGTCTTAATGTTAATACCTTGCTAGAGGGGGAAACAACCTTAACTTGACAATGGCAAGGCTGTCTTGCAGGTGTCATATAGGTCGATATAACTTAATCTATATCCCTTCTGTAATAAACAGCATCACACATTAGATACTGTGGGGGCCATTGGGTAATTTCCCTTATTGGTGAAATTAGAAAATAAGCTCCAAGGGAAGCCTAGAACAAACTCTGCGGTGAAAGCTGTGTTTCTTCACCCGCACCCTCCAATCCGGTGCAGAGCAATCCTTTTATCAAATAGAATAAGAGCAAATTACTAGAAAAATTAAAAGAAAAACACATTCAAGCATAAATTTTGGATTCACTAGGCTTAAAATTACTGTGAAATTGCTATAAAATTCCTAAGTGCATTTTCTCATTTTGTAGTTACTGTGCTAGATTGCAGACCACATGTTGAGTTTTGTTAAGTTGTAGGGAATGGATGAAAATATAAGTTGAGGGGTAGCCTGAGAATATTATACTCATCAGCTGTTAAAGCTATAAAAGAACACAAATACAATTTTATTCCTTTGCTGCTTTAACAGAAGAGGAAATGGAGATGATGTAACTTTCCTAAGGTTATGGGAGTAGTTAAGAACAAAGTAAGGACTAGTCTAGTGATTTTCAGTTTAGTGCACTCTGTACTTGGGTCACATGACTCCTTAATCTTTGCTTATACCAAAGGTCAAAGCTAAGCTATAAAGTAGCGTATTTTCTTCTATTTTTAAATTTTTGGAGGTCGACATACATTCCTGATAAAAGCTGGTTTCTGGATGGTATACGTGTAGATTCGATTATTTTGTCAACTGAAAATGCACCATTGACTCCTTGGAATTGGGAAATGTCTTGCATTTGATGTGTTTTGTTTCTGGCATTTAGGTTTTCCTAGGACATTAGTTCAGGCTGAAGCCCTGGACAAAATCTGCGAGCTGGACCTAGTGATCACTTTGAACATCCCATTTGAAACACTCAAAGATCGTCTCAGCCGACGTTGGATCCACCCCGCTAGTGGAAGGGTATATAACCTGGACTTCAATCCACCCCATGTACACGTAAGAATATACAAAGCATTTTTACGGGCTGACGAGAAAGAGGCGAAACATTTCAGTTGTAAAGTGTAGGAAGGATATGAATAGATTATTCGAAAAAGCAAATCTGCATGGCCGAAAGTGTATGTGCTGTCGAAGCGAGCACTGCTTGGCCGAAAGTGTTTGAACTTTCTTGTTCACTAGTGATCAAGGAGTGCAAATTAGATTTATAACACCTGTTGCTGGTGGGACCTAGAAAAAATGGCACCCTCATCTTTATTAGGCATATAAAGTATTAATAGTGTTTTTAAAAAACAACCTTTCAATATACATTAACATCTTCAAATATACATACTTGATTCAACCCACCACTGGGAGTATAGGTTATGGAAATGAAAGCACCAGCAGGTAAGGTCAAGGACACAATGATGCTTATTTCAGAGTTGGTTTTGGAGAAGAGATCTGAAAACAAATGAATATTCATTTATAGGGGATGACTAAATAATCTTGAGATTATGTACGTCTTGCAATATTACATACTCAGTAAAAAGACTGACTTTGTGCTATACCGTTTGACCTGAAGAAATACTTCCTCTGGGTCCTGTTGAATATGAAAAGCAAATAGCACAGTGATTCCATTTTTGTAAAACAGTGACCCTCCTCTACATGTTATCTGTATGTGTGTGTATATGTACTCTCTAGTTTCGTAAGAGCAGGGATAAATGGGGAGGGTTGGGACTATAATAAAGACTTAGGGTCAGAGTGGATGGGGTCATGGGAGTGATGGTAGTGAGGGTTTAAAGGGACTGGGAGGACGAGAGGAATAAACAGGTCCAAAAGTAACACGTGTTTACATGAAATAAACATATGTAAAGGTATATGTTTAAAGAACCTTTTTAAAGTAACACACTCATTTAAAGAATTATTCTTTCTGGTAAAGACATGAATTAGTTCAGTGGGATTCTTACCTCCCGTTACTGGGTGTTAGGTAGAATTATTTGTAGCCATCCAGATGTGGAAGGGGTGACAGTTGCATCTTACTGGGTTAATGTGTATGTGATAGGTAGGTCTGCATATAGATAGAGTCAATAATTACTACAGAAAACCAACTTCAAGAGGGTAAGGGCACCTTCCCAGCTCCTGAGTGCCATGGTTTTGGTGACATTCCAGTGAGTCTTGCTCCTTTGGGCAAAGCACTAGTTGCCATTTGAAGTCGTCTTTTTAAAGGTAATGAATACTTTTGGAATTTCTTTATTAGGTCCCTTCCTCCTTTCCCTCTCAAGAAGCTAGTACAGGGTAAGAAATGGATGGAGAGGAGAAGAGGGTTCTGGATAGGCCTTGACGTTCCACAAGAAATGCTTCACATTTTAGCCCTGCCTAGACCTGCTGAAGCAGAGATTCTCATAAAGTCAGAGAACCTTTAACACTGAGTTGCTTTCCGAAGACTGGAATACCTAAAAGAAACCCACAGTTAGAGTGCTCCCTTCAAAGACAGGTGAAGATGCTAGTCTGGGCCACCTCTCCCAGCCACGGTGGCCCAGCTGTCCCAGAAGGAGAGGTGCTGTCACCCTAGCACCGTTCTGTTCTTCGTAGAAGCAGTGGTATTTACGGGTGCTCTGCGGTTCTGGAAATGACTCTTCTGAGCTTTGCAGCTCTAAGTTAAATAAAGGAGAAGAGAATAAAGGAGATCTACAGCCGTCTCCTACCCCCGTCTTGCCTGTTGAGTCAGGGTAGCAAGCATGGAATACACGTGATGATTACAAGGCTCACCAATAACTCATAAGTGCAGGTTATGGACCCAAGGCCCTGAGCTGTAATGGAATTTTAGTGCATTTCAGATTTATAGCTGCTTTCTGATTATCCATTTGAGTTGCCTGAGCCTTTTGGTTCTGTTCTAGCCTGCCGTTTGACAGATTATTCCTTGTGACTCTCTCCCTGGAGGGTAATAGCCATGGACGTGGGAGACACTCACGTCCATGTTGTTACTTGTAAGTCGGTATGTTTCTTGGGGAGGTTTAAAATAAATCAGAAATCAGGTTTTCTAAATTGTAGTTTTCTAGTTCTCAGAAAATTTTGCCTGATTGTTACAGGACAATGGACACCATGCTCATTTTAATCTATCTCTAAGTAAGTCATTATGCAATCTAGGAAAATAACCCGAGTCAGATTAATCTCAGGAAAGAATTTGAAAGTTAGCAGAGGCAAGACTGAGATACCTTCTGCCAGATCAGTGTCCTCCTAAGTAAACCAGTTGGTTCTTGAGACATTGTCTTTTTTTTTTAAGATCTTATTTACTTTAAAGAGAGAGGAAGCAGGGGCGCCTGGGTGGCTCAGTGGGTTAAGCCTCTGCCTTTGGCTCAGGTCATGATCTCAGGGTCCTGGGATCAAGCCCCGCATCGGGCTCTCTGCTCAGTGGGAGCCTGCTTCCTCCTCTCACTCTGCCTGCCTCTTGGCCTACTTGTGATCTCTCTCTTTGTCAAATAAATAAATAAAATTTAAAAAAAAAAAGAGAAAGCATATAAGCAGGAGTAGGGGCAGAGGGAGAGAGAGATCTCAAGCAGACATCATGCTGAACATGGAGCCCTATGGGGGGCTCAATCTTACGACCCTAAAACCATGACCTGAGCCGAAATCAAGAGTTGGATGCTTAACCAACGGAGCCACCTGGGTGTCCCTCGACGTTTTATTTTCCGTATTAACAGTTCAAACTTTAGAAAGCAAGGCGGTTTTAGAAATGTTTAGAGGGCCAGAGTGACATTGTCTAAAGGTGGGTTGTGGTTGAGGGAGGCAGCATGGAGTTCCAAACTGTAAACTGAAAGTATCATTTTTCAGTGGTACTGAAATATGTTTGGAAAGATCTGAGAATTTAATAAAGATTCCAAGTCAGCTCTCATGAAGTAAGGTTAACATCACTATTAAGAGTGTTAACCTCTTTTCCAATTACTTTCACTGTTAATGGTTGCCACGCAGGCCTGATTCATCATGCAGTGGGAGTCCAAAAGTAAGTACACGGATTTTGGCACAGGAAGGTTTTTAATCTTTGGAATGGCTCAGGTGTTGGCCATATTAACTGGTTTCTCTGGTATTTATAGGGGGTTGATGACATCACAGGCGAACCATTAGTCCAGCAGGAGGACGATAAACCTGAAGCTGTGGCGGCCAGGCTAAGACAGTACAAGGATGTGGCAAAGCCAGTCATTGAATTATACAAGTGAGTGTGCTTCACCATTTTCCCAGCAGACGCTCCGTCAGAACCACATGGCGCTCAGTGGGAAGGACCTAGGGCTGAGGCGGGGTTGGGTGTCTTTCACCTAGACAAAACCCTAAAGGCCCAGTTCCTCCCTGGGTGTCTAGGGGAAATGCTGGGGTTGCACGTGGGAGATACAGCCCAGTTCTTTTATGCTGAAATTTTTGTAATACAAGGACTGAAACCTGATCATCTCCGTCAGGTTGTAAAGTTATGTGTAGGATTATTTTCCTTTTCCTTTTCAAGGAGCTGAAAGAGGGGTTTATATTTTGACACTGCCACCTGTAAATATCTCAGTGGGATAGAGGATGAGACGGGACCTTTTGCTTAGATATAGCTAGAGGGAATTTAACCCAAAAAAGCAACACTGTAAGCTGCAGATGGCAAAGTGAGATGGCTGCAGGGGCCAGGGAGCTGTTGGAAGGGAGTGTCAGACCCGGTGGAGGATGTGTTCATCGGGGCAGTTGAGTGACAGTGCCCGTGCCGCTCTAGTCACTTATCCCACAGGGGCACTCAGGCCCAGAGTGGCCAGTGAGCCCTGTTTTTCAAGAGAAGCAGAAATCTGGCTGTGAGTTGAGGGGGTGGGGGGGACATCCCAGTTTGTATCTTGGCAACAAATAACATTCTTAACAGCATGCACAGTGAACAAAACCCATTTGCAGACTGCGTACAGGACAGCTGTCTGCAGCCACTACTGGAATCGGGTTTTGACCTTTTACCTCCCAAATAATTTAGCAAGCCTTTAGATCAGAAGTTACGATCCTGTCATCATGATGCGTCATGTGTTTCGCGCTCTATTGTAAGTAATAAGGGTTTTCCAGTACCCAGGTTTGTCAGTGGTTTGTCTTTGGAAAAGTGTATCCTGAGGGCGCCTGGGTGGCTCAGTGGGTTAAGCCGCTGCCTTCGGCTCAGGTCATGATCTCCGGGTCCTGGGATCGAGTCCCGTATCGGGCTCTCTGCTCAGCAGGGAGCCTGCTTCCCTCTCTCTCTCTCTCTGCCCGCCTCTCCATCTACTTGTGATTTCTCTCTGTCAAATAAATAAATAAAAATCTTTAAAAAAAAAAAAAGTGTATCCTGAGGCAGATTGGGGATTGTCCATATAATGTTATTCTTTGATACATATTTTTTAAGATTTTATTTTTTTGAGAGAGAGCGTGTGCACAAGCAGGGGGAGAAGCAGGCTCCTCTTTGCTATGTTTTAAACAGGAGAAGAAGAGGAGGCATCACGGCAGGCATGCCAGAACCGTAAAAGCTGTGGTTTTACTTAGGTACGCCGAATGCGGAGGTTGGCACTTAGCGGTGGTTGATAGGCCACAAGGTCGTGCTGGCTTTATGCCCAGGATCTTCACCCACCCTCATGTCATGTTAGAGGAAGCCAAAAAGGCCTTCGTGTGTTGGCTTTTGTTTTTCAGGAGCCGAGGAGTACTTCACCAATTTTCTGGGACGGAGACTAACAAAATCTGGCCCTACGTTTACACGCTTTTCTCGAACAAGATCACGCCTATTCAGTCCAAAGAAGCATACTGAGCCTGCCTAGTGGAAGAACCAGGAAAATGTCGTCCATTCAGTTGTGTGTGTAGTATCGGTGCCGTGTCCAAGGTAGAAGCTAGTGGGGATAGCTCACAGCATCTTTTCTAGTTTAAATGGCGAACTGAAATGAAAACGAATGAGTAGAAAGCGTTCCTGAAGCGGCTCCTCTATGCCTTTCTCGAGAAGGGTCACCAACACATGCGTACGATGCCTCTGCACGTCTCAAGCCCTTCCCAAGAAAACAAGCCCAGGCCAGGCTTCTGGCGGCATCTAACCCCAACCTCTAGCTGATCTCTGGCCCTCATGTTGTTGCCGTAGTAGCCCTTTGGCGCGTGACGGTGTTGGCCTCTGGTGCCCTCCGTCTCCCGAAGGCTGTTGAACCACAGCGCCAGGCCGCCTTGTCCCGAGATTTCTGGTATGTGCCCTTCCTGGTGACTGTGCGCTTGAAGCCAGTTGCTTTTTGTGGTTGCTTCCCTGGCCTTGAGTGATTGTCCATGATTTATTTTTCCTGTTAGGAGTGATATCTTTTCTGCATCCATGCTCCATAGAATCTGTCCTTTGCAGACATCCCTGGAATGAAAGGATTTGGTTTCCACTCTTTTTATTAGACTGTATATATTTTTTTTAGCCTCTGTTTTCTCCCAAGGCTATGAAGCAATACAGACAGGTACTGCTTTGATCCCTCTCAGACCTGTTTCTAAGAGCTGAGAGCAGGGGGGGCTGTCAGATCGCTTCCCACACCAGGAACTGGGCTCTGCCGAGGGCCTCCTTAATGCTGCTGGGCTGACTCTCATGGGTTGACACTGCCCTTTTTTCTTTTATTGTGAAAAAATAAAATCCTCAGAGTCTTTGGGAGTCTTCAAAAAAAAATGGGAGATGCTTACCTACATAAATGTTAAAAGATCGTATCTTGTGTATAGAAGTAATAAGGCCACATGAAATTACTGCACTAAAAGAATAGTTTAGTTTTTTCGTCAAGACAAAAAAATGTATTTTGAAATGCTGCTAAATATTGATGCTGACAGTGTTTTTCTCCTGTGAGTGACCCAAGCATATTATAAATAGTTGGTAAAGGGAATGGAGCCTTTGGGTTGAGGAGAAAGTTGCACTAGCTGGGCCCGGAACTGAGTAGCACAGCTTTATGATTATGGGAAAACAAATTCTTAAAACTTTTTTTCTGTTCCAAAGATGCTTTCTGTGGGGTGGCCATTAAGTCTAGAAATATAGATAATACAGTTTTGTCATTCTTTATAATGTACTATCAATAAACCATTTATTAAAGATCTGCCTGGTTTCCAGACTTGGTGGCCACCTATTGTAATTCTTGCTCTCCTCTGGGAAGAACAATGAAATTTATTCCTGTTGCCTTAAAAATAACTACCCCTCTTTATGATTGTCCCTGAAGAAGGTCCTTTGCTATTCCTGGGAGTGACTTCTGCCTAACTCTTCATACTGGAGGGAAAAAAACCTACCCGTTTCTGCACGCCACTTGTGTTGTACCATATTATTTATTTTCTGAAGATGTCCCAGTAGATCCCTAGTCAGTCTGCATCTTCTGTCCAGATACTGCTCTTGCCGGTTCTTCTCCCTCTCTCCCTTCATGTGACTATTCTTTGACTGTCTTAGGTGATCAGGGTGAAAAGATACGGGTAAGGCTCAGGTGTCCTGGTGATACAGGCATAGAAAAAACAAGTCTGAATATGAGGAAAATGGCACAACTTAGACTATTGTTGCCATGGAGACCCTTTCCACAAACTAGGGAAAGTAGAGAGTTAAGGTTATTAGGTGGACAGTTCAAGAAAAGAAAGTGTGTGCCCTCCTAGAAGCAGACAGATCTTCACAACTCTACCTTTAGTTCCCTTTTGAACAGACTCCCTTGGAGTTTTTGAGAGAAGTATGGGGAATGGCTGGACCCTGGTGGCATGCTGTCATTCTCCATCCTTCCCTCCTCTCTGGCAAAATAGACAGTTGTGGGCAGTGTTGGAGCCTCTGGGTGTCTCAGTGCGTTTTCTGTTTCTGAGGTGATCCAGCAGTTGAGGGTCCTGTACTTGGTGAGACCAAAAACAGACAAACACCTTTTCCGTGATCTTTGAAAGATGATACTTATTTCATGCTTAGTGGCCTAAAATGTCTATTTCTGATTTTCTTCAACCAGCTCTCTAGTTTTTCGTCCAGTAATTTTTGTAAAAAATTAAAATCTTCTTGCAGGTATTTGGACAAAAGCAAAAAGGACATCTTCTCTTGGTCTTCCTTCTATTGACACACACATGGTTCCTTCAGAGTTACACAAAAAGGAAGTAGTCAGGGTGTCTCTAAGATTCCTACCTGTCCTCATATCCTGTGATTCTAGTCAGCTGTGGATTCATTTTGTTTTCCATTACCTGAACAGGCTTTCCCCTTAACTTAGAACTTGGAAACTTTGCCATATTTAATAACTCTCTTAACACCAAGGCAGACATAAAATAAGTACCATTTACTGAAGGCCTTTTGGGTGCTAGGTGTAGTTCTAGGACCTTAGCAAACATCTCAATTAATCTTTCAAGCATCCTCTGAGATGGACGTGGTGCCATGTTTATAAACAAAGAAGGCAGGGGTCGGAGATGTGAAGCATCTTGGCTGGGCTCTTGCTGCCGATAGCCAGTGCAGCCAGGACTTACGTGCAGGCTTCCCCAGCTCTGCAGCCCGAGTTGGCTCCGGATGTTTACTCTGTCCTATCCCAACCAAGCCAGGGTGCTGAGCCTGCTTGATTCTGCTTGCATTTCCAAGTGGCCTCACACGGAAGTAGCTGACGTGCCATTCCGCTCTGTATGTGACTGATTCCTTTTTTTCCCCTTTGCTGAAGCAAAGGGAGCTGCTAGAGGAAGGTCCGAGGCCTTGATATTTTATAACTACTCGTTTATAAAGTGAACGGCTGTTGAAGAAGGCTTGGGTCCAGGCTAATCTGTGGAGGAGTCAGGTTCATGTCCCTCACCTACCATTTTGGTGTCCATGGGGTTATACCCTGGAGGGGACCTTTACCCTTGAGCCCCACCCCCCCCAAGCTGTCATGCTCTCTACTGTAGACCTGGGCTACTGGCAGCTCTCCCGATGCTACTCACTTTTCTTCCCTGTTACTGGAACAAGTCACTCCCTTATTCATACCCCGAATAAGGCTCTGAGGATAAACTGATCCTGCCTGAAGTGCTGGCGGGTCAACGGAATGTGATTGAGCTGCTGACATAGAGCCACCCCGGATTTTTGCACCGTCTTCCCTATCTTGCATTCCACACCAACCTGATGCTGAGCGCCACATTCACACCTTTGCCTGCCATCTGCTGTGCTGGCTCCGGCATTAGCCAGGGGAGACGGCTTCCTGTCTTCCCTGCCATCCTCCAGCGGCCACGCTCGCAAGAGCTCCAGCCCCAGCTGTGCCCCTCTTTGCTAGGGAAGGTAAGGAGAGAGTAAAGGTAAGGAGAGAGTCATGGATGAGGGGGATTCTTGGAAGAGGTACTGCTGTGGCTTCTTCCACCCCTTAAATTGTTGTTGAGACAGGATAGTTGTAGGATAGACAGGATAGAAGGGTGCCTGTGTGCAGTCGTAGATAGGATTGTAGAAAATTCGGCTCACTGTCAACTGATTTCAGTATTTCACTGTAGCTGTCGAGCTGACTAAACACCTTGCCAGCTTCTGCTTGAGGTTGGCTTAAATCATAAAGACCACAAATTTCTGAATGTGTGAAGACATAGCTGTTCTTAGTAGTGACTGTTGAGTGGTACTTCCTGCTCAGTACATTATATGCATTGTCTAATTAAATTCTCAGCAATTACCCTACATGACAGATACTCAGTTATCCTGTCTCCTTATGTAAAAACCGAAGTCATCCCATTTACTTAAACTTGTGTTTTTCACGTACCTATAGGGATGAATCAGGAAATTCAAAAGGGCCCTTTGTGTACCTTTTTCTCCTTTGAGCACCCCATTCTAAAATGGGTAAAACAGTGTTATTTGTCCCTGGAATCTTTGCCTTTGGCACCCTGGGTCCTGGTGGTAGTCGCGCACTGTATATGCAGAGGGCACCCATCTCATTCGCATTCTGCTGGGTTGCAGGATCTCGGGAGACATTCGTATCTATCTGGTGAATTTCGCGTGTTACCTTTTATTTAAAAGACAGTATCTTTTCTTGCCACAGCAAATTTTGCCAGGGATGCAGTTCATAAGGCCAAGTTGTGTTCTTGATATGAATTGCTTTCCTTTCAGTTCCCCTGCATTTTTAGTAACTATCTTATCCTTTGTAGTGTCTCAAAAGAAGAATCTAGCAGTGGAGACTTTTTTTTTTTAAAACAGGAGTGTGGTCTGATCCTAAGTTATCATCCCTTTCCACCTATAACTGATCCAGTCTGGTTTCTAGATGAAAAGTGTGCAAGACCCAGATGTTGGGAAACCATGAAGCCACATTTCAGCTGTGAAGAGAGATCTGCTTCCTGCAGCTGTTGAGACGAACTCCCATGACAGTTGTTCCTACACACCATTCCTTATCTTTTTTTCAACAAGTTGCACAAGTCTTGCCAAAAGAAATGCCATTATCTGTGTGCTTCAGGGAATCCCCCCAATTGGATCAGTGTGTGTATGGGTCTGTGTGTGGGGGAGGGAGAGGTAGGGAGAGAGGGAGATGGAGAGATGGCAAACACCTCCAAAAGGAGGACAACCCTGGGATGGCATGGGTGTGCGTTCCTTCCTGGCAATCATCAGGCTATTCCAGGAAACAGCGTCATTCTGTGGACATAAAAGGCTTTCTCTTTAAAACTTCACCGAGGAGCATTGCACCTTGAGATTCTCCCTGGGGTTGGTGTGTGTCTAATTCCATTTCATAAAACCTTTCTTCGTTTTGAAACTGGCTGTAAAGTCGGAAATGTACTAAATAAAAGACTGTTTTGTATTTAATTTAGAGAAGAGTAAAGGGAAGAAAAATAAACCTCAGTGCTTATGTAAGCTTCAAGGTGTTAGGGCTCAGAGGGCTTTTCTAGTTTTATGAGAATTTGTACTACTGATTTTTATATATATTCTTGTTTCTGAGATGAACAGATCTCCGGGGAAATTGTTGCATTACAATGGCGTTTCACTGTGACTCCTCTGAAGCTCGTATCTGTTCTCTAAGCCAATGACAACGTGTCGCTTCGGTTTACTGTCCTGTGAAAAGTCCGCTCCAGTTTCCCACAAGATGTGTGTTTACGATGAGTCACTGCATCTCCTCAGTGCGAAAGCTGTCAGCCCTCCTGATTTGGGTGTATGCGCTTAATTCAGAGTTTCTAGACCTGTAGTCTAATCTGTACATGCTCTCCTAACTGTTAAATTGTGTTATTGACTATTTTGATTATCTTGCTTGAAGATTGATTCCTCCTTTTTAATTTGAGAGAAATAAAGATTTTTTCCTGCTTATAACTAGTGAATTTAATATTTGTGTAGCTTTTTACACTGGAGAGTATACGTCTTCAGAGATCTTTATGCCATTCTGCAACCACTTCATCGTCAACGGTGTTACCTCCATTTGGCCGATGAGGAGCATAGAGAACACCATGTCGCCTGGCTGAGGTGACAGTTGGTGCAGAGCAAGATGATGAACGTAACCCGAGACCCCACTCTCGTTTTCTTTATTGCAACACCACGTTGCCTCACTTCAGAGACACTCAAGCACCTTATTTGTCTAACACTTTATTCTTTATGTATTTTCATAAACATTTTTTAGTTTTGTTCTTGAGATAACTGGATGATGTGAGTCAAATCCCTCTCCATTTTGCATTTGGAGATTAGATCTGAGTGTGTGAGTCCAAGGTCATAGTGTCCAGGGCTACTCCACAGAAATAGAAAAGTCAGCAGCCCTGGCTAGTGGAAGCTGGGGTCATGGAGGAAATAGAGCCTCTGCAGAAGCCTGCCTACAGTAGGAGGGTATGGAAGGTGCCCTGGCATCTCCCAACCTCACATTCTTCGGTCTCCTGCAGAGGTCTTCCACTAGCTGGGTTCAAAAGCCACCTGATGTATGAGCCTGAGGAAGTTTCCATAGGCTTCCATGCCGCTGGAAGATGAACTTGGATATGAGGGCAATGTGGTAGATTATATCAAAGTTAAAGGCATTCACCCTTCAAGAGAATTTTACATTTTTGCCCCTTTGGCTTTATGCCGGGGTGTACTGATTTGCTTTAGCCTCTGAAATGTGAGCAAAAATGAAGTTGCCACTCCGGAGCAGAAGCCTGAGGAGCCAAAGCATGGTCACCAATCTTTCCCTTTCCAGTGAGACTATCAGTCTCCTAGGGCTCTTCCTTCAACTGGGATCCTAAAATGGATGTTGAGCAGAATTAGTCCATGATGGTGTAATAGTGTGCATGTAAAATAAACCTTTGTTTTTATCATCCATTGGGACTTGGGTGGAGTTTGGTACAACAGCATAGCTTAGTCCAAGCTGACTGATAGAAAATGGGCCTAAGACTCTGTCATCCAGTTACACTTCTCATTCTCTTACCAAGCACTATTAGACTGTGGGAATGCAAAGATGAGTAAGACCCAGTTTTTGCCCTTGACTTCCTCAGTCTCCTGGAGGAGATGGGAATATACTTAAAACTACACATAACTGTTGAAATTAATAACTCAATTATAAGTGAGAGAATACAGAAGTAGTGACTTTCTTGGCTAGACAGCTAGACCAAGTAAGGGCTAATACTTGAGCTGAGTGATGCACGGAAGAAGGAACCCAAACCAAGGGAATGATACGTAGGCAGAAGTATGAGCATCTATGCCTTGTGGAAGCCAGAAAGGTATGAGGCAGCACTGCTGAGCTAAAGATAAGATCGGCTGTATTGGGAAGTTGTGTGGCCTGGTCTTAACTTTGTTTGCAGTACATAGTAGACTATGCCAGAAAGTGACTCATCACAATTACTTGATAAAATTGTACTACAAGTCTGAACTAAGATGTGGTAGAGCTCAATAAAGAGGGAAGCTGGATTATAACAGGAGTAAAGAAGAGTTAAATGTCTCCAGGGGAGCAACAATGAAATGGGTATAAGGCTGTGGGGAGGGGCAGACACTGTGAAGACTGCCTTGTACTGTTTTTTTCTCAAAGGAGAGTCCCTGTTGCTCAGCTCTGAACAGTTTGTACCACGTTGGACTTACTGACCCAATGCTGCCCAGTGATTCAATTTGTTAAGCCAGAAATTGATGTTTTATGTAAAATCTTACTTTTAAATATTTACAATTTAAATTAAAAAAAAATTCCACGGGTCAAGTAGCACATGAAGTCAATTTGGGACTTCTGGCTTAGAGATACATAGGAGGTTAGGAATGAGGATCTTAGTGGCTAGGTAGATGTCTATGAAGTAAGGAGGTATGATTTGGGTTTGGTTTTTTTTAATGATTTTGTTTATTTATTTGACAGAGATCACAAGTAGGCAGAGAGGCAGGCAGAGAGAGAGAGAGAGGAAGAAGCAGGCTCCCTGCAGAGCAGAGAGCCCAATGCAGAACTCTATCCCAGGACCCTGAGATCATGACCTGAGCCGAAGGCAGAGGCTTAACCTACTGAGCCACCCAGGCGCCCCAGGAGATATGATTTGTAAAGGCAAAAGTATGAAGGTGAGGATTTTCTAACTAGATTAACCAAAAAAAGTGTGTAGTTTTATAGAATTCTGCTGTCAGAGAACACCACCTATTCTGATGAATCGATGTTTATTTTTACTCCTTGAGTTCCACTGAATGATTTTTCCCTTATTCTTTGCAGCCAGTGAATATTCAAGCATCCAATAATTGTGTGTGTATGTGTGTGTATATGTATATACACTATGTGTGTAATAGAATTATGTGTGTGTGTGTGTGTGTGTGTATATATATATATATATATATATATGCATATATGATAGAAGGTGCTAAAATTTATTGAGGGTTTGCTCTGTGGTGCCAGGCAATAGGCCAAGCATTGTATACTAGCTACAAGTAGTGAAGCTGAGGTTCAGACAAATGAGGTTATTTGTCAAGACCACTCATGCAGTAAGTGGTAGATGAAGACTTCAGCTCTACTCCACTTACTACTCCGCTGTTTTTCCTCATTCTAACTCTCACTGCCCAAAGACACCAAGGGACCATATTAAGGGCTCTGAAACCAAGGCACCTTTGGCTTTGGGCAGGAATTCCAGGAGTCAGGGTGGAGAGCCCGGCCGCTTGGAGGTGGCTAGGACTTGAGTTGTGTTGAGTCTCTAGTGGCCAGCTTTTTTCCTAGCCAGAATTCTATGTATTCTTTAACAAGTCTAGAAGGCCTCCCATGGAAAGATTAGATTTCATAGTCCATCAGGAGTTGACACTCTGCATTTCCCCATTTCAGTGCCTGAGAAAAGAAAAAAGGTTTCCTGACAAGGAAAAATCGGTTATAAAAAATGAATAGATCATCTTTAAATCAGGACAGATCAGCCACTCCTGTGGCAGGAATGGCCCACCTACACTGACCACTATGTCATAGACATCAACCATCCTGGATACACTTAAGCCACATCAGACTACTCTGGACATATTGGTCCCCAGACATACCAACTATCCTGGACACCAATCATATACACCCACCACATTATGGAAACATTTTGTCAGTGTGACAGGGTCAGAGAAGGGGGTGCAGGCTAAAATTACTTAGAGACTTGAATGAACCATCTATGTGTTATCTATATAAAAACTTATGCATTTTTCCTATTTGAAGCCCCACCCCCAAAAATCCAAACAGCCCTATAATCTAATGCTCATGAAAGTCTCACCTAAAAATTTATAAATGTTGGCATTTGAGGTTAGGTAGCTAAACTCATTGAAGGTAAATGGCAGATGTCTAAACCTTAATCTTTCTACACACCTTACAAAAACCAGAGACCAAGGACAGCAAATAAAGTTACAATTAACTCACCACACAACACAATTATATCTACTACATAACAGGAAATAGAAGACTGCAAACTCCTATTTCATTTGAGTGGGAAAATACATACCTGAAATCAGTAGCACCAGCAGTGGAGCCGGTGTGGAAGTGGAGAGGTAGGCAGGAAATATTTGGGAAAAGTAATGAAAGGGCACAGCTTCTGGGAAACAACAAAGGAACTTGAAAGGAGGTGGCACCTCTTAGAGATCTGGTGATGGAGAGGGAAGAATAAAGAAGTTGGTGGAAATTTGGGGTTCTACAGAAATAAGAGTTTCATGAAAGCTAACATACTAAATTTTCCTTAACACTCCTCCCCTGCCCCCAAAAGATGCTCCTTATTAAAGAAATTGCATTTCACTGTACCAACTGAAGAAGGCACTCTTAAACTAAGAAAACTGGTAAGCCACTCAACTCCTTCAATCCCGTCTGTAGAAACACCGGATATAGGAAAATCTGAAGTCTTAAAAATCAAGAAAAGAAGGCTGGGGTGCCTGGGTGACTCAGTGGGTTGGGCCTTGGCCTTTGGCTTAGGTCATGGCCTCAGGGTCCTGGGATGGCGCCCCTGGGATAGAGCCCCGCATCGGGCGCTCTGCTCAGCAGGGAGCCTGCTTCCCCCTTTCTCTCTGCCTGCCTCTCTGCCTACTTGTGATCTCTCTCTGTCAAATAAATAAATAAAATCTTTAAAAAAAAAAAAAGAAGGCAGACAACCTCCACACAAAGTAACTTTTAAAAGGAATAGGTTAAAACTTCTTCAGCCTATGAAAATACTCAAGACCCAACCTTGAGGCAGAAAAAAACCACCACAACTCTCCAATATGAGTCAAATATGGTCAGACAATAACAGACATGAAAAAACATCACAAATCAGAAATTCACAAGTGCAGAAAAAAAGTGGGCACAAAACAAAAGTTTGTGAAATAAGAATTGCCTGAACACAAAAAAGTGAGGGAAAAGATAATGGTCCCCCAAATTAAGACTAAACTGCAAGGTACACAAAAAAGAAATGATTAAACAAAGCATGAAAAGGAGACATAGGAACATGAAATGAAAATTTGCCAGGGAATTAAAATAAAAAGTAAAAAACTCAGAAAATAATAGCTTTAGAAGACAAAGAAGATTTAACACACCTATAATTGAATTATGTAAGAAAAAAAACCCCATAAAACCAATGTTTAATGCTATAATCTTATAAAAACTTACAAAAGATAAACCCTGAATCTACATATTAAAAACGTACACTGTGGAGCTGTGAGAACTGACTCAATATAGTGAACTTTGTTTTCCTAGATATAGTAGAATATCTAGGAAAACACCTCTCAGCCTCTGGACAAAAAGACCAAGTGATTCAAATACAAAGCAAAATAACAATGGAGCCACATTGTCAAGGAAAGAAATTGTGAACTACAGATGTTATATCCAGGCAAGCTGACTTTCAATTATCAAACAAATGTGGCACAAAATGTTTATAGTTGCTGCCACTGGGTGAAAGGGACCAAGGGTAGTATTCTTTTAACTTTTCTGTAGATAGAAATTTTTCTAAATACTAAGTTGGGGGAAATCTCAAGTTTAAAAAAGTATTGACTAATTATTGATCTCTCAATTCCTTTCTCCAGCTTCTGGCAACAACTTTTATACGTTCTATCCATGGATTTGCCAATTCTGGACATTTCATATAAATGGAATCATATAAGTGGACTTTTGTGATTGGCTTTTTCACTTAGTGTAATGTTTTCAAGGTTCATCCATTTTGTAGCATAGATCAATACCTCATTCCTTTTTGTAGCTGAGTAGTATTCTATTGTGTGGATATACAACATTGTGTTTATTCATTCATCAACTGATGAACACTTGTGTTTTTCCACTTTTTGGCCATTATGAATAATGCTGCATGAACATTTGTGTATAAGTTTTTGTGGACACATATATTCTTAATTCTCTTGACTATATAGCTAAGAGTCAACTTACTGGGTCATATGGTAACCCTATGTTTAACTTTTTGAGGAACAGCCAAACTATTTCCCAAAGGGGTTTCACTACTTTACATTCCCACCAGCAATGAATGTGAGTTCCAGATTTTTCACATCTTTGTCAACACTTGCTGTTGTGTCCTTTGGATTATAGCCATCCTTGTGGATGTGAAGTGGTATCCTGTTGTGATTTTGATTTACATTTTCCTAGTGATGTCAAGCATCTTTCATATTCATTATTGGTCACTTGTATATCTTTTTTGGAGAAATATCTATTTAAATCTTTTGTCCATTTAAAAACTGCGTTATCTTTTTATTGTTGTGTTTTAAGAGTTTTTTTATATATATACTGTATACTAGACTCTTTTCAGATCTAAAATTTGCAGTATTTTCTCCCATTTTGTAGGTTTTTCACTTTTTAAAAAAATATCTTATTTATTTATTTGACAGGCAGTGACCACAAGTAGGCAGAGAAGCAGGCAGAGAGAGAGAGAGAGAGAGAGAGAGAGGTGGAAGCAGGCTTCCCGCCAAGCAGAGAGCCCCAATGCGGGGCTCGATCCCAGAACCCTGGTGTCATGACCTAAGCCAAAGGCAGAGGCTTTAACCCACTGAATCACCCAGGTGACCTGGTTTTTCACTTTGGAAATACAAAAGTTTTTAATTTTTTAAAAAGATTTTATTTATTTGAGAGAAAGAGAGTATGAGCAGGGGAAGGGGCAGAGGGAGAGGAGAAGCAGACTTCCCACTGAACAGGTTGCCCAACACAGGGTTCCATCCCAGGACCTTGAGATCATTACCTGAGCTGATGTCAGATGCTTAACTGACTGGTCCACCCAGGTACCCCCCAATTTTTTTATTTTGATGAAGTCCAATTTGCCTACTTTTTCTTTTGTTGTATTTTTGGTGTCATATTTAAGAAACCATTACTTAATCCATAGTCACAAAGACTTACATTTATATTGTCTTACAAGAATTTTGTAGTTCTTATGTTTAGGTCCTTGATCTAATTTGAGTTAATTTTTGTATATGGTGTGAGGTAGGAGGTCCAGTAATTCTTTGTATGATATACAGATGTCCCAGCACGTTTAGTTGGAATGACTATTCTTTCTCCACTGAGTTGTCTTCATTATTTGGTTGAAAATCAACTGGACATACATACATAGTTTATTTCTGGGTTCTTAATTCTGTCTCATTGATCTATACATCTATCCTTATACTAGTACTGCACAGTCTTGATTACTGTAGCTTTGTCATACCTTTTGAAATAGAAAATGTGAGTTCTCCAAATCTGTTACCTTTCAAGAATGTTTTCACTCTTCTGGGTCTCTTGCATTTCCAGATGTAGTTTATATTTTATTTTATTTTTATTTTATTGCACTGCATTTTTAAAGATTTATTTATTTATTAGAGAGTGAGAACAGGGGAAGAGGGGCAGAAGGGGAGGAAGAGGAAGAGAGAAAATCTCAAGTAGGCTCCAATGCCCAGCATGGAGCCCGATCTAGGGCTCTGTCCCAGGACTCTGAAATCATGACCTGAGCCAAAGTCAAGAGTTGGGAGCTCAACCAACTGAGCCACCCATGCACCTCTCCGTGTGTATTTTATTTTATTTTTTAAAGATTTTATTTATTTATTTGACAGACAGAGATCACAAGTAGGCAGAGATGCAAGCAGAGAGAGAGAGAGGAGGAAGCAGGCTCCTTGCTGAGCAGAGAGCCCAATGTGGGACTCAATCCCAGGACCCTGAGACCATGACCTGAGCTGAAGGCAGAGGCTTAACCCTCTGAGCCACCTACGTGCCCCTCCATGTGTATTTTAGAATCAGCTTGTCCTTGTCAATTTTTGCAAAAAAGACAGGTGGGATTTTGATAGGGTTTGTGGTTTGATGTGTAGATACATTTGGGGAATATTGCCATCTTAATAATATATAGTCTTCCAATCCATGAACATGTGATGTGTTTCTATTTAATTTTTCTTCAATTTCTTTCAGTGATATTTTGTGATTTTTAAAAAAGATTATTTATTTTGAGAGAGAAGTGAGCGAGCATGAGTGAGGGGAGGGGTAGAGGGAGAGAGAGAAAATCTCAAGCAGACTCCCCACTGAGCATAGAGCCTGATGCAGGGCTCAATCTCATGAGCCCAAATCAAGAGTGGGATGCTCGGGACGCCTGGGTGGCTCAGTTGGTTAAGCGGCTGCCTTCGGCTCAGGTCATGATCCCAGCGTCCTGGGATCGAGTCCCACATCGGGCTCCTTGCTCTGCCGGGAGCCGGCTTCTCCCTCTGACTCTGCCTGCCGCTCTGTCTGCCTGTGCTTGCTGTCTCTCTCTCTGACAAATAAATAAATAAAATCTTAAAAAAAAAAAAAAAGAGTGGGATGCTCAATTGGCCAAGATTTCCAGGTGCCCTGATATTTTGTGTTTTTTACTGTATAAGTCTTGTACACTTTTAAAATTTTTATTCCTCGGTATTTTGTTCTTTTGATGCAATTGTAAATGGAACTATTTCCTTAATATTTTCAGATTGTTCATTGCTAGTGTGTAGACATACAATTGATTTTTATATATTGATTTTGTATCCTGACACCTTGCTGAAATTCTTTTTTAACTCTAATAATTATTCATTCTTATCCTCAAATTATCCCAGATTTGTCAAGTAGGATTGACTTCAAGTTGTCCTTGATTCTTTTTGATATGACTTCGTCAGTGTTTGAACACTGACTTGATTCTTGGCATATGATCTCAGAGACATCTTGGAATTTCCCTTCTAAGACCTCGTATTAGCCATTTCTCTGCAGAGCTCTAGTTTCTTTTGGTGGGGTATGATATTTAGAAACCACAAAGATCTTGGTACCAGATGTGCTCTAGTGACATTAGACAGGATTAAGAAATATATATATATTTTTCTGCTTTTTATTTTTTTAATTTTTTGTATTGGGGTATAATTAGCATACAGTGCTATATTGGTGTAGGTGTACAGTATAATGATTCAACAGTTCTGTACATTACTCAGTGCTCATCATAATAAGTGTACTCTTAATCCCTTTTATTTACTTCACCCATGCTTCCAGCCATCTCCCCTCTGGCAACCACCAGTTTGTTCCCTGTATTTAAGAGTCTGTTTTTTTTGTCTTTTTTCTTTGCTCATATGTTTGTTTATTAGGTTCCGCATATGAGTGAAATTACATGGTATCTATCTCTCTCCATCTGAGTTATTTCACTTAGCATTATACACTGTAGGAAATGGCAAGATCTTTTCTTTTTTTATGGCTGAGGAATATTCCTCTGTGTGTGTGTGTGTGTGTGTGTTTGTGTGTGTTCATCAATAACCTATCGAAGGACACTTGGGTTGCTTCCATATATTGGCTATTGTAAGTAATGCTGCAGTAAACATAGGAGTGCACATATCTTTTCAAATTAATGTTTTTGTTTTCTTCAGGTAAGTATCCAGTAGTGGAATTACTGGATCATATGGTAATTCCATTTTTAATTTTTTGAGGAACCTCCATTTCCACAGTGGCTGCACCAGTTTGCATTCCTACCAACCGTGCACAAGGATTCCTTTTTCTCCACATACTCCCCAACACTTGTTTTTTCTTGTGTTGTTAATTTTAGCCATTCTGACAGGTGTGAGGTGATATCTCATTGTGGTTTTGATATGCATTTTCCTGATGATGAGTGATGTTGAGCATCTTTTCATGTGTGTGCTGGCCAACTCTATGTTTTCTTTGGAAAAATGTCTATTCAGGACCTCTGCCTAATTTTAATTTAATTATTTAGGGTTTTTGCTATTAATTTGTGTAAGTTCTTTATATAGTTTGGTTATTAACCCCTCATTAGATAACATCATATGCAAGTATCTTCTCCCATATAGGCTTTTTGTTTTGTTGATGGGTTTCTGTACTGTTCAAAAGATTTTTATTTTGGTATAGTCACAACAGTTTGATTTTGCTTTTGTTTCCCTGCCTCAGGAAACCTAACTAGGAAAATGTTTTGTTTTAAGATTATTTATTTATTTATTTATTTGACAGAGGGAGTACAAGTGGGGGAGAGGTAGAAGCAGGCTCCCTACAGGAAGCCTGGGGCGGGCCTCTTTACCAGGACTCTGACATCATGACCTGAGCCACAGGCAGACACTTAACTGATTGAGTGACCCAGGTGCCCTAGAAAAATGTTTGTATGAAAAAAATAAAAAGTTTCTATGGCCAATGAAAAGAAATTACTGCCTATGTTTTCATCAGGAGTTTTATGGTTTCAGGTCCCACATTTAAGTCTTTGAACCATTATGAAATTTTTTATTGTTTATAGTATTAAAAAGTCATCCAGTTTCATTCTTTTGCAAAAACTACTAAGCACCAGGTGTGCTTATTGTTATTGTTATGACATGTTAAGAAACATATATATGTTTAAATTGTGTTTTAACATATTTAACATTTATTTTATTTTATATTTATTTATATAACATTTATTATATATAACATTTAACATATGTTAAAATATTTTTAAATTAATACAAATTAAATATATATTAAATACATTTAAGTTATAAGTTAATACTGCTAGTTCTAACTTAAACTTAAGCATTACAAAATTTTTCCATTCTCTTTTTTATTTTATATCTTCCTTCTTATAGTGAAAATAGGGGTTTTTATTGATGATATATTTACTTATTTGCTTTATCCAGCTGCTACTCCTAATGTCATGTAAATCAACCCATAGTTTTTTTCAGAAGCTAAGATGTTTTTCTTTTTAAAAAATTGCCAGTTAAATAGTGTGCTTGGTGATCTAGTTGATTTTTTTTTTTTAAAGATTTTATTTATTTATTTGACAGACAGAGATTACAAGTAGGCAGAGAGGCAGGCAGAGAGAAGGAAGCAGGCTCTCCACTGAGCAGAGAGCCCGATGCCGGGCTCGATCCCAGGACACTGGGATCATGACCCGAGCTGAAGGCAGAGGCCTTAACCCACTGAGCCACCTAGGCGCCCCAATCTAGTTGATTTTTTTAAAAATTCTATTTATTTGGCAGAGAGAGATCACAAGCAGGCAGAGAGGCAGGCAGAGGGAGAGGGGGAAGTAGGCTCCCCGCTGAGCAGAGACCCCCCCGATGCGGGACTTGCTGGGATCATGACCTGAGCTGAAGGCAGGGGTTTTAACCCATGGAACCACCCAGGCACCCCGTGATCTAGTTGATTTACATTCTAGTGCCAGCTCCTTATCTTCTTGACCATGGGTACCAATCTGCTGACTGGCAGTTGGCTATTGATTTTTATATGCCAGTTTTATATTCTACTATGTTAAGGAATTCTTTTATTATTTCTTTCTTTTAGCATTGATTCTCATGGGCCTTATGCTTATAATATCTTCACATAGTTCTATGCATTTTCCATTTCTTAATTCTAATTATTTTCTCTTGTCTGACTGAATTGGCTAATATTTTCAACACACTAATAGTAGTTAAATAGTAGTGGGGACAATGGCACCCTTACCTTGTTCGTGACTTTAGAAGGAATGCCTCTCATGTTTCTCCATTACATAGAAATTCTTAAATTTCCTATTTCAGAAGCTGGCTATATCTCTTCCATTGATTTTTTTTCCTAAGAAGTTTTAATGACATGACTATATTATATCCCACTGACTTCTGTGTTTTTGTTTTTTTAAGATTTTATTTATTTATTTGACAGAGAGAGAAACAGCGAGAGAGGGAACACAAGCAGGGGTAGTGGAGAGGGGGAAGCAGACTTCCTGCCAAGCAGGGAGCCCCACACGGTGCTCCATTCCTGGACCCTGTGATCATGACCCGAGCCAAAGGCAGATGCTCAACAACCGAGCCACCCAGACACCCCTGATTTCTGTTTTTATTTTTAGTATCTGTTCCTTGTGCTTTCTTTTGAGTCAGCTTGGCTTTTTCTAGCCTTTTGAGTTGAGAATTTAATTCATTTATATTCATTGCATCATTTTATGTGAATTTAAGACTGAAATTTCATGTGATTATTATATATTACAAATCTCAAATGTAACATTTTTCTTTAGAACAGCCTTAGAGATTTTTCAGTTTTGTTTTGTGTAGTTTTTTTACACAAAGACTGTTTCATAGTTTTCCTTCTAAATTTCTATGTGAAAGGGCTTTTGATTTTTAAAATTTTGATATTTCTAGCATTATTCCATTGTGGTAAAAAATTTTTTTGTATTATTTCTATGTTTTGGAACTTTTAAAAAAATTTATTTGTTTATTTGACAGAGAGAAAGAGATTGCAAGTAGGCAGAACAGCAGGCAGAGAGAGAGAGGGGAAAGCAGGCTTCTCACTGAGCAGACAACCTGCTGTGGGGCTCAATCTTAGGACCCTGAGATCATGACCTGAGCCGAAGGCAGAGGCTTAACCCACTGAGCCACACAGGTGCCCCTATGTTTTGGAACTTTTGAACTTTTTGTCAAGTTTTGTGACTTTTCCATGAATACTTGAAAAGAAGGTATGTTTTCTATTATTACACATCTGCATTTAAGTTTGTCTGTTAGAAGTCTGTACTTCTCAAACTCCCCTAATATGGGATATGCCAGTTAGCCAAAACTGGAAAAAGGAAGAAAATTTCATATTTTACAATTATCCTAAAGGGTTTTTCTGTTTTATGCTCTGTCACTTATCCCTTGGTTATATTTTTTTTTCTGGCGCCAAAAAGACAGTTCAAAGAAGGATGTGAAGTTTTGTTTTTGTTTTTACATTTTAAAAAATTATAGAAATGATATGTGCTTAGTAAAGAAAAATGGGGTGTGGTATAAATTAATAACAGTCCCATTGCCCGAGTATAGCCATTGTTGATAGTTTGGTAATGTCATTCCAATTTCTTTTCACCTGTGTATACATTTTCCTTACATATAATTATAGTAACAATTTTTTTTAAGATTTTATTTATTTAGGGGCACCTGGGTGGCTCAGTGGGTTAAAGCTTCTGCCTTCAGCTCAGGTCATGATCCCAGGGTCCTGGGATAGAGCCCTGCATCGGGCTCTTTGCTCAGTGGGGAGCCTGCTTCCCCCTCTCTATCTGCCTGCCTCTCTGTCTGCTTGTGATCTCTGTCTGTCAAATAAATAAATAAATAAATAAATATTTTTTTAAAAAAAAGATTGTATTTATTTATTTGACAGAGAGAGAGAGAGGCCACTAGTAGGCAGAGAGGCTGGCAGAGACAGAGACGGAAGCAGGCTCCCTGCCAAGCAGAGAGCCCGATGTGGGGCTTGATCCCAGGACCCTGAGATCATGACATGAGCCGAAGACAGAGGCTTAAACCACTGAGCCACCCAGATGCCCTATAGTAATAATTATTATGGATTTATATTCCTTTTTCTTGTTGGCATTACAGGAAAATAATTTCCATATATTAACATATTCTCTTCCTAAATACTGTTTTTAGTAGTTCACATGTGGACATTATCTATTCTTTTATAATTGGATTTTTAACTTTTTTGCTAAGTAGAAATCTGTTCTTCTAATTTATGAACATTACAAATTGATATATAACATTCACATAGTACAGAAAAATAAAAAAATAGTGCCCTTAATTCTTTCATCTAGAGGGTAGACTTGACTAGTATCATGGTTCCCAGTTTTCTGGGTATCGCCCTACTCATCATAAATGCAACCACAGTTTACTAATCTATAACCTTTTTTTTTTTAAACTCAGCAATGCTGTTAACAGTGACAATGACAACAAAAACCCTCCAATCTTATTTTACACCAAAAAATGACCTTGTGTAAGATGAAAATTTTTTTTTGTTTCAAATTTCTATTGCAAAAATCTTCAAACATATGTATTGGGAGAGAGAGAGAATGGGTCACTGCGTGCCATGTGAGCCAGCATGCATCTTCAACACTCATCAACTCTTGGGCCATCTTATTTCATTTATATCCTCACCCATTTCCCCACTCTCAGATTATCTGCCGTAATTCACTGAACTCCAGGCTCAATGATGATTCAGAACTTCATGAAGTCGTGCACATTTTTCAAGGCCCTTTGCAATCTGGTCCTGACTAACTTTCCAGTTGCATCTCTTGCCACATCCCCAGTGAGCCCTACACTCAAGCAATTTCAAAGTAAGTTAAGGCCACATCATTCTTCAAACATGCCTTGCTCTTTTGGGCCTCTGTGTCTTTGTATATGCTATTCTATTTTCCTGAAATGTTTCTTCTTCTCTTCTCTGGGGGTCAAACCTTTCTTTACCTCTCATGGTCCAGCTCACATCACCTTATCCATCAGGCTTCTTTAAACTCTTCCTCTGGGGTGCCTGGGTGGCTCAGTTGGTTAAGCGACTGCCTTTGGCTCAGGTCATGATCCTGGAGTCCCAGGACTGAGTCCTGCACAGGGCTCCCTGCTCAGTGGGGGGTCTGCTTCTCCCTCTGACCCTCTCCCTTCTCATCCTCTTTCTCTGAAGTAAATAAATAAAATAAAAAAAAAAAAACCCTCCTCCTCTGAATATTCCTGAACCACTTTGTACTACTTCTAATTTTGCCCTTATCACACTGCACCTTCTCAAGCAGGGTGGGGGCCGGCCTGCCACAGGGCCTGATATGAGGGAAAAACTTGGTAAACAGAGTCCGTTGAAAATTTTGAAAAGTATGCTTTCTAAAAATTTTTAAATTTTTATTTATCTTTTTAAAAAAATTTTATTTACCCATCCACCAAAGAGAGAGAGAGACAGCACAAGCAGGCAGAGTGGCAGGCAGAGGCCACGAGAGAAGCAGGCTCCCTGCTGAGCAAGGAACCCAATGCTGGACTTGATCCCAGGACCACAGGATCACGACCTAAGCCAAAGGCAGGGGCCTAACCAACTGAGCCACCCAGGCATCCGAAAAGTATGCTTTAAATAGACATAAACATTTAAATCTATAATAGTATTAAGAGAAAATAGAAAAGACTTAGTTTTATAATACTGAAGTGTAAAGCCATTCATAATTAAGACATTTATAAAATAAAAGATGAAGAGCCTTGACTGTAATAAAGACTTAAATTTTATGTATAGGTAAATACTCTAAAGAATTAGAAGAAGGGATGCCTGGGTGGCACAGTCAGTTAAGCATCTGACTCTTGGTTTTGGCTCAGGTCATGATCTCAGAATTGTGAGATCGAGCCTGATGTCAGGCTCCACGCTCAGTGTGGGGTCTGCTTGGGATTCTCTCTCCTTCTCCCTCTGCCCTTCCCACTCATGTGTGCACGCGCTCTCCCTCTCTCAAATAAATACATATTAAAGAATTAAAAGAGAAGTGACTAATGTGAAGGGAAATTTTACAGTATATATAATAGAATATTGATATCCTACTGTATAAAGAGCTCCTACAAATCAGTAAGAGAGAAACTCAATAGAAAAATGGTTGAGGGGCACCTGGGTGGCTCAGTGGGCTGAACCTCTGCCTTCAGTTCGGGTCATGATCCCAGGGTACTGGGATCGAGCCCTGCATCGGGGGGGGGTCTCTGCTCAGCAGGGAACCTGCTTCTTCACCTCTCTCTGCCTCTCTGCTTGCTTGTGATCTCTGTCTGTCAAATAAATAAATAAAATCTTAAAAAAAAATGGTTGAAAGATATGAACACATAATACACAAAAGAAACGCAAATGGCAAATAAACATATGAAAGTTGTTTAAACCTCTCTCACCATGGCAGTGTGCACAAAAGAGCCAGGGTGTTTGAATTGGAGAGTTATGGCAAGGAAGGAATTTGATTAATATTTCTAGATATTTTCTTGTGATTTTTTTACTTGTACTTAATTCATATGTGGAAATGTAGAATAAAGGTAAAAAGTATATGGAAAAGTATATGTTAAGTAGTTAACAGTGGCTGCTTCTGGGGAAGGCAGTGGAATGGGCGGAGCTTCAACCCTGCCATGTGCCTGGAAGGAGACAGCTTGATACTTGTGAACCCCATTAATGACTCTACACAACTCCAAACTAGAGGTCTGGAAAAACTGACATGTACAAAACAGATTCCTCCTGGGGTGCCTGGGTGGCTCAGTGGGTTAAGTAAGCATCCAACTCTTGATTTCAGCTCAGGTCACGACTGCACAGTCATGAGTTTAAGCCAAGAGTTGGGCTCCACTCTGGGTGTAGAGCCTACTTAAAAAACAAAAACTAAAAGCAAACCAACAAAGACTCTTCCTTTTCTTCCTTGCTTGCTGATTCTTTATAAAGAGAGTTTATTGTCACCTCTCTATTATCTCCTCTAGACCAGGGATATGACTAATAAGTGAGAGAGTCATCATATGAGTTTCTGATCTTTATATATTTAAGTTTCAGTTGGATTCTTCAGTGGACCCCAAACCCTAATTTATCTCTATTGTTTCAAACTCCTCCTGTATTGAATTTTGTTTTGTCACCAAAGCTGTCAGAGAGTAGTAAAGTACACAGATACATTCTCTCTTTCACCATGCCTGACTGTCTTTTGGTTCCAGTCTGAACAGTCTAAACAGAGAGGGTCAGGATCCAATAGAACATGCAGTTCCAGAATGAGACTCTTGGCAAAAATCAGTGGAAGGGGAAGCAGATTCATGTATGTGGAGCAAGGTCACACTTTTTTTCATCATACACAGGACTCCCTTCTTGGCCTTGGATGCTTCAGTGATTTAGGTAGAAATAAAATCATATTCACATTTACAGCTGGGAGAGATCACTGTCTCGTTAAAAGAATCAAGATTTCAAAAGACTTTGCATCTAGATCAAAACAATAAAATGCAGTTTAATGGAAATAAATGCCAAGTCCCACAATTAAGTAAAAAAAAAAATCATTTGCAGAAGTACAGAATGAGAGGAACTTGGCTGGGTCACAATTGTTATGGGAAAAAAAAAGTGAGATTTTAGATGATTCTACACTAGACTGTACCCTAGCCTAACGTTAAAAAATCTCCCACTCCCCCCAAAACAACTGAAATAATCTTAGCTCCTATAATAGAAATGTAGTATGGTGTTCAGATTAGTGGAGCTCATCATATCATTCATTCTATCAGCATTGAAAATATTTCCAGATATTTTATTAGTGAAAAATATGAATGATATATAGATTATAATGCTATTTATGTTAAAAATGTGCATGTGTGTAATAGATATGACTTAGTCTTACATTTACATCTCAAAATTTAGTTGCGGAAGTAAAACCTTCATAAGTGTTTTTTTAATGCACTTTTAAAATATTTTAAAAAAATTAATGAATCCCTTCTCATGGCCATGCATCTTTGTAGACATTGATTATGCAGTATTTGGGCAGTATCTGAAATACTTGAGAAAATTCTGGGCTCTACTTTTTATAAAGATGTGAAAGAAGAAAATATTCAGAGAGTGGAAAGAGCACAGAAGGAGAAGGAAGGTGTGAAGGTAAAGGGCTGGGTGTGGGGAGAGGACAAGAATGCAGATTCTTCAGATGTCAAAGAGCTGTGATGAGAAGGTTCAAGGCAGAACTAAGGCATGTGACTAAATGCTATAAAGGAAGAGAAATCTAAACAAGGAAGGCCTATAACAGTTACAAGTATCCCATTATGGATAGGGCTGAGTTCCCACTGTGTTCCCTGCCAACTGGGAGGATGGTGAGGACAATGTGAACAACAATGGTTACTATTTGTTATTTACTAAGTGTTTTTCACACATGATCTCATTTAATCTTCACAACAGTGCAATGAAGCTCAGAGAAGTTAAGGAAGTTGCCTGAGGTTTTAGTGCCCGCCTCATAAAAGAAGGGACAGTCCAGTATGTCTGCTCTCATTAGTAAAATTTCTTAGCAAAATAATAGTTCAGCTTATTTGAATATCCAGTATAGAGTTTAACAACAGTAAATGTTCAGTGTACATTAGTTGAATGAGAATGAATCAGCATAAATGGGCAAGAAACAGAATGTAATAGAAATAGGTACTGGGGAAAAAAAAAAAAAGGCTTCAGAATAAAATACACACAGCCTCTGCCATGGCTGTAAATCTTGAGATAAGCCTGATGGACATGAAGCATGTTTCTGGAGTAGTGCTATCCAATAGAACTTTCTGCAATGATAGAAACATTCTGTAACTCTGCTCTGCAGTATAGTAGCCACTAGCCACATGTGGCTATTGAGCACTTGCAATGTGGCTAGTTCAACAGAGGAACTGATTTAATTTTCATTAATTTTATTAATCAATTTAAATTTATTAATAAATTTAACTTTGTTAATCAAATTTAAATAGTCACATATAGCTTAGTGGATACTGTATTGGATGATGTAGAAGCTTCGATTTCCCTTGCATCTCTGCCCATGCTTGCAAGAAGGGCCCATGCCTTGTAAATTGTTTGGAGGACACACAAGGATAACAGTTGTGCTGCCAGATGCAGTCTGCTCACCCTGGGCTCACCTGGGTGGAGTCCAGGCTGGTTGAGGGATCAGAGGAAGCATCAGCAAAACTAACTTCTCAGGGCAGCAGGAACTTTGATCTCATTGGTAGGATGCCCAGGTGCCCCAAGCAGATCAGCCAGAAAGCAACCCTTAGGGAAGAAGTCATGGCTGGAAGGCTGTGTGAGCCTCTTGCAGGACAGGACCGCCTCCAGTCACTCAATGGTCATGACTCCCAGAGTTCACTGTCACTAAGTTCATGTGGACAAAACAAAGACCAGGAAGGCTTATGGAATTTTAGGATGCTTCATTGACCCCTTAGTGCACGCCATAGTTTCCCCCAACCTGGTCCGTAAAAGGAGTCACAAATCTATATCTTTCCCACTTAACCTTGTACCACCGTCTGCATCTTTCTCCAAGCTTTAACCACACAGGTCTTCTCTGTTCCTGCCTAGAATGCACCAAGTCCCAGTAGACTACCATGATTAAGAGTACAAATTCTGTAGCCACATTGCTAGAGTTCAGAGCCTTCCTTTGCCACTCACTAGCAAGGAATTAACATTTCTGTGCCCCAGTTTCTCCATTTGTAAAGCAAAAATAATAACAGTACTTACCTCAAAAGGTTGCTAGAAGGATTAAATGCACAAACACACAAAGTGTTTTGTTCACTACCTGACCCATAATAAATATTATGAAGTGTTGGTTATTCCTAGTAGTAACTGTCTTACTATGTTAGTGTTTGTCTGTACCTTCAGTATTTCCCCCCAGGTCAACTGGTCATGCTGCAGTTTTCAAAGTTAATGTCATCTTTTTAGGAAGACTTTTCTTCTTGGTGAGTTTTAATTTTCACTCCCTCCCCACTCCCAGTTAAACGTTTTAGCAGTGCTAGTATGCTGGGCTTTTCTTTCCCAGCCCATGTTCTACTCACACGATTATCTGTTTGGATGATGGATTGTTTAATGTCTTTCTCCTCTTCTGGAGTGAAAGAACGATACTTGTCCAGTCGTTCAGAGTTGTGTCCAGGGGGCTAGTGCAGTATCTGTTCAAGATAGTTGTTTAAAGAAAGGAAGAATTCATGGAGGCATGTCAGTATCATAGGAGAAGGCAACCCCACATTTCAAATGAAGCTCATAGAACAAGCTCTCTCGAGTATTCATATCATCAAGATCCTCCTCCACTCCGCAACACCTTTTGCTCTGTTCGCATAGTTCAGTTCTATCATCACTAACAACCTACCGTGATAAGAAGCAGAGGTAGTTATTCATAAGAGAGGGAAACATAAACCATCGAATGTAAATCAGGGAAATTTGTTCTCAGAGGTGACATCAAATAATCTCGTTTGTTTTTCTGGGGCCCCTTGGGAGGTGGTGATCTACAGCACCAGCTAACCTTCCCTTGAAAGTGTCCATCTGGCATCATGTTGCCAGGGATACCCCTCGGAGTCCTTGGACGCTGCGTACAGCCTCTGTAGGTGCATTACTAAGAGGATTCTAACTGCTCTAACATCGCAGGTCTCCATGGCTGGACATGGCAAAGGTGCTTCTTGCTCACATCGCAGGCCAGCGTGACTGATGGAGAAGGGAAGGGATTTGTTTCATTCACTCATTCAGGAGCCCGGGCTGCCTCTGAATGGCAGCTCTACCATTATTCAGGACTTCAAAGTCAACTACTGAGCCTCTGACTCCAGCCAGCTTATGTCTGAAGGAAGAGAGCTTGAAAAGTCTTCAGAGGCCAGACCTCTAAGATATCATTTCTCCTCCATTCCCTTAGCCAGACTTATCACATGGCCATGATCAACTGCCAGTTAGGGTGGGAAAGTAGTTGACCTGCTTTCCCAGGAAGGAGAGAGGTGTGGGCATTGGTGGACACCAGCCATCTCCGTCACAAAAGTAAATTGCTATCAGGAGAACAACACCACACAGCCCATACAGTGGTGTTAAGAACTCCATTTTTGGGACGCCTGGGTGGTTCAGTTGGTTAAGCAGCTGCCTTCGGCTCAGGTCATGATCCCAGCGTCCTGGGATTGAGTCCCACATCGCGCTCCTTGCTCTGCAGGGAGTCTGCTTCTCCCTCTGCCTCTGCCTGCCACTCTGTCTGCCTGTGCTCGCTCTCGCTCTCTCTCTGACAAATAAATAAATAAAATCTTAAAAAAAAAAAAAAAGAACTCCAATTTTAACTTTAATTTACTTCAACCAAAAAAAGGAGCACGTACACATTTTAAGCTTTAAAAGCATGCAGGCTTTTCCTGAAGGAATCACACCAAGACCCTAACTTGCAAAGGTACTCTCCAGCAGAAGAGGTGAGGACTGTAAGCCCCACGGATAAGGCTACCATCCCGTGAGTGGCAGCTGAGCTCCTAGTGAAGCCCACCTTATTCCCATTCACCTTTCACCACCCATTTTTAAAAATTTATTTATTTTAGGGGCACCTGGCTGGCTCAGTGGGTTAAAGCCTCTGCCTTCAGCTCAAGTCATGATCCCAGGGTCCTGGGATGGAGCTCCACATCAGACTCTCTGCTCCTCGGGGAGCCTGCTTCCTCCTCTCTCTCTGCCTCTCTGCCTACTTGTGATCTCTGTCTGTCAAATAAATAAATAAAATCTTAAAAAAAAAAGTCAGATTAGTTCAAAGAAAGCTTAAAAAATAAAAGAAATAGCAAGGTATGAAGAAAAAAATCATTAATAATCACACAACTGGGTTGTCATTTTCAAAAAGGCTTCTGACAAGGAGACTGAAGAAAGAAGAGAGGAACCCCCAAATCACCCTCCCTAAGGCCCTGTAAACCATTCCCATGGCCCTGTCCTTCTCCACCTTGAAAGCTTCCCAACTACACATCTGTAAGGAACCACTCACCCCATACTTCATTTCCCATCCACTAAGGCATACATTTAAACTCTGAGCTATGGAGCAAAACTTTTCAGAAAGGTCCTTTGTCCTTGGGTAGATTTTCCAGTCTCCACATAAAGGCTCTTCTTTAACAGAGAAGAGTTGAGTACAAAAACCTTTTGTTATAGCATGTTTGTGTCACTCACAAGAGGAAGGTGAGGGTTAGCATAGCCTGAAACTTATGTCAGACAAGTCCAGATGCTTTATAAAGGTAAATTTACATTTTATCTATAAAGTAATTCCCCGAGACAGATATTATTTTCCCAATTTTACAGAAGAGAAAACTAAGGCACAGAGAGGCTAGTAAGTCACCCAGGGTTACCTAGAAGTGAGTCGTTATGTTCCTTTAATCACTCTTCTCCACTGCCCTTAAGCTCCAGACATGATGGAGAAAATAGGAAGGAGGCTTTCTGGAAAAGCTCCTTGGAAATGGGGTGTTTTCTGGACTAGGTTGGGCTGCATATTAAGTTACAGGTTAGAAAACCTTTCTTGATCATCTCTGGCAGAGGATGTTTCTTGCCAAGGCATCACCTTAATTCTGGCTTCTGCCTGGTAATCCCAGCCCCTGGATACATCTCTCTTGCCCTTCTTAGCCTCGAGAGGTAGTGACTTTGTACAGCTGCTACTCTTAGGACTACATCAAGCTCATCACTCCCTTGCAGTAACATCCCTTCGTTCTGATGTAAAATGAAACCAGAAGTAATATATCTTATTGAGAACTGCTTCCTTTCCAAGTCTGGTGCTCAGGGCAGAGAATCCTATGAATATTAAGCAAGTGTCAGATGCAAAAATGGGGAGCTTAGTTTATGGAGGAAAGATAGATCTTCAAGTACATTTTTTCCAATACAATATGGAAAGAGCCACTGAGCTATGTGTGATGTCTTGTGGGTACACAAGATCGGGGTCAATTAGCCAGGCAAGAATGATGGTTGTCATACCTACGTCCTCTGTGACGTTTTAGTCCATCTGTTTGCTGGAGGCCAGTGAACAATAAACCATTGTGTCTAGACCTTCAAGATCATTGATTGAATTCCTTCTTTTTTTTTTTTTTTTAAGAATTTACTTATTTATTTGAGAGGTAGAGAGTGAGAGAGAGAGCCTGAGAGGTGGGAGGATCAGAGGGAGAAGCAGACTCCCCACTGAGCAGGGAGCCTTACTCGGGACCCAATCCTGGGACTCCAGGATCATGACCTGAGCCAAAGGCATTGCCCAAACGACTGAGCCACCCAGGCGCCCTCAATCCTTCATTTTACGGAGAAGGATATGCAAGCTGTGATTTCCTCAATGTTCATTTTCCCTGCCCCATTTGCATCATCCATCTACGCCCCATAGAAAGGAGAAGAAACTATAGGATAAGAATCCCAACTATTCATTTCCTAGTTGTAGAACTGTGCGTAGTTACTTAAGCTTTCTCTGCCCCAGTTTCTTCATTAGTGAACACAATAGTAATCATTCCAGTCATTGGCCATTGGCTCCATTTTATTCAAGAGGAAAGTGATAGCCTCGTAGCAACCAGACTCTACCCGATTCCCCACCCCTGCCAGCTCCCAACCTCCTCTTCCCCAACACCAGCCTTCCTTGCTCTCTCCACTCTACTAGGGCTTGTCTCCTGCTGTTGCTCAAACCCACCAGGCTCCGTCCCAATGCCAGGCCTTCACACCTCTGTTCCTTCCACCTAGAATGACCTCCCTTCAGGTGCCTGCTTCCTTGACTTTGTTCTCTTCCCTCAGGTCTTTGCTCAAACTTTCTCTCTCAACGAAGTCTACCATGTTCATCCTATTTAAAACTGCAACCTGGGGTGCCTGGGTGGCTCAGTCAGTTAAGTGTCCAACTCTGGATTTCAGCTCAGGTCTTGATCTCAGGATTCTGAGTTCAGGCCCCACTTTGGGTTCTATGCTGGGTGTGGAGCCTATTTAAAAAACAAACAAAACTTCCCCAAACTGCAACCTATTTGTGCTCCTCCTTTCCCAAGCAATATCCCTAGTCCCCCCACCCTGCTCTCTTTTTTCTTTTATCCTTACACTTATTATTATTTTTTTTTTTTTAGATTTTATTTATTTGACAGACAGAGATCACAAGTAGGCAGAGAGGCAGGCAGAGAGAGAGGAGGAAGCAGACTCCCTGCCAAGCAGAGAGTCGGATGCAGGGCTCGATCCCCAGACCCTGGGATCATGGCCCGAGCCAAAGACAGAGGCTTTAACCCACTGAGCCACCCAGGAGGCCCTATCCATACACTTATATCTTTGGGTAAACTTCAAAGCTTACCTACTTATTTCGCCTATTGCTTATTATCTGTCTCTCCCATCCCCAATAGAATGGAAGCTCCATAGATTAGGAATCATTATCTGATTCATCTCTTATGAATCCTAAAAGGCTAGAATAGTATTTGGCATCCAGTAGGTGATTAGCTGGTGCTTATAGAGAGCTATAAATAAATAAGTCACGTTTGTAAAGTTCTTAACATTATGCCCAGCATGGAGTATTATCAAAACAAGAGCTCACACTTATTTATTGCCAGCTGCTGTTCTGAGTGTATATATATATAATAACTCACTCAGTCCTCACAACAGACCTGGGCCCTATTATCTCCATTTACAGATGAGGAAATGAAGCGTAGAGATATTAGTGGAACTTGCTAACATCACTGTGCCAATAAACTGTAGAGGCAGGAGAGTATGGCACCACTCATTCCTTTTATTTTTTTTTTTTAAGATTTTATTTATTTATTTGACAGAGAGAGATCACAAGTAGGCAGAGAGGTAGGCAGAGAGAGAAGCAGGCTCCCTGCTGAGCAGAGAGCCCCATGTGGGGCTCGATCCCAGGACCCTGAGATCATGACCTGAGCCGAAGGCAGAAGCTCAACCCACTTAGCTAACCAGGCGTCCCCACTCATTGCTTTTAATAGCCAGACCATACATCTTTCTCAATAGACATCATTTATACTTTCAGGTCAATTTAAAAATGAATCAGCATTTTTGAGGGGCTGAATTAATACTCTGACAAGGTGCATTATAGTAACATTCTATTGCATGAGGTAGACACACAAACTCCATTCTGGACTTCCCACTTTTTAACTTACCACCTCAACCCATCTCTGCACCCGCCATCTGCCGTGACAAGTCTGCTTCTCAGGTGATGGATTCAATCCACCCTCACCCAGGCACAGATTTGGCAGAAAGTGAAGTCCAGAGGGTTTTGTTCCCTTTAAAGTTCTGAGATATTGAAAGTCAGTGCATCATTTGGTAATAAAACACTTGCAAAGTAACTTAGTAGATTATTAGAGACAGAGTACTTTCACACATGCTTTCATGGAATCTCTGCATTCCAGGATAATTGGAATCACCCTGTTGTGAACAGGATAAAGCAAATATTATCCTCAATTTACAGATGAAGAAAGTGAGGCTCAGAAGAATTATGTGACTTTTGCAAGAGCACTAAAATGGCAAGTAAATTAGACTCAGTCCAGGTCTTGGAGGCCACGCCTGGTGCTCCTTTCATATTACTCAGTGGGAGAGAAAAACAGAAGATTTCGTTTGAGCACTGAAGGTGCTCACAAAAGGTTTCTTATGGTTTTAGTCCATGATATTATTGTTTTTTCCCTTGAATGATTACCCCTATCTGTGCCCATTTCCCCATTTCATGGGCCTCTTACAGAACCCCAATTTCCTGAGTGTAAGCTGATTGCTAATTAGGAGACCCTGGGCATTCACCTGCTGGTTGGGGTCATTCTTTGGCAGCTAGGGGCCCCAGCCTAGCTTGTCCCTGAAGATGACCTCAAATAATTCTGCCCTCCTTTTTTTTTTTTTTTTAAAGATTTTATTTATTTATTTGACAGAGAGAAATCACAAGTAGATGGAGAGGCAGGCAGAGAGAGAGAGAGAGAGGGAAGCAGGCTCCCTGCTGAGCAGAGAGCCCGATGCGGGACTCGATCCCAGGACCCTGAGATCACGACCCGAGCTGAAGGCAGCGGCTTAACCCACTAAGCCACCCAGGCGCCCCTAATTCTGCCCTCCTTGTACAGGCATGCCGGGTCCTTGCATTAAGGGGTAGAGCTTGACTCCTCTCTAGAACAGCTGAGCCTGTGACTGATTTGACTAATAGAATGTGTAGGAAGTACTTTCAGAGAACATTTGTGCCAAGGCATCTGGAGACTTTTCAGCCAAGTCTTTGAGAGAAGCCCAGCCGTTTCAGTTTCCTCCCTTTTGGAACTCAGCCACTGTCTTATGAGGAAGTCCAGACAACCATGTGGAGAAGAATCGAGGCTCTTGGCTGGGCACCTAGCTGACAGCCAGCACCATCTTGTTAGCTGTGTGGGTGAGCCACCTGAGAAGCTAACCTTCAAGCTCTAAACAACCCAGATGACATCCTGTGGAGCAGAAATGAGTTGTCTGCTTTGAGCTCTGCCCAAATTGCAAAATAAATGATTATTGTTGTTCTAAGCCATTAAGTTTTGGGGTAGTTTGTTATGCAGCAAAAGATACTTGAAACAAATGCCTTAGAAGTCCTGAAAGCATTTTAGATGAGCAGTTTCTCCTTTTCTCACACAAGGTCCCACTGTTGAAAATGCCATGGTTGGGAGGATTTATGTAGGTATTGTTCTTTAAATCTTGAGTCTATCATAATGCTGTACACTTGGAGAACTTTAGATTGAAAAATAAGTTTAAGTGGAGACTGTCCTTAATTGTTTCCTATGCTAATAATAGTCCTATTAGCACTGCCACTAGGGTAATGAGAAAGAACACCATTAATTCTAATGGTTCCAAAGACACCTGAGATGCCTTTAGGGCAGATAATTTCATTTATGTTCTGGAGATTTTTTGGTAAGGGAGGATGGGCAACAAGACCTATCCATTTCTCTCTCCACAGATACATACACACACACATTTATTCACTGCAAAAAAAAAAAAAAATGCCATTCTTTTAAAACCCATCCTTGAGTCTCTAAATGGCCATAGTATTATAATAAACTACCATTTATTTTGCCTGTTGGGCTTATTATGTGTTATAATAAAGCACTGCAATCCTCTGAGGTAGGTGCTGTTTACTGTCTCCATCTTACAGATGGGGAAAGTGAGCCTTAGAGGAGAGCCTAGGTTCTTTCTGCTAGCCCTTTCTCCCCTTCTCCCTCCTCTCTCTCTCTCTCTCTCTCTCTCTCTCACACACACACACACACACACACACGCAAGAGAATCTTACATCGCATTGACTTTGAGGACTGTCATTTTCATATTTCTGGACTCAGCTCTGTAAACACAATGATAGGAGTGTAATTCAAGGTTTCTTTTCTTTCTTTCTTCTTCTTCTTTTTTTTTTTTTGTTTTTTTGTTTTTTGTTTTTCCTAAGCCCAGTGATCCAGATGTACAAACAAGTGGGCTTGTTTTGCAATTTTTGACATTTGAAAAGAAATTCCATGTTGCTAATGCTTATGAATGTGCCTTAGGGCCCTTGGGGGTTTCTACTCAGAAGATCTTTCAGGCTGCATTCTTTTCCCATGGACCCCAGGGACTGTGGAGAAGGCTCCCCACTGGATCTGCCTAGAGCAAGCTGTGACTGTGGGAGTCAGAGGCTTTTGGACTTGTTTCAGCTCTGAGCTGGAGGAGTGCCATGAAATCACATGATGTTTGGACTAAAAGGGCAAGCTAAAGAATGTCTCTCTCATCCTGCCCTGGCCAGTGAAATCCAAGCAGTGAGCAAGGGGGCCCCTCCAAGTTGCTGTTTCAGTCCACTGGGCATGCAAGGGCAATGCAAGAAAAAGACAAGTCTCTAAACCAGGCCCACTGGGGCTTCTATGACTTAGCAAAATCCTAAAACTAGTTAATGAGAGTCAGGACATACAGGGAAAGATTGTGGTGGATCCCAGAAGGAAACCTTTAGATCCTCTGGTTAATTCCCCTACACTAATAGGAATGAGGGTAGTGGTGGTGATGAAAATAGTAAGCTAGGAGGAGAAGGGACACAACCAGTATTTTAAAGACCACTTGGCTAACCAGGACTAGATTCCAGGTGTCCTAACCCCAAGGCCAGGTAGGAAGCCCTAGGAGCAGAGGGCAACCCCAGTCTAGGGTATTAGTTGGTGGCACATGGCCACTATTTCTGAGCAGCATTGTTAATTAGAGCACTTGTTCTAGGGCCCATTTCTTCAGACTTTAGTCTGGATGCCAAGGAGAATAAGGGTTAGAGAAGAAAAGTCAGCTTATTACTGATAGAGAGAGAGGATACTCTCAATTTCTACTCTCCTCCCAGTCTTTTCCACTTTCCTTTCTTATTTCATATCTTCCTATTCTCTTGGATTAGAGAAAGAATAAAATCAGGCTGTCCAATAATTACTTTTAGAGTGTCATTTATCTAGACCACTAAGGACCTCATACCAAATAGGAGCATTAATTTAGCTTTCACTGACTGAATTGGGTCTCTATGCTCCTGTCACCTTTCAAAATTCTCCCCAACATCTACCAGATGATCTCTGGCAACCTATGGTGAGCCAGGGGTCATGACACAGTTGACTGTAGCCATAAAGGCATGGATTTATGTTGAATCCTGACCCAACTTTGTTTTAGATATTGGAACGACTTATACTAAATTGTAGATATGTAAGTTTTTTAAAAAATTAAACTTCTTATTTTAAAAATGATTATAGGTTCACATGCAGTTGTAAAAAAAATAAAACACTATCCCACAATCACTTTTACCCATTTTTACATAATGGGAACATTGTGTGAAACTATACTCTAATGTTAAAACCAGTATGTTGACGTCAGTACAGTCAAGGTACAGAATAGTTCCATTACCACAGGATTCCTTATGTTGCTCTTTTATAGGCACGACTTTCTCCTCATTCCTGGAAACCTGTTCTGTATTTCTATAATTTTGCCATTTCAAGAAAATTCTATAAATGGAATCATACGGTGTGAAACCTTTTGGGATTGGCTTTTTTAAGTCAGCATAATTCCCTGGAAATTTATATAGTTTGTTGCCTATGTCAAAAGTTTGTTGGGACGCCTGGGTGGCTCAGTTGGTTAAGCAGCTGCCTTCGGCTCAGGTCATGATCCCAGCGTCCTGGGATCGAGTCCCACATCAGGCTCCTTGCTCGGCGGGGAACCTGCTCCTCCCTCTGACTCTGCCTGCCATTCTGTCTGCCTGTGCTTGCTCTCTCCCCCTCTTTCTCTCTGATTAAAAAAAAAAAAAAAAATCTTTAAAAAAAAAAAAAGTTTGTTGTTTGTTACTTTTTATTGCTCATTAGTATTTTGTGGTGTGGAGGTACCACAGCTTGTTTAATCATTTGCCCATTAAAAGACATTGGGGTTGTTTACATTTTTGACTATTAGGAATAGAACTGTTATGAACATTCGTGTATAGGCTTTTGTGTGGACGTAAGTTTTCCTTATTTCCAGGATATGTATCCAAGAGTGCAACTGTTGGTCTTATAGTATTTGTTTGTTTAGTTTTATAAGAAACTGCTAATCTGTTTTCCAGAATATTTGTATCATTTTACATTCCTACTAGCAATGTATGACTGATCTAGTTTCTCCCTCTACATCCTTTCCCACATTTGGTGTTGCCACTATATTTCATTTTAGCCTTCTGATAAGATGTATACTGATATCTCATTGTGGTTTTAATTTGCATTTTCTTAATGGCTAATGATGCCGCATGTCTTTTCAAGTGTTATTTGCCATCTGTAAATCCTCTTCAGTGAAATATTTGTGCATGTCTTTTGTACATTTTCTAATTGGATTTTCTTAATGTTGAGCTTTGAGAATTTTTTATTTATTATAAATACTAGTCCTTTGTCGGATATGTGGTTTGCAAATAGTTTTGCCCAGTCCGTAGCCTGTCTTTTCATCCTTTTAACAGGCTCTTTCACAGACAAAAAAGTACTTAATTTTGATAAGGTTCAGTTTATCAATTTTTCTTCTTATGGATCATGCTCTTAGCAACATGGCTAAGAACTCTTTGCATAGTTGTTGATCCTAGAATATTGTATCCTGTTTTTTTCTAAAACTTTTATAGTTTTACAATTAAGTTTGCAATCTGTTTGACTTGAATTTTGTATAAAATTGAAGTTTAGGTTGAGGTTCATTTTTTGGCCAATAGATGTCCTATTGTTCTAGCATCACTTGTTGAAAAAGTTATTTTTCTTCCATTGAATTGCTTTCACATCATTGTCAAAAATCACTTGGGCACATTTGTGTGGGTCTATTTCTGGGTTCTTTATTTTGTTTCATTGACTTATGTGTCTTATCCCTCTGTCAACACCACACTATTTTGATAACTACAGAGTGATATCAGGTAGAGTGATTCTTGCCACTTTTCTTTTTCTATGGAACTTAGAACCTACATTTTTTACCATTTTACTTGGGAAGAAATCTCAAACTTACAGAAAGTTGCAAAAATAACAATAGTACAAAATATACCCATGTACTCATTATCCATATTCACCAATTATGAAGCCTCCTTCAGATTTATTTATTTATTTAGACAGAGAGAGCATGAATGCACACAGGGGGAGTGGCAGTCAGAGGCACAGGGAGAAACAGGCTCCCCACTGAGCAGGGAGCCACTGGAGGGCTTCCTTTTCGGGGCTGGGAGGGGGGGGATGAATAAGGGCTAGATCCCAGGACCCTGAAATCATGACCTGAGCTGAATGGAGACACCTAACTGACTGAGCTAGCCAGGGGCGCCTCTTCAGCCTTCTTTAATCTAGAATATCTCCAAATTTTTTTCATCTTTAATGGCATTGACACTTTTGAAGAATACTGAACACCCCCACCCCCACTTTTAAAGTGTAGTCCTCATTTGGAGTTTATCTTAGATTTCCTTATGATTAGATTCAGGTTGCTGTGCATATGTGGCCAAAATATGACAAAGCTGATGTGTCTTTCTCTAGTGTAACACACCTGGATACATTCACATTTCATCTGCCTCCATTTATATTTTGATCACTATGTAAGGTTATTGTATGATATTTGTTTGGGCCTTAAAAATGGTAATTTCATGATCCCATCCAGCATATAACGTTTATTAAGGTTTTTTTTTTTTTTTTAAAGATTTTATTTATTTATTTGACAGAGAGAGAGATCACAAGTAGGCAGAGAGGCAGGCAGAGAGAGGAGGAAGCAGGCTACCTGCTGAGCAGAGAGCCCGATGCGGGGCTCGATCCCAGGACTCTGGGATCATGACCTGAGCCGAAGGCAGAGGCTTTAACCCACTGAGCCACCCAGGCGCCCCCTTTTTTTTTTTTTTTTTTAATATGTGTAACCTGCCCTCCCTGATGCTGGTTTCTTTCACCTGTTAAATGTGGATTAATAATTTCTCTCCCATGAGTATCATTTGGATGGTTAAATAAGGTCCTATATGTAAAATCTGACACATAAAAAGCACTCCATGGATACACTTCTTGCAGCCAGTAAGTGTTAAAGGATCTTGGCTTGGATCTTCCTCTCAGACACTCCAGATGACAAGCAAAATCATGACAGAGACAAAGTGCTGGGGGCAGCCTCAGCTCTGCCATTTTGGGTTCCCCAAAGGGAAGATGGGAAAATGCCTCCCACCCCACGGGGTGCGGTGAGGTTTAACAGCATGTAGGTAAAAGTGCCTGGACATAGACTGGGTCCTCAAAAAAATCATTAGTGATTCCTAAGCTGTTGTACGAGGAGAGTAGGACTCTCTGCCAGACTTAACAATTAAAAAAAAACAAACAAACATATATATATATATTAGATCATTCTGGCCTCAGAATGATCCCACATAATATATATATATATTATGTGGGATCATTCTGAGGCAACAGCAAGGTACGAAAAAACATGGTTAGCGCCCAGAACTTGGGAACTAGCACCACTGAGCCGCTCTGGGCGGATAACTCCAGCTCTCGAAGCTTCAGTTCTACCATGTGTAATTTGGAGATAGAAATCAGCGCGCTTCCCCGGGGATTCCGGTGTTAATTAAGGATGCCCAGCAGTACCTGGCACTCCGTCGCCGTCGTCTGAATGAAGGCGGGGGACTGAAGCGTTCCCCTGCACAGCTGCCTGGCGCTCCGAGGGCTTCCGGAGGGGGCGCCTCGCGCCAGCGTCCACGCCCCAGGCGGCCGCACCCCGCGGGCTGGGCGCGAGCAGCCGCCTCCCCACCTCCGCGCCCCGCCCTCCCCGGCGCCCGCAAGCTCCTCCCCCGGCGGCCGCGTCCGCCCCCGCGACCGCCCCGCACCTGCAGACGCTCGGCGGCCGGGGAAGCGCTAGGCCAGCCTCGGGCGGCGGCGGCGGCAGCGGGGGAGGGGCGCGGGCGCACAGATGGGAGCAACTGAGAAGGGCGGCAAGAAGAGCCGGAGGCTGTTTTCTTCTTTGCGGCCGTGGAAGGCGACCCGGCGGCTGTGGAGGACGCGCTCGGCTCCCAAGGCGGCGCAGGGTGAGTGTGGTCGCGGCGGGGGGACCTGTTACAGCGCGCGGCTGGCGCGGACTGGACTGCGGGAGGGCCGCGGTGGCTCCCGCAGCCGGAGGCGGCATCTCGGGCCCACCTCTCGGTTCCTGGGACCTCAGGGTGGGAGGCGGCGCGACCTGGATGTCTGGCCTGGCCCGGGCGACCCTCCACCCTGACCTTCGGCCCCTGTGACAAGCCGGATCCCCCAAGCTCTCACGGGGCTGCTCACCGAAGTGCAGGGGCCGGTCTCGGCGCGGTCCCCTTTCTCCTTCTACCCCTGAACACCTCTCGTTGGGCCAGGTGGTTGCAGTTTGTTTCCTGCAAAAGCCCCTGTCTGTAGGTTTGACTGGGGACGGGAGGAATTCAGGCTGCCTCCGGGACACGGTCTACTCAGGTTTGCATCCCGCCCAACACCTGGCCGGTTGCCTGCAATGCAGTAGCCATGGTGGGGGGAATGAATCTGAACCCAAGGTTACCTTCAGGGTCTTCCCCATTTGGACCCACCACCTTTCCAACCTGTCTGCGGTGATTCCCTGTTCGCTGCTAAGCTCTAGTCCCCATAAACTACTTCCTAAACACAGTACACCCTGTCCCCACCATGACCTTAAATCACATTTATTCAGTCCCTGATTCACTCCATTCATTCCTTCCACAATCTGTATTGAGTGCTTCCCATGTGCGGGGGCCTGGGGTGAACAAGATAGGAAAGGCCCAGCTCATGGCACTTCTTCTAGAGGGGGAAACAGACATTACACCCCTCAGATAGGTAAACGTCCCCATTACAGATTGCTATGTGTGCTGGGAAGGAACCACAGAGTGTGCTGGGAGAGGAAAAAAGGCAGAGTTGCCTGGGCTTACAGGGCAGATGGACAGGGAAGACCTCTCTGAGGCAATGTGATTTAAACGGAGACCGGAACACTGAGTGGGAGTTACTCCAGCATGGAGCCTGGGGAGAGCATTCCTGCCAGTGACAATAACAAGTGGAAAAGGTTCCCAGTGTGCCTGAGCTTAGCACCGGGAAAGTGAGGGAGGCAGGGCCTAGATCAAGGTCTGGGTAGGGCATGATGAGAACAGTTTGGATTTTATTTCTAAAGCGAGCTGGAAGGCTACGGATGTGTTCTCAGCAAGGCTGTGACATGATCTGCTAGCTCACTGCCTTGTGTGTATTCAGTGTGGCCATGTCCTCATCTCAGTCTGCCCATCCATCAGGGAGGCTCAAATGCCTTTTCCTCTGTGAAGCCTTTCCTGGGGTTTCTGCCACCTGTAACCTCTTTTTGAGTAGGGCCTCTGGCACTGTTCACCAGGTATTACAGATTCCACGTGGGTGGGTTCTCATCTGTTTCATCATTGCCTCCCCTACCAGGCTATGTCCAGGCTTGGTACTTTCTAGATACCTGTTTGCTAGACTGTGTGTATGTGTGTGTGTGTCCTGTCTTGTCCTTTCCATCTGTTTCTGTCATCTGAGGATTCTTTTTCTGAGAGACTGACATGCCTTGATTTCTAAAATGGCCGACCTGATGCAGGGCAGAAGCTATACTGCACCCCGGCCCTGTCATTGATACAGCCCTCTGCTCCCCTCCACAGGATTGTTTTGAAGATTAAATGAGTTGATGAGTTAAATGAGTTAATAAGTGTGAAGTGCTGGCACAGAGTAAACATTCTAAAACTAAATTTGACCCAAAGCAAGAATTATCTTTTAAATATTTATTTATTGAGTTACAAACAAGCTTTTCTACTGTTGGTAGTTAGACTAAGACTTGGTATTGTTATCTTGCTGGCTTTCAAAGAACGACTTACTATTTTTAGTCAAGGCACAATTAAATTCCTTTCCCACTGCCACTAACCTTAGTAGGTCTGAAGGCTAACATCCCTTTTACTTTAGTTTGCCTGAGGAGTTGAAAAGAAGGGTCATGCAACAAGTATTCCTTGAGTGATAATTACCATGCAGAATGTAATTCCAGTTGTTGTGTAAATGTTTACAAAAGAGGACTACCTGGATATTTCTACTGTAGTAAAATGGGTTAGAATAAGTCTCCTAGTTCTGTAGTGTTTAAAGCCAGTTCTATACTGTGTATACAGCTGTCCTCTCCTCTTTTCTCTGTTTCTGTCCTAGAGGTCACCCGTGGCTTCTTGGAACCCACTGCCACACCACACCTCTTTTTTCTCTTCTTTTTTTAAAGATTCTATATATTTGTCAAGCAAGCGGGAGTAGCAGAGGGAGAGGGAGAAGCAGGCTCCCCACTGAGCAAGGAACACTATGAAAAACTTGATCCCAGGACTCTGGGATCTTGACCTGTGCCTAAGGCACTAACCAACTGAGCCACCCAGGCGTCCCCACACCTCTTTTTTCTTAAGTAGAATAATGGTTGGTCACTATTTCTCTACTTCTCCCATACAACCTGGAGATAAGGCCATCATAATGTCTTATGTTATATGGTACATTATAGTTTATAGAATAGATCAACTACAAGATCTTGTTTCAATCTTGACAGCACACTGGACGAAGGAAGGGCAGATAGTGTTTATTTCTCCCATTTTATAGATGAGGAAGGTGAACTAAGAGACTGACTTGCAGGAGGTCATATGACTGGTGAGTGGTAAACTCAAGCCTGATTGTCCATACAGCATTCTTTCTGCCGCATCTCCCTGCACAAAATAAACATGTTCCAAAATCTATACTCATGGAGAGAAGTAAAATTGATAAATATCATGCAATAAAAGAAATCCATTTCCCCATTTAATTTTTTTTTTTTAAAGGTGGCCTGAATTTCTCATAATGATGGGACATCATCTCATAAGTGATGGACACCAATTTGGGTATCTCAAATCATGTGCTTTGGTGCCAGACTCTGATTAGAATCTGCCATTAGTAAGTGGCACAGTAGTAAGCTGTGTGATCGTGGGCAAGGTGCTAAATCTTTTAAAAACTCAGTTATATGTCATATATAAAATAGAGATGATAATTCCTATGTCACAATGTTACTGTGATGATTACATGAGTTAATGTATATAAAGTGCCTGGTACACAGTAGTCTACAGGGTGGTAGTTATTATTTTTATTAATTTTAGTTCAGATAGTGTACCCTATGATCATATTCCCAACAATGGTTAGTCACAGGACTGGAAAGCTTGGTAACCTATGGGAATAAAACATGGTTGGGAAACTCCTTAGGGGCAGGTGTTCCTTCTGTACTAACCAAAAGGTCTTTCACAGCATCTTTTTTTGTTCCCACCTTTTTTTTTCCCACCAGGAGGCTGCAAGTGAGAAGCTTTAGGTTTAGGGGAATCTTGGCATCTTTTCAGCCTAACATTGTGTCCTGAATATAGAAGACATTCAATAAATATGTTTGTAATGAAAAGATCCTTTAGGAGGTCCTATCTATCTATCTAGACACACACACACACACACACACACAGCCAAAGAGAATGCATCTGCGATTTACTACTAGTAATTGCAGATGCGTTCTTGTGACTGTAAGTAAGATAAATACTTAGAAGAACAATTACTGGGTTAAAAGGTATATGCTTTTTTAATTTGGAAAAATAGCTGACCTCCATACATTTGTGCTAATCTAGCTCCTACCAGGAGTGTGGGCGATTCTTGCCAATACTGAGTACTGTCAGACTTTTTAATGTTAGCCAATTCGATGGGTGTGAAATGGTACTGCAGGGTTGTTTTGTATTGAATTTCCTTAACAAATAATGAAGTAAAGATCTTTTCACATGAATTTTGGCCATGTGTGAATAAGGCCTATTCACGTCTTTCCCCATTTTTTTGTTTTAACTTAATGGTTTGTCTTTTTCTTATCTAACAATTTGTTGGCTTACATGTCCAAACAACTTAAAAAAATATAGCTAAGCATGCAAGCTATTCCAAATGGGAATATGAACAGGCTGTGCCCAAAGGAAATTAACACCCCGAATGCTTCCAAACTTTCTAGAGAACGATATTTTAGACAAATATCAAAGCTTTTATGTCATAGAGAAGGGAGTGAACCGTCGGTGGATTGGTGAAAGTGTTTTGTAAGAAGTAGGTCTTGAAACAATGGTGGAAGACTGGCCCCGAGTTTCTCCCACCTGAAATTACTTCCCTGAAATCCTGGTGGGACAAAGAACTCTTTCCGGAGCTGCAATATTCCATGGAAAGACAGAGACTGGCACTTGAGTCGGTCTCCATTAGCAGATAGTGCTCTCCAGGACAAGTTACTTGGAGAGAAGGATAGGTGATCTGTGGTTTAATCCTTCACTGCCATTTCTAACCATATACCCATCCCTAAACACAAATCACATTGAGTGGAAATAATGATTACTCCTGAGGGATATTAGAAAGATCAAATGAGATCATACATATGAAAGGTCTCTGTAAATACAAGGATATTTGCTAGGCTCTGTGAATTCAGTAACACTGTTCCAGAGTGGGAAAAACTCATTGACCTACAATCTTTAGGCCCTATTCTCTATGATCTGTTCTGCATACAGGTGCATGATGTCAAACATTAGTTCTCCAAGTGTGGTCTCCAGACTAGCAGCATCAGCCTCTCCTGGAACTTTTTAGAAACGTGAAGTGCTGGCCCCCACCTCAGAACTACCAAATCAGAAACTCCAGACGTAGGGTCCAGCAATCTGTTTTAACAAGCCTTGTAATAATTCTGATATATGCCAACATCAGAATGGTTTGAGAACCACTGGCATAGTGCAATGTGCAAAGGCTTTAAAGTCAGCAAATGTGTGTTCTAAAATGTTAACTCTCTCATTTGTCAGCTTTTGGCATGAGCAAGTTACCAGGCCCCTCTTGGGCTTACAAACTCTCATCTATAAAAGGAAGATGGTATCACCTCCCTCACAATGTTGTTTTGAGAACAAAGTATCCTAGCTATGCTACTATTTAGCTCTGTATCCTTTAGCAAGTCACTTCTCCTTTCTGCCTCGTTTTTCTCATCTAAAAAAGATGGAATGGCAAGAGTTACCACGTATGTACTGTTTTACTCTGTGCCAGCCCCTGTCCAAAACTGTGCATATTTTTATTTTATTTAATTCTGACAGTAAACTTCTTTTGCCATCTGTTTTACCATGAGAAAACTGAAGCACAGAGAGGTTAAGTAACAAAGTTACACACCTCATAAGCTGGGATTCAGACCCAGGCAGGGTGCTGTGAAAGTCTTTGCTTTCAGTAATGCTTGAAATCTAAGTTATCAATAAACATCTGAAGATGATGGTGAGAAGAGTGCCCGGCACAGAGTAGGTGCTCCATGTATCAGTTCCCTTCCTTTGCTTTGTAGCCTGGCTTCATGGGAGCCTCTGCAGCTTTTCTTATAGTCATGCTGCCCTCCTGTGTGGTGACCCTCTTTGCAAACCTTTTTCCACCCCCAGGCGGCAATTTTTCTCTCTTTACTTTATGGCCTTTATGGCCACTTGGATGCTCTGAGCAAACCTTCCAGAGGCCTGGTGGGGTGGAGGAAGACAAAGTGAAGCCACCCTGCTGTCACCACCTCAGCCTGTTTTTAGAAGAGGGTCTAGGCCAATCACTGAAAGGTCATTAGGTCTGCCTGATGTGGGACATAGCCTTCAAGCCTCTTTTGCTCTCAAATTTCCAAGAGAATATAAAAACTCTTTTTCTCGTTTGTTTTTTTCTTCAGTGTAAAATTTACAGCTGGCAAGTTGAACCCACAATATTAACAGCAGCATTTTTTCTTTCATTTTTGTTTTACAAAGACAATAAAGAGCCTGATTGTTTTTCAGTTCAGGGTTTCACTCATTGTTCTTGAAAATTCTGTTTGGTTTTGCTCTCAAGATGGCCTCCCTTACTGGGCATGACTCACTGGTCTAGTGACTCAGAAGTGGCATCAAACAAGACAAGGACTGTACAGAGCCTTGAAAGGACTTGGTGGCCAGTGGAGCCTGTTTGAGCTTTTGCTGAACCCAGCTATTGACAGAGGGCATCATTTTCCTTAATGGGTGTTTACAGAGATCCTTGGTACCAGTTTCTTTGAAGTGCGGGGTCTGTCGGAGACACTGCTTTGTTTTGGAAAGCTCCAAGGCTTGAGTCCATTCTGGTCCCTCCACTGGTTTGAGGTTTGCTGTAGGATGAGACAAGGCTTCGGGGAATTCATCTGACCCTGCTTGGAATGGCCCCAGAAGCAGAGGTCAAAGGCTTTTGTAAATATTGTAGCAGGAGGGAAAGTAAAGGCTCTTTTTATTTGAAGAGGATTGCAAACCTCTTTCCACTTAATTAAAAATAACAACAACAACAACAATTAAGGATGGATAGAGACGAACAGATATGTGATAATGCAAATAGAGCAAAACTAGTCAAAGATGTTCATCAAGCAATGCCTCCAGCTATCCATATGTGTGAAACTTTTCAAAGTACAATGTTGGGTAAAATGTAGGTACCTCTGGAAATGACCACGTTCTTGGAAACAATTGACTTCCTTTTTAATTTAAGTGGAAGCCCATTTCCCACTTCCTCACTCCTCCTAGCCTTAGCCTTTTTTTCCTGGGAAGCCTACTTGATTAAAACTCACCTCCTGGAGTGAGGCTGGCAGGGGGTACCTACTCCTTTATGCCAAGGTCTGTACATTCTTTCTGATGTGTAACTCTCACAGCAGCCCTACAAGCTAGTTATTATTTTCTGTAGAAGGTGCAGAGGGGTAAATTTGACCCAGGTCACAAGGTAGTAATATCAGTCTCACAGCATTTATGGAGCCCTCACTTTATGTGTCAGACTTTGTGCCATGCACTTTGCATGTACTAACTTGGTTGAGCCTCACCCAGCCCTAGGAGGTAGGTTCTATCATTGTCTTCGTCTTACAGATCAGGAAGTATTAACATAGAGAAGTGTAGGAGAGGGTCCCAGCTTACTTTAGTGGCCAGGACATAGCAGAGCCAGCCCATGTTTGAACCATCTCTCCTGCTTTATGGCCCCTGCCCTGCTATTCAAACCCAAGTCTTGGCATTCTTCTACCTAATCAGTAAATCAGCATACCTCTTAGGAACCTCTTGTCCTGAAGCCACAGGCTTCTTGAGGACAGCACTGTGTCTTTCCTAGTGCTCAGAGCAGTGCCTGGCACAATGAATATTTATTGAACAAAAGTGCACAAATGGTGGCTTCTTACCACCTCCTTCTTCTCTCCTCTCTGCCCCCAAAGTTGCTCCTAACTGGGCACATTTTGGCCATCCTGGACTTGGTCCTTGGCGATGGAGGAGCCTGTTTTTTTGTGGTCTGTGCACCAACATGGCTCATTTGGTGGCCAGCAAGGAGTTCCGGTGAAGGCAGATTTTCCTCACTGATCTTGAGTTGTCAAAGAGAAGCATAAAGGTATTACCCACTGCCAAGGAAAGATGGGAACAAAACCCAAATACTTAAGATTTTCCAAAACTTTCAGGGAGTCTTTCAATTGTGGCAGCTAGAAATCAACTCCAGGACCCCTAGTGGCCATGGCAAGCTTTCACTCTACAGCTATATTTGACTCTTGGGCTACAGTAATGACCAGGTGCATGCTAGCAATTAGTTCTTTTAAATGTGCCCAAGTATGTTGATAATTATACCTTACATTTATATAGGGCTTAGTTTGCCAAGTACCATGTCTGTTCTCCCTTTTGATCTTCTGAAAGGCATACGCAGGGCAGGTATGATTAGCCCCACTTTATAGATGAGGAAACTGGTGCCAGAGAGGTTGTCACTACTTCCACCACTCAGTTAATAGTGGTAGAGACATGTCTTCGACCCTCTTATCTCAACTCCCACTCCTGCAGATTGTCCATGTCAGTATTGCATTTAACCCAGCAGTTTCTGGGGAATGAGAGCAACAGGTAGGTTTTCTCCTTGTTGCTCTTCTTACAGCTTAGTGAGGTCCTGAATTGGGGTGTTCATCTTTTTGGATATCAATTTACCCATTTATAAAGGGAAATAACCCTCCCTCCCCATCATCTAGAGTACACCTGGAGCAGAGAAGGTGGTGAGGAGTGAGCACTTAAAAAAAAAAAAAAAAAAAAAATCAGAGTGAAGATATTTGGAAGGGACTATGATGACCCTGATCCATTTTTTCATAAAAGAAATTAAATGTCACTTCCTCTCACCACCTGTTTAAAATGGCATGTCTGTTACTTCATTACTGTGCTTCATTTTTCCTCATGGCATTTATTGCCATTTACTGTATGTTTACATTTGTTTGTTTATAGTCTGTCTGAATACTCTTACCAAAATGTAATAGCCACAAGAACAGGATTTGGTCTGTTTCCTGCACTCCTGAGTCCCTAACAGATGGAATTCTACCTGGCGCAAATAACCATTTGTTCAGTGAAGGAATGAAGGAACGAATCTGAGCTATGTAATAATTGAAAGTAAGCTGGAATTGGATGATTGAAAGATTTGCTTGAATTTTCCTTGCCCTCTAAGAGAGGGCTCCCATGATCTTGCTTCCTCATGCCCATTTCTGGCTCATTCTTGACAATCAACTTATGCCTGGATGAAATGGGTTCAGTAATTTGTGTCCATGCAGCAGACATGGGTCACTGTATGCCTCTGTATTGTAATAGCCTCTGAGCAGCTTGAGGAGTAGGACTAGACCCCACTACTTAGCATGGAACCTGGGCCACAGAGAAGTAGAAGAAATAATTGTTGAATGAATGAATATGAAAAAGAAAACAAAGCACAGGTCTCTTAATTCTCTCTGAAATCAAGGTCTCCCTTTGAGAATAAGCTTGGCACATGGCACAGACCTTCCCCCTTTGAACCTGAACCGAATCTCTACAGAGCCTAGGAGGCACCAAACATTTGGTTCCCTAATCTAAGAGAAGGAAAGGCAAGCCTAGACTCCAGATCCAGTTCCATGCCATGTTTTGGAATTTGTGTTTACGTCGGCCTTCATCCCCATCCTTTCTGCTCTAGCATAAGCAAAATTATCACCCCGCACACTGACTTGCAGGCAATTATCAGTGCTCGGGTGCTCCTGCGTTGAGGGACTTCGCCCCTGAGACCGCTGACTTTCTGTGAATGACAAATCAAAAGTCAGGTTTGCAGAATCAGCTGGACTTTCCTGCTCATTTGCAGCAGAGGGAGGAAAGAGAGAATGAAAGATTCTGAAAATAAAGGTAAGGGGCCAACTGCCGAGGGGAGGCTAAAAGATCTAGGGATGAAATGTCACTTCACAGATATGGTTAGTTTGTATTGATGGCCGACTTTAAATTACTGTGTATATCTATTTTTAAAATTCTGGTTATGTAATAAACATGACTCTTTTTTTTTTTGGCTTCTGGTTTCCAAATATTGTGTCATTCAATTTTCCATATCCTTGCTACCAAATAGAACAATATTTTTGCAGTCTTCATTTAATCTTGGCTGAATAACACACATTTCCATTTTACAGATATTCTTGTAAGTGCTCCCAGGATTTTGATAATTTTATTTTTGGAGAGTTCACAATAGTTAATTAATATGTAGGTTTTCAATGCATTATTGCAATTGGAATATCTGAAATACTTAGGACTTTTACAGCTTGGGTTTATAAGAAAAATGTTGACAGAGAATTCCTTAATGAATGTTAATCCTTTCAGGAGGACCCAATGGAGAGCCATCACTGACCTTCAAAACTGTTTATCTTGCAGAGGTGCTCACAGACAAACTACCCCCACCCCTCTGGCCTCCAACTCTAGATCCCTGGTTCATTATCACCACCCCCTACCCCATTACTCGAATTCGGTGTGAGGCAAGGGGGAAGAGAAAAATGGATTTAAATGAAAACTCAGGGAAGGACAGGGCTAGTATTACTAAAATGAGCCAACCAAATTTTTAGTTCAATAACAGGGATTCTGGGGTTTTAAATTCCGACGCTCCTTACATTTTCTGCCGCAGTTGGGGGAGGAGCGATAGACCCCAAGGTCTCCGGAGGCTACACGTGTTTCCCGACCCTGTTACCGGAAGGAGCCCTTCCTGCTGTGTCGCTCCTGCTCCTGGTCGGAGTGGCAGTGGAAGGCGCAGAGGGGCCCGGCTCCCGGGAAAGCCACCCCTCCCCCGCCCCCCCCCCAAAGCTCCAGGGCAGCCGCCGCAGCAGAAGACGCCATCTCCGTGCCGCCGTGCCAGCCTCTGCTTCCCGAGCGCTAATTTTAGGGTTTGCCCGCCCCCCTTTTCCCCTCTGGCTTTAGCGGTTCTCACACCTGAGCCGCTGCGCAGCGGTTTGCACCTCACCCTCTCCTCCCTGTGAGCTCCGCGTTAAGGAGGCCCCAGCCTCTTGGACACTGGGGCTGGGGTGCGCAGGTGGAGGCCGGCACGCAGCAGGTTACTTGCGTCCACCGAGCCTCGCTGAGACACCCTGAGTTAAGTTGTTTGCGTGACCAGGAAGACGGATACAGGCCCCAAGTCTTCTCCTCCCTTTACGCCAGGCACCCCCCCTCACCTGCCCCCCCCCCCCCCCCCGCGCTTGGTCTTCCCCAGACCCTTACCTGGTTACTCTGTGGTTTGTTGTAAGATTCCCACCTTGTGATGGTCAATGATGTTTATTCCACATTAAAAAAGGACCTCCCCCTCCCCACCAAACCAAACCAAACCAAACCAAAACCAAAAACCACCAGAAAGCCAAGACACAGAAAGCAAAACCCCAAAGCCACAAACAGCCTGATGCCGATATTTTAATCTACTGAACTGTTTGTAATGAAGTTTCCCAAGCAATGCAATTTTCTGTAATTGAGGCTTTAAAAGGGGCAGGGGTAGTTGGTGTTGGTAGTATTAATATCTAATAGGTTCTGGATCATTCACATCCCTGTATTGATCTGTGGTTTTGATGTTTAAATTTTAATTAAGCAGCCTTAGGTGGGGGAAAGGATCTATGTATGCATGGGCCTGGCAAGTGGAAAGAGGGCCTCTCCACTGCTAAGCCAGCCTCTGGTGAACAAACAGAACTAGTGCCTGTATAATCCAAAGTATTTAAATGAACTCAGGAGTGTAATTTTTCCCTGTGTTGTTTTCAGTGGCCAGAGAAAGGGTTTTGGGGAAGAAAAAAGAAATTCCTTATATGCCATGTCATGCTAGGCCATGCTCATATTTTAGAAAAAGTTAAGACTGTCTCAATTGGAGGCACTGGATGGGGCTGATATTCCCTATTGTTTGCAATTTTACCACTCAGTTTCTCAGTGTGTCAGCGTGTTTTAAGCTTCAAATCCCTAGCTGCTTTTTGAGGGGAGTTGGTATTTAGAAATTTGTTTCTCTTTGTTTTGTACAGAGCCTTTGGTTGGGAGTCAGGATAGTCACTAATTTATTAGTGACTAAGGACAAGACCCTTTATTCCTTTGGATCTTAGATTCCTTAAAATGGAGAAATGTTAGACGGGATCACTGCCCTTCAGATTGTGGATGGTAAGAAAGTAATGTAGTGGGTCTTGAACAACATTTTAGAGAGATGACATAGAATAGAAAATGTCACACACCAGAGCACCTGGTAAGGGTAACCATTGTTTACTGAAACTTCTGTTAGGGGTACTTAGGCTTGTTTATGCATGTAGGTACAGACTGTCTTGATGTCAGATGTGTTTCTTACTGTGAATCCTAGTCAGGGGTTTGAGAAACATTGAAATACAGCATAGCTTACTAATTTGGTTTTCAAGGAGTCTGTGAAGTGATATGTATGTCCATTTTGTTTATGTATGAGGAGAACAGTTTTTCTCAGATTTTCAAAAAGGTCTAAGATTCCCCAAAAGGTTCTGAATCATTGTTTTTCTAAGGTCTTCCAAGACCCTTCCAAGCTGATTTATTAGTGATCAAAGAATCTTTTCAGGGCCAGGAGATGTGTATGTGTTGACAGAGAGCAGTTGAGTATACAATGTGAGGGGATTGGTGTGTGTGTGTTGAGGGGGGGGTGCCTGTGCCCAGCGGTGAGGAGAAGGTGTGACCATGGTAACCAGACCATGAGAGTTATTTGTAGGTTCCAAAGTACCAGTTGGTGACCTGAATATGAAACATAACTATCTAAAAATTTGATTCTTTATGCTGAAAACTACCAAAAAAAAAACCTGTTAAAATGTTGTGAATTGTTTGAAAGTCAACTCTCCTTGCAAAGACTGAAAATGAGAATCAGATAAAATCTGAGGAAGTTGATGGGGCAAATAAATCATCAGGATATTGGTAGGCAGAAACTGAATTTTTATAAGCTACCATCACAGGACTAATGTTCAGTAAATGTTGAGTTGTGATTTAACAAATGCCTGTCTTTTTCCTCCTTTTGGTGCCTCCTATCTTAAGACAGTTCAGTGAAGATTTTATTTTATTTTATTTTGTAAAGGTTTCAGTTATTTGAGAGAGACAGAAAACATGATTGGGGGGGAGGGGCAGAGAGAGAGAGGGAGAAGCAGACTCCCCACTGAGCAGGGGAGGGGCCCACCCCGGGGCTTGACTCTGGGGCTGGGGGCTTGATTTGGGCTCCAGGGGCTCTACTTGGGGCTTGACTTGGGCTTGATTCCAGGACCCTGAGACCATGACCTGAGCCCAAGGCAGTTGCTAAACTGACTGAGCCACCCAGGTGCCCTTCAGTGATGCTTTTAAATACAAAAGCTACTGTATAACATTTACCCTGAATAGCAAAATGCTTTGCAAACCAGAAAAAAAAAATTATGTATAAGGCAACTAAGGAGAAAATAATTGAATGAGTTAATAAGTAGATATTGGCAAACATGACAGCTAATTATAATAATAACAACCATAACTCCTATTTCATGAACAACTAGTACGTGAAAAGCACTTTACATATTGTCACAACACTGTAGGGCAGGTAAAGAAATTGTGCATGTAAAGAAATGAATTAAGAATTTTGTATAGGTACACATGGCTAGTGAGTAGCAGAGTCAGGATTCAAACCCAGTTCATTTTACCTCCAAACCACTCACATGGTAGGCCAGGGCTTGAGAATAAGTAGCGTGGTGAAATTACGTAGTTATTAATAAAAATTTCAACATCATCTATTATTAGAAATAATTTATGTAATTGTCAAAAGGGAAATGAGAAATGTAGAAATGATGGCTTTTGACTAATTTTCTGGATTGTGTTTATTTAGAAAATAAGTGTTCCAACTCAGCTTGAAAATTTCCTTTTATTTAGAAAGTTTCCGAGAATTTTGTGCAACAAGGTTTTAAAAGCAGTGATATGAAAGAATAGGAGTGGAGGATGTGAAAATTTGGTTGGAAAATTTTTTTCTACAGGAGTGTAGGACAAAAAGTTCTGTTAAACTTCGTTATTTTCCTGTTTTTTATCTCAGGAAAACAGGCATGGCATTTTTTTGAACAAATGGAAGTTATGTATAATGACTTAAAGTGGTAAAACTAGGTGTGGAGCATTGTCTATGTCAGCAGTTCTCGAAAGAATTTGGATTTTCACTGAAAGTTATTACAAAATCTGATTGGGAGTTTGAATATGGACAGATCTGGGCTTTTAGGTACTAAATATTAAAAAGACTATGGTGTACATCCCCTAATCTATAATCCAAATACAGTAAGTGGAAGGAAATTAAAAGACATTGTGATTTTTCTTAACCACCAAGATTATGTTGAGACTTTTAGAGAAAACTCAAATTCTTTCAAGGATTTTTGTCATTTGCTGCGTGTGACTCGGTATGTTGGAGAAATGATATGTTGGCTGGGGTCATATGTAAATGGCTGACTGATTTCTCAGTCTTCAGAGCTAGCATGTGATAAAACTGGGTTTTCTGCCTCCCTTATTGCAGTGGTTCTCAAAGGTACCGCTTTGGGGTGAGGGGCAAGGACACACTGGAAATATGTAAGGGGCTCTAGAAGCTTTCACTGGGCAGAAACCAGAAATGCTGTAGACATTCTGCAGTGTTCCAGACTATTCCATTCAGTGACAAATTATCTCTTGTCCGGGACAACTTTCAAATGTTTTGCTGAAGAGGTAAGTAAAAACTCTATACTTTTCTGAGCCTAGAACACTCATTGGTTTTATATACAGTGAAATTTTCACGATTAGAAATGCTGTGTAAATTGAGGGCAGATCATACTTAATTTTGTTCAGAAAAACCACTTACGGAAAGCAGCACTGCTTCTGTTTGAGAAACCAGTAAAACACAACTGTCTCATTCAGTCTGCATAGAGGTCCATGTACCTGACTCCTTTACCATGTTCTCTAATATAGTATTGTCTGAGCATTTGCATATTGAAATCCATATTTTTATTATGATTTTTTTTTACTTCTCTTACATTATAGTTGGTATATTGTATATATTTTGTTTAGTTTTGTGTGAAGTAGGGTATATTACCTTTCAGTTTCATTTTGAGATACTAAACAGGGAAATATAAAACATTTTCATATTTATAGATATTTGTGTTACTCAGAGTATGCAAAACGACCTCCTTAATGACTTAAAGAATTTGAGCCAGCATTACAACTTTTGGAGATTATATACTCAATTTTGTATTCCAGGTTCATTTAAAAGATTCGAACAGTCTATAACAATGAAACTGAGCTGAGCGTAAACTGCACTCTTTAAGGCAGAAATAAGTGTTACAAACCTTCTGAAAAATGATATCACTGGTAATTGATTTTTATTTATGCTACTGTAACTGGCATTTTAAAATTCCACTCTCTAATTGCTTGTTGTTAGGATATAGAAATAAAGCTGGTTTTTATTTGTTGACCTTATTTCAGGAACCTTGCATTATTCACTTATTAATTTTAGTAGTTTTAGATTTTTTTAGGTAGTTAGATTTCTGTGAATAATGACAGCTTTATGTCTTCCTTTCCAGTCCTTAGACTATTTATCCCTTGCATTATTGTACTAGTTAGGATCTCTCTTGCAGTGTTGACTAGAAGTGATGGTGAGTGTCCTTATCTTGATCCTCATTAGAGGATATGCTATCAATCTTTGGTCATTAAGTACAATATTTGATATAGGATTTACATAGGTGTTTTAAAAATCAGATTAAGAAAGTTATCTTCTATTCTTAGTGTGCTAAGCTTTTATCATGAATTTTTTAAAGTTTATTTATTTATTTATTTATTTATTTTTAAGATTTTATCTATTTGATTTGACAGAGAGAGATATCACAAGTAGGCAGAGAGGCAGGCAGAGAGAGAGGGAAGCAGGCTCCCTGCTGAGCAGAGAGCCCGATGCGGGGCTTCATCCTAGGACACTGAGATCATGACCTGAGCTGAAGGCAGCAGCTTAATCCACTGAGCCACCCAGATGCCCTATTTATTTATTTTTTAAAAAGATTTTATTTATTTTTTCTACAGAGATCACAAGTAGGCAGAGAGACAGGCAGAGAGAGAGGAAGGGAAGCAGGCTTCCGGCCAAGCAGAGAACCCGATGAGAAGTCTCAATCCGGAGCCTGGGACCATGACCTGAGCCGAAGGCAGAGATTTTAACCCACTGATCCACCCAGGCACCCCTGTTTCTTTTTAAAAAATTAATTATTTATTTATTTGAGAGCAAGGGGGAGAGAGAGAGAGAGAGAGAGAAAGAGAAAGAGAGAACAAGCAGGGAGAAGGGGCAGAGGCAAAGGGGTAAGCAGACTCCCTAGGAGCAAGGACCCTGATGTGGGGTGGATCCCAGGACCCTGGGATCATGACCTGAGCCCCAAGGCAGATGCTTAACCCACTGAGGCATCCAGGTAGTGCCCCTTTAGCGAAAGTTTTTTGGTGTCATGACATCATGATTGTACTATTTTATTTTGTTGATATGAATTATGTTGATATGTATTTTTTTAGTGTTAACTTTGCTCAACTTACTTGTGATACATTATCCTTCGTACAGGTTGTTAGATTTGACTTGCTCATATTTTGTTGAGGAATGTTTTTGTTCACGAGAGAGATTTACTTATAATTTTCTGTTGTGGTGGTCCCCTTGCCAGGACATAAAGGTTTTACTGACTTTATAAAACAAGTTTATAAACAAAGTTTAAAAACAAATTTATAAAACAAAGTTATTACTTTATAAAACAAGTTTGGAGATACTTCCTCTCTATTTTGTTCTTTGGAATGGTTTTGTAGGATTGGAATTATTCTTTTTAAATGTCTGGATGAATTTACTGCTGAAATTATTTGGGCCTAGAAATTTTGTGTAGGAAGGTTTTTTTTTCTTTTCTTTTTTAAAGATTTTATTTATTTATTTGACAGAGACAGATCACAAGTAGGCAGAGAGGCAGGCAGAGAGAGAGAGGAGGAAGCAGGCTCCCCGCTGAGCAGAGAGCCCAACGCGGGACTCGATCCCAGGACCCTGAGATCATGACCTGAGCCGAAGGCAGCGGCTTAACCCACTGAGCCACCCAGGGTGTAGGAAGGTTTTAAGAGGTGGATTCATTTATTTTAATAGGTATGGATTTATTCAGGTTTCCCATTTCTTTTTATGTTAGTAAGTTGTGTTTTTCTAGGAATTTATCCACTTCATCTGAATTTTCAGACTTATTAGTAAAAGGTTTTCTTTTTATCCTTTTAAGATCTTAATATTTGTAGGTTGTATGGTCTTGTCTCTCTTTTTTTTTTTTTTGGTGCTATTGATACCTCTCTCTTTTTGATGCATATTGCCAAAGCTTTATGAATTTTATTAATCTTTGCAAAGAGCTAGTATTTTTGATTTGGCTGTCTTTTCTATTATAAATTTGTTTGAGATCTCATGAGTTCTATTATCATTATTATTTACTTTTATACTCTTTGATTCCAGTTTTCTTTCTTTCTTTCTTTCTTTCTTTTTTTTTTTTTTTAGATTTTATTTATTTATTTGACAGAGAGAGATCACAAGTAGGCAGAGAAGCAGGCAGAGGGAGAGGGGGAAGCAGGCTCCCTGCTGAGCTGGGAACCTGATGTGGAGCTGGATCCCAGGACCCTGAGATCATCACCTGAGCTGAAGGCAGAGGCTTAACCCACTGAGCCACCCAGGCACTCCTGATTCCAGTTTTCTGAAATTTTTTCTAGTTTCTTAAAATAGAAGCTTATATCTCTGATTATCATTTTTCTTCCAAAAATATTTTCATTTAAGGATATCAGTTTTCCTCTAAGCAGAGCTTTAGCTGCATCCTGTTAGTTTTGTTCTGTCATATTTATATTGTCATTTAGTTCAAAATATTTTATAATTTCCATTGTGATTTTTTTTCTTTTTTGGGCACACAGGGTCAGGTAGAAATGAACTACTTAAAAAAAAAGTATTTATTTTAATTCCAGTTAGTTAACATACAGTGTTATATTAGTTTCAGGGGGATAAAATAGTGTTCCAGCAATTCCTTACATCACCTGGTGCTCATCACAAACACACTCCTTAATCTCCATCACCTATTTCACCCGTCCCCCCACCCATCTAGAAATGTACTTCTTCATTACTAAGTAGCTGGGGAGTTTCTAGTTTTTCGGGTTTTTTCCCCCCTTGCTTTTTGTTCCTAGCTTACTTTTCCTGTGGTCAGAGAACATACTTTGGATGATTGTAGTTCTTTAAAATTATATATATATATATATATATATATATATATATATATAAATATATATATAATCTCTCTCTCTCTATATATATATATTTTTTTTTTTTTTTTGAGGCTGATTGAACCTTTATTTTATTTTTTTTTTTTTTTAATTTTTTTTTTTTTTTAAGATTTTATTTTATTTATTTGAGAGAGAGAGACAGTGAGAGAGAGCATGAGCGAGGAGAAGGTCAGAGGGAGAAGCAGACTCCCCATGGAGCTGGGAGCCCGATGTGGGACTCGATCCCGGGACTCCAGGATCACGCCCTGAGCCGGAGGCAGTCGTTTAACCAACTGCGCCACCCAGGCGTCCCTGATTGAACCTTTACTTTAAAAGTAGGCTCCATACCTAGTGTGGGGCTTAAACTCACAACCCTGATATCAAGAGTTGCATGCTCGGGGCGCCTGGGTGGCTCAGTGGGTTAAGCCTCTGCCTTCGGCTCAGATCATGATCTCAGGGTCCTGGGATGGAGCCCCACATCAGGGTCCTTGCTCCCTAGGGAGTCTGCTTCCCCCTTTGCCTCTGCCCCTTCTCCCTGCTTGTTCTCTCTTTCTCTCTCTCTCTCTCTCTCCCCCTTGCCCTCAAATAAATAAATAAATAAATTTTTAAAAATAAACAGGGGCAACTGGGTGGCTCAGTTGGTTGCTCAGCAGGGAGCCTGCTTCCCTCTCTGTCTCTGCCTGCCTCTCCATCTACTTGTGATTTCTCTCTGTCAAATAAATACATAAAATCTTTAAAAAAAGAAAAGAGTTGCATGCTCTACTGACTGAGCCAGCCAGGTGCCTGCCCCTTACATGTCTGCTGGAAAAGAACGTGCATACTGAGGTTATTTGGTTCCATCTTCTATATATGTCAATTATATCACTTTTTAGGATCTTGTAGCTCAGATCTTATATATCTTTACTGTCCCATTATGACTTTGTATTTGCCTGTTTCTCTTTTTATATTGGCTAACTTTTGCTTTATTTAACTTTGAGGCTGTGATTTTTAGATGCATACCATATATATTTAGAATTGTTATATCTTTATTGTGAAATCTCTCATATCTAGTAATGCTTCCTATCTTAAAGTCTACCTTTCTAATATTAACGGACCCATACCAGCTTTCTTGGGGCTAATACATACATGGTATATCTTTTTCCATCTTTATACTTCAGTTTAATTTTGCTTTTATGTTTAATCCATATCTTCTGTAAGTAGCATATAGAAGAATTTTTTAAAAATCCAGTCTGGGGGCAGCTGGGTGGCTCAGTTGGTTAGAGCCTCTGCCTTCGACTCAGGTCATGATCTCAGGGTCCTGGGATCAAGCCCCGCACCAGGCTCTCTGCTCAGCAGGTGGCCTGCTTCCATCTCACTCTCTGCTGCCTCTCTGCCTACTTGTGATCTCTGTCTGTCAAATAAAGAAATAAACTCTTAAAAAAAAAATCCAGTCTGACAGTTTAGTCTTTAGTTCAAATGTTTAAAGCATTTTATTTTTTAATTAACTAATTAATTTTTTTAAAAGATTTTATTTATTGGGCGCCTGGGTGGTAAGCCGCTGCCTTCGGCTCAGGTCATGATCTCAGGGTCCTGGGATTGAGTCCCATGTCGGGCTCTCTGCTCGGCAGGGAGCCTGCTTCCCTCTCTCTCTCTCTCTCTCTCTCTCTCTCTGCCTGCCTCTCCATCTACTTGTGATTTCTCTCTGTCAAATAAATAAATAAAATCTTAAAAAAAAAAGATTTTATTTATTTATTTGCGAGTGAGAGTGAGAGAGAGCATGAGAGGGGAGAAGGTCAGAGGGAGAAGCAGACTCCCCACAGAGCTGGGAGCCTGATGAGGGACTCAATCCCAGGACTCCCAGATCATGACCTGAGTCGAAGGCAGGCGCTTAACCAACTGAGCCACCCAGGCGCCAATGCTTTTTAATATAAAAAACGTTTTATATTAAGGTCTACAGTTACCATGTTACTATTTGTTTCCTATCTGTGTCCTACCTACTTTACCATTTTTTTCTTCTTTGTTTTTTCTTGGATTAATCAAGCATTATTTTTAACTTTCCCTTTTTCCTCTCTACTAGCATGTTACACATTTATTTTCATTTTACTTTTTGTGTGTATGTGATTGGTCCAGTGCTACATTTACATAATCACATTCCAGACAAGTTAGGCTCTGAGAATACTTGAATTCTATTTACCCTGCCTTCCCTTCGCAATGCCCCCTCCCCTTCTGCCTCTTGTGTCTTTATTAGAATTCATTTAAGTTATATATTTAATTCCTCATGAGATCCTGATATTGTTTTTCACAATCAGTCTCCACTTAGATTTACTAACATATATACTCTAGTCATTGCTTTTCATTACTTCCATTCATTCCCCCTGAGATCTTTTCCTTCTGCATAAAAAAAAACCAAAACAACAAAAGAACTTCCTTTAGTATTTCTTGTAATGCATATCTGGCATGAAAGAATATTCATAGTTTTTTGGTCTGGAAATGATTAGTTTCGCCTTCATTTTTGAAGATAATTTCATTGGATTTATAGAATTCTGGAGAGTAAGATCCCCCCCACCCCGCCATTACTTTAATGATGCCATTCCATTGTCACTAGCTTTCTTCCTTTCTTGGAAAGTTAGCTATTAGTTTTATTGTTCCTGTTTGATGTTGCATCTTTTTTCTTTGGCAGTTTTTTTTTTTTTTTCCTTTGGCAGTTTTTAAAGACTTTTCTTGGGGTGACTGAATGGCTCAGTCAACCAACTGCTATCCACTAGTATCATGATCTCAGAGTGCTGGAATCAAGCCCCATGTCAGGTTCCTGCTCAGTGCGAAGTCTGTTGCTTCTCCCTGCCCCCCACCCCCCATGTTTATTTGCTTGCTCTCTCTCAAACAAACGAATAAAATCTTTAAAAAAAATATTTTTTTCTTTATGTATTTGGTTTTCAGCAGTTTTTCTAGGTGTGATTTTCCTTGTGTTTATCCTGCTTGGGGCTTTTAGACCTTCTTAAATCTGTGTGGCTTAATGTTTGTTTGTTTGTTTGTTTTTTAATTCTCATAATTCTCTGCCATTATCTTTTCAAATATTGTTTTTGCTTTGTTCTTTTCTCTCTTTTTGGGATTCTTTTTTTTTTTTTTCTTTTTGGGATTCTAATTACTTATATGTTGAAACTTTTTACTCTGTTCCATACATGTCCAATTTTGTTATCTGTATTCTTAGTCTTCATTTCTCTTTTCCATTTTGATTATATTTTGCTATCTTAGGGCTCTCTAACTCTTTGCTGTGTATTATTACACAATCTGTTAACTTAATATCATTTTGTAATTTTCAGCTTTCATATTTTTATTAGATTATTTTAAATAATAGACTCTCAAGAAAACCAAAAAACAAAAACCAAAAAAGACAAAAAACCAAACCCAGGGGCCCCTGGGAGGCTGTCAGTTGGGTGACCAGCTCTTGGTTTTGGCTCAGGTTGTGATCTTAGGATCATGTGATAGAGTCCTCTGTTGGGCTCCATGCTTTAGCACTGAGTCTGCTTCGGACTTTCTCTTTTTCTCCCGCTGTGCCTCCCCTTGTTCTCTCTCTCTGAAATAAAATGAATCTTTTAAAGAAATAGATTTTCCATCTTACTTATTTCTTCAAATACATTAATCGCAATCATTTTAAAGACCATACTTATTACTTCCTATGTATGGGTCATGTGTGAATCTGTTTGTACTTTCTGTTTTTCTTCTTGGTTCTCTTTCTTCATTTGCCTGACAGTTTTTTATTAAATGTCCAGTATTGTGTATGAAAATGCTCTGGATGATATCTTCTCCTTTATGAGTACATTTACCCTATTCTTTGCCCACAGGAGAAAAAAGATCACCTCAATCTAATCAGGCTTTCAGCCTAATTAAGTGTGTTTTGCAGACTTTTAAGATTTGGTCTGTTTCTGGGTTCTCCCAATCCTAGGCCCACAGGAATACTGATTGAGAGAACCTTAGATGTTTTCCTCAGCAAGTCCTAACCTCCAATTTTTATCTTCCTAATACTGTGAGTCCACGGAATACTTTGAAAAAAAAAAAAATGCTCATTCTGTCTTTCATCTCCTCGCCTTCTGAGCCTCTTACCCCTTGCGGCTCTGTTAGCCATACTTCAAGGAGAAGCTCATGTCAGGTTCTCTTCTTTGAGCTTCTCCAGGACGTGACTTTTCAGTCCCGAATCCTTTTTGTCACTGCAGCCCCGGAAGGATGTCTGAAGTTCTGCAGGCTTTTCTGCCTCTTAGCTGCCCTCTGCTCGGCTGCTCAACTTCTTGCCCCATGCCAAGAACTGGCAAATACCCTACTGAGCAAAATGGGCTTTCAGAATGCTGGGCTTACCTCAGTGAGCCTCATATCCCCCGCAAGATCTGGATCCTCAAATCTCGACTGATCATTAGCTTTCCTGTTGCTTCAAACAGGTGTTTTGGATTTTATCTGGCTTTCCGACTGCCCTCAGCAGAACTGTTGGGCAGAGGGGTCTGTTGCATTCCCCTCTGTTATAGCTGAAAGTTGAGGCAGACCGTGTTTGTTTTGTTTCATTTTAATGGGGGGCTCTGTTAAAAAAAATGAAAACAGCAGAGCAAAGAAACTTCTAAGATATCAATGACATTACAAACATCTTATATAAATAATAAAGCCGTGTGCAGTTTATTTCTAGCTACTGTTTCTTGCTTTTTTTTTTTTTTTTAAAGATTCCATTCATCTATTTGACAGACAGAGATCACAAGTAGGCAGAGAGGCAGGCAGAGAGCGGGGGGGGGGGGGAAGCAGGCTCCCGCGGAGCAGAGAGCCAGATGTGGGGCTCGATCCCAGGACCCTGGGACCATGAACTGAACCAAAGGCAGAGGCCTTAACCCACTAAGCCACCCAGGCGCCCCCTGTTTCTTGCTTTTTAAAAGCATGTCAGTGTCTTTTCCCCCATATGTTCTCTGAAATATGTATACATTTGTGTTGCCTTGTTCCAGAGAATAAGTATCCAGAGAATAAATACTTTTTCATTTTTCTGAGTTTGTTCCTTCTTCCAAATGTTTAGTAGTTTTGTGACTTTATGATTTGAAATTTTCAACTCTTACCTCCCAAGTTCCCTATGATTCTAAAATTCACAAAATAATTGGAGTGATTGTATTATTAAGTTTTAGAGAGCTTGATTCAAACCTTTTACTGTAGCTGAGTAGGTGTTTTTTTTCAGTGTCCTTGTCGGGCAGGGTTACATGTGCTGGTCTGACCCAGGAGCTTTGTCTCACTACCTGTGCCCTCGGTTTCTCAGATTCAAGTTCAGTTCATGCGTTCATCTTGTATTTTTTGAGCACTTGTGCAGTAGACTCTCCTTCCTTCTCAGATACACATTTTTATAGTTCTAGGAATTAGGTCAGGGCAATAAATAGCTCTCCTCAAATGTGGCATAAAACTGGAGGGTGACTGAGTGACTGATTGGTGCATTACCCATTTGTGGAAATGTTTTTTATGTTTCTCCAAATTTCCTATTAAAATCAAACTTGCTAGGGGTGCCTGGGTAGCTCAGTTGGTTAAGCGTCTGACTCCTGATTTTGACTCAGGTCATGATCTCAGGGTTGTGAGGTTGAGCCCAGTGTTGGGCCCTGTGCTGGGTGTGGAGCCTGCTTAAGATTCTCTCTCTCCTTCTGACCTGTACCCTTCCCCCCTCAAAAAAAAAAAAAAATCAAGCTAGCATTCATTTTTCAGTCTTCAGATGGGTTTCCCTAGTCCAGTGCTGGTAATGTTCTATTACTTGATTTGGCTCCTTTTTTTTTTTAAGTCCATTCAGTTTGTGAAAATTCATAAAGCTGAACACATGATTGGATCAATTCAGTATGTCTGCTGCACTTACATAAAAATTTTTCATAGAACTAGCATTTTTATCTTAAATTAAAAAAAAAGTGTCAGTCATACCTGGGTAGCTTTGTCAGTTAAGCGCCTGCCTTCGGCTCTGGTCATGATTCCAGGGTCCTGAGATAGAACCCCACATCGGGCTCCCTGCTCAGAGGGGAGCCCCCTTCTCCCTCTGCCTGCCGCTCCCCCTGCTTGTACTGTCTTTCGCTCTATCTCAATCTGTCAAGTAAATATGTAAAATCTTAAAAACAAAACAAAAACAAAACAAAAAAACTTTTAATTAAAAAAAGAAGTGTTAAGGACAAAAGAGCTCAAGAATCACTGATCAAGGTCAGTCTCCAATCCCTAAAATGATTAAGAATGAGGAGGCTGAAACTTGGGAAGGAGAAATTGCTTAGGGGTGGGCAGGGATGGCAGTTAGGCTTCTCACTCCGGGTCTGTCTTGCTTTTCTAACTGGTTGAGTCATTCGTGTGTGTGTGTGTGTGTGTGTGTGTGTGTGTGTGTGTTTTAAGTAACCTCTGAGCCCAACGTGGGGCTTGAACTCACAGTCTGGAGATCTAGAGTCACATGCTCTACTGACTGTGCCAGTCAGGCGCCCTTCTAACCAGTTGATTCAGGGGATGAGGAAAGATCGAGCATGCGCTAACACTGGAGCTGGATGACATTCTCAGAACCCCAAATATATCTTACACGAGTCACCACTTAACTCCCCCACTCTGTTTCTGCCCTCTTCAACCTCTTCCCTGGTCATTAAAAAACAGACACTTTTATCTCTTGTGAACTTGGAGATGGTTATTTTATTACCTAAGAATCATTTGACTACATCTGCTTAGAAAAAAGGGTAATTTGTGCCTGTGAAATCTAACAAGAGCCCAGCACAAGGTACTTTGTTCCCCTTTTAAGCCATTTTTAGTTTGGTGCTGTGTGGTTTAAATTTAGAATACTTATTCCAAACTGGGGATGGGGGTGGGGGGTGCAGAGATTGAACCCAGCTGTGACTCCTGCTGCTGTGAAATAAATGGGAAAGTCTGGGAACCAGTGTTAGAAGGAGAGAATCTCAAGACAGGGGCCTGCAGGGGAGGGGACTTGCCTTCACTGGAATAGGGGAGCAGTAAGGAGAAAGAAACAGATGTTGGTATCTCCTCTTTTCCTCCTGCTCTTCCAGGATTTGGCCTACTGAGAATGTGGTGAGGGCATTTTATTCATGCACACATAAGTAGTCGCACGGGAACACACAGAGACACATACACCCTGGAGTTGGTGCCGAGTATTATGTATTCCTGGATTCATTTTACTTCCTCAAAGGCTAGATTTTGAGTTCCCAGCTGCTGTTCCTTCTACCTGGAATGTGTTTACCCTCCTCTTTCCTGGCTGAGTTCAACTTCTCTTTTGGATAGTAGCTTCCTCCGGGAGGCTTTCTCTGATTCCAGGTCCCCTCCCCACACCCTGCCTTATAACATATTCCCAAAACATCCTGTGTTTTCCCTTTCATGTCACTTTCGGTGACTAGATTAAGTTCTGACACACCATAGGTCCTCAATACATACTGTAAAATGGTGGGTGTGAGGGTGGGTAGGAAGGAAGAGAAGGAGGGAGGGAGAGGAAAAAAGAAAAGAGGAAAGAAAGCCATGTTTCAATCCCTGCTCTTAGACTAACAATGTGGACAAGTTCCTTAACTTCTAAGACTCAGTTTCTTCATTTTCAAAACTTAAACAGTAAAACCCAATTTACAGGGTTGTTTTAAGATTAGAGATAATATGTAAAAAGCACCTAGGACTGCGCCTGGCATGTAGCCTGACACAGGCCTGACTCAGTTTGATGCCATTAGGAAGTACCTATGTTCTAAAAAGAAAGTATATGAACATTCAGAAAAGCATAGAGAAAAGCTGTAAAACTATCTATTAATCCATACCTTTGAGATCACTGTTAAAATTGGAATGTCTAACCTTTCTGTGTATATATTTATATTTCATATAGAATAGGAAAATTATGAAAAATTTTCATATATTTTCATTTATGGGACACCTTTGTGGCTCAGTTGGTTAAGTGTCCAACTCTTGGTTTTGGCTCAGGTCATGATCTTAGGGTTGTGAGATTGAGCCCCACGTTGGGTTCCATGCTGAGTATGAAGCTTGCTTGGGGTTCTCTCTCCCTCTGCCCCCCCCCACTCTCTCTCTCTCTCAAATAAATCTTTAAAAAAAAACAAACATGTTTTACCTTGTTGAGATCATCTTTTCTTTTCTTTCCACATGATGGCCCAAATACCTCCCACTTTTTAGTATTGCAAAATACTGCTATATTCAAAATATTGCATGATAATACTTAGTCCTTCAGTAGTTAAAAGAAGATTTAGAAACTGGTACTTTAATCCTTCAGACTCTCCTTTCAACAGAAACATGTTTTGTGACTTAGGAGGATAATCCACATTGCAGGGTAAACCAGTAATGTAGGGGATAGGGTACAAATTGATGTTTTATTTTTGTTTTTTGTTTAGATAACCTTTCTTATTTTGGTAAATTGGAGGTTTATTTGAGATGCTTAAAGAAATGGGGAGGCCAGGGGGAATGAAAACTCCATTGGCCTGGAGGTTCAGGGGCCTGACATTTTCCGGCTTAGAGTCCAGTCCCCATCGCAGCTTGACTCCGTGACTTCACATTTGGGTCTCATTTCCCGCACCCATATAAGTGAGAGAGTGGGTTTCATTATAGAGATTTTCAAACTGGGCTTTCCCAGGTGCTAGAGTTCCATGGAGACCTTTTCTTTTTCATATTGGGCAAGATTTCCTTTGAGGTGGGGGCACCTGGGTGGCTCAGTGAATTAAGCTTCTGCCTTCAGCTCAGGTCATGATCTCAGGGTCCTGGGATCGAGTCCCACATCGGGTTCTCTGCTCCGCAGGGAGCCTGCTTCCTCCTCTCTCTCTCTGCTTGCCTCTCTGCCCACTTGTGATCTCTCTCTGTCAAATAAATAAAATCTTAAAAAAAAATTTTTCCTTTGAGGAAAGAATTACATGGCTTAAAACAAACCAATAAACACCAAAAAAATTAAGTGGAACATTTCTAATAAAATTCCAATGTGCTTTTTTTCCCCCTTAGATAGAATTCATATACCATAAAACTAGCCCTTTTAGAGTAGTATACAATAAAGAGGTTTTTAGTGTATTCACAAGATTGTGCCACCAATTGCAGCTGTCTAATTCCATAACATTCTCATTGCCCAGAAAGAAACCTGGTACCCATTAATGCTCTCTCCTCTTTCCCCCTTTTCCCTCAGACCCTGGCCACTACTAGTCCACTTTCTGCCTCAATGGATTTGCCTTTTTTTGACATATCATATAAAAGGAATAATACAATATGTGGTCTTTTGTGTCTGGCTTCTTTCACTTAACATAGTGTTTTCAGGGTTTCTCCATATGGTAGCATGGAAAGTGCTTCATTCCTTTCAGTTCAAGCTTTTCAGGAAATTTTTTTTCCCCAGGCTTGGAAAAAAAGTTGATCAGACTATTAGAGGAAGTTTTATAGTAGTAGAATGCTTTATCAGCACTTTTCATTAAGAGGTAAAACAATGTCAGTATTTCAGGCTTTTAAATAAAAGACTCTATTTAGTGCATGTGAAAAACCATTTAAGCTCCCTGCCCAGCCCCCCCCACCCCCCAGCCCCACAACCCTCCTTAAAGTATATCCATGGATATACTGATTGGCCAGTTTTTTTCTCCTTTGTGTCTTTTTTTAAAAAAAATTTTTTTAATTTTTAATTTTTTATTATTATTATTTTTTTCTCTCTCCTTTGTGTCTTGGGGAGACTTTTCTTTTTTTTTATTTTTTTTAAAAAGATTTTATTTATTTGTTTGACAGACAGAGATCACAAGTAGGCAGAGAGGCAGGCAGAGAGGCAGGCAGAGAGAGAGAGGAGGAAGCAGGCTCCCCACCAAGCAGAGAGCCCGATGCGGGGCTCGATCCCAGGACCCTGAGATCATGACCTGAGCCGAAGGCAGTGGCTTAACCCACTGAGCCACCCAGGTGCCCCTTGGGGAGACTTTTCTTTGCGGGGAGTATATGAAATGTCTCTTTCCAATTCAGTTGGTCAGTTAAGATTACTCTTTTTAAAAACCCTTTTCAAAGAGTATATTCTCTGCAGCCTTTCTTGTGTTATTACCTGAATGAGAGGCTCCATCCTAATCATACAAAGTGCAGACTATGCCAGGCACTGTTCTGAGTCACAGGGACAAGAGGTGATCAGGAGATAACCCTTGCCTCCTCTTGGTGTTCCCAACCATTTCTCTTCTATAGATCCCCATAGCTTCCCTCCTCTTCCTTTAATGGTGCCTACCTTATTCTGTGCTGTATTTTAGGTCTGGGGAGGTATTTAACCCTGGGCCCAGCACCATGCCTATCACAAAGTTGATGCTTATGATACATTTATGGAGTAATTTAATAAGTCCCCTACTCCCAGCAACTTGGGAGATCAATGAACATGTGCTGAATGAAACTGACTCTGAGCATATATTCTTCTCATACAGTCAGAGCCCAATTTTTGTTTTCTTAATTAGCACTCTGCATTAGCCATTTGAATAGCAGAATTCCAAGTGGTGATCTGTTTTTGTTTTTTTCTGATTACCTAGAGATCACTTTTTAGAATTGAAAAGCCATGGACAGGGGCACCTGGGTGGCTCAGTGGGTTAAAGCCTCTGCTTTCAGCTCAGGTCATGATCTCAGGATCCTGGGATTGAGCCCCACATCGGGCTCTCTGCTCCGCGGGGAACCTACTTCCCCTCTCTCTCTGCCTGTCTCTCTGCCTACTTGTGATCTCTCTCTCTCTCTGTTCAAATAAATCAATAAAATCTTAAAAAAAAAAAAAGAAAAGCCATGGACACAGTCTCTTTCATCTTATTTGATAAATGTAGAAAATCATAACAGCAATGATGAGAACAATGTGTTGGTCTTAATATAACTCAGATGAGGTAATGCATATAATTTAAAATCTTAGATATAGAAAGTAGGTTATTAATATTCAACAAACAATAAAATTGCTGCTTACTTACCTTTTACTATGTGCTAGTATTATGCTAAGTGCTGAGCATATATTGTCTTATTTAAAACTAACAATATTAATGGTATTAATATGACCATTTTATTGATGAAGGAAGGCATGGAGGATCAGAATCATGAAATAATCTAAGAGTTGAACAACTCGTAATCGGTAGATCTAGAATTCCAACATAAATTTCTTTGACCCCCAGTTTATATTCTCTATGCTGTTTTGTCTCTTGAGGTAACAACAGAAACTGTCCCATAGTGAGAGTTAATGCCAACTGAAAATTATGTTCTGAAAGCTAAATTATTATTATTTATAATGATATTTATTATATTATTATTATTAACATTATTTCTGGCCCATATAAAAATGCATAAATCAGTGAGTGAATGAATGACTGAGTGAAAGAAAAGGTGAATGAAAGATTGGGGGTGGTAGGTTGGAGATACCATATGTATTCCTTTGCCAGATAAACTAGTGCACTTAAAATATTTATAAAAATATATTAAAATATTTATGATGGTAGATTTGCTGGAGAATAATCTTAAAAAAAAATTAAAAGTCCATTAAAAATGGCAGGCAAATCAGGGAATGCAATGTAAAAACATGGAGAGGGTGAGGAGTTTATAAGTGAATATTAAAAAGTTTATATTAGAGGTCCATGAATCAGTGGAATAATGAGATTCTGTTGTAGTTCATTTTGGCCTCCCTCTCCTGTCTCCTTTAAAGGTACTTCCTCAGTGACTTTAGAGTAGTATTTATTTATTCCCGATTGCCATGTATTTCTTTTCATTCATCTTACCTTTTTCATCTTCAGGACACAGACTCATTCTAAAGCTTCATAGATTGAATGAAGAATAAGCACTTCCCCATTTACCTGCCTCCTTTGGCAGTGCCGTTTAAGAATTTGCCCCTATGCAAAAAAAATTTAAATGCATTTGTTCATAAATCAGCCTGATCAGTTGAAACTAGTTAAACATTAAATAAAGTTGGGATGCCTGGGTGGCTTATTTGGTTAGGTGTCTGCTTTCAGCTCAGGTCATGATCCCAGTGTCCTGGGATCAGGTCCCACATTGGGCTCCTTGCTCCATGGGAAGCCTGCTTCTCCCTCTGCCTGCTGCTCTCCCTGCTTGTGCTCTCTCTCTCTCTTTGAAAATCTTTAAAAACATCTTATAAAAAATAAACATTAAATAAATAATGACTGCCACAAACTCCCTACCTGCATGATCTTTGGCAAGGCGAGTTAGCATTCTGAACTTATCCTCAACTATAAATGGGAATAATAATATCTACCTGAAAGTATTGTTGTGAGCATCACATCCATCTACATGTAAAGAATAATAAAAAGTCAGCTACTATAAAAGATATTTTGGAGACAATTGAGAATATTTGAATATAGACTGGATATTAGATGCATTAGGGGTTTATTATTAATTTTGTGGTTCTGTAGGAGAATATCCTTATTAGGAAATGCATGATGAAGAATTGAGAGGTCAAGTAATATGATGTCTCAATTCATTTGTGATAAGTTCAGCAAAAAGAAAAAAACCCTTAAATATCTAGATAAAACAGACTGGTAAAATGTTTTCTGTTATTAAATCTAGGTTGGATATGTGCGTATTGTGAAATTCTTTCAACTTTGTGGCATATATGAAATTTTTATAATAAAATGATCAACGAAAAGTTAGCTATTAATAAAGTTATAGCAGTCTATTATTTCACACTTTTCCAAAGCTAAAAGTATACAAGGGCGTAGTTAAGAGGATTTTGAGTAAATGAGCTTCTTACATCTGGGAAAGAAGAAGAAAATGCATTAAGAATAAAAAGTGAACTCAAGCATTGCCAACTTGAGTGGAATAAAGCAGAGGTAGTTCCATAAAATGAAAGCATTGCTGGGAATATAAGGAAGGGGGAAATAAGGATGGGATCTAGGATGTACTGACTGCCCATTGAACTATTCTGCTAGATGCTATAAATATTGTCACCTTTAATTTTAAAAGCAAATCTTTGATGTAGGTAGTATTAAAAAAGTTTAGCATGTTTTGAATAAATTGGCTAATACAGCTGCTGGATAGTGAAGTCAGGATTTGAACCCAGATCTGTTTTGTCTGTTTTCCTTTCCTCTCTCCCTCCCTTTGTTCTTTATGATGAAGGCTGGGATTTTTTTGCTTTATTTTTTAATTTTAATTTTAATTTAATTAAAAAAAGATTTTTATTTATTTATTTGACAGAGAGAAAGAGAGAGTACAAATGGGGGAGCAGCAGGCAGAGGGAGAAGGAGAAGCAGGCTCCCCACTGAGCCTGATGCAGAGCTTGATCCCAGAACCCTGGCAGATGCTTAACTGGCTGAACCACCCAGGCGCCCCTTGTTTTGTTTTTTAAATGAATGGTATTTTTTTCCTTGTGGAAACTCTAGAAAACACATATTTATCAATTGTGGTTGCTGCATAACAAACCACTCAAAATTCAGCGGCTTAAGACAATATATATTTATTCAGCTCACAGTTCTTTTGGCCAGGAGTTGGGCTCAGCTGGGCAGTTCTGATCTGGGCCAAGCTTGTCAGTGAGGCTTGCTCTCATGTGTGGGATGACTGGGCCAGCACCTCTGTGAGGTCTCCAACCTATGACAGATTAGCTTGGGATCATTCTCCCAGGGAAGGAGAGGAGAATCCAAGAGAGCAAGCAGGAGTCCATCAGGCCTGTTAGGGCTAGGCTTGGAACTGGTATAATGCTATTTACCCTCTGAGTCCATTCCAACAGACTGGGTGGCCTAAAGAACAGACATTTATATCTTAGAGTTCTGGAGGCTGTGAGGAGATAGGATTGGTGGTGAGAGCCCTCTTCCTGGCTTGGAGAAGGGCACCTTCTTGCTAGGTCCTCACATGATGGAGAGAGAACGCTCTGGTCATGACTAGGGTCCCACCCTCATGACTCACCTATCCCTAACTACCCCTTAAAGCCCCCACTTCCACATACCCTCACATTAAGGTTTGGGGCTACAATCCATGAATTTGTGGAGACACAAACACAACACCCTTTGTTGTTCAGATTCAAGGAGTAAGGAGGTAAGCTATGTTTTGGTGAAAGGAAATGTGAAGTAATGTTGTAAAGTGAGGTGGATTGCAGCCATTTTTGCAAACATCCATCCAGATAATACAAAAATAAACATCCTTTAAATCATTCTTTTTTTTTTTTTTTAAGATTTTATTTATTTATTTGACAGACAGAGATCACAAGTAGGCAGAGAGGCAGGCAGAGAGAGAGGAGGAAGCAGGCTCCCTGCAGAACAGAGAGCCCTATGCGGGGCTCGATCCCAGGACCCTGAGATCATGACCTGAGCCGAAGGCAGAGGCTTTAACCCACTGAGCCACCCAGGTGCCCCTAAATCGGTTTGATAATATTATCAAAAGATAATTATTGTTACTGTATTGGTATATTTCCTTCTATTGTTTTGTCTATACGCATGTAGAGATAGACTTTCTTTTTAAAAAAAGAACATGGTTCATATCTAGAATCTGATTTGTGCTGTGATAATTTTCCTTAATGTTATATTATAGGTACTTCCCAGGCATTAAGTATTTCTTGACAGTGTGGTTTAATCTATGATGCATAGGAAACCGACAGTAAATTGCTCTGTTTCAGGCACTATGCTAAATGCTTTCACAGTTATCTTGATTAGAAAGCAAGTTTCTTGTTAATTTGCAGGATTTATAGTCTGCTGCTGCAAAGAAAAAACAATGCATTTTATGTGATGAAAAGATCCAGAGAAAATTATAATGGTTAAGATATATCAGCAATGCCCATTTTTCTCTTGAAAGCTTACCCTGTCAACTCTGTCTAGGAAAGGATGAGACTATTTGCTCTCCATTTCTGCCCATTGCTTCAAGAAACCATTCTGCTGGACCAGTTTAGGTGTTAATGTTACATTGTTGGCAGTTGCAGACTGTTTCAGGGAACAATTTTATTTGTAAAGATCTTGATTTTGATTCTGTGACCAGAGTAATGGCTAGTTAGAAAAGAAGGTGTAGTGGAGGGAACTCTTCCATTTGTGATAGTAAGAGGTTCATTATGTTTGTGAATCAATAGATCTAGAGAAGTTGGGATTGTTCCCATTCGAGCTCCTTTGTCCCATTGGCAGGCTCTGTGTCCTGAGTGATCAATAAATATAGCACCCGTGCCTAAAGTCCACCTGTCCAACCTTTTAATTTATAGGTGAAGCCACATTATTATTAATTTATTCGATCTGGCTGTATTTCAGGATCGTGCTGAACATCCATTCTTACTGTACAGTTAGCATAATGTGATAGTGAGCGTAAAATTTGGAGGCCGAAGACCAGGGTTTAAGCCTGGGCTTTGTGTTGTCTATCTTTTGAGTATGAACAAGTTGCTTAATATTTTTTTGAGTTTCAGTTTTCTCATCTATAATTACAAAAGCTTCATTCAGTCTTCTTAGGGTTATTGCGGAGATTTACTGAGACAATTTATATCTACACTAATACGGTAGCTACTAGCGCTTTGAGTGCTTGAAAAGTGACTCATCTAAATTGAGATGTGTGGTAAGTGTAAAATGCACACTGGATTTTGAAGACTGACTATGAAAAAAAATAAGTGACTTACTGATTACTTTTTTCCGTAGACTATATGTTGAAATGGCAATATTTTGTGCTCATTAAAGTAAATAAAATATACTAAAATTAATTGACTTGTTTCTTGTTTTTTTAAAAATGCGGCTACTAGAGATTAAAGTTACCTGTATGACTTATATTTGTGGTTTGCATTATGTTTCTATTGGGCAATGTTACACTACATGGAAGTTCTGTGTAGAAGGCAGTGTAAAGAATAAATATTAGCTATAGCTACAGAAAGTGTAGAAGGTTTGAATGGGTTAGGGATTCTAGGTGACAGTATGAAGCTTATTATTTTACTAAATTTCTAATGCAAGCTTTATTTAGGCATATAAATTTTTCCTCTTTAAGTGGAGCAGGGAAATAGAGGAGTGATAATCTAATCATGTGAGCAAAAGTAACTGCTAACCGAGTTAAAATGATGCAGGCACTGTGCTAAGTATTATCTTAGGTGGGATTCCTTTGGTGCATCTGGGCCTCCAGAATTTTTAGGCTTTAATCACTCTGTTCTGTCTCTGTCTCTTGTCTGTCTGTCTCTCTCTTCTCTCAAATTTACTTCACTCTCCTTGACAACATTGTTCTTGCAGATCACTTATCTCCCTCTATGTTGCAGAAAGTGTGGCTCCCACTACTCCTGCTTGTCATCCTTGCTCTAAGGGAGGACTCTGACCTATTATTCCCTCTAGTTTTAAATTGAAAAGTCCTGTGGAAAGGCCATGTTGACTTAGCTTGGCTTCATATAGCCACTCCGGAGCCATGGCTCTAATTCCAGCACCAGAGGAGGAAGGTTTCCTAGAAAAAGGGAGTGTTACTCTTGGTTCATAAGAGTTCATAAGTGTTCACTGGACCTATGTTATTAATTTAATAAGTACAGCCATTCTGTGGGGGTAATAGCTCAATTTAGAAATGAGGAAACTAAGGCTCCAAGAAGTTACATATTTTGTCTAAGTTTAAACATCCAGGCTGAAAGCCCAGATCTGTCTGTCACCAAAGCCCATGTTCATAACCATTACACTGACAGAATTTGAGAAAATTGGGTTGTGTTGACTGAAGTTTTACTGAATTCAGTGTTTGCTATTTTCTCCCCTACCAAATTGCTTTCCACTGAAATCTGTGATAGTAATAAGGGAGAGGAAACTAGAATAAGGATAAGGAATAAGGAATAAGGGTAATGAAACCCACAGTAACATGTAAATCTTTCTTGAATTGAAAACCAGTACTACTGTGCTTTCCAATCTTGTGTCCAAACCTTTAAAGGTCATAAAAAGCTCTGCAATAATTATCTTTGTAGTAACGAGTTTAAAACATATTTACCACTACTTGGGCATTTTGCTTTTGTAATTTTTTTAAAAAATATTTTATTTATTTATTTACTTGGGAGAGAAAGAGAGTGGGAGAGCAAGCATGAGAGAGCAGCAGAGGGAGAGGGAGAAACAGGCTGTTGCTGAGCAGGGAGCCCAATGTGGGGCTCAATCCCGAGACCCTAGGATCATGACCTGCATGCTACCCAGGCATCCTGTGCTTTCGTAATTGCTGATTATATCCTTTTTTTGGGTAGCTATCACATAATTGGTACTCAGTAAATATTAGCTACTATATTTACCATACTAACAAATATTAGCTTTATATTTATATTAATAAATGTTAGCTGTTATGTCAATTATATTAATACATATTAGGCATTATTATTATTAAAATTAATCATATGCTATTAATAACATAACATCCCTCATATTGTTTTTTTGGGGAACAGCTTTATTGAGACCTAATTTATATACTGTACGGTTCTGCCAGTTTAAAGTGTATCATTCTGTGGTCTTTGGTAGGTTCAGAGTTGTGCAACCGATCATATACTTTGTTTTGAGAACTTTCCCATCTCCTTTCCACCAACACATGATTTCCTGTAGTCTATACAATATGGGCATAGTGATTTCCGAGGCAAAGATCAAGAGCCATCTTCTGTTATTCATAAATAATATCTGGCCCAAAGGAAATATTCTTTAAAAATGATGACTTGTAAATCTTTCAGAAAGATGATCTGGAGTTTGTGAATCTCTTCGTCAGGTCAAAAAGTAAATTTCAAACAAAAATGTTTTCGAAGTGCTGTACATCTGCATTTTTGACAACCCATTAGAAATCATTTAATTTACATAGGAAATCATTAGTAAGGGATAGCTTTTTTGGCTGAATTCTTACTAAGAGTGATGGACTGCTAAGAGCTCTGACTGGCCGGAATGCCAGCCAGTCCTTTATGTGTAGTTCTGAGGCCTGATGAATAAGAAATGCAATGACTAACCTTCACTGGGTGCTAGGCAGTCTACAGAGCAACTTTCTCTTATGTCTTTCATGGACTCTTCCCCATGGCATTGGTCATTCATCTGTTTAACAAGTATATATCTGGTGTCTGCATTGTTTCAGGCGTGAAGTTAGACCACACATGGCCATGCCTTCACGAAGCTTATAATGTGATGTGGGAAGTCGTACATCTAACAGGAAACTTCAATGTAGTGTGTTGTAAGTGCTATGTTAGAAGATGTACAATGTGCTGTGGGACAACATGGAATCATATCTAACTTGGTTTTGAGAACTTTGATGGTTTCCTTGTGAAAGTGCTGCCTGTGTAGGGATCTGAAGGGCAAGCAGGAGTTGACCAGACCAGAGTTGTAAAGACCCTTTATGTGTAGACTTAGAGGATGGGGAAAGGCGAAGTGGTGAGGGCTGAGTCTCCAGAAGGAAGTAGCTTATCTTAGAATGTGAAAGGTTCATTACATTAAATACCTTAGACTGAGGGCAGTGGGAAGCCCTCAAATGGTTTTAAGTAGCCGAGTCACATAATTGGATTTGCATTTTAGAAAGGTCAGAAGTGAATCAGTTTGCTCACTTCCCTGTCTCAATATTCTTTATCTTCAAATGGAAAAGGATAGCCTACCCTGTATAGCTCCTTCCAACTTTAATAGTCCATAAATTTCTGCTATCCTGGAAAAACTTAATTCCATACTGATTTCCAGCTCTCTCAGGTAGCAAGGCCTACCTAAGATTATGACCAGTACTTGAAGAGGTGGGTTTTGTGAGGATGGAGGTGACTGAGAGTAGGGATAGGAGGCTGAATGGATATATTATTTCCAGTGTGAAATAAAGGAAATAGAAAAGTTATGCAGGTTCCTGTGACAATCTCCTGAAAGGGAACTGGTGGATGACTTTAATTTCTCAGCATACGTGGAATGGCACCTTGTCCCCTTCCAATAGAGTGAAATCTGATGTTATGTTCCAAAAATTAAAATGCTGTATTCTGAGATGTTTGTTGATGAAATGATACAAAGTCTGGAATTTGCTAAAAAGGTAGTTAGGGATTTATACCAAACATGGTTGGCCATGACTTGGTGATTGTTGATGCTGAATGATGGGTTCAAAAGGATCCATTATATAATTTTCATTATGTAATTTTCATAATTTGTGTATGTTTGAAATTTTCCATAATAGAAAGTAAAAATAACAAGACAAAGATGTTCTGACTTATTACCCAAGTTCCTTATTACTTGAACACAAATGGAGAAAGAATCAGACTCTTTCACTTGGTCATGCCGAAATAAATAGACTCAGAGCTACTGTGTCATAAGCACTGACATTTTGCTTCAAGTTCTTTTTAAAAATTTTTTTATTTGTGTTTATTTTATTTTTAGAGAAAGAGAGTGATTAGAGAGAGTGTGTGTGAGCTGGGGAGTGTGGGGGAGGCAGAGTGAGAGTCTCAACTAGGCTCTACATTCAGCCCAGAGCCCGATGCAGGGTTTGGTCTCATTACCCTGAGGTCATGACCTGAGCCGAAATCAAGAGTCAGATGCTCAGCCAACTGAGCCACCCAGGGGCCCCTGCTTTGAGTTCTGTATCAATTTTAAGGGCTTAACATGTTCCAGACTGCACTGAGATTATGTTGGCAGATCAAAGAAAGAGAATAACACTCCAAGGAAGGGGTAGTTCTTCTAGGGGTTTCATCGATGATGTAGGCAGAGCTCTGCAGCTCTGGCCCGAGTCAGCCCAAGAAGGCAGTTTCTGGATACCAGGATAAGCTGGAGAAATCACTGGCTTTGGAGCCATAATAGGCATAATAGACTGAGCTATGTGTCAGGTGTAAGATAGTGACAAGAAAAAACAAAATAGGTCACATTCACTGAATTCTCACTGTATGCCAGTTATCTGTGTAAGCTTGTTACACACTTTATATCATTTGATTCTAATGGCTGCCCTATTAATTAGATGCTACAGTTTTATAGATGAGGAAACTGGGACATAAAGAATGTATATAATTTGTCTGTGATCACACAGACCTTATATAATTGCCAGTAAATGTTGTGATAAATAAGTAACAAATCCAATGGTTAGGTTTAGGTTTGGATGCACATAACAGACACAAGTAGAATAACAGTGGCTTAAAACAAAATAGTTTCTCTCTCGTCTTTATGAAGTCTGGAGATAATCAGTCCGGGGTTGTCATGATTCTCTGGAATCAGGTTCCTTCTGTTGCTTCATTATGAAAGTCTTCCATCCTCAAGTTTACTTCACGGTCCAAGATACCTGCTGAAGCTACATATTCCAAACAGAAGAAAGGCAAAAAGAATGGAAGACGAGAATACCACCCATTTTCCCTTTCAAGGATGCATACTAAAAATTGCACTTATCATTTATGCTTATTTTACAAAATAAGCATAATTATCATTATGCTTATAAATTATAAAATTATCATTTTACAAAATAAGCATTATTATCATGCCACAACTTACTGTCATGTACATACCTAGCAGATTATAGAAAACTTCCTTGTGGCAGGTCCAAGACATGAAACATGACTAAGAAGTAGATTTGTCATGCTATATGGCCATGTGCCCAGCTAAAGAACAAGGGTTCTGTTAGCTTAGCAGATGGTAGGAATATTGAGGATCACTGACAATCACTGCTTGGTCCACACTGCTGCATTTAGAGCTCTGGTGTCTGTGGTTATGCAATGGGTATGGTAATCTTTCTCAAAAGACCTTTCAGGTTTAAATAGGTAAATAGGTTAATAGCCCCCCCCCCCATCTCCAAGAACAAACCAACAAACAAAATACCCCCCAGGCTCTTAATTAAGTGTTCAGGAAATGCAAGTTCTTTCCTTTCAGTGAGATGTGGGCAAGTTGGTGAAAGTGGTCTGGCGCCATGGAGACTCAGCACCACAAGAATTGACTCCACCTGCCTCTGAGGTCGTCCTTGTCTTACTTATCACCATCTTATAGGATCGACACACCTTCTAGGGCTTAACCTTTAGGCACAAAGGGGTTACAGAGAATAAGCACCGGCTTTTTAAGGATCTTGAACATAAAATCATATAATGAGCTCTGGGTGAAACATGGAAATCGAGGGAAACTTTCACTTATATGTCGATTTATACCTGACTTTGGGGAACTAATTACCACATGAATTTTGTCAGTTTGTTATTCTCAAGATTGAGATCAATTGAGCACAGGTCCAGTTTATGGTAGTTTGTCAGAGTCTGTCCATTTGAGAAGCTGGTTTCCTTCCTTGTAGAATGACTAATGAAAGGACAGGTGCTTCCATGGGTTGCTCTCGAAATGGTAATGTAGGTGTAATATTGTTGAACCATGAGCATGTCCTTGAAAAGCCAAGAGTAAGTTGAATGTTAGCAAATGACACAGCATTTTAAGTGAGCTTACTGAAGAAACCCATGGTGATTTTTTTCTGTAAGCTAAAGATGACCTCTGAAACTTTTTTTTCCCCCCCTCATTTTCATTCAATTAGCAGATACAGAGCACCTTTTACCTGGCAGGCACTGTGCTAGGCCTAATAAATATATGATGAATGTTGTCTTTACCTACCAGAGTTGCTCAAAATACCTGAATTAAAAATAGACAAATAATATGCTCAGGTTAACAGATAGTCAAATAATAATAATATTTGTTTCATCAATTCCAAAACAATTTTTTAAAAAAATATTAACATTTAGGCAGTCTTTAAGTATCTTAAAATTGAGAATATGTCACATGTGGGTCATCAGTAGTATATTTTTCTTAATACTGTGACTCAAAATGGATGATTTTTTAGATTTGATGAAATACAGCTTTTGAGTAGGGCTTTAGTATTTATTATATGCTTTCATGGACCTTATTTCATTTGATTCTTTCTATGAGGGAGAATGAGTACCTCTTCAACTTTATGGCAAGGGAATGTGACTCTGAGTGGGAAACAAATTATAGAATACTTGCATCTGGCAGGTCCAAAACTCAAACATAGTCATATTTTTTCTCCAGAGCTAGTGGTTTTTCCACCACACCTTGGTGTCTTTTTAATCTGCATACACACATATTTATACATGTACATGTGCCCAAACACAGCAAGGGCCAAGTTTATTTCAAAGCTAGAGGCTTTCTTTTAATGAATATAAAGATTATTTGTCCTTCTAGTGATTAAAACTAGGCCAAAGAATGGCCAAGTACCAGTTTTCAGGGGGCACAACATAAGAAGTCCACTAAGCCAGATAGTTACAGAACAAGATTGCCTGTTGGGAACCCACATCAGTTGAAATCGTTCAGGTCTCATTGAGCAGAACCTGCCATGTAGGGAGTAAAACAAGGGTGACCCTGGAAGGTGCCCCAGACTATTTTTCGCCAGCCACGCTTAGGTCAGTTCTAAGAAATAACCCAAATGTCATCCAGTGTTCACTTTGACCTCTGGAATTAGCCTCTCAGGCTGGTGCAGTGGCCAAAGCATAATCAGAAAGTTGGGATTCTTTTAAAAGAATTTTTTTATTCATTAGAGAGAGATGCGCATACGTGAGAGTGAGAGAGAGCATGCATGCCCACAAACGTGAGCCGAGCAGTGGCGGGGGGGGGGCAGAGGGAGAGGGAGCAGCAGACTCCTTGCAGAGCAGGGAGCCCACCGCTGCTCTCCATCCCAAGACCCTGAGGTCCTGACCTGAGCCTAAGGCAGATGCTTAACCGACTGACACACCTAGGCACCCCATAAAGATGGGATTTTGGATACTAACTGAGAGCCAGCTCTGTGAGCTTGGACAAGACTTAACCTCTCCAACGGTGCCTCAAAAAAAGGGTTATAGCTTTGCAGGGTTGTTGGGAAGATGACTGATAAGGCAGGAAAGGTACATGGCAAATGGAAAATAACTAATGACGGTTGTTTTTATTACTGTTAGAAATTCAAGGAGGCACAGGTTTTAGGGTACTGAGTTACCTTAAAAAATATACCCTGCCTGGAAAGTTTGTCCTGGCTTGTAGGAGACCCAATTCTCTATCAGGCGTCAGGAAGAGACAAGCTCATTTCTAAGGAAATATTGTAGAAATAGTTGAGGTTTTATCTGCTAAATATTATCAGCTCACTCAGTTTTTCCAGCATATTCCGTCTTGTCTCTTGTGTATTGCTCTATGTGCAACTCTTGACAGCTGCCACTATTTAAGCATGTGTTCTGTAGTAAAATCTTGATTAAATGGGACTTGGAACTGGAATACTTCAAAAGTCATGGTTTTTCCCTGTGGGTTTCCTTTGGAGAAGGAAGGAAGCAACAACCAAAGTTTTGAGAAAGAAAGGAAAATTTGAGAATAGAGAGAATGCTGTAATTCAACACCTTCAATTTAACTGCTAAGACAGAATGATTATCAAGAACACTTTGCTGATTGATAATAGAGCCAGGAGAGGATTCCAGCCCATTGTTCCTTCTTCTGGACTCTGACCTAAAGATTCAGCTTTTGGCATTTGTCTTGGTGTTGTTACTCCTCCAGTTTGGGCCACTACACTAGAGGTCTCAAATTCAAATGCATGCAAGGGCTGACTGACAAAGACCAAGTGGGGCAGGCTGGGCATTTCATATGGGGAAGTGGTGGTGAACTTGACACTCAAGCTGGAGTCTGTGTACCTTCTGTGGAGGCATTTAAGCTTACAGTTAAAAAGAAAAAAGTACAGGACAGACAAAATGTTTGGGGGCCAGATATGGCTTCTTGGTCCCCAGTTTGATTACTTTACATTCATTGTATTTGCAGATTTGAATTCAATAAGGACATAATCTGAATTATGTACCTGAGGCAAGTTGCCAAGGAAAGTTTCAGTGCTATTCATTGATTTATATTAAAGCATAAAATCGAAGAAGTGCATTTTAGAAACCTGATCATACCTAATAATTTTTGCATTTTGCAACAGAAAGAACAGAGTAATTCTGTTCTCATTTACTGTCTGGTTAGTCAGAAATTTGTTGTCCAGTTATGTATCCAAGTGAATTCAGATGTTACAGTGTGTAGGACATTTGGAATTGGGAACCCCTTAGTACTCGAGGTTCTGTTACATACAGACATTCAGACGTTTTTAACTGGCACTCGTAGTGAGAAATACATTTATGTCATTATTGAGGAGAAACACATACATACTTTCACCACACAAACTCAAAATACTAGTTCAGGAAACAATATCTTATCATATACCAAAAACTGATGTTTTCCTGACCTATTTCGTTTTTATTAAAATAATGGTCATGAATTGCTAAGTTTATTTTTTAATCTAATAGTAGACCACAACATAATCATTTTTTAAAAAATCACTAGACTAGGTGATACTAATTAGGTGATACATTTTATTATTTATCCAGTAGACATTTATTCAATCTTTAATGAGTGTGAGGTGTTCTTTTGGGTATCATGAAGGATACAGACATGAGCAAAACATGGATTTCTGTTCTCAAGGAGTCTAAAATCTAACAGGAAAGAGATGGATGAAAATATCTAAAATGTCATGGCAGAATAGTCACTCTACATTATGCATAATGCTTTTATATTATTATACATTATCATAATAAATTTCTTAAGTAGGTAGGGCAGATTTTAGCCTAATTTACAGATAAGCAATTACATTTTTAGAAAAATTAACTTATTCTTATAAAAATAGTAGAACAATAGTGATAGCATATAGCACTTACTATTTTTTTTAAAATACTTTATTTATTTATTTGACAGAGAGAGATCACAAGTAGGCAGAGAGGTACACAGAGGGGGAGGAGAAAGCAGGCTCCTTGCGGAGCAGAGAGCCCAATGCGGGGCTCGATCTCAGGACCCTGAGATTAGGGCCTGGGCTGAAGGCAGAGGCTTTAACCCACTGAGCCACCCAGGTGCCCTAGCACTTACTGTATGTTATGTACTAATTTAATTCTCACTACAGCTTTATTCCAGTGGTACTATTTCTATGCTCATTTTACAAAGGAGAAAAGTGAGGCAGAGAGGTTAAGTAACTTGCCTAAGGTCATAGAGCTAAAAGAGTCTGTGGAAATAGGGTTCAATCTTAGGAAATACGGTTCCAGAACCTCAGTTTTAACCAATATGTTATAGCTCCTAGAAATTAAAAAAGCACAAATCATAATCCCAGATGGATCATGACATATATTCATCTTCTCTGACCTGCCACCACAAAAATATTGACATCTGTTGTGGTGGGAGAGTATTTTGTGGTGGAGGGGATGAGTAGGAATAGAGCCTGAACATTCCTCAGTGTGAATAACCTTCACCAAGTTAATAAAAGTGACTGAAGTTTAAAAAAAAAAAAAAAAGTGACTAAAGTCAGCAATAGAAAAGGCAAAGGGAAAGAATACTTTCCCCCAAAGAGGGCATCTAATCCTTTGGCTCTGCTCTGTTTGTGATGTAGTATTTTTGAGATAAATTATGGAGCAGTCTTGCTCTTGGAATAGCAGGGGAGTTTAGCTCCAAATGTTCGTCTTGGATTTTACCAGTGCCCTTCCTTAAGCACAGGTGTTCATTCAGAATCACACAGACACATTTCTGGAATAAATAATATTTATCCTTTATTGAGCATCTCCCATGGGAAGAACTAGGACTGTTGGGCACTGAGGATAGAGTGGTGCCCAAGTCAGCCCAATAATAGTAATAATAGTGAATATTTGTTAAGTACTTACTCTATATGTGTTAGGTATTAATGTAATTCTTTACCCATAAAATGATGGTGTTTTTATTATGCTCTTTTATAGAACAGAAAAGTTAAGATCTTCATGGATAAGTGAACTTTTTATGAATTTGATCTTTAGGATAATAAAAGCAATTTGCATGTCAATTTGCATTGGTATATGTTCCAATTTAAGCCCCAGACCAGTTTTTAGACTGTTGCATTTTAATCTAGCTATTGCATTTTCCTGCCTTTATGTGTTCTTTATATCCTTAACTTTGTAAGGTCATTAATAGTTATTCTGATTAATTTTATTTATATTACACTAAGTATAAAGAAAAAAATTAAATGGTCGCTGTAGCCCATTCATGTTTTTCTTTACATTTGCTAAATGAGGAGATATCCAAAAATACAAAGGCGTATGTTTCATCTTAATTTCCTCAAGCAGTATGCCTACAACTCTGAGAACATTTGAACAAAAATAACTGAAAGTTGTCTTTTTGAAAATAATAATTTTCACTTTTGAAAATGGTTATCTCTAAATTCTCTTAATCTAGTGATTATAAATCTAGGATTTGCCAAGGTATGTGATGGACACTAGGTATTTACTTCCTATGCCTCAGTAATGAATTAAAAGAGAAGGAAAAGTGCAGAAAAGGATTATTTAAAATGTTATTGGAAAATATTTACTAGATTTTACAGAGTATTACTTCAGCCAAGTACATAAAATTGCTCAGTCTGACAGATTCGGAAAATTGAAAATATAAAATTTGTGTTTAAAATTTAATTGCAATTTTAATTGCTGCCACTCAAATTGTTTGATCTTGTAAATGAGCATTAATTGAGATTTTTGATTTGGGTCAGATCACACCTTCTTCAGTTAATGCAGTTGGGAAAGCAACTGGTCAGGGAATTGAGGTCTTCCCAGAGGGACTGGACGGATCTACAGCATTCTTGGCCTCTACTGATTCAACCTCTTCCTATGAGAATTTGTGTTTAGGTGATCCTTGAACAGGCCTATGTCTCTCAATACAATTAATTTATTTTACCTAGATCTCTGCAGAGCTAGAGCTTCCAGAAAACTCTTTGGGTCTCAAGTGATTGGAACCCAACCTTCCTAGATGCTGTTGTTTGATTTTATGTTCTTAAGTGATCAAAATAATATCAAGAGAAAGCCACCAAAGGTGAGAAGAAGGCAAAGCTGGCTTTGTGTATGCGCTTAAGCAAATTTTACATATGTGCACTTGTTTCTTGCTGATGGGTGATAATACTCCGCCAAATGACTTGAAAATCTCCTCACTTAATCATTCCAAATTCCAATAGGGAAAAGGATCATTTCAAAACCAGAATTTCACTTGAAATGATAAAAAGAGGGATACTTCTGTAGTCCTTATTATTTCAAGTGAAAACAAACATTTGGTAATTGCATTTTAAAACTTAGAGTTATGTCCAGGTTTTGCAAATATTGAAATATATAATGTTGGGTTTCTCTTTAAGAATAAGAATGCAAAATCATGAATATGAAATTAGGTACACAGCCTTGAAAGGGGCTTCTGCAAGAAAGGGGGCTCTGACCCTTCAGCTCGATTAACTTCGTGATTAATTCTCCTCTGATAATGAGCGACTGTTTTCTTTGTTTCCTCAAAATTATGAAAAAAAAGGGGGGGAGGGCCTAGAGAATGGAAGGAAAATCCTTGTCTTCCTAACCATCCCCTCAAGCCAACTGAGTGGTATAGTCCTTTCTCCAGGTCCCAAGGTAAATGATGTCAGAACTGAAATTGCACCTGATTCGACCTCTTCCTCGCTCCCCACCCCGCCCCCCCGCCCCAGTTATTCGTTCAACAAATAGTTACTGAAACAGTCACAGCTACTCACTAGGTGGAATGGACCCTGTCTCCTACTTAGAATAGCCAGCTCTTTGATATTTCACTTAGGGATCATTCCCATTCCGGTTTGAAAGAAACTGCTGTTCCTTTCTGTCCTAGCATACACACAGCCTGGCATTTAACATGTGTTCTTTTTCTGTTCAATTAAGTTACAAGTCAGTCCTCCAGGACAGTAACCTTCGGGGTGGCTTTGACTAGCCGAATCTTCCAGCAAATATAGGCTAAGTTATACAAAATGGGCGTGTCTGGATTTTACCAAGAGACCCCCTCGTCCCCAAAGCTTACCAAGCAGAGACGCCCAACCCCTTTCTTCTTTACCTCACGCGTGAAAACACCCTCTACCCGGGTCGTAGTAGTCCCCGCCCCCCCACCACGCCCCATTTACCGCCCTCAGCCCCCCTCCTTGAGAATCTCCCCATCCCTCACTCCCTCTCTTTTCTACCCTCCCCTTGGGCCAGCCGCGCTTGGAGCTGCCCTGCTGCGCGGCGGGGGCGACGCGGCGACACCTATAGGATTGCTTCCGGGCACTCCCCAGCCAGAGGGTGGCTGGCCCGGGGCCCGGAGCTCCGCAGGGCCGGCGGCTCCGCGGCGGCGGCACCGAGGACGCGCGCACCCGTTCGCCCTCCCGCCCGCGCCCTCTTTTTCTCCCTCGGTCGCGCGGGGCGCCCAGAGCCGCTCTCTTCCCAGGGCGGTGGCTTTGCCGCCCGTCGCGCAAAGCTCCTCTCTGGTGGCCGTTCCCTTTCCCTCCTCTTTGCGTCATGTCGGACACTTGATGTTTTTTTTTTCTTTTCCTTTTTTCCCCCTATTTTAAAAATTTCCTCCTTTAGCCCTTTCCACCTTCCACCTCCCCCTTCGTTTCCCAGGTTCATATTTTACCCCTCTTCTCTGGGCTTGCCCATGAGTCTTCTCGGGAGCTACCGGAAAAAGACCAGCAACGATGGTTATGAATCCTTGCAGCTGGTGGACAGTAACCGGGACTTAAGTGCGGGGAGCGGCGCGGGTGGCGGCAAGCAGAGAGTGAACGCCGGGGCGGCGGCAGCCGCGCGGAGTCCCGCCCAGCAGTCTCAGGACCGCGCCAGCACCATGGACAGCTCAGGTAGCGCTGGCGGCAGGGTGCGCCCAGCTGAACTCTGCAGGGTCCTCCAGAGGCTGCCCACTCCACTAGCCCGAGGCTCCCACCCCACCTTGGCCTGGGAGGGGCCGGGATGGAGCGAAGGCATCTAATACCACCAGGGTGTCGCGTCTCTAATTTCTCTAGTTCAAGGAGCTAGGAAACGTTAGATCAGTCCTGAGGCCCAGCGACTGTAGGAGCGCCTCTTAATCTGGCTAGGCTGCTGAATACACCAGCTGGGGGCGGGGAGAGGAGGGGAAAGGGGAGGGAAGGGGTGGACGCGAGAAAGGAGCGGGTGGCGCGAGGAGCCACTGGGAAGGAGGGCAAGGAGAGGCAGCTGCTTTCATTACCCAGCTGGATGAGGGGGAGAGGTGAAGGAGCAAGTGCGTTGATTGCCTGCGGAGGCACGGTATTTATTCCAATTATTATTCTCTTAATGCTGATGTTATTTGCAATCCTGTAAAGCTGTGCCTCTGTCAATCCGGCTGTCTGCTGGGGTTAATGCTGCTACCTTTCTGAAGCAATTTTTGCCTTTAGCCAGTTTTTATCTAGGGCTCTTTTACTCAGCTTTTATGATTTGTACGAAGAAATTTATTTCATCTGTTATTGGCTTTGATCTTGTTTATCTTTATCTTTTTGCATTGAGTGTACTAATAACTTCATAAACGTTACATGTAAGGAAAATGAAAATGCCTCTAAACTTTGTATCTGGGCTTGCAACCTTTTTTTTTTCTTCTTCTTTTTATAAAGCTCTTTTAGCGATTTCCATAGCAAAACAGTCACTTAATATTTTAATATATGTATGTTGGACCAGGGGTATTATAGCTGTTTGCTCACCTTTTCAAGGAATCAGGATCAGAGGATTGTTTACGCAAAGATAATTTATAATTGAAGTGGTCAGTGGTTTGTTCTACGTTGGTAACTTTAATATACTGAGCAACTGAGGACTTCAGAGGAAAGATTCATGTTGGGTTGTTTGAGAAGTAATGAAAACAAACTGAATTTAATTCTTGCACTTTGCCAATAAATGCTTCTTTCTTTTAATCGTGTAATGGCTCTCCCTGGACTACCATTTTTCTATTTTCTTATCCCATAAGTGGGGTAAAATATTGTTTACAGATGTTTTCAAGTGTCCTTACCTGAAAACATATTTTACCCATACTAGACCTTATTGAAGTTAAGGTTTTGGTAGAATGTTTTCTCAGGACCATTTTAAATTAAAACTGAATTACATGAAGGACTGATGATTCTAACAGCTTTGGTATTGATGTTGTACACGGGTATTTGATTTACGATTTTCTTAAATCTGTGATAAAGTACAAAACATCCTTTGACTGAATGCGATCTCCTTTAAGTCTTAAAGAAAAAGATTCATGCATTCCAAATGATGCCATCATAATCCTTTCTGGAACTTAGTGGACATGTATACAGGGAACTGAAATGGAATGAACAATTTCCAAATGAGTGGGGAGGAGCCCCACTTTCAAGAAATGAAATTTTGTACATTTTCACTTCTCATAGGGATTCTTATTTTAAGAATTCGAATTTGTTTTTAATGTTACATCGGAGAATATTTTCAACACCTATTTCCTGAGTTCCTTATATGCCAGGCACTGTGTTAAGCACTGTGGGTGAATATAATAGGGAAGGCAAGACACTTCTGGTCTTTAGGGGGCTATCATTTAATAGGAGCAATAACTCGAACACACAGCAGACTATAGTGAGTCCTGGATTTTTGAGGATTGTCTTTTTTTTTTTTCTAACCAAATTAGACTTTTTCAATAGGTTTAGAGAAGAAGAATGAAGTAAATTGATAAATTGTTGTGATGGGAAAACATTATTAAGAATATGGTTATATCTAAAACATTATTGCTAGGAGTTGATTCTTCAACTTGATCAAACTAACCCTGTATGAAGAGGTTGCAGGGATTCTTCCCATCCCCATTCCTCCTCCTGGTTAGGGCAATATTGTGGCTTTATTAGGGCAACTATTTATCTTATGACTATTTTGATGTATATTTGCAATTGAGAACAGAGTCTGGGAGGATGCTGTTTGTTTGGTCTGGATGAACAATTGCACCCTGAGAGTGGGGTTTCTTTTAATGGGTAGCAAGTTTCATTGACTAGTGCAACTATATCTATCTTATCTAATTATAGTTCTTTCTTTCTAGATCATCAGAGAGTGGACTTCTGCAATGTAAATGTATCCATTTGTTTAAGAAATTTAATTAAGCTCATGGATCTTTTCTAAAGCAGCACTGATCTGCCCATTTATTCAGCTCATTGTACTGTGACATGCTGGCTGGGAGAGGTGGTTCATGGGGCTTTTGGTCTAACAGAAATGTTTATGAATGGAAAAAATATGTCTAGAGGATTTAAAAATAAATCTAGAGGATTTAAAGCTTAGTTCTAACAATACCTTACACTGGTATAGCTATTTATAATAGGTGATACAATTGGACAGTTATTTCATTTCCCCAGAAGTCTATTAGGCAGAGTAAGGGGCATGTCTATGCCTAGAGACCTGATATCAAACATTTGTACTACTGTTACTAGCTGTAAGACCTAGAAAAATTTTAAGGCTGTTCTCCATTTATAAAAGAAGAATCATAATAGTTGTTTTTACAATAGAGCTTTTAGGTTGAGATTTAAAACAACTTGAGAATACATTTGTAGTTTTCCTTTATTTTGCTGTCTGTGTCATTACAAGTAGATGAGGAAACTTACTTAGAGATGGTAGGAGACTTGTTTAAGGTAAAATAGCTACTTAGTGACAGCTAGATTCAGTTTTCTGACTCTTAAGTTTTTCTCCACTGAACTGAACTGTCTTTCTCTGTAGGTATAATATCATAATATCATCCATTTCCTTGGGTTTCCCCTCTGTTTTTAGATGAAAGAGTGACAGATGTTAAGAAAAGTTTAATGACTTTCTAAGTCAACACTCTCAAGTGGTGGATTACAGAGTGGCCCCCAAGACAGATGTATCTTCCAGAGCTCTCTGCCTGCCCTGGCTCACATTCTCTTCATTTGAATTATTCTCTAGAAAAGATTGTCATTCCAAGTTCATCCTCTCATCTCTCAGATGGCACTGTAGCTCTCCCAATTCATTAGCTCAGGAACTCGTATTTGTGTTCATTTCACTTACCATGAAAAGTAGAATCCATAAACAAACTCCTAGTCTTAAGTCACTGAAGTATTCCAACTTCAGGCTTTACTTAACCAAATTCATAATGACAAGCCATAAAACAGTAGCCCAATTAAAATCTGTTTCCAGATTTTAATGGGATTTAAAATTTTAAGGATAATGTGAAGAATGCTAATATACTTTCCTTTTTGGTATAAATCTGATTGAAAGCAAAAATTACTTTTAACAAATGCTATTCTACGTGGTGTTTAAACACAGCATCTACATTTTGAATCAGACTTTCTCATTATATAGTACTTATTTGGATAACTTCATACTTCATTGAAATATTATAAGCATATGTATGTTAATATTCCTTTCTTAGGAATATCTGCCCATTTAAGGGTTTTACGGATTGAAGACAATGTTGATTTACTAATTTAATGTGAGGCTAAAATTTGAATGTTTCTAGATAATCACTTACGGATGCATCTCTGTTAAAGTTCAAATGCCTGGAGACTGCCAGGTTTCATAGACTTAGAATGGGAGTCTTTTTTTTTTTTTCTTTTAAGATTTATTTATTTTAGACAGAGAAGAGAGAGTGTGAGAGAATGGGGTGGGGAGGAGCAGAGGGAGAGGGAGAGTCTCAAGCAGATGCCATACTGAGCACAGCAGGGAGCTTATTGTGAGGCACCATCTCCTGGCCCTTGGATCAGGACCCCAAGATCACAACCCTGAGATGGCAACTGGAACCGAAACCGAGAATCCCCAGAGGCTTAACTGACTGTGCCACCCAGGGGCCCCGGAAGGGGAAACTTTTGGACAAGGTCTCAGAAAGATGACTGTGTAGCCTATGATATACACCTTCTGCGATGGAACTGTCACTGCCTTCTGAGGCTGTACCTTTGGACTGTTCTTATCAGCACCAAGTTCCTTTTTATTTAGGTCTTTCGGCTTTCTAGGTACAAGATAAATCTAATCCGTTGTCCATCCTTTGAAAATTAGAGAACGGATCCTGTTTCTCCTCTTAGCTCAGTTGTCTTCTTTCCTAGGCATATATATAATATATATATCATATATGTAAAACTTATATACATATACATATATCATGTATATAAATACATATAATATATAATCTCATACACATAAATCATATATATGTATATAAGTATATTTAGATATATATATAGCTATATTAGAGATATATATGAATAATATAGATATATAATGATATATAATATTTATATATATTTAACAAGGTTTTTAAATTAATTTTTATTATAAAATTTTTATCCTAATAGTTTTTCATGCTCTTGTTAAAAAAAATTAAAGATTACAGAAAAGAATACAATGGAAAATATAATATACCCTCGCCCTTCCCTGATTCTTTGTCTCAGAGATAACCCTATTGAAAGTATATGTAAACTTAATATAAATAAAATAACATATGTGTGTATGCATAAGATTAAAATTATAATGAAATAGAAAGTTGTGACCATGTATGTTTATATACATTGTTCAGGAATGCTTAAGCATAAAAATTGTTAACCTTTTTTTATTGTAGCTATGATTACAATCCAGGCCATTTTGCTAAACACTGTATGTATGGTATCCTATTTAACCCTCATAAGAATTCTTGAAGTTTGGTGATAGTTAATTTTTTCTTATAGTTGATTAAACCAGGCACAGGGAGGTTAAGCAAGTTGTCTGAGGTTACACAGAGTACCTTGAGTACTCTGGTACTCTGGTACTACTCTGGTACTCTGGTACCTTGAGTACCAGAGTACCTTGAGTAAAGTGTCATAGAGAAATGTCCATAAATTTGCAAGTGAAGAATTTCCTGCTGGATGTTTATATTTGCTGCTTTCCCTGTGGTAAGGAGAAATAGGAGTGTTTGGGGTAACTGAAATGAAGGTAGTTGTTTTTCATTTTGAATCTTGTAAATAAGATCTCTCTCTCTCTCTTTTTTAAGATTTTATCTATTTATTTGACAGAGAAAGAGAGAGCACAAAGTAGGCAGAGTGGCAGGCAGGGGGGAGAGAGAGAAGCAGACTCCCTGCTGAGCAGAGAGCCTGATGTGGGGCTCGATCCTAGGACCCCAGGATCATGACCAGAGCTGAAAGCAGATACTTAACCAACTGACCCACCCATGCTCCCTAAGATGTCTCTCTTGACTTAAATATAACCTAAAGAATTTTAAAATGCTAGAAAATGAAGAAGACAGAGAAAAAGCAGTAGTGAATAAAACTGATTAAATCCTTATATGACACTGAGAGAACAATATAATTGGTACCACTTTATAACTTTATGGAGCAATATCTTACCAATGAAAATGAGTCCCCAGTGTTCTCAGGATAAAGTCTCTTTATCTTCACTGGGCATCAGAAGCCCATGATGGCTTCTGCAAGACAGCCAGTATAACTGGCAGTATAAAGCAGTATAACTCCTTACACTGTCTCCACTAGTAGGTCCCCTTCCCTCACCTCCATCTCTACACTTTTGCACACATTGTTCTCTCAGTTTAGGCCAACTTCTCCTGTCGCCATCTAGATGTCCACTTTTTCCAGGTTATCTACTACTAGTCATTCTTCAGCTCCTAAACTCCTGTAGACTGCTTGAGATGGCTATTCTCCATGCTCCTCCCCCAGCCTGTATATTCCTGCCTTAGCTCTTACCACATTAGGTTGTGATACATTGCCTGACCTACCTCTCCCTCCAGACTCTAAGTAAAGTTCAGAGCAGGGCTGTGTGTTCCTTGCCTTTGTATTCTTGTCACTGCTTGGCATTTATTAGGAGCCTGATAAATACTCATTGAATGAATAAAAGCATGTACTGATTTTGAATTTTTAAAAATTTTTAAAAAGGGCATTTATAATGAAATGTACCCATCCAAACCATAAAATAAGCATTCAACTAGATTTTTAATAGAAATGAGACCAGGCTTGATAGAAATGAAACTGTTGGCAGAAAGATAGACCAACTCAAAAATGAGCATTTTTCATAAGCAAGGACATTCGAGGGGAGAGAAAGGTAATTAATAAATAGTCTCAGACCTCCAAGTTTTCTAATGTGGAAATGTAAAGAAATAATAAGCTTCCCAAAAGACTGCCTTCTTAACCCCCCTCCAAATGCAACCTATTATATGATTTACCATCAAGATAATTTTTTGAGCAGAAAAAAACCCCACTAAATATATACAACTCTTTTTTAACAAACTAACGATAGAATACTTTTATCTGAAGATTTGTGTGTTTCATCATTAGTATTGCAAGGTTGGAATCTTAGCTATTTTCAGGTTTAATATTAAAAACTCTTTGTATCACCTTTGGGCATCTGCAATTTATGTAAGCATTATGGTGTCCATTAATAACCTGTACTCACCATTTTGAACTCCCTTTGGAAAGAGCCTTTAATTTCGAAGTGGATTAAAGAATCCTGGAGTTTAAATTGTACATTTCCTTATTGACAAAACTTGTAACTCAGGAGAAAGGTAAATTATAGTTATTGTCTACTTAAACAACATCTCTTAAAATTTACATAGAAGCTTTTGAAAGAGCAGCTTAATGTCTGAGTACTAAGCCCTTCATGGTCTAAGGAATTAGGAAATTTTCATGACATGGGCCAAGAGATCTGGCAATTTCTAGTTCTTAAAATTGCTTTACCTGGCATGCCACAGGCCATAGCCTGGATCCAAAATATTTTTTTTTCTCTCAATAATGCATCAAAGCATAATTTGAAAAGGCACTAGGGATGAAAATTAAAATTCAGCTGTGTGTGATGTTAATGCAAATGACCACACTAAGGAAGGAATCAGATGGTCCAGTACTTGTGATGCATGTTGGGTTTGCCCCTGCAGAAGATGATTGTTGGCACGTTGAAGTGTCGTACTCTACCTGGTGACTGGTGGATTTGTTTGACATGTGTTATAAGCCTCTTCCTGATTTTGGAAACGTTGTGGTATGAAAGAAGTGCATCTCCGAATTAGGTATATTTGGCACGGGGCAGGGAGCATGAAGGGTATAATAATAGTCACATACAGTGCCATGGAGTGTGGAAGGAGGAGGCATAATTTTAACCAGGGGGATGAGGGAAAACCACAGTGGAAAGTGCTGTTTGAGAAGGGAGTCAGTAGGTGGAGAAGGAAAGGAGAATTGTTTTGGGCTGAGAGCTAAGGCGCACTGGCATCCTCATATGAGGTGTGTTGAGAGATTTGCATTTAGGCCAGGAAGCGGGAGCCCATATGGGTTGGAAGTGCTGTAGTGGATGGCACCGGGAGGACAGATTGAACCCAGAGCAGGGTGAGTCTGTTGAGAAGGTTGGACTTTATTCTGTACGCCATGGGATTGTCCTGAAGATTTGGGAGAGGGGCCGAGGCAGGGCTGACGTACCCATTGGCACAGTGCCTAGGGATCACAGCAATTTTAAGGCCGACAAAAATGTTTTAATTTTAATTTCTTTTAAAAATCAGAATAAAATAAATGAGTACAGCAGTAAGGAATTAAGGAATTCATCTTCATACCAATGCAGTAAAAAATAATTTTTTAAAATGGGGGGATGAGCACACGAAGGCAAAACTACCTAGGGCCCCTAAAGGTCCTACTGCAGTTCCAGAGAGAAGAATGTAATGTGTGAAACCTGGAGATACTTGGCAGCTGTATAAAAGGTGGGTCCCATCTGTGTCCTGGCTGTATCAGATTGACCTGGGACGCTGGTTGAAAACAGAGATTCATGGTTTATCGAGGGAGAGGGTGTCCTGGCAGGGAGAGAGCATGTACCTGGTGGACAAGGAGAGCAAATAAACGTCCATTAAATTGTCCATTACTTGAGAAGTAATGTCAGCCCAAACCAGGTTAATGCTGTAAACTATGGAAGAAAGAGGAAAGCCTTGCATAAACGAATGGACAGATTGACAGCCGACTGGGTGTGGGGTGGGAGGTACAGGGGATGCTAGAGGTGTCTAGGCTGGTGGCAGGACAGGAGGTAGTATTTTCATTCTTGGCCAGAAGTGGAAAATGTGACCATTTGGTTTTCGATACTACAGATGCACCTTGAGCATACTAACGAAAGCGCTGACTATGCTGTCCCATTGGCCCGAGGTGTCACTAGGCTTTCAGCTTTTTGGTGGACTGTCCGTTAGGCTGTGCAGATCTCCAGGGGAGTGCTGTGGAGGAGGTGGGAGGCAGGAGCAGGGTCTGTGTTCGCCTAGAGGAGAAGTAAGGTAATCAGTGGAAATGCTAGAACTGAAATTCTGCGGCACTGGGCTGAGTCCAGGGCTGTGGCTGGGGGCCAGGACGGTGTAAAGTAGCCAGCCTGCTCTTAGGCCCATTCTCGCAGGGCAAGCCCTAGGCTCTGGGTCTTTCCTTGCCTGCTGATGGGGAAACAGGAAGAAAGCTCAAACACCAGAGAAACCTGGAAGATGACAACTGAAGCAGGAATTCTTGGTCTCTATGGAAACAGACAAGTGCCTGAAAAAACACCCTGACCCCAGAAATTCTCAAGGGTTGCCTCAGGCCAGCATTTGGCCACTTGCGCATCACAGCAGAAATCAGTAGGGTGACATTTCTCTTCACTGCTTATTCTTCCTTCCCTTTCTCCAGCTCTTCCGCAGTCCTCCTTCCCAATATTCTCTTCCTTCTGCTTCCTCTTCCTCCTTCCCCTTCCTCTTCAGCTTCCTTGACCCCCTCTCCTGAGATGCTCTTTTTTTCTCTTCTTCCCCTGTCATACCTGTGTCTTCCCCCTTTTTCCCTAGTTAATGAGTCTGCATGTCTGGGAGACTTAGAACCCCATGCCATAGGAAGGTGCATGGATGACTCTAGTTTGGGGGTAGGCATGTGGGGAGGTATGTGTGTGACTTAGATCCCAGGCTGCTGCGTGTGGCCCGATGGGTGTGAACCCTGGTGTCACTTTCCAATTTGGGTAATTGCATCTGACCTACCTAAAATTTCACTTGCTGTTTCAATTAGCCAAGTGTTCCGCACTGTGACTTGGTGATGAGAGGTTTCATAAGCCTCCATCCCAGAGGTAGCTGCATTTCATTCAGATGAAATTCACTTACTAATTTGCAGCTAGGGAGGGCAAGATAATATCACACCATTCCCCCCTCCCTCTCTCTCCTACCTCCTCCCTGCAGAAAAGCAGATCTTTCTTTTCCCTTCCCCTATTGCTAAAGCTTAGAAAAATGGCTCTATTTTCAACCCTTCCATGTCCAAATTTGTGGATGCTCTTGAGCAGTGGGGGTATTAGGGAATCTTGAGTCAGAAACCCCAGATGTAAGCTTTGGCTTTGTCATTTACAAGCTTTGACCTTGGGCAGGTAATTCAAATGAGAAAAATCTTAGTCACCCTGCCTGTTTCATAGGCAAGGGGAAATATGGGAATGTAGATGAAAGCACTTTGCAGTGGGTAAATTCTACATTTTTGAATTTTATGAATGTCTCCTGACTGCCTATTATGTGCTGGTATGGTTCTAGCCATGGTGATACGGTGGAGGACGAGACAGATAAGACTTGCGTGCTTATGAGTTTACATTGTAGCACACAAGGTACACCATAAGCAAAGACAAAGGATTATATGATATGCTAAATGCCATCGAGGGACTAGAGTGAGGGAGAGAATAGCTCAAGCTGGGGGTAGGGAAGAGGAAAGCCTACCTTACAGAGCACAATCAGGAAGGGCCTTTCTGAGGAGGTAACGCCTGAAGAAACAGAAGCAAACAGGAAAAAAAAAAAGAAAGAAAAAGAAAGAGAGAGTGCTATATGTAGCACATTTCAAGGAATAGCTTCAGCAAATGCAAAGACCTGGAAGAGGGGCCAAGCTCTGTGAAAGGCTCTGTCCTTGTTGCAGCCAGAGCTTAGTGAGTCAGGAGGGAAGGGGATAAATGAAGTCTGCGCTGTGTTTTTAAGAGAACCATTTTGGCTGCTTGCCTCAAGTAAGAATTTGAGGTGGCTTCATAGGTTCATGGGGATTTGAGACTATAGATAGGATTTCTGTACCAGAGATGACATCAGTAACTATACTGTTGAACATTAAAGGTCAGCCTTTTTTTTTTTTCTTTTTTTAAGTTCGAATGGTAATGGTCTCATAGCATCTTGGTGTGGGCAATACCCTCTCGTACTTAGTTTTTAGAATGTCCCAGTGAAATTGGTGCTTCCAGATCTTCTAACATCCTGGAAAATGACACATTTGCAGAGGAGAAGAGTTGAGGTCTTGGGCACCCTGTGGCCAAGATGTATAAGCTACTCTAGAAGGAGACAAGCTGGAGGGTTAGAACAGTAAAAACTGGGTTTTAACTGCTAAGGAAATTGGCTTAGGTTGCCTTGAAATGTATAGCAGCATTTTGCTTTAATTATTGGCCTTAAAATCCAGCCACTAAATTGCCTAATATGGTAGGGAGCCTGGCTTTGTCTCTCAGTGTGCCAGGAGAGAACTGTCTCCATTATGCCTCATTGGCACATGGAGCCTTGGAGACTTTCACACACTGTCTTGTTTTGTGAGCATTTGCCGTTGTAACAGAAGACAGTTCTATTTCATATGTTGCTTTGTTTTCAAGCCATTGTCTGAGAGCTCGGCTTCTTGTCTCCTAAAAAGCAAAACCAAACCAAAACAAGAACCCTGTTTTTGTTTGTAGCAGGATGCATATTTATGAAGAGAAAGTATAAAACAATTTTATAAGTGACATAAAAATGAAAATAAAAGTTCATTTCTTTCCATCCCAGATATAAATAATTTTGTTTCTTGTATGTACTTACAGAATTTTCTGGGCATTTACAAGCTTCTCCACAGCCACAAAGACACATGCAGATTCCTGCACATCAACACGTGTACATACACATTCATACTTAATAAATACCTGTATATCTTGGGATCATTCTATACATGCTATTACAGAACTTGATTTCTACTTAATACTATGTCTGGGTTAACTTTATACATTTTTTCCCTAGTGATGTACCTTATTTTCTCTAGTGACTGCTTTGAATTCCACTTTCCCAATTTTTCTATTGATAAGCAGCAAATATCTTTGAGTATATATTTATGTATTGTATATGTGATATACCCATGGGATAAATTCTTAGAAGTGAAATTGCTAGGAGAAAGAGCACACTCACATCACATTATGATAGATCTTGCCAGATCGCTGTCTAAAGAGCCTCGTTCCAACTTAAATTTCTACTAACAGTATATGCATCTACTTGTTTTCCCAGACCCTTGTTAAAGCTGAGTGTTGTTAGCAAAGTTCTTAATTTTTGGCAGCCTCGTAAGTGAGAACTGGTGGTAATGGTTCACTTGAAACTGGCATTACATTTTGGTACTTCCATGAGTTAATTTTGTATGCGGAAATGGTGTTTTTTTTTTTTTTTTCTTTTTAAGATTTTATTTGTTTATTTGAGATGGAGAGGGAGAGAGCATGAACAGGGAGAAGGGGTAGAGGGAGCGGGAGAAGCAAACTTCTCATTGAGGAGGGAGTCTGACTTGGTGCTTGATCCTAGGATCCTGGGATCATGACATGAGCCCAGGGCAGATGCTTAGCTGGCTGAGCCACCCAGGCACCCTGGAAATGATTTTTTTTAAAAAAATTTATTTATTCACTTGACAGAGAGAGCACAAGCGAAGGTGGGAGCAGGAGAGGGAGAAGCAGGCTCCCTGCTGAGCAGGGAGCTGGATGCAGAGCTCAATCCCAGGACCCCAGGATCACGACCCTACCCGAAGGCAGAGGCTTAACCTGACTGAGCCACTACGCACCCCGGAAATGAGTTTTAATTACTTTTTATTACATAAGTAATACATATTTAGGGCCAAACAATTTAGAAAGTACAGAAAAGTGCAAAAGAAAAAATAATTGTGGAACTTTTTTTTTTAGTTGACTGTTTTTAACATATTGAAATATACCCCTTTGTCTCTTATCTCTGCATAAAGTATGAATCAAACAGTTGCGTTACCTTGTTTGCTCTTTGTCGATTGGGGCCACTGGTTTTCTTGTGAAATACTGCAGTACAGAAGTGGGAAGTACACTGGAGTTGAAGCCAGTGGCTGTTCAGATTCAAGTTTTGACATCACTGACTAACTCTGTGAACTTGGGCAAGGCATTTTACTCCTCTGAGCCCCTCTGCAAAACAGGTAATGTCTTTCTTATCAGATTGTTAGGAAAATCAAATGGGATAAGGTACAGAAAAGTACCTAGTGCATTCTCTGCCCTATAGTAGATATTTGATAACTGTTGGCTGTGTCAAGAGGTTGACATGAAGTAAGGCCATGTTGACAATATTTTATTATCCGGAGGTTTCTTTAAGGTGGATTATGTTTCTCTCTTCACTTTATAAGGTTCTGAGCGTTTTCTTCATTATATTTATGCTGGGATTATTCATAAGCTTTAAAAAAAATTTTATTAACATATAATGTATTATTTGCCCCAGGGTTACAGGCCTGTGAGTCATCAGGCTTACGTTTCACAGCACTCGCCATAGCACAAACCCTCCCCAATGTCCACCCTCCAGCCACCCCCACCCCCAGCAACCCTCACTTTGTTTCGTGAGATTAAGAGTCTCTTATGGTTTGTCTCCCTCCCAGTCCCATCTTGTTTCATTTTCTTCCTTCCCTATTCCCAACAGCCCCCTGCCCTGACTCTCAAATTCCTCCTATCAGAGATTATATGAGAATTGTCTTTCTTTGATTGACTTATTTCACTCAGCGTAATACCCTCTAGTTCCACGTAAGCTTTAAGGCAATTTGTGGTCACTGTATAGTCCTCATAAATGTGTGGGATATCTATTATTACCGCTCTTAGTTGAGGCAGTCACATGATCAGGTGCTCAGAACAGCCCAATTTAAGGAGAATTTTGAAGGTGGAGGATGAAATGAGGAACTTCCTAAGGATGAAAGGAAAATACCATTTATATTCTAAGTATAACTAGGCATTGCTTATTTTTTCCTTCCTTCCGTCCTTTCTTTTTTCCTTCTCCCTTCCCTTCCCTTCCCTTTTTGCCTTTCTCCCTTTCCCTTTTCTTTTTTTTCCCCCCTTTTCTTTTCTCCCCCAGTGTTTCCACAAAAGTTAATTCACGTGAAGCAGTGGTTCCTTACTTTCTAACCCCCACTCATGGGACATTTGACAATGTCTAGAGACCATTTTAGTTGTTGTACTCCCAAGGGTGGGTGATGGGTTGTTGTTGACAACTAGTGGGTAGAGGCCAGGGTGCTACTAAACATCCTATAATGCACAGGACAGCCCCCACAACAAAGAATTGTCTGGCTCAAAATGTCAGAAGTGCAAAGGCTGAGAAACCCTTGTACAAAAGGAATGAATATATTGATTATGAGTTGAACATGGCGAGCTTGTTAAAGTATATGTCCATGGACCCATGAGGTCCTGTCAGTATTACCAATTAAACTATATCTAAAAGGGACTCTTCCTGACTGCAGGCGGGTCTTTGATTGTCAGAGAGATGGTGTAAGCTGTGAAATAGTTGTTTGCCTAGGGCTGAAGTCCTAGAGAGTTCAAGTTCCTGTCTCTGTTTTCTCAGAATCCAAATAGACTTCCTCGTTTATTCCAGTATTTTTTCATTCAGCAGACACCATTAAAAGTGACTATGAGCCCAAGTACTGTGCTCTGAAATAAAAAGAAAAAGAAACAAGAGCTGCAGTATCTGCCCTCAAGGAGCTTAGAAGACAGTATTATGGTTAAAGACTAAGACCTGATCTGTGTTTCCTCAGTTCCTATCTCTGTCATTTGTAACATATGTGATGTAGGTTCTCATTTTAGGATGTGGTTAAAAATAGTCTAGTTCATGTGGTTGTTATGATTAAAATGTTGACAAGCTGAGTATTTAGAATAGTATCTAGTTCAACAAATTTTGGTTGGTTTTATTATTTTTATTTCACTACTACTATGGGAATCCTGGAGCTTTATGGATTATCTAGTTTAGGATTTTCAAACTTGATTAGTACTGGATTCTTTTTCTCAATAAAGCCTTACCTAGAATCCCAGTATATGAGTCACATGAAAACGGAGCAGTTTTTATTAAAGTAAGGTTGGGAGGCTGGGATACGCTTTCTCGGGACACTCACCACTCTCTCATAACTGCCAAACATGGGACAGTGGAGAATCTACTTCGACAATCACCAGTCTCAAGCAGTTCACTCATTTTAAGAGCAAGGAAACTGAAGCCTGGAAAGAGGAAGTGATTTAAATGGGGTATGAGGCAAGCACATGAATAACTCTAATGAATGCATCTAATGCATCGAGCACAGAAACAGTGTTCTAAGAGGGGACTCAGAGAGGGCAGAGACAGTCTCCTTGGTTAGGTTGTATTTAGGATCCGTCTGAAGAATGGATAGGATTTTAAAATTTTAGATTAAGTGGGTAAGAATATTTCAGAGGAAGAAATAGAATGAAAAAGGGATGGAAGAAAAAGCATTGGCCTTCTTATCCATGTCTTAGTGAATTATCTTTGGTTGTGAGTAATGAAAGCTTATTTCAAAACATTTTAATTGAAAACCAAAGGAAGGGAGTTGCAAAATCACAGGGCATCTTCCGGGTCCCAGGGCTAGGGAGTGGAGCTCAGCTTCATTTGGGCCTGGAACGCCAGAGCTGAGAGCCTTCCGGGAGCTTCTCTTTCTTGTGTTGCATGGTTCTTGTTTTATCCTCTCCTGTCCGCTTGCTGTATCCTTCATTCTCTCTCTGTAGACCAGCTTTCCTGTCTTCTTTGTGTGCATGGCTTCCCCAAATGGGACAAATTTACATGTCACTTGTTCAAGCAACCAGTCTCCATGGATCATCTGTCTCTAAATCCCAAACTCTAAATTCTAAGAGGAGAACTTCCAATTGGCTTAAGAGTGCGTACCTCTCATCCAGTTGTTGTAGCCAGAGTGGAGGGAGAAACCTGTTTAGTCATGTCAACACAGTTGGTGAAGCCCTTCTCAGGGATGAAATGCGAGCAGAACTGACCCTCAAGTTGTTCCTTTAATGTAAGTACAGACAGACATCCGTGTAGCTGTCCTTCTGGTGAGGAGCAAGAAGTGAGTGAGCAGACTGACAAAGACTTCTCTCAAGAGGGATGCTGGTGCCGCTCTGATGTGTAGGGAGGATGTCCTCAGGTGGAGAAGGATAGGGAGGACATTCTAAGGAGGAGCTAAGAACAAGGAGGAACATTGGATGTCTGAGCAGCCGTGAGCAGCTGAGTACCTAATGTGCCAATAACCCGTCACTCATTCAGACAGCAAATATTTATTGGGGCTTGCTTGGAGGAAGGTACGCTTGTGGATGAAGAGATAAACTAGTTAAAACTGCTTCCCCAGTGTCATAGAGAATGGGAATATGAACCATATCTGGCATGTACCAAAGTCTAAAAAACCTTTTTCCTCCATAATTTTTTCACTGATGCTTTTTCTACTTGACTCTACAAGGTTAAAAATGGCTTAGAGCAAGGTTAGTGGCTCATGCTTTTTTTTTTTTAAACAGCTTTTGAAATTGTACCTTGTCCGTACTTCCTAAGTAAGAATAGGCAAATAATTTTCATAAATATAAAATGATTTATGTGTGAGTATTTGTTTTAGAGGGATTTTTTTTTTGGCAGATGATTTCTAAAATGCTTGATAATTCTAACATTTTAATACCTAGGGACTGTTCTTTTTCATTTCAGTACAGTTTGCAACCAGTTAGATTTAATTTATTGTAGAATTACTTATGATAGGAGAAATTTTATTTTATTTATTTATTTTAAAGATCTTATTTATTTATTTTTTTGACACAGAGAGAGAGAGAGAGAGAGAACACAAGCAGAGGGAGCAGCAGGCAGAGGGAGAGGGAGAAGCAGACCCCCAGCTAATCAGGGAGCCTGATGTGGAATTCAGTCCCAGGACCCCGAGATCATGATTTGAGCAGAAGACAACCACTTAACCCACTGAGCCACCCAGCACCCTAATAGGAGAAATTTTAAAACAGCCAAAAATGTTTCAAATAAGGGAATTGGTTCAGATAATTATGATATGCCTATATGGTATTACTAAGTAGCCATCCAAAAATAAATGTTGAGGAATTTTTTACTATAATGGTATTTACTATAATCTTTGAAATAGAAAATTTGTGGGATAAACAAGGAATAAACTATGCTAAATCAAACTATATAAATATGGATATATTTTTATATAGAGAGATAAAAATCATTGTAATAACATCTACTAGTCTAAAAATGAAAGAACTAGATCAAAATATTACAAAAGTTTTTTGGGTCAGAGGGTACCAGTAATTCCAACATTTTATTTTTTAGATGTTTTGCTAAAGTTTCAATAATAAATTTCATAACTACAATTTTTTATAACTATATTCTTTTTTGTTGCTACTTTTATAACCGTAATTTGTAATGGGAGTAATTATAGATTCACATGCAGTTGTAAGAAGCAATACAGTGAGATCCTTGTAAATGTTGCCCCTTTCTCCCAGTGGTAATATTCTCTAAAACCATAGTATAATATCGTAGCTGAGATACTGACATGGATACATCCCACCTTGTATTTCCCTGGGTCATGTATGTGCGTGTGTCTGTCCTGTGCTATTTATCAGCTGTGTGGATTCATGGATTCAGTACCACAGTTCCTACAGTAGCACAGGGAGCCCTCATGCTGTCCTTTTACAACCACTTCACGCCCACCCACCACTATTCTTTCAGAAATGTAATGAAGTCACATGAGCAGGACATTAATCTTATTTTGTTTTTTCATCTGAAGCCATAATTGTAGAACCTTAGAGTAGAACAATTAGCGGAATATGGGAATTTTAGAGGGGAAGTAGGAAAGGTTTTATGATTCTCTACCCTCCTTTGAACGTATATCATAGGCTCTTTCTATTTTTTTTGTCCCCAACACCTTTTCTCAGTAACGTCCGTCTTGAGTTAGCTATCATTTTCTGTGGAAACCCTTATCTGGCCCTCTAAATCTGGGTCAGATGGTTCTCCTCTGTGCCTTGATCATACTTTGTGTTTAACTCCTTGTGACACTTTTACCATGTTATAATTGCTTGCATAACCAATAAATATTGGATGGGTGGGTGAGGTCTGGGTTAAGAGTTCTTTCTCAGTTTCTGATGAGCCTCCAACTACCAGCTTCCCTTCCTCTCCTATTCTCTGCACTGCTGTTGATCATACTTGCATGTCACAGCATAGATGTAGCAAGCCCTGGTGAACTTTTGCTGTGCAACTATGTGCCCAGGCCACAAATTCCAGCCTCTACCTACTGGTGCTTTCATCAGGATGACTAACTCCCATCTTCTCAGCTGCTCACATTTTTTTCTTTTCCTCCTCCATTTCTTTCTTTCTTTCTTTCTTTCTTTCTTTCTTTCTTTCTTTCTTTCTTTCTTTCTTAAAGAGAGAAATCACAAGTAGGCAGAGAAGCAGGCAGAGGGAGAGGAGGAAGCAAGCTCCCTGCTATGCAGAGAGCCTGAGGTGGGGCTCAATTCCAGGACCCTGAGATTACAACCTGAACCAAAGGCAGAGGCCCAACCTACTGAGCCACCCAGGTGCCCCATTCCTGCTCCATTTCTAAAGCTCATGCGATGTTGATGATGACTGCTATCAACAGCTATGGCCCAACACTGTGCCATATGCTTGCCATGCATTATCTCTTTTAATACAATATACTTTAAGTTATGTCTTGCTATACCCATTTCTAAAATGAGGAAACAGACTCAAAAAAAGGTGAATAACTTGTCCAGGATCATGTATCCAAGTAAGTGGCAGAAGTGGATTGAAATCCAGGACTGTCTATAATAAATCCCGCTTTCCCTACCAGTCTGTAAGAAGGGGCTGAGTCTGTTTGAACTTCGTGGTCCTCCTCCAACTCAGCACTTTCTCTGGAAACCTGTCTAGGCTCAGACTGAACCCTTCTAGTCATGTAATTTTGGACTTTGGATGGCAGCCATTCTAGTGCTGAACAGGAAACATTGCTAGGAACTTGTCTCTGATGTTCAATGGAAATCTGTCCTTCACTGTCACAGTGCTATATATAGGAGGGTTGTAGTTCTGTCCTGTGGTGCAACATAAATTCCTCTGAATCTGTAGACCCCTTGTGGTATACCTAGAAGGGATTTTAGTGATTTTCTGGTGTTATTTGTTACAGATGAGGAAACTATAGAGTGCAAAGAGAGGAGCCCTGTTCAACTTACTACACTTGAGTTACTTGAAATTTAATTCTGTTGCTCTGGCTTACCTTTCTCCTTCTCGATCTTACAGTCTTTCCTCCTGAGATGGGTTTTTCTGACCTTTCGTTGCCCTACTCATTGTCCTGTGGACGCTCTCCAGCTGACCACTGTCCTCTTGTTTCTGGAGCTGACCTTGATATTCCAAATTTGGGTTGATTGCCTAGAACTCTGAGGATTAATTCTGCAAGTGATGATGAGAACCTACTATGTGGGTTACTTTTGCGGTAAACATCTTTGCCACTGAGAAATGTTTGCAGCAAAAATGTTTGGAGCAAAGAAGTCTGGCAAAAATGCTTTATGTGAAAATATCATGCACGAATGTTGCGCCAGGGACATGTTGTAACCCTCTACCACATTCTGCCTTTCTTCTAACTCTACAGTATTTGTGAAGCTATAGTTTGGCTGCTTGTAATAAAGGCCATCATAACTATGGCCTAAACTGATGGAAACTTAATTTCTTGCTCTTGTAAAAGCCTGATCTGGAATGGCAACTCTGAAATAATGACAGTCCCAGGCTCTTCTCTCTTATTGCTTTATGTTCCTTAGGATTACTCTCTTACTCCTTATTCAAGATGGCAACCAACATATTTGTTTTCCAGCATACTTCTTCCCTCTAAGAAGCACCCTGGGAGTTATATTCTCATTTCCACTCACCTCCTGTTGGTTGAAACTTAATCACATGGTTGCACCTTGCTGAAGGGAAGCATGGAAATATAGTCTTATTTTGGGAGGCCCCATGATCTGCTAAAACATATTACTAAGGAAGGAGGAGAGGAAAATGAATATTGTTTAACAAATAACCATGTCTGTCACAGCCTTCGTCATGTTTCAGCTCTAGGAAAACAAGCCCCAGGTTGATGCTCTATAGTTACTAGCCTCCCAGGCTTATAATGTTACATTTCTAGGAAAGATGGCAAAGCAGGACCCCCTCCCCCACTCCCAGGGGAGTTAAGAGAAATTCTCAAGATTTCATGAAAGACTGAAACTCAGTCCTTGGTGAGGACTGAGGACAATGATAGAAATACCTGTCATTATTTGAACTTAACATGCCTAACATGCATTATCTTACTTGGTTCTCAGAGGAATTTTGGGAGGCATGTACTTTTATTAATCCCTAATTTATAGATCACATTTTCAGAGAGATGAAGTAACTTCCCCAAGGTCACATGGCAAATATGCAGTAAAACTGCTACCTATCACGGTGTGCTGGTGGCCCAAGGTCATTGCCCTCTCCACTTTGATGCCAGGCAAAGCAGAGTTGCTCATTAACACTTCATAAAGCCCTCTCATGTTCTTCATAATCATCAGATACTTCTAAGTATAACCTGAGCAGGAAGTGTTGTTTTAAATAGGTTATGAGCCCCAAGTTGAAGGGATGGGTCTTACATCGTGTTTGCTGAGTCTGAACTCAGGAAAGAAAAAAAAATTGGTGACCAAATTGGCAAAGGCTCTTGTTCCAGTGATCCATCTTGCTGTCAGCAGTGCTCGTTGGGATATTTTCTTCTGTGTGAGGTAACTGAGGTGCAGAGATTATAGGATTGATTGCCTATGGTAAAGCTAGGATTTGACCCACGTTGGTCTGAGAGGACCAAGGAGAAGGAATCAATCACGCAGAGAGTCAGGAAGAGGCTCCTAACAAAGGAAAAGCAAAAACGGATGCCCTGGATGGGGAAAATTGGAAAAGAGGCAAGAAATAAACCAAGGTCATGTTCGAGCCTCATATATTTTAGAGCCTGTTTGTTACAGAAGGGGAGAGAGAAGCTCATTGTTAGGGTACCTCCGCCCCTAGTGGAGAATCAATGGCTGTTTGGGGGCAGACCTCAGTGATGTTGGGATAAATGCCATCATGCTGGTCAAGTTCTCCTTAGGTATCTTTGGAAGAGTGATCAACAACTTCCTTGATGAAGTGTTGTTCTCCTTTGTGTCATTAAACTCACTTTGGAAGTGGGTATATGAGCAATGTGCCTTTCTGAATTCTTCAGAAATCTTCCTCAGCCTTTGAACATAGAAAGCAGTGATGTTTTGAAATTAGCACTGGTGTCTAAAGATGTTTATATCTTCTTTCCTCTTAAAATCCATTTAAGCATGTAAAGGGTTGAAAACCTGTTTACGCCAGTGTCTCAAACCTGGGATTTATAGAGAAGTGGAGGTTACTCAAAGGGTGTTCTGTCGGTAGAGGTACTGAGCTGCCCTGAAAACAATGGCAGATTCTTTTTATTTACAGTGACTGGAGCCTCACAGATGTGCATCTACTGGCAATAGTCCATCCATTGGTAGCAGATTTGCACATGGTTCTAGTTTGGGCACTTCGTTTCTTAATCTAATGTTAATTCAGCTATTAATATTAAGGTTTGTAAAATACCAAAAGGATCTTAAAAAAAAAAAAAGAAAGCACAAAGATTACAAGGCCTATAATTAATTGTGGGAATTTGATAGTACATTCTGGACTTATTATTTGCCCAGGCTCAGCAGAAATCCCTTTGATGTACTTCCAATGACAATCAAAATAACAGCTTTATGAAATAAATGGACTCTTAGGTGGAGAACTGAAGTTCTGGGAAGAGCTTTGTCTTCTAATCACATTTCTCTTTGGCGTTGGCCTCGAGTACAAACCATCGGTGCCTTATTTTTAGTTTATGAAGGGCTTCCTTGGAAATCATTTTACTTTATTTTTACAACTGCATTGTGAGCTGAGTATGATTATCTTCATTTTGTGGCTGAGGAAAGTGAGGCTCAAAGGGGTAAGTGTCTTGCCCAAAGTTGTAACATAGCTAACAGGTGACAGAATCAGGACTACAACCCAGATCTTGTACTCAGAGGTACAAATTCTAGTAGTTTAAAATCTTTAAAGAAAAAAAATAAAAGAATCAGTGCCACCTTTAGGACAATGGCTTAAGGGTTTTTTTCTTCCATGAATATTGTTTCAAATGTATTAAGGAAATAGCTGCAAATTGTTCTGTACTAACCTTAGTAACACTTTCTGTAATGTCCCTGAGTCCTTAATTCCTTCAGACTATCTGATTTTTCCCAAGCTTTGATCTTTAATATTACCTTGTATTTGATCATTTCACATTAAAGGCAAGAGCCTGGAGAATTACTTATTAAGAGTTTGTCAATAATCTGCTGACCTTTTTCATTTTGGTATTTTATTTTTATTTTTTTGGGTAGTTTTATGGTTTTATTAACACAAATACAATGTGTACATAAGCTGTCTGTCTATTCATTTTCTTCACTGCACAGCCTGGCATTAGGATTGGTGACTCTGATGGCCAGCTGACTGTTCTTTCCACAATGGCTCTGTGGTTCTTGGAGGAAACATTGTGAGCGATCTCTGCACAGTGAGATTTGTTGCACATCAGCAGTACTTGAAGATCTTGGACATCATGGACTAGGAACTTACGGATGCCTCTGGTTAGCGGGTGATTTGTTATCTTGCTGCTCTCATAACCAGTGTTGGGCATCAAGATCTGGCCCTTGAATCTTCTGTGCACCCTAGTGTCGATGTCTCTGGGTTTCCCCAGTTGTGATTAGTATCAGTCTGAATGGTGCCAGGTGAACTTCTTGCTCCTTTTTTGAATGATCTTCGGCTTCACCAGAGGTCTGAGGGAGGCCATGATGCTGAGTAGGAGATGGCTTCAAGGAAAAAAAGAAAACTGCGTGACCTTTTTTAGAAGAAGCATAAATATGAATAAGACTAAACTATTTCACAAAGTAACCAAGGCTATAGCCATGTCCATATCTGATTCACTCATTGTAAGAAATTCCTTCAAAGATCCATTTTGAATTTCTTGAACTAGATCATTGCGAAAAAGATGACAATTTTGTTGTTAGGTTAATTTATCCCTGCTTTGAGAGAGGGCCATTCAGTGGGGAGCGGGGGTAGGGGGATGGGCAGGCTCAGTGATGGGTACTAAGGAGGGCACGTATTGCATGGTGCACTGGGTGCTATACATAAGCAAGGAATCATGGAACACTATATCAAAAACTAATGAAGTACTGTATGGTGACTAACATAACATAATAAAAAATTAGAAAAAAATGAAGAATTTCATAAAAAAACTGTATCAAAAGAAAAAGAAGACTCCCAGATGAGCTTATACTTGCAGAATTTTCTAGGCAGACATGAAGATTCTGAACATAAGATGTAACTGTGTTTGACAAAGAACTAGAAGAACATAGACTACAAAACCCTAAAGCCTGACAGCCTCTGGCAAGGTGGTAAATCACGTGGTGTCTCTTAGCATCACTTTTCTTGGGATAAAACACAAAATGTAACATATGCAGAATTGTTGCTGGAGAGAAGACGGCAAAGATACTCTTCAGCAGCTCAGGAAGCCTAGAAAAACATGTACACAGTTCAGGAGGAAACCAGAGTGTGGGCTATGGTGGTTTCCTGGGGCTGGAGCAGGGAGTGGGCGAACTAGGGAGGAACACAGGAGGTAAGCTACACCCAGGTTGTATGAGCCTTTTATCATGTTAGAAGTAGCCTAACAGCAGACACTGTTGACTGGAGTCCCTGGAAGTTTCTGTGAAGGGCTTGATAAGGTTAAGTGTGTATTTTAATGACGTCTTTCTGGAGAGGACTGGAAGGGCTCCAGACTGGCTATAGGGAGACTGCTTAGTAGGACACTTAGGCTGCAGAGGGAAGCAGCCTGAACTAAGGCACTAGCTAGCTGTGGGTTTGTAGAAGTTGTGATGGACTTGGTGTTTGTCTGGACAAACAGGGGGAGGAGACAAGGTGCCTCTCAGATCTCTTTGTATTCACCCATTTTTGCAATAAAACCTTTGGGCTTTTGTGGTCAATCAACAAAAGAGATATGTTGATTCTTGAACAGATCCTTTCCAAATAACCATTCCTACCCCAAGCTTCTAATGCCCCTGGTTGGGACTTTTTTATTCAAAGAACCTTATGCATGAGTAATTGCCTTATTTGTGTGTGTCCATATCTCCTTATGCAGGGACATTGTATTCTAATCCAGGAGGAAACACATGTCTTAAGTGGCTAGCCAGAAGTACAGTGGTTCAGCTCTTTTAGAAGGTGATAGACCTTCTAATATATATAAATATATATTAGAAATACCAATATAAATACCAAAACACATATGTTTCCTTTAAGATAATAGCAAAGGTGGTAAGAATGATTATCACTAAAATTTGAAGGCCTGTTATATATAATTTATATATAAATTATATATATATATAATATAATATAATGTAATGTTATATATATATCACCTGCAAGACAGAATTCAAGTGTCTTAAAGGGGCATACAAACATTCCATAGTGTGTTTCGTAACTACCCCACCATCCTATGCTCAACACTCTGAAGTATTGCTGACTAGTTTATAGTTCAAAATTTAAAAACAAAATTCACAATGTTTATGGAGCCAGACACTTTTGGAAATAACAGTGCCCAAAACAAAACTGTGTCTATCCTTTAATGCAGCTCCTTTTCTGGTAAGTGCAGACAAGAAAAAAAAAAGATAAAAATATACCATGGAGAAAAATAAACCAGAATAGGGAGCCTGGGGGTGCTGCTTTTTATATAGGGTGATCTGGAAAGCCTCTCGGAAAAAGGAACATTTAAGTAGAGACTTGTAGGAAGTGAGGAAGCAAGCCCTGTGCATATCTGGGGGAAGAGTGGGAAGGCAAGTGCCAAGGCCCCAAGACAGCTAGCAATATGTTGACTAGAGGCACAGTGCAGCTGCAGAAAAGACACTGAAGGAACGGTTGGAGAGAAAAAGCCAGAAACGTATAAAGAACTTGACTCCTACAGAGCCTTGTAGACCATATCAAGAGTTTTGGTTTTTACTCTAAGTGGGGTGGGAAACTAGTGGAAGATTTTAAGCAACATAATTTGCCTTATTTCTTAGAACACTTTCAATGCTCTTAATGTAACAGACTGCAGGGAGGCAAGGGTAAAGGCAGAGACACCAGTTAAGAGGCGGCTGCTGATAATTCAGGTGAGAAATGATCGTGACTTACATCTCTGGTTGGTGGCCAGAGGTTAGGGAGGAGAGGTGGATTTTATCTATATGTATGTGTGTACATAGAATATTGCATTATAATTATGGCATATAGTGTGTATAATATGTAAATACATAAACCTTTCTAATTTTAAATATATATGAGAGTAGGAAGGGGAAACAACACAAGTAGAAAGCAGAAACATATGTCCCTATCACTTAGCTTCAACAATTTTCAACTGGGGATCAATCTCATTTCTTTTGTACCTCTACCTGCCCTTCTAGATTATTGTGATACAAATCCCAGCCATAATATGATTTCATCTTTTAATATGTCAATAGGTCTCCAAAATACAAGGTCTTCCTTTAAAAACATTATCACCATATCCTCCTTCCATGTAGAACATGAATAGTAATTCCATAATATCATCAACTACCCATTGTGTTCAAAATTTCCCAATTCTTTTAAGTTAGTTTTATTTTTTCCTTTTTGTAGTCTGTTAGAACAAGGATCCAAAAATGTTCATGCATTGAAGTTGGTTGGCGTCTTAATTTTCTTTATCTTCTGAAATTTCCTGTCCATCTCTTGTTTTGTACCCTTGTAATATCTTTGTTGAGAAAATCGGGTTGTCTGTGCTGTAGATTTTTCCCCACAGCTGGGTTTTGCTGGCTGGCTGCATCCCTGTGCTGCACACCTTATTTCTCTGTCCCCTGTGTTCCCTGGTAGTTAGATCTAAAGGCTTGATCGGATTGAAATTCAGATTAGATCCTTGCGAGACTGTCTCACACATTCTGTTCTGTATTTCCACTGGGGGTACGTCATGCATGGTTGTTTCTGTTTTTCTGATCACTGTCTAGTTCCATTATTTTATTAGGAGTCATGAAAGGTAAATTTTATCATTAATCTTCTCTGTCGGTTAGTGGAATACTTCCATAAAATAAGTACTCCCCCTCATCAGATATTTGGTTACCCTGAAATACAGTTCATATAGCAAAGACGGGAAAGACTCATTTCTTTCCTTTTATTTATTTTTCAAAAATGAAGAGCTGGTTCGTTAGCCTTCTCCAAGGGTGATTAATGAAGTTTCTCTATTTCCCTCTTTATCTTACTGTTATGAACTCATGTTTGTAAACATATATTTGTTTCAGTGTAGTGCAGTTGTTATTCTTACTCAAATGGACCCATCCTTGGCCAGAGCCAGCCTCTTCCTTGGTGTTTGAGTCTTTTTGACACATTACAATGATCATTGACTCTTTTCTTTCTTTCTGATATCACATATCCGGCTCATTGTGTACGTTTTCTGTTCCAATCTCTAATCAGACATTTTTCAAAGGTCCCTAGCTCTTTTTAGAGGGAAACGATGTTTCAGGACTGCTGAAAGATGCTCACTGCTGCTGAGTTGGTCTTTGTTTCTAGCCCTGTTCAGTGGACAGAGTTAGAAACACATTAAAAGATAAAATACATCATGGATTCATTATGATACTTATAACTCAAGTTCAGGAATGTGGGATTTTTACTTAATTCCATCAGTCTTTCACTTTGGAATCTCTTATATCTGTATCTCTTTTCTCCCATTCCAAAATTTCCAGTTTTCAATTATACCAATATAATGACTTATTTGCCTTTTGCCGTAGTACAGAGTCACAGAATAATAATACCAACACTACCACCAAACTAGTTTAAGGTTACAACATTTTTTGGTTGTTTGGTTGTTTTGTTTTGTGTTTTGGTCTGGATATATTTCACTTTAGGAGAGTTACTTTGTGTCCTAAAGCTACTTGAGATAGTTTCTCTCTGTGTGGTTATATCATCAGTTTGAAACCTAGTGCTCTCACTAGGTTGCTTTTAAATGGATGTTTGAAATTATAGATTTACATAGTTCCAAATTCAAACCTATCAGACAGGCTGTATTCAAAGAACTTCAGCTTCTGTCCCTGCTCCCTCTCTAGACCCTCTCCCCTGCTGCATAAGTAGTTTTGAGTTTATCTTTTCACTTTGCAAGTATGAGAGAGAGAGAGAGAGAGAGTGTGTGTGTGTGTGTGTGTGTAGTCATTATATATAGATGTTTTCCCCCACATCCCTCCACTCTGTTTTAGATAAGTAAGAGTTCTACACACATTTTGGATTCTGGATAAAATTTGAAGGTAGCACAGATAGTATTTTCTGAAAATGGAATGTGAAATATGAGAATAGGGCCAAAGCTAATAACCTAGAGGTATTGCTTAATTGATGGATAAAATGCAATAACCCAGCCTTGAGAGACCTCCCACCATCTGTCCCGGTCAGTCCTGTTAGCCTCACTATCCTTACAGACTCTACTCGCCTTTCCTTGCCCTCAGGTGCACTTCTCTATGTTCCTCTGATATCTTACGTGTAACGCTGTCCTTCCCATGTGATATATACTCCTTTTGTTTATGTTTACCTGGTCAGTAGACTGGGAGCAGCTTGAGGGCAGGATCATGCTGTTTTCCTACCACCCAGCACAAAGCCTTTTACTAAGTAGCAACTCAGTAAATATGTGAGTAGATGAGTAGGCCAGGCACAGCACTAGGTTCTTTTATAGGTATTTATCTCTGATTTTCAGAATAACTCCACAAGGTAGATATTATCGCATTCTACAGATGAGGAAACTGAGGCACAGAAAGGTTCAAGTACTTCTTTAAAGGAATAGCTAGTAAATTGCTGAGCTGGAGTTTGGACCCGGGTCTGTTTGATGCCAAAGGCACACAGCCGCACCAGTTGTTTAGAACTGGATCGAGGTGTATTCATTCAAGAAATGGTTGTGAGAGACGGCCGGCACTTTGCCTTTATTAACTGTGTGACCTCAGCGAGTAACAGAGCCCCTGTCATCTGTGTCCACAAAACGCAAGATGATAATATTAGATACCTCCTGGGGTTGTAAAGCATTTACAATAACCCCTGACACACAGTAGGCACTCAAATATTGGCTGATGTTGTTCCTGTTTATTTTTACTAGCAGAATGCTGGAACTCGAAATACCACTGTGCCCGTGGCTCCCTGCTCCGTGCTGTGTATGCAGTCTGTCTGACCCACCCGGCGGGACTGCTAGGACCTCACAGTCAGTTAAAAAGGCAAGATGCAGATGTTTAAAGGTTACAAAAAAGGGCACCAAGGGAGTGGTCAGTCAGTTCGAGATGAGGGCCAAGTCCAGGGAAGAGGACAGAGGGAGCTCGCAGCTGCCCCATCTGTTACATAACAGCCCCCACCAGGGCCTCCTAGGCAGAAATAGAAGACAGGAGCCACAGATGGAGACCTGAATGTCTTTGTTTGACCAATGCCGCCTATGGTGGCAGTTGAACTTCAGCACCATGTCCAATTTCATAGGGTCCCAGCCATCCCTCACCCTGTGGTAAATTGCCTACATTACAACTGCACACTCCCGTTGGAGTGTCTGTGAATTACCGAGTCACCAGTGTTACAGGACCTGAAGGAGTAGCTAATTCCACTTCCTCATTTTACAGAGGAAGTGACTTTGCCCAGAGAGAATACGCCGTCTGCTTCAGGGCACCCTGGTATTTGGAACTTGAACTCCCCTGGTTCTCCTCCACAGCCAGAAAATACAGATTCCCAAGTGCCCATGTTCAGGCCGGTGAGGGAGTGGCCCCCAGCGTGGACCTCGCCCAGCCCAGGCTTCTACTCCTGGGAAGGGCCCAGTGACAGGGGCTGCTGAGGGAATAGTTGGGAGGGCCCAGGACACAGCCATCTGTGCTGCCTGATCTGTGCTGGGCCAGGTCGTCTGGACTCCTTTTCCGATGGACCTCACCCAAGCACTGTTGGCGATTGCAGAGACCTCTACTCTCAGAAACAGGGGAAATGAAGAATGTGGTTGGAAAAGGACCTGGGATTGAGAGCTGGGTAGACCTGAGGCATGTTCTTAGGCTGTTGTTTGTTAGGTGTGTGACTTTTACCACTTACTTAACTTTATTTTTTAAAGATTTTTTAAAATAAATTTTTAAAGATTTTATTTATTTGAGAGAAAATGAATGAGGAGGGAGAGTGGGCGAGTGTGCATGCTTGAGTGTGGGGGAGGGGCAGAGGGAGAAGCAGACTCCCTGCAGAGCAGCGAGCCTGATGTGGGTGGGGCTTGATCCCAGGACCCTGAGAGCAGATGCTTAACGGACTGAGCCACCCAGGCACCTCCCCCCACATTATTTAACTTGAATGAGCCTCATTTGCTTCCTCTGTGAAGTGGGTGTAATAATATCATCCCCTTCGGCAAGTTGTTGCAAGGTTTCAGGTCTGGTAGCATATATGAAGCGCCTGGCAGATAAAAAATACTCAGTAAATGATAGCTCCTCTCCCCTCCGTTTCTCCCTCCTTCTCTCCCTGTCTCTCTCCCACCTTCCCCCCTCACTTTCTCTCCCCCTCTCTTCTTGCCTTTCTCCCTACCTCCCTCCCTCTCCCCCAACCCCACCTTCATTTAAAGCTTCTTATCTTCAGTGAGGAAGTTTGGCCCAGGGCTGTGTCTGTGTTGGTAGACTTGCTTGTGTATCAGAAGCTCCTGGGGGGCGGGGGGCTGAGGTTGAGTGCTGCAGACTCTGGGCCCCACCCTCAGAGATTCCCATCCAGAAAGAATACGGAGATCTGCATTTCTAGCAGGCACCCCAGGCTGTTTTAGTGCAGTAGGCTCGCACCTGTGGTTTCTCAGAGCTAGACCTGACAGTTAATCCTGGGAGCACCTTACTACAGCTTACTAGGCTTCTCAGGTTATGTAACTTCTCAGAGCCTCATCTCAGTACCTGTAAAATAGGGCTATTTCAGCCTTTTTTGTGGGATCATTGTAAGGGTGAAATGAATTGGTGTGTGTGAAGCATGTGGCTTAAACCTGGCACATAGGGGAAGCCCAGTGAGGTCAGTTCCCCCAGGGCTGTCCCATTTGCATGTACACTTATGCTATACACAGATAGGCTTTCTTGAGGGGTCAGGTGGGGACCGACATCAGATAACAAAAAGCTTTATCAATCACCCTTTTCCATCATGTATAACGGTTCTGTGTAAGTTGGCTGTAATCTCCTTTCTTCCTTTTAGAGAAGGGCACCAAACCTTGATAATGCATCCCCTGACCCACACTTAGACCGTTTTTTGGGTTTTGTAGAGGACACATTGTTCATGATGGTAGGCCACCCGCTTTCAGCCTCTCATATTGTCCCTCCTTCACCAAGACTCTTTTTTGTGGTTGTCGGTGCTCCTCTTTGAAATCTCAGAGCCTGTGAGCTCTGATCATATTATCTGGGATCTAAAAGGCACAGAGGGATACCAGGCACTGCTAATGATTCGTTATCTCTCTCAGCCATAGCCTTCTCACAGGGCTGTGACCCTGGGTTTGTTAGCACTAATGTGCTTTTCTCAAAGGGCCTTGACAATGGGCAGGTCTGCAAGGTCTGTAGAATGGTTCTTTGGTGGAAGATGGAAAGCATGATTGCAGGCTGTTTCTTTGAGCTCTTGCTCTTTCCCGTCTTGGGTGCTCTGGCCACCATTCCTGGAATACTTGTGTGTGTAGCTGACAAACGTGAGAATCAGAGTCCCAGCAGCTGCTGACCCTGAAGATTGTGTGTGCCTGTCGGGTGAGTGCCATTAGGCAGCAAGAAGAGCTAATTTAGGAAAGTGCATGTTTTTTAAATTGAAATGTATTTGACATATAACAATATGTAAATTGAACATAGATAATGCATTGATTCGATACATTTATATATTGTAGCATGAATGACATTACAGCGATTGCACCTCCGTTCTGTCACATAATTATCATTTCTTTTTTTGTGGTTGAAATAATCATGATCTAGTCTCTTAGCCTGTTGGGTGATTGTAAGACAATATTGTTGTCTGTGTTTACCATACTGCACATTAGATCGCTAGGACTTATTTACTACTTATTGCAACTTTGTACCCTGTAAATGACATCTCTTCTATCCCCCCACCTTCTAGGCCCTGGTAATCCCATTTTGTTTTCTGTTTTTATGAGTATGGATTTTTTTCTTATTGATTTATTTATTTTTAAAGGTTTATTTCTTTGAGAGAGAGAGAGAGCAGTGGGGAGGGTCAGAGGGAGAGAGAGTCTTAAGCAGACTCTGTGTTGAGCATGGAACCTGACTCGGGGCTCTATCTCATGATCCTGAGATCATGACTTGAGCCAAAACCAAGAGTCAGATGCTTAACCAACTGTGCCACCCAGGTGCCCCTGGCTTTTTTAGATTCTACATGTGAGATAAGAACATCTTAAGCCACTGCCAACATCCCTTTATATTACCACAAAGCCTTATGGGGGACCATAAGCACACCAAGGCTTTGGCCTTCCTTCCCTGTCAAAGTCTCAGAAGGCAGTTCTCCTTTATTTGTGCCTCCCCAGCCCCTCATCTTTCTGAGTTTTTCCCTTCTGAATGTCTGGTCTTAAAAGATATCCTCAGATCATACCAGAGCAGATATCAGGTCAGGATGTGGCTTCTCTGTTCTCTAGCAGTGCTTTCTGGTTTGACCATTTTCCTTTGTGTCTTAAGCTTTGAACAAATGCATAGGAGGTAGCCTTTCTTCTGTGTGCCAAGAAGAACATGGGCTTTCGAGGAAGACGGACCTGGGGAGGAGCCTTGGCTGTGTGACCATACTTGTGTGTTGGGTCCTCAGTTTGCGCGTGTGTAAAAGGGGGATAGTAAAGCTTATCTGGAAATGTAACTGTGAAGATTAAATGAGATAATGTTATAACGCTTAGAGTACCAGTTCCCAGCAGTCAGAAGGTGATTAATAAGTGATAGCTACAGCCATTATCCTTGCAGCACTTCAGAGCAACTGTAGTTAAGTTTTAGAGTGAACTGGGGCTCTGGATTTCTTGACAGTTTCAGTTTGGCTTGAGTCAGTGTCCTGTTTTGCAATGTTCAGATGTCCTGCTGGGTGCATGGTACAGATAAAAATTAAGCATCGTCTCTGTTCTCACTAAGCTCTTCTTGCTCATTCTCAATATGTCTTGTTGCAACTGCAGCAAAAGCATTTCCCCCACTCCTCCCAGTAATTCTAAACAATGGTCCACCCCTTTGCAGGAGTGGTTGCTTTGACCTTCAAACCTCTGGGGACTTGCAGGTCACTCCCTTCCTAGTCTCACCTCCCACTCTATTAACACACCCTCTCCATCCTCCCAATGGCCTGAGAAACCGTATGTGTTGGTTCCAGCACACACCACAGCTTGTGCCTTTGACGCTTTAGTTACCATCTCAGAGTCCCCTCTTTCTCTTCTACAGAGGAGACTAGTTCCCATCTCTCTGTATCGGGTGAGGATTCATGCCTGTCAGTCTTTGTCCCAAGAGCAGATGGACTCATGCAGACCAGACTGCAGGAAATAGAAGAGACATGCAAGAATCTGCGTCTGCCAGATGCCAAGCAGAGACAGACGCCACCCTGAATGCAGGAAGGCCCTGGGTGTACAGTGACTTGTCTGTGCTGTTTGTGGTGCCATTTCTGCCACCTGCAGAAGAGAAGCAACATGGCTCTTTCCTGTCCTCTTTCCCCCTCCAGGCTCCTTATTGTAGTGAATGATGGCAGAGATAGCATGATGATAATGGCACTTCTTACCGAGCATTTCTTATGTACATATGTGTGTGTGTGTGTGTGTGTGTGTGTGTGTATTGCAGTTAAAATTATTATCTCAAAATTGAGGTCCAGGGAGGTTACATGGGACCCCTGAGCATATGGAAGACAGGGAAGGTGGTAGAAAGTATGGCGGCGGCTCCACCAAAGCTGACTTCAGACTTCAGATGGTTGGGTAACTAGCATGCCAGGAAAATAATCAATTATCTCTCTGTCTCCTAAGCAACACCCAGTGTTTGGCTTAGTTGTCACTGGTGTATTTCAGTTATCTTCCTGTGGGTGAAGAAACAGTTCTCAGAAAATGTAATCCAGCTGCCAGTGTTATGCTCAGAATTCAATTAAGTCCATAATTTCCAATTAATGGACCTTCATGCCAAGATTGAGGTCATATCATTAATCTTGCTTTTATTTTAGGATTTCCACTGCCATGATTTACAGCAAAGCTCAGCCAGTCTTGTCAGGATTACTGGAGCATAATTAAGCTAGACAGACAGCCGGGGCAGCTTTTTAATGGTTACTGTGGGAGCCAAGGAGGGACCCCCTTCCTATGCTTGGTAAGCCTGCCTTAGGCAGCATGGGGCCACATGTAAGGATTTCCAACTGAGGACCATTTCCTGCATGTCTGATCTCTATTTAGTTCAAATTCCCATATGATAAAATCTCCATACAAGGAAAAGATTTCCCTGTCCCAGTTGGTGATTGGTTGTAAGCAGTTAATTCAGTGCTACCTCATACACCTCTGCCTAAAGTTACCATTTGCAAGTCCTAAGTGTCCTGGACAGTAGGCTTTTGCAGATGGTGGATTTAATCTCCATGATGATTCTATGAGGAAGATATCAGAGGCTTTTCCTTTGCCCAAAGTTTACACAAGTAGCAAGTGGCCTTTCCACTGAGTTGGTGGAAGAAATTGGCAGTTCTAGGTGCAGACCCTTCCTAAGTGCCTGTTTGTCTCTCAAGGTCATTTGCCCAATAGGATCTCCTTCGCTGTCCCCTAGGGGAGTTGGAAGATAGGCATGCCTGGGTGGATGCTATCTATGATGGCCTTCCAGGTGACAGATGCCTTTCTATCATTATCTCATTTAAAATAACCTCATAAGGTGTATTGAAGGAAGATATCATCTGCCCCATTTTACAGCTGAGGAAACTGGGCCTTAGAGAGATTCATTAACCTGCCCATTGTTGCCCAGGAAAAAAGGAAGGAAAAAAGATCATGAATCCAGATCTGCTTATTTGCAAAGCTTAGGTTCTTTCCATCACATCTTTTGTACCAAATGCTTCTTCCCTTTTCCTGGTTCTCCAGGAGTGCTTATTGTTGAGATGATATCCTTTGGGATAAGTAGCACATAGAGAGCCATTTATTTATTTATTTATTTATTTATTTATTTATTTATTTAAAGCATGGGATCCACGGAGAGGTTAGAAACCAACCTAATATCCACCAGTTAAGGGTGTGCCTGGGGAGTTGACCCATGTCTGTCATGTGCGAAGTCCAGACCCACGTTGTCTCTTAAGCCTGACCAAGCCCTGAAGCCAACCCCTGTCACAGGCTTTCACTAAATTGGCACAGTGTTGGATTTTCCCACATGCAAGAGTAGTGGTCAGACCTTTGTGAGAATGTCTCTCCAAGCCAACTTGATGCCAGAAGCTTTGTCCTTGAGACCAAACAGAGGAGTTGCAGATTTCCTTTGCACTTAGGTGGCAGATGTTCTTCCCAGTGCTTGCTGTGGTTTGGTCTAGTTGCCCTTTTTTTTTTTTTTTTCTTTGTCTTGATTTGCTTTTTTGTTTGTCTCAGGTTCACCTTCAGAATATGTCTGCATTCTGTGCTGAGTTAGCATTTAGCTGTGTCCTCACTCAGAGGTCACTTAGCATCGTTGAGCATCTTTATGCTTGGCATGACCTAACTCCGGAGGGTCCCCCTAACACATTTATTTGAGAATTAGGTACCAAAGGTACCACTTTGAAATTTTCCTCAGGTGCCCTCAGATGGAATACTGGCTTTTGAAATATGTCCTAAAGGATCTGCGGCCCCTGGGGAATTCCACTTGTCTGAGACAATATTAATCTGCTGTGGGAACAGCTTCTTGGCAATCTGCTGATAACCATTTTTTATCATTTGTTATGTAAGTGTGAGGACCAGTTTCCACAAGCAGTTGTACAGCGAGCAAGTAAAAGTTCTTGCTCTTTAGTTTGACCTTCTGGTCAAGCTGGGATCTGAGGACCGACCCCCCCCCCCCATTCCCGGTCTCATCTCCCTCCCCCTCTATACACCTGCCACACTCTGCCAGTTTCTCCGCAGGATCTCCTTATTCCCGAACTTGCCTCAGACACATTACTCACCATCTCACAGTGCCCCTTGCTTCCTCTTCTGTTTAGTGGACCCTGGAATGCCTATGTCTTGGTGCTCTTAGCAAGGTCCCCAGGACTATCAGAACTGGTGCCCAGTTATGATTCGTTTCCTTTTTAAAAAAAAAAAAAGTATTTATTTATTTGAGAGAGAGAGAGCATGAGTAGGGAGAGGGGCGTGAGGGAGAGGAAGAGAGAATCCTCAAGCAGACCTTCCCACTGAGTGCAGAGCCTGATGCAGGCGGGGATTCCAGGATCCTGAGATCATGACCTGAGCAAAATCCAGTCAGCCGCTTAGCCGACTGAGCCACCCAGGTGCCTGATCCTTTTCCTTTTTATCTATGTCCCTTCAACCCATTTGCACCCAAACTGCAAATCAAATAGCACCTCTTCCTTAAAGCCTTCCTCCTCCTTCCAGTAACCTGTAGCCCTCTCTTCATACTGGACACAAGCACTTCTGAACTCCTGTCCACTTTGTATGTACGTATGTTAATAGTATTTGTAAGTCTGAACAAGAAAAAAGTGGCTAACAGTTATGGTGCAGCTGTATGAGAGATACTAGAGAAGAACACATTAATGACTTGAAAGACTATTTTTCAGTGTTAAGTGGGAAAAATGGCAGGTCCCACACTGCATATAGCGTGCTTCTGTGTACATTTACATGGAACACGCAGTATGTACGGGTGCATGTACATAAAAATGCAAAATTAAAAAAACAAGGATACACAGTTCTCCAAAATGTTAACAGTGGCTACTCTTGTTTATTTGCTTATTTTTAAAGATTTTATTTATTTATTTATTTATTTGAGAGAGAGAAAGAGAGAGAGAGAATGTGACTGCAAACGGCGGGCAGTGGAGGGAGAGGGACAAGCAGACTCCAAGCTGAGCATGGAGCCAAATGTGGGGCTCGATCCCAGGACCCTGAGATCATGACCTAAAACTAAGAGTCAAATGCTTAACCGACTGAGCCACGTAGGTATCCTATTTCTTGTTTGTTTTCTTATTTTCTTCTTTGTTTTAATTCTATTTTCTTTGGTTTTAGTGGACTTCAGGTGCAGAGAAGTAAGTTAATCATACCACTTTGTGGTCTTTAACCTGCATAGACCCCCCCCTGCTGGGTTGAGTCTGGATTTCTTCTTTTTTCCTCCTTTTTTTCCTAATCCCATCCTCATTTCTCAGCCATTTGTTCTCTTTCTAATGCTCTGGATCTTTATGTACCCAATTTTTACATATTGAATATGACTAATCTCTGGATTACATACATCTTGTATTATTATGTAATTATATATATTTTTATGTTATACGAGATACAATATAACAAAAAGTGTTATCTATATAACATGTCTGATACACATATGTAAATCTGAATGAAAACCTTAGAAACTAGAATTCACATCTCTGTCTCATACTGTTTTCCTCCTTCCCTCCCTTTCACCCTCACTATCACATACATACATACATGCAAATAAGAATTTCTCGAGCATTTGTCCTTCCAGCTTTAAAATCCCAGGATTTTTTTATTGCACATATTACTTGATCCCTCCCTTGAGCTCTGTGATTCATGGTATCTGTAGAGTTCTTATTCTGACCTGTCCTGAGTGACTGAGCATGGTCCCTGCTTCTTAGCACAGCACTGCACTTTAGGCAGGGAATGGCCGTGGCAAGGGAGACAGTCCCATGGGACCAAGGGTAGTATTTTGTGGTGATTCCTATGTTTGTCTTATTTTTTCCCAAGCAGCCTGTATGGCAATAAGGATGTAAGCTTTGGAGTTAAAGGTGTGTGTGTGTGTGTGTGTGTCTGTGCGTACACATCCACATACATATACGTCAAGACTTATCCAGTGTTTACATTTTAAATATGTGAAGTTTATTGTGTTTAAATTTTATAAATGTCAATAAAGCTGTGTTTTTTTTTTTAAGTTAATCATAACAGTGTTTGGAGGAAATCATTTTATCTTTCTGGTGCATCTATTTGAGGCGTGGGAATACGTCACTAATAATCCCATTGAGTGTTGAAGTGTTATGAGTTTGAGTTTCTTCCTCTCGTGTCCCCAAGCAGGACTTCCGCCTCTGTGACCATGTGTATCTGACTGTGCCTGCTGAAATGCAAAAGCATGGGTCTTGTCATCAGATTGACGTTTCTGTGTCCTAGCTAAGTTATCGGATGTGAACGAATCTGCCTCTTGGAGACAGTTTCCTCATCTGACAAAAAAGAGCAAAAATGTCTTCCCCTACTGTGTGGTATAGTGTATGTTTGGAGTGTAGGGCTTACCATGTAGGAAGGCTCCCTTGGCTCTGTGTGTCATCCATGTGTGTTTGTGTAGTATGTAGCGTACACATATTGACCCTGATTTTGTAAACAGCACACAATATCCATCCACGGTAGTTGCTGCTCCTCTTGGGAGCAAGGATTGGATCTTTCTCGAGAAGTCTGCTTGCAGTATCAGCTCCAGAGTCTCTGCCTAGGAAGAGCTAAGAGGAGACAGTCTCCTGGGAAGCGAAGAAGGGGTTGAGAAGCTCCTTTTAGGGCTGCGTTTGAACAACAGACACTGTGCTTTTATGAGATTCTGGGTTATCTGGCATTTATTTGGGAGGACTGTTAGAGTTCTCTTGGCTGCCCTTTGAGGCTTCTTTGGTCTTCCCTCTCCAATAAAAAGACCTGAAATGTTGTAAAGAAGACTTTTGCTTGATTTTTTTTCTTTGTGGTATTTTTAAGTAGGTCCTTTGCTATCTCTGTCCTCCATCACAAACAGGGTCAGATAACAGTCAGGATGTTTTCTGTTTCAGGCAAGAAAGCTCATCATTAAGAGAAATGTCATAGTCCATTTAATGCAATTTAAGCCCCGACCTTTTGGTTAGAGAAGGGAGGAAAAAAATTGATAACCCCTCACTTCCTGGAGTTGAGAGGCCATGTGGAAGACAGAACCCTTCCTGTTTGTTCGGAGTTCTCTTGGGTGCTGATCTGATCTTCTTGCTCAGTAGATTTGATCATTGCTATTTCATAATGGTGAAGCTCTTTATTTGGCTCAAGTGTTGGAGAATAAAGATCTTTCACACTAAAAAAAAAAAAAAAGATCTTTCACATAGATCTGTTTTTCTGGCACACCGTAATTACTCGAAATACTTGTTGAATCAAATTAAGCCGTATCCATGTTTCCATTGTTTTATATGAGAGTTTACAGAATAGAATTTGGACTGACAACTGTAGCCTAATTCCAGTGACCCATGAAGGAACAAAATGTGTTAACATCCATTCGGCTGGAATTTCCCTAGCACCAACCCTATGCCTTGCTTTTATTCTACAGAGTCAGCTTTGATCTTACTGTAGTCTTCACTTGGATTGCATTTCTCATTCTTTCTCCTCTCATCATTCTTTTCTTTATATCTTGGATTTTTTCCAGGAAAGAGTAGCTAGTGGTGGTTAGTCCTTTAGCTCCTCTTATCTATCTGAAGATAAAAATTTCTCCTTGGTCTTTTTGTAGTATTAGTCTTCCATATAATAAAGCTTTTTTTGAGTTTCATGAAATCCCCATCTCTCAAGCAAGTGTGCTTAGCGGGTGCTAGAAGATAGCCATGCTGCAATGAGAAATTCAGAGAGGTATGGGGAGACAGCAGAAGCCTCTGGTTCATTTGCTGCCTACATTTAGGCAGAGACCAAGTCTCTGCCAAGTTGATCTGCTTGCTCTCCCTCACCATCCCTTCCTTCTTCCCCCTGATTCCTGTATTCTACAACAGCCCAGTTTCACATACATTTATTAAGTGCTTACAGTGTAAAGATATTTTGTTAAGATTTTAGGGGGTTATGAAGAAGTTAAAAGTTGTCCCTGTTTTTGAAGACCCAGACTTATTAGGATTGAGTGTGCTGGGTCAGACCACTTATGAATATTTCTTATATAAGTCAGACTGCTCCAAATCCTAGGATGGGAGTGCAAAGTGTGGTTTGAATGAGGCTGTGAGAGACAAAGTTCTTATAAAAGAAGGTAGGGTGAGAGGTGGGTAAGGGAAGAGGCTTTGGATCCAGCCATCCTGGGGTCCCATCTCATTCTGCTATGACTGTTACTAAACTTCATCAAAGCTTCCATTTCCTTTGTAGGACTCCCACCTGCTACTGTGCTTGACGTGAGGGTCTCACTCAGTAGTTTATGGAAACTGTTCAGTAGAGTGCCTAGTTTAGAGTATGTGTTTCATAAATAGTCTTGGAAAATTCCAGTATAGTTAACATCCAGTGTTATATTAGTTTCAGGTGTCCGTTATTAGTGATTTAGTAATTCTGTACATTACTCAGTGCCCATCATGTAATGTACTCTTAATTCCCTTCATCTACTTTGCCCATCCCTCTGCTTACCTCCCCTCTGGTAACCATCAGTTTGTTCTCTATAGTTAAGTGTCTGTTTTTCGGTTTGTCTCTTTTGTTCTTTTTCATTTGTTTTATTTCTTAAGGTCCACATATGAGTGACATCATATGGTATTTGTCTTTGTCTGGTATGTTTGATTTAGCATTATACTCTCTAGATCCATGCATGCCATTGCAAGTGACAAGATTTAATTCTTTTTTATGGCTGAGTAAGATTCCATTGTGTGTATACACTACACCTTCTTTATCCATTTATCTACCGATGGACACTTGGGCTGCTGCTTCCATAATTTGCCTGTTGTAAATATTGCTTCAATAAACATAGGGGTACATATGTATTTTTGAATTAGTGTTTTCATATTCTTTGGGCAAATGTTAGTGGAATTACTGGATCATATAGTATTTCTATTTTCAATTTTTTGAGGAACCTCCATAGTATTTTCCATAGTTGGCTGCACCAGTTTGAATTCCCACTAACAATGCATGAGGGTTCCTTTTTCTAATAGATGGCCTTTCAAAAATGGTGATGGTGGGGTGCCTGGGTGGCTCAGTCTGTTAATCATCTGCCTTCAGTTCGGGTTATGATCCTGGGGTCCTGGAATAGAGCCCCACTTTGGGCTCCCTGCTCAGTGGAGAGCCTGCTTCTCCCTCCGTCTGCCCTTGCCCCCAGGTTTGTACATTCTCTCTTGTTCTCCCCCACAAATAAATAAATCTTAAAACAAAATAACAATAAGAATGATAAATGAATGTCAAAGAGTTTTAGAACTGGGAGTGGGGGGACTTAGGGAATCATCTAGTTCATTCCCCAGGTTTTATATTCTCAGAGACCATAAGTCTGTGATTCACCCATAGCCACATGGCTCAAGAAGTTGCTGGGGCTGCTTGTCACATTAAAGTCCTGAAGAATGGGTACAGAAATACTGAACATAGTGACTTTATGGTATGTGGAGGTATAACAAAATACTTAATATCTGATATGATAATATAAATTAATATGTAAGCATATATATCAAATGTAAAGTATAGCGCCCTTTTATTCTCTAAACAAATATACCAGGCACATGTAACTGCTTAGCAGATGATAATATTTATAGTACAAGTTATTCTAATTTTTACTTTTCTGTTGATTTTAGACAGTCTCTAGAGTGTTCTTGTCACTGGCTAAATTGTCACCATTTCTGAGCCATCGTTTGATGTGGGGAATGGCACCAAATTCTTCCAGCAAATTCCCAAATTGATTGTAATGCGCTCTAGTACCTTGTTCCAGCCAATGGAGGACTGAACGTGCTGCTGATATTTCAGGGCTGATAGCAGGCCTCCTGCATGCGTTGGGTCCTCAACGCCTGAATCATTGTCACTACCTGCTCTCTGACCGGTGCTGAGCTCCTCTGGAACTGGGGGCTGCACACACCCCGGCCTCCATCCCTGAGGTCTGTTTAGCGGTGAGCAGATCTGTCCATGTCTAGGAAGGCTCTGGTGCAATGGCCTGTACTTTCCCTAGGGACTGGTAGTGTTACTAGTTCACACTATGTGCCAAAGAGTACAGAAGTATTTCAGTATTTCAAAAACCAGGACCACTGAATCCGTGTGAACCTGGTTATTAGCCATGCAAGTAACACATAGTGGTTTCCCATACAAGGCAGCAGATGACTTCAAGATGAGAAGAGGAAACCCCAGAATTACGAAGAAGTTCACCTCTGTTCAACATCCAGAATTCTGAACTACTGAAAGGGAGGAGTTTATAGGTGCTGGAACTGAAGCCCCAAAAAGAGGTTCAGTCCTTGTCCCATCTGGCTTCACCAGCCCTGAATTGGAGCAGCAGGGCCTGTGTTTTCTGAGGCTGCATAACTTTGCTCGAGACAGCCTTTCTCCTAGCTTCATTCTTTCTGTTCCCCAGAGCCACCTGGTAGCTGTCATTTATTAAGTGCCTGCAGTGTGCCAGGTGTTGTGCTAAGGGCTTACAGAGCATTCCTCATGATTCTCACCATAATCCCATGTGATATACTATTAAGGCTTCCATTTTACAGGTAAGGAAGTCATGGCTTCGATTAGTTACTTAACTTCTGCCTGCTCGTCCAGCTGTAGGAGAACTTGAATCCAAACCAGTTCTAGTTGCTTAAAGCCTATATGTGACTGCAGTGGCTATGTCCTGTTCCCAGCCTCTTGTTGACGTAGGAATGTTTATATTTGTTCGTTTTGTTTTACTGTTATTTATTTCTTCTGTGAAATTGTTATTTCTACTTGGATTCTTGGGTATATATTGTGGCAGGCAATCCGGTGATTCATTTATATGAGAGCTGAATTTCTAAGAAAATAAACATTTCTGATTGTTTTAGAAAATCACAGTACTTAAAAATCACATTGAAGGTGGGATGCCTGGGTGGCTTTGTTGGTTAAGCAACCACCTTTGGCTCAGGTCATGATCCCAAGGTCCTGGGATTGAGTCCTGCATCCGGCTCCTTGTTCAGTGGAAAGCCTGCTTCTTCCTCTACTTGTGCGCTCTCTCTCTCTCTCTGACAAATAAATAAATTAAATATTTTTAAAGGTCACATTGGGGGTGCCTGGCTGACTCAGTTGGTAGCGCACATTGCTCTTGATCTCAGGTAATGAGTTTGAGCCCCATGGTGGGTACAGAGATTACTTAAATAAACAAACTTTTTAAAAAAATCACATTGGGTGCCTGGGTGGTTCAGTCAGTTAAGCATCTGCCTTCAGCTCAGGTCATGATCTCAGGGTCTTGGGATCAAGCCCTGTATCAGGCTCCCTGCTCAGCTAGGAGTTGGCTTCCCCCTCTCTTTTTGCCCTTCCCCACCCCTGATGTGTGCATGCTTGCTCTTTCTCTTTCAAATAAATAAAATCTTAAAAAGAAAAAAATCATGGTGACATGCTTGGTCTCACTTGATCCTTTTGACACCAAAAGGCATGTAGGAAGGTTTTTATTCTCAATTTGTTCCCATTTACAGAGGGAGAAGAGGTCTGGGAAGAGTACAATATCATACTGAAGGCCACAGACATTTTAGGTAGAAAAATGGCATCTCTAGTCAAGACCTCATTCCCCAGTGTCCTGCTTTTTTCTAAGCTGCCCCGAACTAGGGTGTATGAGGAATAAGGTGTAAGCAGCCTTTGATTCTAGAAGCCAGGGCAGTGGGCTTTTTCCTGGTGGATATAGCTATTATCCCCATGTGATTGATTTCTCTAATTGTGGGAAGCCAAGAGCTGAAAAGTCTGCTATAAACAGGGAGGATGAAACTTTCTGTGGTGATGACACTGGTTCTCTGCTTCGTGCTGAGTGTTGTGGAGAAGGGATAGTATTTTCCTTCATTTTTGAAAATGCAGCAGCTAAGAGCCTAGATTATGGAGCATCCTGTCTGGGTACAAATTCTGGCTCACTAACTTTGGGACCTGGGGTAGGTCACTGATGTGTCTTTGCTTCAATTTCCTCATATGGAAAATGGGTATCTCCTTCACAGGGTGGTTGTGAAGATTAAATACTACATGTAAAGAATTTAGAGTAGTGCCTGGTACGTCATTGGCATTCCATAAGTGTGACTTGTTACTTTTATTTTATATTTATTAAATTGTCTGAATTCTTTCTCTAAACTCAAATAATTTTCCTTTGCAGAAATGGGATTGTAATGTGTGTGTGTGTGTTTTGCATCCTGCTTATTTTCCACTTAGTTCTTTGTCTTGAGCATCTGTACTCTCCTACAAACTGATTTCAGTAGCTTATTATGTAGATTGTTAGAGGTACTCAACCACTTCTCGTACTGTGGAGAAATACATTTATTGTCTCTTGCCATTATAAACAGTACCTCGGTGAACATGTACTTTGCTAAATCTTTGCTAACTATCCTTTTCTTTTTTTTTTCTTTCTTTTTTTTAAAGATTTTATTTATTTGACAGACGGAGATCACAAGCAGGCAGAGAGGCAGGCAGAGAGAGAGGAGGAAGCAGACTCCCTGCTGAGCAGAGAGCCCGATGCGGGGTTCGATCCCAGGACTCTGAGATCATGACCTGAGCTGAAGGCAGCGGCTTAACCCACTGAGCCACCCAGGCGCCCCATCAAACCATCCTTTTCTTGTGATGACAGTACTTTATGGGGGAGGATCCTTTTTTAGGAGTCATTGGCAAAATCTGCAGCCTGGGGTGTCACGAACACATAGATTATGTGAGCAATAGGAGCATACATGGAGAATGACCACAGTGCCTCGTGGTCAGGCCTTTGTCAACATTTTCCTTCCTCTTTCATAGTGCGTCTCACAGCATTTGGCTTAGGGCTGACAAATCAATAAGATGTTAATGAAAAGTAGCCACACCTACTTTTCCTATCACGTTAAGGCAGGTAAGACCAGCCTTAACATTAGTGCTAGTCTTCTTAAAAACAGATACTTTCTGATGGAGGCATAATACTCCATAGTGTATATGGACCACATCTTCCTTATCCATTCGTCCGTTGAAGGGCATCTTGGTTCTTTCCATAGTTTGGTGAACGTGGCCATTGCTGCTATAAACATTGGGGTACAGATGGCCCTTCTTTCACAACATCTGTAATCTTTGGGGTAAATACCCAGGAGGCAATTGTAGGGTCATAGAGAAGTTCTATTTTTAATTTCTTGGGGAATCTCCACACTGTTCTCCAAAGAGGCTGCACCAACTTGCATTCCCACCAACAGTGTAAGAGGGTTCCCCTTTCTCCACATCCTCTCCAACACATGTTGTTTCCTGTTTTGTTAATTTTGGCCATTCTAACTGGTGTAAGCTGATATCTCAATGTGGTTTTAATTTGAATCTCCCTGAGGGCTAGTGATGATGGACTCCGAAAAACAATCTGAGGGGTTTGAAGTGGCGGGGGGGTGGGAGGTTGGGGTACCGGGTGGTGGGTATTATGGAGGGCACGGATTGCATGGAGCACTGGGTGTGGTGAAAAAATAATGAATACTGTTTTTCTGAAAATAAATAAGTTAATTTATTTAAAAAAAAAAACAAACCAAAACCAGATGCTATTCCAGGCTTGATGACTGAGCCACCCAGGCAAAAAAGATTCTATTCCAAATAACCATCAAATCACCTCCAGTCTCTTTTGGAATGGAGCGTGATACAAATACAGAGCAAATAGCTAACTCACAGTCCAGTGGGAAGCAGAGAATCTCTCCCAGGAGATACAAACATTGTATAGCTCTGCCAGCTGAGAACTAGTCAGGCTCTACCTGTGGTGAGTTTCCATGACTTGAGAAGGATAGGAGGCTGTGTCTTGTCTCCTAAATTAGGAATCCCAGCAAAAACTTGTATATTACATCCTGAGAAATGACACTGGCACAGGGTTTTCTAGTGCTTGCTTTTGGTGCGCTTTGATTTTAAAATGACAAGACAAGGGCTCCTGGGGGCTCAGTTGGTTAAGCATCTGCCTTCAGCTCAGGTCATGATCCCAGGGTCCTGGGATCGAGTCCTACAATGGGTTCCTGCTCAGCAGGGAGTCTGCTTCTCTCTCCCTCAAGTAAATAAAATCTTTAAAAAAATAAAATAAAATGACAAGATATCATAGAACAAGAATCTATCTGGAGCCTTTGAGGCAGATGTGGCTCTTTCTTTCTCTTTGGATGGCGCTCTCGTGTTCCATCAACTCTGTCTTCCCCACTCCCGCCTTCTAAGACCTACAAATCCCTGAAGACCTTTTGTTAAACTCGGTGTGTGTTCTCACTAGTTGCCATACAGTCAGAGCATTTAGAAATATGTCCGAGGTGGCAAAGTTTGGATTCCTAAGAATGCTTGTCTTTTCAACCAGCTAGTTCAGGAGTTAGAAAACTTCTTCTATAAAGGGTCAAATACAAATCCTTTAGTCTCTGTGGGTCATCAGGTCTGTCACAAGTACTCAACTCTGCTGCCTTAGCATGAAAACAGCCATAGACAACGTGTAAAGGAATGAGTGTGGTTGTATTCCAATAAAATTTTACTTACAGACCTTGAAATTTGACCTTCAAATCATATTCACCTTAATAAACATTTTCTTCTTTTCACTTTTTTCAATCATTTAAAAGTGTAGAAGCCACCCTTGTTTCATAGAGTGTACAAAAATAGGCAGCACACTGGATTTGGCCCGTGACATTTGTCAGCTGCTGACCTGCAACAGCCATTATTTTTTTCCTATGTATTACTTTCTGACTGGCCTGTTTCCCTCTGTGTCATGGTTTTGAAGCCTCTCTGCCCTTTCCCTCAGCTGAGATTCACATAGCCTTTGGAGAATCTATGCTTCTGAATCAGGGAAAACCAGAATACATTCTACCTAAAAGAACCATTGGGGCAAATTCAGATAACATCTCTCTTCTCCTTTTTGTGTCCTGGCTAGTTTGACATGTAATATGGGTGTATGGAGAAGACAGACAGACGCTGAGAAATGGTTCTGGTTTCTGCAGGGCTCCAAGGTTCTAATGAACAGTGCATGCAGCCTTAGAGATGGTGAGAGTCTGATTTTTAGATAATCATGGATATTTATAGCCTTTTAATAGGCTGGTACCATGGAGTTCTGTTCCAGCACAAAATCGAGAGTCACAGAGAGGCCTGAATAATCAATTTGATGTCATCTCTTAGAAGAGTTGTACATAACAAGGGTATTCAGGCTAAAGTGGAAACTTGGAATAGAAATGGGGGAAGTACAAACATTTGTACCACCCTGTCCCCAATATATTTAAAATGAAAACACAGTACAGATTTTTAAAAAAGATTTTATTTATTCATTTGACAGACAGAGATCACAAGTAGGCAGAGAGGCAGGCAGAGAGAGAGAGAGAGGAAGGGAAGTAGGCTCCCTGCTGAGCAGAGAGCCCAACAGGGGGCTTGATCCCAGGACCCTGAGATCATGACCTGAGCTGAAGGCAGAGGCTTTAACCCACTGAGCCACCCAGGTGCCCCCACAGTACAGATTTTTATGTGAGGCTGTGTTTAAAGGGAAGCAATATGCCCTATGTCATCAGGAAACAACCTGAGAGGACATTCTCAGATCCGTGGTTCTAGCCCTAATCTGTGGGGCTGCCCTTCAAACTGATTCCTGGCACCTTGTGAAACAGTGGGGCGACCTGGGTTGTCTTCCTCCATCATGAGGTTGGTTTGATTGGTCTGACAGATGCATTGATTTATGGGAGTGTTTATTGTGGGAACATCTGTTGCCGGGAGCAGCCAGATGAAAGGCATACAGGTGGGAGGTGGAGGAGAGCAAGCACTAGGAGAGGAGTGGTTGTGCTTAAGTTAGGCAGGTGGGGACCATCCCAAGGACAATTGTTAGAATGGAGCTGATGTGGAGCTGTAGAATAGTGGGAAATGGTAAAAGTATCCTAGGCTTTGCATTGTATAGATCTGGACTTGAATCTCCAGCTCTGCCCCTGGTTAGCTCAGGTTTTAGGTGAGCTCTTCCCTTCTTTGAGCTGCATTTCTTCATCTATAGCATGAAAATTATAATAAACACCCTTCTTCTTTCCACCTGTGTGAAACTGTGCTAACATAGACATCCCAGTGAGTTCCTGGTACGTAGGAGAACCCAGTCAGTGGTAGACCTTATTCATGTTTGTCCACGTGTCCATTCATTTGTTTATTCACCAGCATTGATTGTGCTTTGCAGTTTGTAATAGAGCCGTCTTTTCGAGTAGATGCCTAATGGTGACTTAGGCCTAAAGCATCTTGGGATCAGGATGAAAGTACATGGTAGTCAACATGTATTTAAAGGCATGTGTGTGAGCTTCCAGACGCCACATAGGAAGTTAGTGGGAACCTGAAGTGTGATCTAAAGAACACAGCTGCCTGGCCAATAAACACAATACAAGATATACAACTCAGTAATTGGGGAAAGCACAAAACAAGACCAAAGTGAGATACCACTTCACACTCACTGGATTGGTAAAAGTTTTTCAAGTCTGACAATACCAGATGTTGTATTGCATTGCTAGTAGGAGTGTAGACTGATAGGACTGCTTTGGGAAATGATTTGTCAATATCTGGAAACCTGAAAATGTGCATATCCTTCTTACTGACAATCTACTCTTAAGTGTAACCTAGAGAGAACTTCCTCTGTATAATCAAGGCAATGTGTTCATAACCACATAGTTCTAATAAACGACCTTAGTGTCCATCAGTGGGGTAATGGATCATACTTTGAGTTAAAGTTACAGGTGGCACCATAAGAGATGAATTTTTAAACCGTGGTGAGTGAAAAAAATAAAATTGCAGACAGAAAAACATTTATATACAGCTTTAAAACATGGAAAACAACATTAATGTATTGCTTATGGATATCTGGATATAATGTATTGCTTATGTAATAAATGTTAAATTACTTGGAATGGTATATATGAAAATCAGAACAGTATTACGGAAAGAAAGAGGGACATGATGGAAGGGTTGCCTACGTCTCAAATCCCATTTACTCACTAGCTGTGTACCCTTAGACAAGCTCCTTGAGCTCTGTGCCTCAGTTTTTTGGATCTATGAAAGAAAATAATAATAGTATCTGCTTCATAGGTATGTTTTGAGGATTAAATGAGTAAATATAGGCAAAATGCTTAGAATAATACCCAGCAGATAGTAAGTGCTATAAAAGTATTAGTAATTATAGTTTTTATTATACACATCTTTTATCTTTTGTTGATTTTTAAAAATCTTGAATATTGCGATTTTTCATTTATAAGTGTTTCAGTATTTACTCCAGTAGGTGAAGACTGTTGTTGAACATAACTACAACATCATTATTACTCCTAAAAAAGTAACAGTAAATCCTTAATATCAAATACTCAGTAAGTGCTCAAATTCTGGTTTTCCTGTTAATGTGATTAATTTTTTATTGTTTGGATTAAGTTCCAAACAAGATCTACACATTCTGCTTGGTTGACTTGTCTTTTAAGACATTTTAATCCATAGATTCCTCCTCCAACTTTCCTTTTTTGCAATTTTTTTTAGCTTTATTGAGGTATAATTGATATGCAGAATTACACACATTTAATGTATACATTCTGATGACTTCAAACATATGCAGATACTTATGATGCTGTTACCACAACCTCTAAATATCGTGTGCTCTATCTCCTTAACATAGTTTAAAGTGTGTTAAAAATACTGCAATTTTTTTAAAAAAAGAGATGTCATCATATCATTGAAAAGTAAACAAAAGATTGAGAATATCGACATAAGGGGGCGCCTGGGTGGCTCAGTGGGTTAAAGCCTCTGCCTTCGGCTCAGGTCATGGTCCCAGGGTCCTAGGATCAAGCCCCACATCGGGCTCTCTGCTCGACGGGGAGCCTGCTTCCTCCTCTCTCTCTGCCTATCTCCTCTGCCTACATGTAATCTCTGTCAAATAAATAAATAAAAATCTTAAAAAAACAAAAAAGAGAATATCGACATAAGAAGTTCAGGATGTGGCATTATAGTAGTTAGCTACAATCTATTGACCCCTAGCTATACTAATAGCTTTATATGCACTCATTTAACCTTTCCCTATGGAGAAGGCACTATTTTTATCCCGATTCTACAGTTAGGAAGAAAGAGGCTTATGAAGACTGTTACTTTCCAAGGTCACACAGTTAGAAGTAGCAAGACTGGGCTAGAACCCAGGTGAAAATGGCTCATGCTCTTGCCTGCTGGGCTGGATAGACTACCTAGCCATTGTTCACGCTAGCCTCCTCCACACAGGTTCCTACTTTCTTCCTCTATCAACCTTTATAAGTGGAGTTGTGCCGTGGGAAGGAACATTTGCACAGTGGGAATTGGGGCACTTGTAATAATAAAGGGTTATTGGTCTCTCGTGTTACATATTCATCAAAGGTCAGCTGGGAGTTCTGCTACATAGCTTCTTACTCCAGGACTCAGGAGTACAGCCCTGATCTCAAACCCTGCCAGTTGCTGGGGCAAAAAAAAGAGAGGGACAGAGACATACAGAGGGAATGGGAACTATGGAGAGTTTCATACTCAGAGTTAAATGCTCTATCCTGAAAGCGACACACAATACCTCCACACACATACCATCACATACCATTGACTAGAGCAGTGGTTTTCAACCAGAGGTAATTTTGCCCCTCCCCCCAGGGAATATGTGCCAACACATTAGACACAATGTTAACACATTGGAGACAATGTGTTGTCACAGCTGGCAGCAGTGGGGTGCTCCTGGTGCTATCTAGTGGCTAGGGGCCAGGACGCTGCTAAATACCCTACAATGCACAGGGCAGCGTCCCACCCCCGACCCCCCCACCCCCCAGCAAAAAAGAATTTGGCCTTAAATGTCAGTAGGGCCAAGATTGAGCAACTTGGCTAGAGCTAACCGCAAGGGACCAAAAAGTACAATTTTGTGAATCTGTAAGGAACGAAAAACTGGAATACTTGACAAATAACACTAATAATCACTGTGCATCCTAAAAGCTGTTACAAAGGCCCCGAGGAAGCTATTTTCCACGATGGCAGTGAAGATGAGTTGGAGGGATAGGCATGGGATGAGCCTTCTAACACAGTCAGCTCCAACCAAGGACAGAAGAGGCCACTGGACCCACTTCTAAGATGCCCTTCCTCTGATGAGGCATTGTCTGAAAGAAATACAATGTAGGCTGTGGGTACAATTAAATTTTTTCTAGTATTCACATTAAAAAGCAAAAAGGAGCAGGTGAAATTAATTTGATAGTATCATCTATTTATCTCAGTGTATTCGAAATACTGCCATTTCATCATGTTATCAATGTAGAAAGTATTAACAAGATATTTTACGTTCTTTTTTTGCGCCATCTTTGAAATTTATTGTGTATTTCATACAACACATCTCAACTCGGCTAACCATATTTCAAGGGCTCAGCAGGCGCCAGAGGCTAATGGCGACAACCCTGCGAGCTTTCTGTGCCTGGGACAGCATGGCGCTTGGCTGGGTCTCTGAGGCCCGGCAGCACGGCTGGATCCCTGAGTCAGTAAGTTCTGAGAGTGGGCATCACTTGCAGGAGCGTCTGCCCAGCTGTGCCTATGCTTGAGGGACGAAGAGAGACTGCGTAGTTTGTAGCTCACCTCCACTTCTGTCGTGCCTTCGCAGGTGCCTCATCTCCAGACATGGAGCCCAGCTACGGGGGAGGTCTCTTCGACATGGTGAAAGGAGGTGCAGGGCGGCTCTTCAGTAACCTGAAGGACAACCTGAAAGACACCCTCAAGGACACATCTTCCCGAGTCATACAGTCTGTTACCAGGTACGCACATTCTTTGTTTCAAGTTTTTTTTTTTTTAATTTATTTGACAGAGAGCGAGAGATCAGAAGTAGGCAGAGAGGCAGGCGGGGGTGGGGTGGGGGAAGCAGGGTCCCCACTGAGCAGCGAGCCAGATGCGGGGCTCGATCCCAGGACTCTGGGATCATGACCTGAACCGAAGGCAGAGGCTTTAACCAACTGAGCCACTCAGGTGCCCCTAGGTACGTGCATTCTTGCTGGCTGAGTTAATGGATCCTCATGCTCCTCAATGACCTGGTTACCTGCCAGCTGCTTTTCTGGCTCAAGGACTGACCATTGTGTGATGTAATTGCATGGAACCTGATCGACCAAGCAATGTCATTGAAGCCATCACGTTGAGGCCTTCAGAAGCAACGAGCACAGGCGCAGATGGCTCAGCGCGTTACGTTAAAATATAGTGGTTGCCACGCCTGTCTTGTGAGTCCAGCATCCTGGGTCCTCATGCATTCATTATCTGCCCTTGTTAATTAACCACGTGACCTAGGCAACTTAATTAGCCTCTCTGAGCTTGACTTTTATACTCTAGTAGGATTCATGTCCCTGGTTGGTTTGAGAATTAAACGAGGTAATAATGCACATGTAACCTGAAAACAATACTTATGGATTATAATTGAAACAATTATTATTTGTATCATAATGGCTCTTTGAACCTTGTTTAGTGGAGGAAATTTCCTACCCTTCTACTGTATGAAAATTCTTACAAGCAGGCCATATGAATTGTTTTTTATTTGTAGGTATTAGAAAATTCTAGGGTTGCTTTAAATTACAGTATGCATTTTTAAATTATTAGCATATAATGTATTATTTGCCCCAGGGGTACAGGTCTGTGAATCATCAGTCTTAGCAATTCACAGCACTCACCATAGCACATACCCTCCCCAATGTCCATCACCCAGCCACCCTATTCTTCCCCTGCACACCCCCAGGAACCCTCAGTTTGTTTGGTGAAATTAAGAGTCCCTTAGGGTTTGTCTCCCTCCCGATCCCATCCCGTTTCATATTTTCCCTTCCTACCCCTCATGACCACCGCCCCCTGCCCTACCTCTCAAATTCTTCGTATCAGAGAGGTCATATGATAATTGTCTTTCTCTGATTGACTTATTTCAGTATGCAGTTTTTAATCATAAATTCACATGTCAAGTCCAAAATATTAATCAACATTTTAACCTTTGTTCAGAGGTAAAAATTTATCCCTTACCTGCAATCCCCAGCTAGGGCCTGGCGGGCAGAGAAAGGATGTTCCTTGTTTCTCCATCACTTCCTTCCTTACCCTCCAGCTGCCCACACTTACAGGAGGTAGTCACATGTAGGCAAAGAGGCTGGAATAATCCATGTTAATGAATAAGCATTGTTTTCTATTCTTAGATTGATTCTGCTCGTGACGTGTCATCTACAAAGGGTACTGGGTACCTCAGTTAGAGGGTAGATTTACGCTTCTGTGGGTGTGGGTTGCTGCTCTCAGTGATTGTTCGTTGTTAGACAGAAGGCCTTGAGGGCAGTCTAAATGCCTACTGGATGCAAGTGACCAAGTCATAATGTGCAAATGAATGAGAGAGGGGAGTCTTGGCATATTTGGATGATTTTAATGAGCACCCTTTCCTTGCTTTTAGCTACACGAAGGGAGATTTAGACTTCACTTATGTTACCTCCAGAATTATTGGTAAGTTCCTCGTGTTTAATAACTGCTCAGTAGCTCAGCTTACAAGTGACTCCCCATGTTGACAGCAAACCTGTTGAACAACCTATCTCTCTCTCTCTCTCTGATCCCTGCCAGTGATGTCCTTTCCTCTGGACAATGTTGACATAGGATTCAGGAATCAGGTTGATGACATCCGAAGCTTTTTGGATTCCAGACATCTTGACCACTACACGGTGTACAATCTGTCACCCAAGTCTTATCGAACTGCCAAGTTTCACAGCAGGGTAAGGAGTTTAAGCGCTGGGACCACATGGTTTGAAGACATAACAGGGTATTTTTCCCTTTAAGAGCTATCCTCAAAGCTTTGGTCCTCAGACCCCCAAAGCCGATGAACTATATTCTCCAGGCACTTCTAGCTACAAAGTGTTTATTAGGCTGTTATGAAATATTTTGAAGATTTTCCTTGGGTAAGGACATTTGCAGGAATGAGATACCATATAATTTGGAGTCTCAAATCACTTATGGCTGGTTGTTCAGTTGTTAGGGCACATTGCTGTGAGGCTCAGTTGGAGATGGAACTGCTATGTAGGGCAGTTGACAACCCTTATACTGTAGCACTAATGATGCCTTTAGCCACTCCTTCTTCCTACTTGGGCACCATGATGAAGCAGCGGTGCTAGACTGGTAGACACCAGCGTTCGTGGAAATAGCTCTCTGACATTCAGTAAAGGTGCTTCTTTCACGGTAGAGGACAACACACAGGCAGTCCACCCTGTAGGGGTGGTAGTACTATTACTCATACTTGGAGCTTTTACACTGTCTTCTGAGGTAGACGGGGACCTGGGACACAGAGAAGTGGTGACTTGCCCACGACCATACCACTAGTAGGTGGTTTTAGGCTTGTGTTCTTAACTGTTACTCTGGGATGATGATATTACTGGAGAAAGCTGGCTTATCCTTCGAAGGAGCTTTTTGAATGAGGCAGAAAAATATTTCTAGTTTCTGGCTGGTGAAGCCACAAGTGCTGGCTCAGGTTTGATTCTGATGCAGAGTTTGATATTTCTGGCCACGGAATTCTTTTTTTTTTTAAACATTTATTTATTTATTTATTTGACAGAGATTGCAAGTAGAGAGGCAGGCAGGGAGAGAGAGAGGGGAAGCAAGTTCCCTGCTGAGCAGAGAGCCCGATGCAGGGCTTGATCCCAGGACCCTAAGATCATGACCTGAGCCAAAGGCAGAGGCTTAACCCGCTGAGCCACACAGGCATCCTGGCCATGGAATTCTTGAGTGACTCACTAAATGAAGGCTTTTTCTCTCTCAAGAACATCTTCAATAATTTTTATTTAGCCTTAGATATGATTGGTTTTGTAAGTATGTCTGAGTCTATTAATAAATAGAAAGGATTTTCTATACAGTGGACACTTTTAAGAGTGCAAATCGATTTTATTTTTTTTTATTTTTTAAAGATTTTTTATTTATTTATTTGACAGAGAGAGATTACAAGTGGGCAGAGAGGCAGGCAGAGAGAGAGAGGAGGAAGCAGGCTCCCTGCTGAGCAGAGAGCCCGATGCGGGACTCGATCCCAGGACCCTGAGATCATGACCTGAGCCGAAGGCAGCGGCTTAAACCACTGAGCCACCCAGGCGCCCTGCAAATCGATTTTAAATAAACAAAACATTAGTTGGTTGTCCATGTGGTGTATCCAGGACCTCAGCCTTGATGCTGGAACACATTTTGCCCCAAATTTTAGTTGCCATTGATAATCTCTGGGTTTCAATTTCTGGATCTGTAAAAAACACAAGAAGTTTGGTCTCTGTGTTCTCTAAGATCTGCCTTAATGTTCAGTAAGATAGGAGAGGGTTTTGCTAAGGACTTTCTTTTCTCTGAGTGTTCCTGGAATAGGCAAGAGGAAACCCGGTGAATCTCAAATTTAGTGAGCAGCAAAACCACCTGGACTGCTAGTCAAACCCAGGCCCTGTATTTCTGATTTCATCAGGACAGGAGAGTCATGAGAGTCTGCCCTGCTAACAGCTTTCTGGGTGCTGTTCCTGCTTGCCCTGGGGACCGCTCTTCAGAAGCAGTGATAAAACCATTTTGAAGCAGTTAGGTCTAAATTGCCATTCTCTAATGGAGATTTTAAATGCAGCTTTTTAAAAATTCCCTGTAATTAACTGCCTTTCCAACTCTTCTTCCATCTATTACCTAATTCAGAGTAAGTGAATTAACATCAAATAAAAATGTGGGTAGATATTCTGTTTCTAACTCGGATGCAAATCTTTTGATTTTTTTCTTATTTGGAGACTCCGTCAGTGTCATCATTTTCATCACTGAAGGACTATCATAGAAATTTTATTTGATCTTGAAAGATCTGTAATAGTCTGGAAAAATTTTGCTCTGAAAGTAAATAAAGATAAACCATTATAGAAGCATTCATACGGATGAAGTTGTCTCTTTGTGTGGGATTTGTAAAAGCAATCTCTATAAAGGTATTTTTAAAAAGGTATCTATTAGTATAATTACATATTTTGTGACCAGTCTTAACAGTGTTACCACAAGACCAGGACTTACATATTGAGCATCGGTCCTGGGCTGTTCTCGTTTGCCCTAGAAGAACAGGAGGTATGTTTAGCTTTTTGCCACCTAGAACAGTGGCTGGCTTGGCTAACACGGTTCTCAGAAGAATGAATGTGTGAAGAATTATTAAACACATAGATATAAAATAAATATTTGGTTCTTTTTCTCAAGACACTTAAGCCTAGCTGGAAAGAGAAGCCAGGGGATGTCTGGGTGGCTCAGTCAGGTAAGTATCTACCTTCAGCTCAGTCATGAACCCAGAGTCCTAGTATAGAGCCCCACATTGGGCTCCCTTCTCAGGAGAGTGTCCGCTTCTCCCACTGCCTTCTGCTTCCTCTGTTTGTTCTCTTTCTCTCTGACAAATAAATAAATAAAATCTTAAAAAAAAAAAAAAGAAAAAAAGAAAAAAAAGCATAGCCAAAACATGCTAAGGACAAATGCAAATAGTATTTTAATCTTAGCTCTGTTTGAGATTTGACTACATCTCTTTTCAAGCCCTTGGTCCTTTTTCTCCCCAGCACTGATACCACAAATTGATTTCCATCTCATTGTTGCATTACTTAGGAAAGGTTTTGTTTTGTTTTTTGGGTTCTCATCTCTTTTTAACAAATATGGATGGCACAGGGTGCCTGACTAGCTCAGTCAGTAGAGCATGTGACTCTTGATCTCAGGGTTATAAGTTTAAGCCCCATGTTGGGTGTAGAGATTACTTAAAAATAAAATCTTTAAAAAGTGAAAAAAAAAAAAAAGTAGTGTAGATGGCAGAGTCTTCCATAAATTCCAGTGTTGGAAAAGACCAAATACGAGACTGGTTTTATTTACAGACTCAAAGAAGTCCAGTTCTGTGTATATCTGAACTCAGTCACTTTACATTTTAATTATGTGATGTGTGTTTGGGGAGATGCATGGTGGTGGCAGAGCGGCTGTTTCCAGGGAGATTTCACTTTGCTGAGGGGAGTCATTTTGTATTGTTAATAGCTTTTATGCTTAGAAGCCACGTGGTTTGATAGGAATCATAGGAGATAATCAACTAGCGGTTTTCTTAGTATTTGCATGTGGAACAGAACATTAGAAAAGGACTTAGTTTGGTCTCCATGTTGACAGAGGCCCCAACTCAAAACCGTACTTGTCAGAGTGCCCCACTTTCAAAGGGGAGTGCTAGAATGCCTATTCAGAACCGCACAGGAGGTACTGAACAGCAGTTCTCTTACTCTTCGTAGCCAGTTTCCACCTTGAGGAAATAAAAATGACCAGTGTTGACACTAAAGTCCTGGAGACCAAGGAGATGCATTATCTAAACCAGGTGTTCCTAATCTGAGTTAAAGAAATGCAAGTTCTCTGTGTATCTAGACCGATGGACGGGCTTCAGAGAGTTTAACCAACTCTTCCATTCCTTTTTCCCTCCCTCTCTCCCTCCCTCCCTCCCTCCCTTTCTCCCTTCCTTCCTTCCTTCCTCCCTTCCTCTTTTGACAGTAAACTATACGTGACATAAACATATACCATTTCAACCACGGCTAGGAATACAGTTTGATGACATTGAACACATTCACAGTGCTGCGTAACCATCACCACTGTCTAGCCCACACCCTCTCCAGCATCTCCCAAATAAACACCCATCTACTCTGTGGGTGTGTGTACACTGATTCATTTTCTGCACACATTTACAGCTCTGCTCAGAATATCAGGGACCACCACTTTATACACTGTTTTTGGCAAGAGATGGAAAACTGGATGAATGGATACTAATTTGAGGCCGGCCCTTAAGTTCTTACATGCTGATAGTGCTCCACTGCTGCTCTGAGTGTCCTCCCTCCCCTGTTCAGCCAGGTAGAAAAGTATGCTGAAGGAGCCCCGTGAGGAGCATAAATCATCATCATCATCATCATCATCATCCCAGGTTCTTTTAGAATCTTTCTTCATTTTGACTATTTCTAAACTACATGATCTTGTAGGACTTCTTTTGAGAACAAATTGATTTTGGGGAAATATGCTACCAGCTTGAACTTCATAAAGGTCAATCTTTTGTTTGTTTCTTTATTCATTTTCTTCTAGAACTCACCAAAGAGGTCACTGTAGCTTTCAGGTGTTTTGGTTTTGGTTCATGGTTGGTGAGAAGGGTTGGCCATAGAGGAGTGATTTTACAGCTTCTACTTCATCTCTCCCTCTGCCACCAGTCTTCAGTGTAAGGATAGGAAATAATGGGGTGGGGTGGAAAAAAAAAAAACCAAAAAACCCTGGCCTGGAAATTAGAGGGCCAGGGATCCCCACGCTCTAGTTCTGTAGGCTTCAGTGAATTGAATATCTCCACCTTAGAAAATACAGCCATCACTTGAAGCCATAACCACCCCACAAATGTAAGAGGGAATTGCAGTTAATAATCAATCAGCCACTGTGATAGAATAAGAAGTACATGACTCCTTTTATTTTTTTTATTGAGATGAAAATTATAGCATAAACACAAATTTCAAACTTTAAAAATTACCTGAGGGGCGCCTGGGTGGCTCAGTGGGTTAAGCCGCTGCCTTCGGCTCAGGTCATGATCTCGGGATCCTGGGATCGAGTCCCGCATCGGGCTCTCTGCTCAGCAGGGAGCCTGCTTCCCTCTCTCTCTCTGCCTGCCTCTCTGTCTACTGTGATCTCTCTCTGTCAAATAAATAAATAAAATCTTTAAAAAAAAAAAAAAATTACCTGAGGTTCACATCGCAGCTGCTCCTCTTCCTGGTTAAGTCACCATTTTCTCCTGTATAAATTAAGGATGACTAGACCTATATCTATCTTGCAAATACTTAGAAACTTTTTCTGTAGGTTTGCTCTAAGGAATAAACTTCATAGCAGTATCTGCCGTATAGTAAACATTTGGTAAATGGTAGCTATGATTAATGTTAGTAATAATAAAATGCCACAAGAAATGATTGACTGACAGACCCCTGTTTCCCAAAAATAGTATATAGATTCTTAAAACACTGGATATGGCTCTTGAGTTCAATTCTCTGTAATACCTTTTGCTCTTGTGCCCAGCAAGTGGGATGCTTCGGCCATCTTATCTCACCCTTGGAGCGATGGAGAGATGAAAATGGAGCATCTAGCCCTCGTGCTGTTTGGCTTCTTTCCCCACTGGATGGTATCGTGGCAGCCTGTAATCCATATGGCATTTCCTCACGCTTATGGCTCTGGGAGATGTTTAGAAAGACTAGAGATCGCATTGTGAAGTGTCACATGCCCCAGGATTGTGGTTATTGCAAAAACCTGTGAACCCCAGGGAACTACAAAAACAGCTTGTGATTGAATTCCTTAAAACATTTTTGTTTTGTTTTGTTTTTGCCTTAATGTTTTTTTTTCCCCTTTTAGACAGAGTACATGCTTTAAAAAAAATTCTAATTGTATGTTTGCTTAATGGTATATAATTATATATCAAGTAAATATATAATTATGGAGTACTTTAAATTAATATTATTTACTTGATTGATTTAATGATTGTGGAGCTTTTAGCCTATTGTGCTAAGAACAATTTAGCCAACTTTTAGCTGAGACTCATTACAGATACTGACATTTAAAATGTTTGTATGGTTGACAGACAGCTTCTAAGAGGTTTAAAAATACTTACAGGAAAAACCGTTTTTTTTATAGTTTTACATGATTGCAACCTAAAACAACAGCAAAATTGATTCACTTGTTCCTTCCCTGAGTGATTGTACATGTGGACAGATCTCAGCACAAGAAATGATTGCCAGATGGGGTGCATTCCTTTGTTCTTTCACTCATTCATTCACTCAGCAAATACCTACTGAGCACCTGCCATTCATCTGACACATGGACACGACTCTGGGGTTACAAAATGAATAAGTTTGGTGTCTCTTCTTATGGGGCTTAGTGTCTAGAGGGGTAGATGGATGCAAACAGTTAATTTGAGTACAATTGGAAAATAAGCTGGCACTCACCATGTTTATGTTGTGCTACTTAATTCTCCTAAAAGTCTTGTAATGCTCATTTTCACTTTATACACGAGAGGTTTTAGGCTCTGAGAGATCAGTAACTTGACTAACGTTAATCAGGTCATAAGCGGTAAAAAGCAAAGGTGAAAACCCAGCCCGTGGGTTCAACCCTGTTGTTCACCTGATAAAAGCTTCAATAAATGAGAATAGACAAGAACATGTGTACAAAGACCTAAGTTAACGAAGATTTCTGCCTCTGGGTGTTAAAGAAACTGTCAGAGACAAAAGAGCACTTGAACTTGGGTTTTAAACGATGAATGTACTCTTACCAGGGAAGAAAAACATTGAGACAAGAACTAGCTTATACAAATGTACACTTTGCAATTTCTCCAAGGCAAAATTTGTCTTCCCAACTATTCTTTTTTTTTTTTTTTTAAATCAATATGTCATTTCTGTTTCTTGAGAACACATTAGTGGGGAATCCATTTGGGGGTAAAGAATGGATCAAGCACAGCCCTGATTCATATTGGGTAGAAGGGGGCAAGCTGATACAGAGTCTAAATTGACAGACCGCCAGTAGAGGGTCATCCCAGATTATTTGATAGCTGTGTGAATTGTTTCAACCACTTAGTTTACTAAAATCACACCCATCGTTGCCAAAAGATACAGGTAAGTGAGTCATTACCCTACAGTCATCTTACAGAAAAATGTTACAAATTCAGCTAAAGGAATGGACTTTCTTGACAACCCCAGAATGGGAAACTCCAGGCGTTTGCCTTTGGATGCCCGCTCTAGAGAGAACACACCTCCTTTCCATTTCTATTTTGATTAGTGATTATCTGGTTACCAGAAAAGGGCAACCAAATAGATTACTCCGGCCTCCCTCTCCCCACTGTTAAACATTAGGAATTTGAGACATTTGGGGTTTCTTAGGCCAGCGGAGGTAGTGTTTCAGAGTATTTTCTGGTGACACCATCCACATAAAAACCTAGTCTTCAGAATTCCTTAGCTCAGTAAATGGCACCTACCATCCTTTTATGCAGCCATTCAGGCTGGAAACCTAGGGGTCATCCTTGACTCTTTCCCCCTCATCTCTTAAGTACACCCCTGCACACTCACTGCCCGCATATGATCAGTCTCCAAGTCATACATATACAGGTACTCCACCTCATCTCTAATTCCTGAATCCCTCAAGTCCCACTGGCACTTGTCTGGCCTAAGCCGCCATCATCCCTGACTTGGACTCCTCAGCAGCCTCCTGGCTGCTCTCCTTGGCTACTCTCATGGCATCCACATCCATTCTCCACACTGGATCTTGAGACATCTTCGGAAAATGCAGATGAAAGTCACTCTCCTTCAATATTCTCCCAGCTCCTAACAGACCTTGAGTGATCTGGCCCTTTAGATAAGTAGAGGTAGATAAGTCTACTTGATAGCTGTGTGAATTGTTTCAACCACTTAGTTTACTAGTTACTAGTTTACCACTTAGTTTGCTTAGTTTGTCTACCTACAGGGTAGATAAGTCTACTTATCTAAAGGGTTATCAAACAGGGTTTCATTCATTTTATTCAAACATATCTGACTTTATCTGAACCCAGGGCTTTGCACTGATACAATATGATACAATAATGATCATAATAACTAACATTCCTTAATCACTTTGTGTGTGTGTCAGATTCTGAGCTGAGCCCTTGAAATACATCCTCATATACTAATCACATCTTGTGAGGTAGATAGGTAGGTACCACTCACCATATTTTATGAAGGAAGAAAAGCTAAAAGAGGTCATAGGGTTTGCCCAAGTCTAAACTTCTCCTTATTTTTGTTACCTAAATTAGTAAATATCTTATCAGTTGGGGTTCATGCCTAATATTTTGAATCAGTGATGAGCTCTACCAGTCTACTCTTGTTGCCCAGTGATTTATATTCAGAAGATCTGGGTTGCACTGCTGGTACTGACCAACAGTATGACTTTAGACAAGACAACCTCTGAGAGTCAGTTTTTTCATCTGTAGAATGGGGATCACATTAATACCTGATTTGTATGATTATGGTACAGCTCATAGCCGAACAGAATTCTAGGAATATAGTCAATGCTCTGTAATGGGTTAAAGGAACACATGTATTAGATGAATGAAAATACCGAGGATTGCCCCATGGAGTTGTGAGTTCTCTCTTTAAGACAGAAAGAAATAAGAGCTCTGAACAAGGGTATCTTTGGCTTACTCTGCAGCTCTTTTCATGTTCTCATGAGAACTAGGGTAAAATTAGGGATAATGTAGGATTTATAAGGTAATACTGTAAATAAGTATATAATAGGCAGGTCAAACATTTTATTTTGTTTATTTTATTTTTTTAGATTTTATTTATTTATTTGACACAGAGAGAGAGATCACAAGTAGAAAGAGGCAGGCAGGCAGAGAGAGATGGGGAAGGAGGTTCCCTGCCAAGCAGAGAGCCCAATGTAGGGCTGCATCCCAGGACCCTGGGATCATGACCTGAGCTGAAGACAGAGGCTTAACTCACTGAGCCACCCAGGTGCCCCCAAACATTTTATACTTAATAGAAATTAAATGCAGCCTCACATAATTTAAAAAAATCCAAACATACAGTTTAAATGGTCTTTTTTTTTTTTTTAAGAGAGAGAGAGAACATGTATGCATATGTGTGTGCATGCCCAGGTGTAGGGAAGTGGGGGGGGGGAGGAGCAGAGGACAAGAGAGGGAGAGAGAGAAAATCTCAAGCAGATTCTGTGCTGAGTGCAGAGCCCAGTGTGGAACTGGATCTCCCAACCCTGAGGTCATGACCTGAGCTGAAATCAAGAGTTGGTCTCTTCACTGACTGAGCCACCCAGGTACTCCTAAATGATCTATTTTTACTTAAAATGTACTTCAAAATGTGTTTTTAATACCTTTATTGGAATGGAATTTTTTAATTGAGGAATTGTTATATTAAACAATTCTTCTGCGTTTGGACCCTGTTCCCATCTCTTCCTTCTAGATTAAAAGAGAATGTGGTATCATATTCCAAAAGTTGTTTGTTGTGATAGCTCTTTATGGAGAGGAGTTGCTTGGGGAGTTCATTTCCTTTTGCTCTGTGCCTTAGGTCTCAGAGTGCAGTTGGCCCATCAGGCAGGCCCCCAGTCTACACAACCTTTTTGCCGTGTGTCGGAATATGTATAATTGGCTACTACAGAATCCCAAAAACGTCTGTGTTGTCCACTGCTTGGTGAGTAATCTTCATTACTGTTGTTGCTGTCATTTGTAGTAGGTGGGTTTGGTTTGGCCAAGTACAGCTGGCTCTGTACAGACTGGTGGACAGGTAAGATTTAAGCTGAATAAGCATTTATCGAATCCCTACTTAGAAATTAGGTAATGTGAGGGATATAAAAATGAGGGAGGAATTTATTATTCTTGCCTTAAAACTTGAGTACTTTTGAGAGAGGCAGATACATACACATAGTACAGGGCCTCTAGAATGTGCTAAGTATTATAAAAGAGGTAGCCACAAGGACTGAAGAAGAAGTAGACACAGGCAGAAATACCATTAAGTTCTGTGTGAATAAAATTGATAAACACATTGGAATATTTATCATTTCTTTTCGTGCTTGAATGAAAATGAAATAAGAAGACCCTTCTGCTCTTGCACATAGTCATGTAGATTGATTGTATGTTGTAGCAATTCCTAGCGGAAGTGATGACTTTCCTGACCCCTGACTTCTTAGGGTCCCTTTCCCCAACTATCCTCTTATCTGTTGTTTAAAACTCAACTCTGGTAAAATATTTTTGACTCATGAGTATGTCCCCAGTGTGTATCTTAATGTCCTCTGTGGCATCCTTGTAATCTGGTGGTCTGCCTGTTTTTGCACTAGACTATAAGCATCTCACCAGCAAGAACTATGTCTTCTTTACCTTTGTACCCGGGTCTGAAAGGTTTGAATAAGTGATTGCATGCATGAACAAATGGACACACACGTAGAATCTGAGCATAAATACTAGAACTATTCATTGCTTCTAGAAATGTTAGGGTATATATTTTTTTGCTCTAGGGATTACCTGATGATTTTCTCCCTCCTTGAGAGCCAGTTGGCTAAAAGAGGGAAAAAATCTAAAGAGCATACTTTCTTCTTTCTGTCTCATGTTCTCAGACTCTTGGCAACAAAGAAAAAGCACTTGCTGTTCATAGAAGTTTAATGCAAAAGGCCAAAGGGTTTTCTTGTGGAGGCACAGTAGATTGTACAATAGAGCAGATTACTTTCAGGGACTAAGCAGCCTTTAGGCACCCTGGTGATTTTCTCTTTACTCAAGAACTTTCTAAAAAGTTCGGAGAGCCAGAGTCTGACAGCTTTGTAAGAGAAGATGGCTTAAGAGATACCGGAGGCTTCTGGTTCTTATGATACAATCATGAAGAATCAAAAGCCAACAAAGAAGAAAAAGAAGCAGACAAAGGATTATGACACCATTGGCTGCTCTCTACTCACTGGAAAATGATGTGCATGAGTCGTACGTCTGTATCAAGTCTTCGGGAAATGGAATTTAAGCTGAAAGTGGGAGCTTTTATTTTTATCATGTATATTTCTGTCTTATTAAAAATAATAAGCGTATACTCATCTTTCCATAAAAAACTAGTTAAACTTTGAAAAAGACTTGTGTGGTAGATAAAAAAGGAGGGGACACATATCCCTAGAGCCATGAATCAGGTAAGAGTATCAAGAAGGCTAAATCTAAAAGGAATGAATATTAAGAAAAATGTCTTTAAAAAAAACACAAAAACTGTCCTTGGAATAAGGTCAATAACAAATGCTTAAGGCACATGGTTTAATCTTAACTCCTTTTTTCTGTTTCTCTATCAGGGAAACAGATGTCAGGCTAGGAAGGGAGTTACAATGATCATTAAGACAAGCTGATAGGTAGTGAGATATGAAAAGAGCTTCACAGTACTTAAAAATAATCCACTCTCTAGACTTAAATTCTGTGACAGAATGCCGAGAGCGCTGGGAAAAGCAATCTTGGACTCCTTATGTAATATGAGGAAACAGGAAATGGAGGGGCCAAGCAAACAAAGACAGGGGAGTTTTTCCAAAAGATGGAGGAGGTTGATCCTGGAAAGTTACAGGCTGGTGAACCTGATGGCAATTCAAAGCATAAGTCTAATCTAAGTCTTTGCACAGATGATATTAAACTCTTCGGAAAAAGAAGTCCTCATTGCTTCATTATGAACACATGTATCAAAACAACTGAACTTTTGCAACAAGGCCAATAGATTAGTAGGGACAGTTTATTGGATTCCTGAAAGATATTTTCCAATTTCTTATAATCAAGATAGAGGAATCTGGGCTAGGCTGTTATACATTGAGTTGGATTTTGGCTCAGTATCTGCTTCCAAAAGTAGGTGATTAATGAATCAGCATCCTTCCAGGAGAAAGTTGCATTTTGTTGCTCTTTTAATTAAAAACATTGATGATGATATGAAGATCAAGCTTACCAATTTTCTCGGAACTGGGAAGGTCATATAAAGAATCTGGATTTTAAAAGCCATTGCAGGTTGGTTGTTTAACAGAAGCTAACAATGTGAAATTAAACACAGAATAAATGTAAAGTCCCTAATCTTGTTGTAAAAGATTAAATATTTTTGTGTCTTAGCTTAACACATCATTTGAAAAAGAACTAGGGGTTTTAGTGGATAGGAAGATCAGTAAGAGCTTGTTGTGTGACTTAGCCTGTATATAAACTACTTTAGCCTGTGGTTATGTTAGTAAAAGCATAGTGTCCAGAATAAGGAAGATGGTATTTCTTTTCCTCTCTAGTGTGGTTGGAGTATATCTCATATCTTGTATTTCACATCTGGGTAGCACATTTAAGGTTGTTGTTTTAAAATGAGTCTGTGCAGAAAAAGTTTGCCAAATGACGTCTGTGAAAATGGAATATCAAATGGGGAAGAATCAAAGGAACTATGTATTGGTTGGGATTCTTTAGAGAAACAGAGCCAACATATAATGTATTTATTATAGGAATTGGCTCATGCAGTTACAGAGGCTGAAAGGTCCCACAATTTATTTGCTCTCTGCAGGCTAAAAAACCAGAAAAGCTGGCAGTGTAATTCAGTCTGAGTCCAAGGCCTGAGAACCAGAGGCTCTGATGTCTAAGGGGAGAAGAAGGTAGACATTTCTAGTTAAAAAACACAGAAAATTTGCCCTTCTTTACTTTTTGGTTCTATCCGGGTCCTTAAGAGATTAGATGATGCCCACTCATGTTGATGAGGGTGTTTCTTTTTTTGCTCACTCTACTGAATCAAATGTTGATCTCTTTTAGAAGCACCCTCATAGACACATCCAGAAGTAGTATTTTACCAGCTATCTGAGCATCCCTTAACCCAGTCAAGTTGACACTATGATATTAGCCATCATAGATTGGGTGCGTTTTTAACCTTGAAAACAGAAGAGTTGGTGGGAAGGGAGGGTATTTCAGACACGTGAAAGGCTTTCTCAGGGAGAAAGAAGTAGGCTTACTTTTTTCTGACAGAAGGAAGAATCAGGATCACTGAGTGGAATAGACTTTAAGCTGAACTTACTCAGGACAAAAACTTTGTAACCGGGACTGAGCTTCTTCTAGGAGCAGCAAACTCCGTGTCACTTAAAGTATTCTAGAAGAACCTGTGTCACCATCTATCAGGAGTGTTACTGCATATAGTTCTCCATTAAATGTGGTTGAATCATGTAAATCTTCTTTATTTTCTCTGATTCTGGGAACATACCTTGGGTGAAATATGTACATAGCATATTCTGAAAAACAGTATTTCCCAAATCTGTGAACTCTATCTCTGGCCTGCAACCAAGAGACCTCAACTACCAGTTCTGATCTTACGAGATCAAAGTTACTTTGAAGATTAGATTATTTTTCAGTAAATATATACAAATTAAACTTACAATGCTTGGCTTCTTAGGTTAGTAGAGTTAATTTTGCCCTTGCTGTGTTGTGATTTGAAGATCTGGGACAGAGTTTGGTTTTCAAACGCACAATTTTTAACTGAAAATCATTCTGTTAAGAGGAATTCTCCCTTTTCTCCCCTCTTTTCACTGCAAGCACAGCCCTTCTCCATGGTGAGTGGCTGATTGGACCATATCTGTTTATGGTCCAATGAATCACATTTATACATAAAGTGTTTATGTATCTTTCTTGGCAGGATGGACGGGCAGCATCGTCAATTCTGGTCGGTGCTATGTTCATTTTCTGTAACCTCTACTCTACTCCTGGCCCTGCTGTACGGTTGTTATACGCAAAGCGACCCGGAATCGGGCTATCGCCATCCCACAGGAGGTAAAGTAAGCTAGATGCAGAGTAGGCCCAGATGTTTCTAAACTGCTGTCATGCACTTAAAAAAAGGAAAACCCTTTTTAGGTAATTGACTTATTATATTCCCATTAGTCACAATTTCTCCCTTTCTCTTATTTTAATTGCTTCTCCTTACTTTTTTTGCATTGAAAGTGTTTCTGATGATAAATCCTAAAATTTTCTCAGAGCCAGAGCAAGCCTTTAGCTGACAGATTGAATCTGATCGATCAAATAAGAACAGATATGCAAATAGCGAGCTAGTGTAAGGCTCCCACAAGCTTTTTCATTAAATAAATATGCCTTTTCAGTTCTTCAAGGGAAATACAGGAATGTCACTAGATAAAAGCTTTCCTAAATTTTTGGCTACATCCTCTTTTGGCAGTTAATGTTTAAGAAATTAACACAGTAAATGGTTATTGTAAGATAGTCATTTTCTAGAACAGACTTGACAGCAAAGATTGATCGTTTCTTTCTTCTGGTGTGCTTGGCACCGACAGAATGTCAATCTTCTGTTTCAGGTACCTGGGCTATATGTGTGACCTCCTAGCCGACAAACCTTACCGCCCTCACTTCAAGCCTCTCACCATTAAGTCCATCACTGTGAGTCCAGTTCCTTTTTTTAACAAACAGAGAAACGGATGTCGTCCTTACTGTGACGTATTGATTGGAGAAACCAAAATATATACAACCTGTGCAGATTTTGAACGAATGAAGTAAGTTATGATACTTTTTTTAAAAAAGATTTTATTTGTTTGAGAGAGAGAGCAAGGGAGTGAGCACACGTAGGGAAGATAGGTAGAGGGAAGGGGAGATGCAGACTCCCCACTGAACAGGGAGAGCGATGTGGGGCTTGATCCCAGATCCCCGAGATCATGACCTGAGCTGAAGGCAGACGCTTAACTGGCTGAGGCACTTGGGCACCCCAGTCATGATACATCTCTTTACTTCTTCCTGTGAATTGCCTTATTCTTCTGTAAGTTGGATCATATTCTTCCTGGGAGAACTACATTACTGTGACATGGCTGATGTTAAAAAAAAAAAAAATTCTATGTAGGTTGTAATTATAGAAAAGCAAAGCTAAATCAAGGGACATTATAGCTCCCTCTCAAATTGAGATACAAGCTAAGGTATTAGCGTGAGCTATAATGAGGGTTAAGACAATGATGGGAACAGAGGACCTGCACATTGAAGAAAGAGATGACCTTGGTGAGATTTAGTGAGGATGAGGGAAAAATCAGGGATGAATGAAGTTTCTGGGTAAGCAATGAGGTAGACAGTGATTTAATCAAAGCAGTTATAGAATCCGCAATAAAGAGCGGGTGCCAGAGGGAGGTGGTGGGGGTATGGAGAGAAGATAGTAGATGGTAACATAAAATGAAGTTAGTTTGGAATAGGTTAAATTTGGGGATTGGTATCCAAGATACCCAGAGAGCATAACAGTGCAGTTTCTATGCTGATCTTGGTTGGACATTTTTGTTCCCTCTGTCCCTACTTTAACTGTTAATTTAAAGTCAAGTGACAAATACAGCATGGCTAGGTATATTTGAGGATCATGACATCTACAGAGTAGGGATGGGTAGTCAATTTATCTGGAAGTCCAGTTGGGATAGAGAGAGAGAGGACCTATCATTAGACCAACAGCATCCCATGAGAGAACCAGTTTGCACCCATGGCTGTTCTCCTGACTCTTCTCAAGATAGGAAACAGTTCTTGGGTGCAGACTTCGGCAATAGATCTGTTGGCCAAAGCCACAGAGGACTCTACCTATGTGATAATAGAAGATTAGACTCTTTCAATGTAAATTTTTGTCTCTGTTCAAAGAGAATACCGTGTCCAAGATGGAAAAATCTTCATTCCCTTGAGCATCACTGTGCAAGGAGATGTTGTTGTTTCCATGTACCACTTGAGGTCAACCATTGGGAGCCGGCTACAGGCTAAGGTATGGTTTCAGGAGGAATCATGGCATAAATTCTTCTGAGCCTTTAATAGGAAAATTTTATTTTATGTTGTTATTTAAAGGAATCTCTGTGCCCAGTGTGGAGCTTGAATTCCTGACCCTGAGATCAAGAGTCTCATGCTCTCCCTGCTGAGCCAGCAAGGCATCCCTTAATATAAGGAGTATTTTAGAATCTTTTCTTGGCATTACTTTGGGTTTGAGTGGCTTGTAGTTTTAGAATTAGAAAGAAGTCTTAAAAATTACTTATGCCTATTTCCCTCATTTTATAGGGAATGAGACTCAGAGAGGTTATGATTTCCTGGTCCTTGGCTTGATGACTTTGCCAGAAGCTGACAGCCCTAGAACTTCTAGCAAACTTTGCTCTTTAGAAGCTTGTGCCCTTTTTTATAGTGTCCCATTTGGATCAGTGGGAGAGGATATATTTCTATGAAGGGTGTGGGACTTAAGTAATTATATTTTAAAATTTTCTTATTATCGTAACATTCACATAACATAAAATTCATTCTTTTAATGTATGTAGTACATACATTATGTTTAGTATTTTCAAAAGGTTATGCATCACTACTATATAATTCCATAACATCTTTATCATGCCCAAAAGAAGCCTCTATACTTATTAGCGGCCACTGCCCATTCCCCTCTTCCATCTCCTAGGCAACCACCAATCTATTGTCTGTTTCTATAGACTTGCTTATTTCGAACATTTCATATAAATGGAATCATACAATATGTGGTCCGTTGAGACTGACTTCTTTCACTTAGCATGTTTCTGAAATTCACCCACGTTGTATCATGTATCAGTACTTCATTCCCTTATATGGCCAAATGATATTCCATTATGGCTCTGTCACTTTCCATTCATCTCTTCATCAATTGATGGACATTTGGGTCTTACCTCTTCTTGGATATTATGAATAATGTAGTAGGTACTTGTATTTTAATCAGAATTGTATTTAATCAGAAATTTGCTAAGCGCATGCTCTATGCCAGTCGTCCCCTTAGGGGTGTAGGACAGGCAAGAATAAGACTGTGTCCCTGCCCTTTGGGAGCTCAGCCTAGCAGGAGAAATTCATCACATATCTGAATATTCACTATCAGAGAAGAGGTAGGATGGAATGCCATAATGGGCGTGGTTTGTTTTAGCCCGTGGTGGCTGCAGAAAGGCTACAGGGAGGATATGACCTTGTAAGGTGGCCTTTGAAGGATTGGAGGTTGGAGCAGGGGCATCCTGGGTAGAAGGAATGGAATGAGCCAAAGTATGACAGTGAGCAAGAACGTGAGACATTAATGGAGGGGATGACTTGCCCAAGCAGAGTTCATGGGGAGGAGAGGCTGGAAACTCTGCTGGGCTATTTCCAAATGGGAAGATCATTTAGTATTCATAGTAAGCAAAGTCTCAGATTTTGAAACAGTTGAAAGTGCATGGCTCCCTAAAATACAATCTTTTGATCCGATTCCCTTTTCACTGGCTGACTGTAATGTGCTTCTCTCATGTATTTTTAGGTGACCAACACCCAGATATTCCAGCTTCAGTTTCATACTGGATTCATACCACTGGAAACCACAGTGTTAAAGTTCACCAAGTGAGTGCTGCTTGAACCGAACACCCCTTTCAATATAAGCAGCTGTGAAATGCTGGAAGCCAAGAGCCCAAGGCTCATGGGCTCTATGCTGCAACACCCCTGGAACCCTGTGCTGCAGGACTAACAGTTGTTAGAGTGTAACTTAGCAACTCAGGAGAACCCAGTTGCATTTTACAACTTGCAATTGGATATAATTTGTCTTGAACACAATAGGATCAAAGACTTGAAACAGAAGGGTCTAAAATTCCTCTTGAGGGAACAAGACTGAACAAATTAGAAACCCTTTGCTTCTATGTATCCCCTTGTGTCTTTCAATAGGGATGGCAGTTTAATCTGTGGTATGCTATGAGTGATGACCCTTCAGACACAATGCCAGGCCATAGCACTGAAGCAGGGTACCCCTCTGTACGAACTTTAGTTGCTTTATTATTACATGGTCTTGGGAACTCAAAGGGGTGGCTGAAGCCTGGAGGATAGGGTCAGTATAGGAGGTGGACATTCAACAGCTCAGGGTGGCCCCCTGGGGCTGTTTCATTACCTTAACAACTGACTTGGCCTTAGCCGTCCTTCTAGAATGCCTTCACATGCAGTAGTATCCAATTTTTTTGAGTAGGCATTACTCTTCTCTTTTCTCTTGATGAGGAAAGCAAGCTCAGGACAGTTAAGTCACTTAACTGGTTAATGATTGCTTTTTCCCTAGGAATGAGTCTCAGGGTCAACCTGAGTCAACCTACAATGGTTTCTGTGCTGAACATCATTCTGATCCCATTGTTTTTCACCGATCTTCTTTTAAATTCCTATGTAGACCTGAGTTGGATGCATGTGATGTACCAGAAAAATACCCTCAGCTATTTCAGGTGACTCTGGATGTAGAACTACAGCCCCACGACAAAGTGATAGACTTAACTCCACCATGGGAACATTACTGCACGAAAGATGTCAATCCCAGCATCCTCTTCTCTTCTCACCAGGAGCATCAAGATACTCTGGTCTTGGGAGGTATGAATCCCCTGGTGGCTTTATTTTCAGGGCAAAGCCTCTGTGTTAGTTATCCCTTTGACTCTTTCCTGTGTTTCATTGAGCTACATGGCCTTTTGTCTTGTAGGACAGGCTCCAATAGACATCCCTCCGGACAACCCCCGGCATTTTGGGCAAGGTGGCTTCTTTTCCTCTCTCTGTTGGCAAGGTACTTCCAAGCATTTTTCTGAGTTATGTGGTTAGACACTTAAGTTACATGGTTCTTCTGTGAACGTGGTTCATCCTCAAAGCAGCCTCAAAGGCAGCAGCACTTAGAAGTCATCCTTATTCCTCCTTATTTCACACCCTCCCTGCTCATTCCTTTTTCTTAATCAGGCAATTTGAAATTACTTCCCTACTTTCAACTCCATGGGTACTCTTAGAATAATGTAGAAAACCATTTTTAGCCAAATTCCACCTTTTCTCTCTACGCTGTGTTTTGGATCACATGTTACATGGACTTAGGAATAAGCATGACATTCTCTAGGATTTCCCTTTATGCTGCTGACACACGAGTTAATAAAGGATGCTATCTCCTGCTCTTGAGTACATATTCTGAAAATATGAAGTCTGGTATTTCTCCCAGAGGGCTCTCACCACCAACAGTGCAGATCTAAGCTTTCCCCGGTGCAGAGAAGGCAAACACCTTGCCTATATGTCTCTGCTACATGCCTTAACAGCCATGGCAGAGATTGGGCTCAATCACATTATCCTTTTCTGCCAAACCTTGAGATGTTTTTAGAATCTTTCCAACATAACATTTCACACTGCTGCCATTGGTAGACTGGCATTGGCGTTCTGTCCATATACATTTGTCTCCTTGCTGTAGAGTTTGCTGAGGTTAACTGCAAGATTCAATGCAGAATTGAATTGCAAGGACTTTCTCTAAGAAAGGGGTAAGAAAATAGCTTTGGCAATGCGCTGGATTAAATTCTTTTGATTTGCCTTTCTTTGCTGAGTGAGCATAATGTGGTATTCCCATTGTCTTTGGAGTTTTTTGGTGACAAAAAAGTTCACAGAATTCCTTTGAATTAAAAGCCTTACTTTCAGGGAGCCTGGGTAGCTCAGTTGGTTGAGCAACTGCCTTCAGCTCAGGTCATGATCCTAGAGTCCTGGGATTGAGTCCCACATTTGGCTCTCTGCTTGGTGGGGAGTCTGCGTCTCCCTTTGACCCTCCCCCTTCTCATGCTCTCTCTCATTCTCTCTCAAATAAAAAAGTAAAATATTTTTAAAAAAGAAAAAAAAGCCTTACTTTTCAGAATTTCCTACTGAGAAATGGAACCAGTAACATTAAAAAAAAATGGGATGCCCAGTGAAATTTAGACAGCAGGTAGACTTCCCAGTTCCCACAGTAACAAGCCCACTGCCATCTTAACTTCTTCTCATAAGGGCTTTTAATAAAACTTCACTTTTCCCTCTCCACTGACATTGTAGTAAGTAATTTAGAAATCATTCCTGTTAGGCTGTGAAATAGGTTTTAGCACAAATGCACAATTTCTTATCCGAACCTCACAGAACCAGAAGCATTTAGGAAGTGCAAAAGTTTTCAAATTTTAGAAAGGTGATATGGTACGTAAATTGTCTATTACTTAGTGTCCCCAGCAGCATCTCAGACAACTTGTAATGGAACATATTCATGTTTCTGCAGTGAAACATTAAAAAAAAAAAATCACTCTGGGTGAGATAAATGGAGTTTATAAATACTTTCACATCAGTTCTGGTCAGAACTGGTTTTCCACCAGCTGAATTTGTTCCAAACTTAGGGAGACCTTTCCCTTTTCATAGCTTTTTGCATTTCAGAATTGGGGATTAAGGATATGGATCTGTACTTGATTTGGATTGTGTGTCTAGCTGACATTAAATAAGGAAGTTCCTTTGGAGGATCTGTTTCAAGGAGCGTCTGAAAAGTCCCTCACCAGCCTCTTCATCCCTTCCCCAGAACAGCCTCTTCCCTGTTGCCCATCTGATGCTGACAGGGTCTAAGGACCATCCTGAGCGGAGCCCCTCTGTCTATTCACTCGTTAGGAGTGTGGCTTGCTTCCACTCCAGACTGTGGGAGGAAGGACTTGCTTTTGGCCAAAGGCCTGGAAAAGAAAAGACAGAGGAACCAGGAAAAGATCAGGAAACAGGGTTTTTGTTTTTGTTTTTGTTTTCCAAAGCACCTAGCAGTAGCACCTAGAAGATTATAATCATAATCATAATCATAATCATAATCGTAAACACTGAAGTACTACTTCATATTGGTCTGAACATTTTCCGTCTATCATCTCATGTAATTCTTACAGTGGCCAGCTGAGTTAGGTACTCTTTGTTACCCCCCTTTTGCTGAGGAGGAAACCAAGGCACAGAGCAGAGGAGAAGGAAAGTGACTTTCTCAATGTCACAGAACCAGTAAGTAGTAGAGGTGGGATTCAGACCCAGCCTGTCCAGCTGTGAAGTTCCTGCTCCTTTTCATTGTGCCGTCCTGCCTCTCAGATGCCCAACAGAGGGTGATTGAATGTCATGGGAAATACATCCCAATGGCCATTAGTAAGGGTCTGAAAGCATTGTTTGCTCAGGCCTGCTCCTTCCTGTTTCTGGAGTTCTGGACTGACTCTCTCTCCTCAAAACCAATAGTCCTGTGGCCAGTAACTAATTATGGGCATCTTTGCCTTCCTTAGATCAGAAATCAGAAAAATCGTTCTGTGAAGAGGACCACGCTGCACTAGTGAACCCAGAAAGTGAGCAGTCGGATGATGAACTTCTGACTCTGTCCAGTCCACATGGCAATGCCAGTGGTGACAAACATCATGGAGCTAAAAAGCCCAGCAAAAAGCAGCAGGAGCCAGCTGCTCCTCCACCCCCCGAGGATGTGGACCTTCTGGGCTTGGAAGGGTCTGCAGTGAGTCAGAACTTCTCTCCGCCAGTGGCGCCTCCCACCAATTCTGAACTGCTAAGTGACCTGTTTGGGGGTGGAGGGGCAGCCGGGCCTGCCCAGGCTGGCCAGTCAGGGGTAGAAGACGTGTTTCATCCAAGCGGACCTGCGTCCACCCAGTCGACACCACGCCGCTCTGCTGCCTCCACGTCTGCGTCTCCAACCCTAAGAGTGGGAGAAGGTAATGTTTTCCATGTTGTGTTGTACCTCTCAGTTTTGAATGGTAACCTTGGGGGCAAGCAGGCAGTATTGAACTTTCCTAGTCAGTGAGACTCCCTGGTCTCCCTCTTAGAGGTCTCTATCTCCAGTTAAATGGAGAATGTAAGAGGAAATAGGAATGTTGTCCATTTTGGTAGGACGGTGTAAGAGTGAATGTTTGAGCTCTTCATCCTTTCTTTGTTTTTTGTTTTTTTTTTTTTTCCCCCAGAGCTTCAATACCTGAGCTGCTTTAGTGACTTCTGCTTGGGGATGTAGAATGATACATTGTTACTAATAATAACAGCTAATATTCATGGAGTACTTACTGTTAGCCTAACATGAAATTTAACACGAAGCATGGATTCAGTTATTATAAAAATCTGGTAACTAGGTGCTATTATTGTCCCTATTTTTAGAGTTAAGGAAATGGAGGCTTAGGGTCAAATTAGTAGCATACATTTATACAGCTCGTTATTGGCGGGGCCAGGGTCCAAAACTGGGCCATTTGACTTGAGAGCTCTCTCTTAATTTTCCTGTAGTGTTTTCCTGGAATTGTGATTTTCTAAATACACTTTGGGTACCAGAGAAGTACTTGGTTACTTCAAGCTACATTCAAAGCACTTAGGCAGCAGCACTGCTGACTGTAGCCAGGTGGTTGTTTCCCAGGTGGTTTGGCTTTGCTCTGCTCATTGTTACAGGCTCAGCCTACGACTGTTCCTTGGCAGTGTTTTGAAATTTGCAAGACATTGTATGTAGCTGGGTCAGTGTTTTAGCTGCCCCTTCTTACTATCGCCAGGAACCAAGATGACATCACGTTAGGAAGAGTAAAGAGAAACACCTCAGCTCTGCACTGCTGTGGTAACCTGTGAGAACTTGCTTCCCCAAGCTAATCCTGCAGTTCCCAGGGGGCTCTCAGGGTGATGTTCATTTACAGTCATTCAGCTGGAGGTGTTCGGTGTAAAAGTGAGTCTTAAAATCACAGTATGTGGGTGTTGAGGCTCCAGCTCCTACATCAGTGACGGATGGGCCATGGTAGTACCCAGGCGCCCTGAATCTCAGGCCGTTTCCTCTCTATCTGGCTTCCCTTTATCTAGTTCCTACTCAACAAAGTGAATAAAAGATCTGTTGGAAAAAAAATGTCTGCAAGATCCAAACACCATAGTACTCAGTCAGGTTCCAAGGCCACGCACTTTGTGTGACTTTCAGTGATTCAGTTCATCACAGTCTCGTGTAGATAGTTACATTCTAGGGTCAGAGCTACAGGGGATCTTTGAGATATGAGTTAAACCCGTGCCTCAGGTTGTAGATAATGAAACTGAGGCTAAATGTATTGATTGACTTGGCCCTCTGAAACCGTTTCATATCCTGTGGGATGAAGATGATACTACTATCTGGCAGGGAGAGACTGAGAATCCACTGAAGTATTTTTCTTTGAAGGGCAGTATAAGCTCTGAGAAATGATACAACGTTGGTTTTGCTATATTGTTGCTGGAGGCCTCAGCTGCTTACTTTGTTCTGGTCGTCTAGGTACATTCACAGACTTTTCCTCACTTCACTAAATCTGCACCTGGTTTCTAGCAACTTACTGAGAGGTGGTGTTCTGAGAAAGCGTTTGAGTGACAGAGCAACACTCATTTTCTCCTCTTTCTAACTTTCAAGTGAGCCAGAGACCACAAAAAACACAAAACAGAAGTTAAGCAAAACCTGGTCAGTGGGGTTTTCTGCTGTTCACCTTGATAGCAGAGCTTGTCTGCCTGGTCTTTGTTCACTAATACATTTAGTGTGAGCACAGGCTGTTCACAGAGCATCTCCTTTGGTCCCAGCGTGGTTTTGTGGGTCATTTCTGGAGGGTCCACGAGGCCCTCATTGATGGGATTTATGGGTCATCCAGCAGATAAATCTACAGTTTTCCTTTGTCCATGAAGACATTGGTATGCCAGTCCCATTCCTGTGCAGTCCGGAATCCTCAGGTTCCACTCTTGGCCCTGGGGGAAATTGTAAGGGTAGAACGGGCCTGTGGAGTGGCCCAGGAGGCAGGCTTCATCCCAGTGACAACTCTTCAGTATTAATTTAATGAATGAACTCACAGGACGAAGAAACACGGCTTTCCTTCCATTGTCTAGGTGCCACCTTTGACCCATTTGGAGGACCTTCTAAACCATCAGGTCAGGATCTCCTGGGTTCTTTTCTGACCACGTCCAGTGCTTCCAGTGACCCCTTTCTTCAGCCTACAAGAAGTCCTTCACCTACAGTGCATGGTAAGAATGTATTTTAATTAATTAGTTAATCTCTAAAATATTTTATTTATTTGTTTGTTTATTTATTTATTTAGAGAGAATGTGTATGTGAGTGGGGAGAGGGGGCAGGGGACTGAGAGAGGGAGTGAGTCATCAAAATGGCCTTTGTGGCCCTATGTGCTCTCACACCCCAGTGCTGTGACCTCATGTCCTCTCCCTCCTGCTTTCTCCATTCTAGCCTAATATGGTCTACTGGTTAGAAGATGCTTATCACCCACTCTTGGCCAGTTAGCACCCCTTTGTTTTGTCACTGTTCTTCTTCTTTTGACCTGTGTCATGACAGTGACTGGAAAGAGTTTTCCACTACCTTGCTGGAGAAACAATTATTCCACTGTTAGTGGATCAGTTGCATCATCTTCATACAGGATAGCATATAGGTCAGACGAGAGGTTAGATTTCCCACCTCTGATTTCTACAAGGTATCACCAATCTCTTCTGAAAATCAAGAAATGTTGCCGTTGAGTTCTGCAGATATTTATTGAATATCTACTCTGAAGACAGCAATCACTTGGGATATATTATTGGAAGAAAAAGTAGATAACCATTATGAAAGGCAGAAATAGAAATTTAAAATACTAGATTACCTTTTCATCTGTATGTTCCTACATATTCAACAGATTTTACATTTCTTGAGGCTAGACAATGTCTTTTAGTTCTCTGTTCCCTAGTGCAGTGACTTACATATGGGGGGTGGTCATAAGGACTTGTGGGCTTGATCAGTAACAAAGCTGAAGTTCACCTTTCATGAAGATGGCGCCAAAGGCTAAGAAGGAAACCCCTGCCCCTCCCAAAGCTGAAGCCAAAGCAAAGGTTTTGAAAGACAAGAAGGCAGTGCTGAAAGGCGTCCACAGTCACAAAAAAATTGAAGATCCTCATGTTGCCTACATTGTAATGACTCAAGACACTGTGTCTCTGAATGAAGGTAGTCCAAATATTCTCAAAGGAGCACCCCCAGGAGAAACAAGCTTGATCACTATGCCATCATGAAGTTCCCCCTGACTACTGAGTCAGTCATGAAGAAAACAGAAGACAACAACACACATTAATTGTGAATGTCAAGATCAACAAGTACCAGATCAAACAGGCTGTGATGAAGCTCTATGACATAGACCTTGATCAGACCTGATGGAGAGAAGAAGGCATATATTCGACTGGCCCCTGACTATGATGCTTTTTGGATGTTGCCAACAAAATTGGGATCGTCTAAACTGAGTCCAGTTGGCTAAATCTAAATATAAATTTTTCCACCGTTAAAAAAAAAACAAGGTTGAAGTTCTAACATCTATTTCTACATCCTAGTTGTGTAGAAGACCAAGATCAGAGTTTAAAGGAAATCAAACAGCAAATGTTAGCAAAATTGTCTAATTTCCACCACAGTTTTCATGGGTTTCAGTATTTCATGGCAGAAGAGAAATAGAAAGGAAAGAACTATTATGACTGTTAAGGGCATGTTCTTTTTAACTCAATGACAGGAAAGTACAAGATGTCTTAGTTATTACTAAGTTGAAAGAAAACCTTGGTAATGGTAATTTCAGTGCTTTGATGTTTCTTTTGGTGGTGGTGGGGTATGTATGTGCTTAATACTATTTGCCATGTAATTTTAATGTTTGCATTTTACTCACTGATTTTATGGACAGAACCTATAGGTGCCTTAAAAAGAAATTCTTTCTTATGGTCTCTTGTTTCTTACTTGGATTTTATAGATTCAGAAAAAGCTTACTCTACCGATGTGTATTCCTCTAATATACCTGATTCTCTGTAGCTGAACATTTCTTATAAATTCTTTATTTGGAATTTTGAGAGGAGTCAGAATGATCTCTCTCAAAACTGCAGTAAGTTAGTTTTGAGTGATAATGAATGATGACACTGGCGTAGTAGTGACGTATATAGTTAGTGCTCAATACATGCTCCAATTGACTCATCATTCTCCATTCAGTCACAGCAGAGGGGAAAACAAAGTTTTAGTTCTAAGCCAATCATAGCTCTCATACACTTATTAATACCAACTTACGGCAAATGGAGTGTAAGTTTCTTTTTACCTTTTCTTGTTGGCCACTGACTTTGTGTTAAATGTAGAGGTAGAACACACAAAAATGAGTAAGATAGTTCTTACCTTCAAGGAACTAGCAATTTAACGGAGACCAGACGTATGTGTAGTTATAACTCAAAGTGTGGATGGAAGTTAAATATAGGTAAGCCAAAGAAGGAAGAGTAACAAACAGTATATGTGTTCTACCAAACTGTCATGTAAGTCACCATAGATGAAGGCACAAAAATACCAGTGTTGCAGAATCTGGGAGAGCTCAGAAGCGGAGCCAAATCACTTGGGACATTGGCAGGTCACACAGGCTTCATGGAAAGGACAGCGTTTTTTTGTGTGAACTCAGGAAAGCAGGTTCTCGGCTATTTTGTTATGATTCTTTTTCTTCTCCCCATTTGCAGCTTCTAGTACACCTGCTGTGAACATTCAGCCAGATGTTTCAGGAGGTTGGGACTGGCATACCAAACCAGGTAAAAGCAGGTTATTTTTGTGCACATTTAGCCAATTGCTGGAGCATAATCCTTTACCCAAGCTGTCATGAGTACTTGCAGAGTATTATAGCCCACCCATGCGACTTCCTAAGACTCACCTTCTGGGGGACCTTTTCACACGGCCTTTGGTGACATGATAGTAGTGTGTTTTATACATTATTTAACTATTCCCAGTTTCATTTGCTGAATGTGTCTTGAAAATAGAATTAGGCAAATATGGGTATATAGCTAACTCAGCCACTTAGAAGCACTCAGATTTTTTACAAGCCTGAATCTCCATTTTTTAATCTGCAAAATAGGGTTCATAATTCTTGTCCCACACAGTTTGCACAAATTCAAATGAAATAGCTTATATGGAATTTTCTGGCATAGAGTAGGTACTGAATAATCTGAGTTGTCTTCTTTCTTAACAAAGGTCTTGTTTTAGTGTTGAATTTGTCTATAATAAATATATTCTCTTGGGACACCTGGGTGGCTCAGTGGGTTAAAGCCTCTGCCTTCAGCTCAGGTCATGATCCCAGAGTCCTGGGATTGAGCCCCACATCAGGCTCTCTGCTTAGCAGGGAGCCTGCTTCCTCCTCTCTCTCTGCCTGTTTCTCTGCCTACTTGTGATCTCTGTCTGTCAAATAAATAAAAAAAATCTTTATAAATAAATAAATAATTCTCTTTCTTATGGCTAGTATGGTATTTCTTGAGAGCCATTTCATATGATTATATTTCCAGTCCTGTGCAAGTTAACACACACACTCATATACACATACACACTATATGCTTATCACAGCAACTTTTTGAAGCAGTTGCTATTTCCTTATTTAACCAAAAAGAAAATTTTGAATCTTAGAGAAGTTATGCAACATGCCAAGTTACTCAGCTAGGAAGCAGCAGAGTCAGAATTCAGATCCAGGCCTGACTCCAAACCTCATACAAAAGAATGAAATCAGGTGACCTGAGAGGTAAACACTGGATATAATAGTTCCCAGGGATGGCCGATAAATGACATTAGCCTCCTCTGTTCCCGGTCCCTGTTCCAAGCCACTCTTCACCTAAGTTGGAGAAATAAGGTCTAGCAACTTCTAACGAACTTGCAAACCCTGTCCTGATTTGCCCTCAAGATGAGCCGTAGCTCTGGATTTCTGAATTGCAGAATTCAGCCTCGACGACTAACTCACTTTCAATCATTTTATTTCCTTTTCAGGAAGCTTTGGAGTGGGAAGCAAGTCAGCTGCCACCAGCCCAACGGGATCCTCACATGGCACACCCACCCATCAAAACAAACCACAGACTCTGGATCCTTTTGCTGACCTTGGGACACTAGGTATGAACTCAGCAGGTTAAGATAAAAGTAGCATTTACTTTGGCTACAAAGCCTTACATCTAAATCTCTGGTGTTCTAACAAACTGGTGTCGTTACCTGGGACCTGAAATAGTATGTATTCTTAATCTTCTTATTCTTATTCTAAAATCTGAGATGGGCTTTAAAAAAAACAAAAACAAAAATGAAAACAAAACAGGCTTCAAATACTGGTTGGAATCAACTGCTAGTACACCATTTCTCCAATGCCCAATTTTGGATTAGTAACATGAGTACAGTCAGAACCTTCAGGAGCTCCTGATAACAGAGTTTGGCTCAGCAGAGGTAAGGAACATGTAGGGAAATGCTGAACAATGAGGCTGGTCACATAGGTTTGTGCCATATGGGGCCCATCACGCACAGGCCTTCCTGTGATGGTACCCTGAGACCCTCACGTTGGCATCCGTCTTCTCTCCACTGCCTACAGTGCTCTCTGATCAGTTTGCAAATTTCTATACAGAAAATAGACTCTCTATAGTATTTTCAAAGTGTTTTTCATCATATGTTAATCATCGTTGCAAGTTAAGTGTTCCATGAGCAAGTAATTTTGGAAACACCAAGTTTATTGGACTTTAATTATTGCAAAAGCTTCTGAGCATGGTGATGGTATTCATGGTGATATTCCCCAAAAGGATACAGTTGGCAGGGTTCTCAAACCATCTCACCAAGGAACTTTTTTTGAAGGAGCAGCTTTTTGGACTAGTATGCCGTGAAACCTTTTCTTTCTCTTTTTTCCTTCTTCCTTTGGGTAGTGCGGAGTTAAATAAGGATAGAGTATCCCAGACACAAAGCTTTGAATTGGCCATGCAGATAGTTTAGGTTCTCAAGAGAGCCCTTCTTTGGGCACCTGGGTGGCTCAGTGGGTTAAGCCTCTGCCTTCAGCTCAGGTCATGATCTCAGGGTCCTGGGAACGAGCCCTGCATAGGGCTCTCTGCTCAGCAGGGAGCCTTCTTCCCCCTCTCTCTATGCCTGCCTCTCTGCCTACTTGTGATCTCTCTCTGTGTCCAATAAATAAATAAAATCTTTAAAAAACAAAAAAAAGAGAGAGCCCTTCTGAAGCTTGAGAGCTTAATCATCTGCAGGGGTTGAGAGCATGACTCCATTTTTGCCAGTAATTGTGTCAGAACCTTGACCTTCCATCATAAACTCCTTAGATTTTTTTTTTTTCTTTTAAGAACTCTCAAAGTCATTTTCCTTTCTTTCCTTTTCCTTTTTAATATACATTTTGAATTTTAAAATAATAATATCAGGTGAAATTCTGTGTCAAATAAAATCTTATTCACTGCTCATTTTTTATCCATTCAACAGCTGTTTACTAAGTGCCCTCTGTGTGCTAATATTGTCTTAATAAAAACCAACCACACAAAGAAAACCAAAACAAAATTCCTGCCTTCCTAAAGCCTATATTCTAGAAAGGGAAAGAAACAGTAAATGAGTAAGTATATAATATTGTATCAAATTAAAAAAAAAACAATGTTATTTTAAGAGTTTTACATGTATCATTCCGTTTAATCTCCTTTGTAATCTTTAGAAGTATTGGGACTGGTATCCTCATTTTGCAGATGAGAAAACTGGGGCCCAAACGATTAAGTAACACACCCAAGTCCCATGGTTTCAACCCCCTGAAGCTCTGGAGCTCACACTCATGAACCCTTCTTAAGGCATATGGGGAAAAAAAAAAAGGAAAGAGCGTGTGAATGATGGACGGCCTGGGGTGTTATTTTAGGTATCAAGTGGTTAGGAAAGGCCTCTCTGGAGAGGTGATCTTTATAGAAGATTCTTTTTAAAATTCCAGCCTCACATTCTGCATTTAGTTGTCATGTCATTTTAGAAACGAATCTGGAATGGTTCCTTTGCCCTTTTTTTTTCTTCCTTTTTTTCTTTGCATGACATGGATCCTTGAGGGATATGGACCAGGTGAGAAAGTCTCAATTTGGTTTTGATGTTAACTTTGATCACTTGCTTTAAGGGGTGTCTGCCAGGTTTCTTCATTACAAAGTTACCATTTTTTCCCTTTGTAATTAATGAGTAATCTGGAGATAATTTGAGGCTATCCTCTCTGAGAATATCTTATTCTCCATCTGAATTAGCTACTGGTTTTAGCAGTCATTAGTGATTCTTGCCTGAAGCAGTTATTACTATGGTGGTTGTGAAATTGTGATTATCTGATTCTGCCCTTGTTTTTGTATATATTAATTGGCACTCAACTGTAAAAAAGAGTCTCTTTTTCTTTCTCTCTCATCCGTTTGGACTAATGGATTTTTTTTTTTAAAGATTTATTTAGATTTATTTATTTATTTGACACAGATTGAGAGAGAGAGATCACAAGTAGGCAGAGAGGCAGGCAGAGAGAGGAGGAAGCAGGCTCCCCACTGAACAGAGAGCGTGATGCAGGGCTCAATCCTAGGACCCTGAGATCATGACCTGAGCCAAAGGCAGAGGCTTAACCCACTGAGCCACCCAGGCACCCCAGTGGATTCTTTTTTTATTCATTACTATCATTACTTTCTGTAATGTTCATGTCTCAGATTTAGTTTGGTTTGTGAAAACTCTTTTTTTTTTTTTTTTTCCCTGGCTCCTCCGTCCTTTTCACTTGTGTCCATCAGTTTTTGAGAACCTTCCTTCTTTATGGTACAATAAGATGCTCCAGGCTTATCTTGAAATATTTGTTCCCCGGTCCTAAAATCAGTCATTCTCCAAGGAATCCTTATTCTCTTTTGTGGAAAATGGCATTTGGAAACCAAGGTCTGTGTGCCAAGTGTGTTCATTGGTACTGGGGTGAGTGTCATTGCTCTGCCTTTCAGAAGCTAGAGAGAGGAGATGAGCAGGCGTAATTGAAATATAAAATCCCATCCAGTATGGCAGGACTCTTCCGTACCTTGCCCTATTCTGCATATGTGGCTTCCATTGCTCTGGATCTCAACAACACTAACTGTCCTACTACAAAAATATTGTATCACTACAATAATGATCCTGCTGGGAGGAGTTCAGGAGTTCTTTGCCAGTTTTGAAAGATAGTAATTCTTACAACTGCTGGGAAAACTGGTTTCCTAAATTTCTTTATTTTTCAAGTCACATAATTTAGGAAAGGTAAGTGACTTTTCTAAAGCCACACAGTGAACAGGTCATAAGCAAGGGCTACAAGCCAGAATTTTTGATATCCTGGCAATCGCTTTGAGGATTAAAATGAAACTTCCAAATTACATAGCTGCAATTCAGAAAAGGCAAAAGACAGTGTCCTTCTCCTAAAGATATTTTCACATTCAGCAATTCTGATGCGAATACCAGTGCCTTAGTTTTTCCCGTAGACATTCTGATCTAATTGGTCTGGCTGTGGCCTGAGTGTAGGGAATTTTAAAAGCTCCCTGGGTGATTATAATGCACAACCAAGGCTGATAACCACTGCTTTGGCTTTTAATGAGGATAGCAGTGGCCTCTAGGTTTAGCTGCTGCTTTACATTTTTGTCAGTTCCCTGCTTCAGTAGCATTAAAAATTAAATTTCTGAACATGGGTAGAGAATATTCTGGAAGATTAGGCATCAGAAAGTCTTACAATGTTGATGAGCCCCTTGAGAGCAGGATCAGCATTTGCCTTTTCACTACCGTGTTGCAGCCTAGCATGTGAAAGATGCTCGATAGTGTTTTATAAATGAATGAATAAATGGCAGTGTAATGGGAATACGGAAGATTACTTTTTTTAAGTTTTTAGGCTTTTCCATATTTATTGAATTTTAAATTATATATATGGATATATATATATTCTGAATTTATCTATCTATATTCAGAAGGAAGATAGTAAGCTTCCTTAAACTGTAAAATGAAATCCCAGTGCAGAATGAATACCCAGTCTAAGGTGTATGTTGATGTGCTGTTGACAGGGGCTCATGAAAGAGGCTTCAGGCTCTGAGTTACCCACTGACAGGGGGCAATGCCAAGCTTCAGAGTTTCTGTCATTACCTTTTTCTATTACCAAGTATTTATTGAGCCCTTATGATGTACTGGTGTATACTGGGCATATGAACTTGCATCATAATATAACATGTAATGCCTTCTAATTTACTTAATTCAGGGTTTGTGAAATATTTTCATATAGCCTTTGTGTCTTTATGGTATACCTGTGATATAGATGTAGTTCTGGTTTTACAAATGAGGAAACTGAGGCTCCATGAGTTGAAGTTTTTCACTGAGCTTCAGAAGAACAAGGATTCTCTGTAGATCGTATTCCTAGTGCTGCGTCCCCAGCTCTCAGCACAGGAGATGGCACATAGATGCTCTATAAATACTGATGAGTGAATGTATGGATGGTGAATGACTAGATGGATGGATGAGTAAATGCGTTCATGAATGGGTGATAGAGCTGAGACTGAAACTCAGATTGACTCCAAGTTATAGTGTCCATAGGCAGCATTCCCAGTGAGGAAGGAAGGAGTCCTAGATGAATAAAGGGAAAAGCCTATAGAGAGAAGAGACAGTAAGGGGTAACTTGCAGTGACAGGCTCAGAGATTAGCGGAGGAATTAGGGATCATGGGTACAATAAATGAGCATGACATTTGGAGGTAGGATGCCTATTGTCAAGCCCCTGCACTGTTAACTAGCTGTGTGATCATGAGCACGTCAGGAAATGTCCCTGAGTTTCGGATTTTCTTGTTGTCAAAGTGGGGTCAACGTGAAAAATTGCTCAACATCACTTGGCATCACGGAGATACAAATCAAAACCACAATGAGATACTGGTCAGAATGGCTAAAGTTAACAGTTCAGGAAACAACAGATATTGGCAAGGATGTGGAGAAAGGGGAGCCTTTTTACACTGTTGGTGGGAATGCAAACTGGTGCAACCACTCTGGAAGACAGTATGGAGGTTTCTCAAAAAGTTAAAGATAGAGCTACCCTATGATCTAGCAATTGCACTATTAGGTATTGATCCAAAGGATACAAACAGTGATTTGAAGGGGCACATGTACCCCAATGTTTATAGCAGCAAAATGTCCACAATAACCAAACTGTGGGAAGAGTCTAGATGTCCACTGACAGATGAAACGGTAGAGGAGATGTGGTATAGATATATGATGAAATATTACTTAGCCATCAGAAAGAATGAACTCTTGCCACTTGCAATAATGTAGATGAAACTAGAGGGTATTATGCTAAGAGAAATCAATCAGAGAAAGACAAATATTATATGAGTTCATTCATATGTGGGATTTAAGAAACAAATCAGTTGAACATAGGGGAAGGGAAGGAAAAATAAGAGAATATCAGAGAGGAAGACAAACTGTAAGAGACTCTTAACTATAGAAAACTAAATGAAGGTTGCTGGAGGGGAGCTGAGTGGGGGGATGGGGTATCTGGGTGATGGGAATTAGGAGTGATGGAAGTGATGGAGTGATGGAATGAGCACTGGGTATTATATGCACCTGATGGATCACTGAATTCTACCTATGAAATTAATAATATACCATATGTTAATTAAATTTAAAATAAATCTAAATATAAAAATAAGTACTTATGGATTAAAATATAAAAACTATAAAGGGGGATCAGTAGTACTGCCTACCTCCTTAAGAGTGTTGTATAGATTGAAAGCAATAATATACACAAGCATATTTTGTACATAAATGTTAGTTATTTTATTATCACTGTTACTTTGGGTTTGGTGCGTGAAAGATCACTACATTCCAGTTTCTCATTTTACGTCTTTAAACACAAGCCACAGCTGGTCTTTGTATTCTGGAAACAGCCCAGCATGTACGCAGTGAGTACTTAAAAGTTAGGAGGTTGTGGAATCAGAATTCTATTTAGATTCCTGGCACAAACTAATAATTTTTTTCAGCTTGAGTAAGATCCTTTGCCTGGTTCAAAGTTGTCTTAGCGTTGGCTGTGTTTACTCTCCTGCAATGAAATGCAGGAAGTGTGAAATTGAAACCTACTTGTGAGATTTCAGAGCATCTTTGTTTACTCTTGGGCACTCTCACCACTGTTGTTCTTAACAACAAGCAATGATTACTCTTGATCATTGACAGGTAAGTAGTACCTTAGTGAGCGAACATATTTTGCTTTATTCTCTGTTCTTGTCATTTTGTAGTTTTTCTTCCGGTGAAGAGAACAGAATGTGCTTAGAAGGTGGGAGGGAGAGAAGAGATGGCGCAGTGGGAAAAGCTGGGGCCCTTCAGGCTTGGCGTCAAAGACCCGGATTCCAGTCTCAGTTCTGTCACTTGCCGGCTGTGTGACTCGGAAAAAAATCACCTAACCGCTCTGGACTGCAGTTTGTTTATCTGAAGAAAATGATGCGGCTATTAATACATACCTAAAAATGTCACTGTGGAGATTAAAGGAAACACATACCTGCAGTTTCTTTAACTATTAGGAAGGTTACTTGTGTTATCAGTCGAAGTAATTTCCACTAAAATCACTGAAAACAGTAACTTGGGACAAGGCTCTTCAAAATAGCATTCCTGTCTCTTTCTCTCTTTGTTTCCGTAGGTAGTTCTTCATTTGCCAGCAAACCCACCACACCAACTGGATTGGGTGGAGGATTTCCACCTCTCAGCTCACCGCAGAAAGCATCTCCCCAGCCCATGGGGGGAGGGTGGCAGCAGGGAGGGAGCTACAGCTGGCAGCAGACACCGTCTAAACCACAGACCGGCGTCCCCCACTCGTCTCCCCAGCACCGACCCAACTACAACGTGAGCTTCTCAGCCATGCCTGGGGGGCAGAGTGAACGTGGGAAAGGATCAGCTAATTTGGGTAAGGATGATGGTGTGTAGCCTGACCAGAGGATAGCCTGTATTGTCATATTACCTGTGTGTATGTATGTCCGAAGGAGACAGAACACAATTCCAGTGCTTTCTGAGTGAATCTTAGAGTTGTAGAGACACACCATGATCCCTACCTCCCACTCTGTGCCTGAAGCACCCGGGTTTACCATGCTCTTAACACTTAGGTCATTTTGTGATGCTAGTTCACTTGTCTGTCTCTTTCCACCTGGAGACCGGATGGAGAGCAGGGCCTGTGTCATGTTCTCATTGGCACCTAGCTTAGTAGGCACTAAGTAATACTGAGTGCATGTGAATGGAGGGGTAGCTGGTTCTTGAAGCTGTTATTCCTTTGGAAGAGGGAGTAGAAGAGAAAGTTTGGGAACCTTGCAAGCACTGTTCATATTTGCCCTTGGATCCTGATTAGAGGAGGGTGTCTGTCCTGGACATTTAGTCTTGGTTGTGCTCTGATTGGTGGATATTTCTGAGATCATTCGGTTTTCTATGATGGTTTTTTCCTCTCTTCTGAGAAGAAACTTAAAAGAACACAAAGTGGGCCAAGAGCTAAGGCTAGAGGATACTCTGGATAGGCCTCCTTCTTTTCTTTTCTTGAATGGGATTCTTGATAACAAGGAAAAAGTGATATATTTTGCCTAGCAGGGGTGGTTAAATTTGAGTTTGTTAAACAGCCTATTATAATGTATTTTACATTTCAGTTGATCTGATCGTATTCAAGAACTAAATGTGGAGGGATGTGGTGAGGAAATAGGCCTTTCTCTCTATGGAACGGGGAAAGGAAACTCTGCTTTTTCTAGTCACTGTAGTTTACTGTATGTCAGGTGCTATTCCAACCAGTTTCATATATTATTTCATATGACCTTCAAAACCAACCCCATGTCATAGATTAAAAAAAAAAATCTATGACGGAGATAAATAATTTAAGTCCATGTGGCTTTTAAGTGGCAAGGGCAAGATTGGAACCCAGGCAGTGTGGCTCCAGAACCCCTTCTCTTAACTGTCACACTCTACCGGATATGACACAGGTGCCTTCTCAAAGTAATAACATGACAGGGATTTTTGTTGTTGTTGGGAATATGTAACATCATGTTTGTTCTTTGGTTAGCAGTGGATATTGCTTGGACAATTCCATAGAGCCATGTGGCTTTCCCTCCGTTTTGTATTTTGAGTAGATGTAGGGCGATTGGCTTCAGTCAGCAGAACATTGTGGAGTGCTCATCTTCAGTGTAGAGAACATCAGCATTATGGCAGTGAACAAGACAGACAAATACCGTCATCTCAGAGCACCTACATTTTAGCATGTGCATGTGCGGGTGCGTGTGTCTTATAGTATAGACATGGCAAATGGGTTTCAATTCACATGCCAGCATTGATTGATGGGCATTGACAGCATAGATGTCTGTGTTTGGGTTCTGTTCTGTTTTAATTTAATAAACATTTAAATAGTCAGGCACTATTCTAAACCCTTTAAAATGTTAACGTATCAGTTCTCACAACTGGTATTGTTAACACCATCCCTGTTTTACAGATGAGGAAACTGAGGCATGCACATGATAGCTGACTTGCTTCAACATTACATTGCCAGTAAGTGGCAGAGCTATGATTAAAGTCTGGGGATCCCAGCCCCAGAGACTTTGCTCTTTGCCACCATGCTAGGCTGCCTCTCCAAACATTAAGAAGGATTATGAAGCCACAAGCAGACTTGGTGAAAAAGAGCACTGTGCAGGACTCAGACTGCCAGCTGGGTGTGGGCAGGAAAGCAGTGGCATCCATGGACTGCAAGTACCTAAACTCACGTGTTAGCCGCATCACTGATACTAACTAGTTCTATGACTGGGGTGGGAGGGGGGTGTGCATCACAAGTATCCTCAGCTATGAGAAGATGATACAGTGGGAAAGGTGTTATGGAGTTGGATTTAGTCTAACAATCCAGCCAGGAGTCCTAACTTTGCGATGGATATGGTCTATGATTCTGGGCAAATCTCTTAGTTTCTCCAGACCTCATTTTCCTCATCTGTCACATGGGCATGAGAGTCTCATACCCTGTTCATTGGGTAAGTATAAGGAGTAAGAGGATTAATGCATGTGAAAGCACCTTGGAGACCCTAAGTGTTATGAGGTGATAGGATTTTGTGTTTAAGAGTAAAATTATAATGATTTTTTAAAAAATTCTGTTGCAGAAGGGAAACAAAAAGCAGCTGACTTTGAAGACCTACTTTCTGGTCAAGGTTTCAATGCACACAAAGACAAAAAGGGGCCTCGAACAATAGCTGAGATGAGAAAGGAGGAAATGGCTAAGGAAATGGATCCTGAGAAATTGAAGGTGAGTGAGCCCCTGGCCCAGTGTGATTATTTGGTGTGACAGTCATGTGAGATCAGGGGGTGTGGAGCCATCAGTGTTCCTGGTTCCTGGCTTCCTCACTGCTTCCCTCCACTTTCCACCAGAGCAGTTCTACTTTTATCTGTTTTGATTCTAGAAGTCTAGGTAGCATTGGATTTGGGGAAAAAGAATATTTCCTCATTTAAAAAAACAGTTATAAACCAGGTACTCCTGATTTAGCCTGGAAACCAAAGGGTGGTTACATGGATAAATTGTGTGAGGTAGTGGAGAACAGGTCTGTAAAAGATCAAGAGAACTGGAATGTTCTCACAGATGGAGAGGTTGAATTCCTACCTGACGAAATATGCTGACACTAGAACTAACTGGGAGAAGGCGCTGTAATCTGTTACTGCATTAAAGGATCTCCAGAACCAGGATTAGCACAGCCAGTCCATTTTACACATTTTGAAAAAATGTAACATATTTCCAGACAATTTGAACATTTGTTTAAGATCCAAAGATCCTTGGATACTCTTTTTTTAAAAAATCTTATTTATTTTATTTGACAGAGAGAGATCACAAGTCGGCAGAGAGGCAAGCCGAGAGAAAGGAGGAAGCAGGCTCCCCACTGAGCAGAGAGCCCGATTGAGGGGGGCTGATCCCAGGACCCCGAGATCATGACCCTAGCCGAGGCAGAGGTTCAACCCAATGAGCCACCCAGGCGCCCCATGGGATACTCTTTTGAGGGCAATACGGGATCCTTTGTTTGCATGCTTGCCTTTTTATTTCATGTAAAACCACAGAGGTTTCATTTTTCTTACAAAACTCTGTGCTTCATCTCAGTAACTCTGTGCTTAATCTCAGTTTGTTCGTTAGGCAACAGTTTCCTATGAAAGAAAGTGGTTTAAGTCTTTTAAACTACGGTTGATTATTTAGTTGGTACAAGGTATTTAGTTGCTTAGGAGAGTAGCCATCCTTCACCTTGGCTAAGCCATCACTCATCAACAAGTACCTTCTGAGCATCTATTATGTGCTAAATGCTGGTGCATTCTTACAAACCCTTCAACGTAATCACCTCATTTGCTCAAACTGAGAATATTCAGATTCATATAACTACTTGGATTCATTCATTTGATAGTTTTTGAGCAGTATTTTGAACCAGGCATGTTATTTGGCTCTTGAGTTCCACTGATGTATAGGAAACAGTACTTTTTCTCAAACAGCTCTGCGTAATGGCAAAGAAAGACAGGTGATTTCGATAAAGTATTACATATTGATAGAAACATGCTCAAGGGATTAGCTCAGAGAAATGTGTTCTTTTTTTCAAGGGGTATTTATTTGGTGTCTGTCTGCCAGACACTACACTAGACAGAGGCAGAGAGCAGAGACCAAAGTAGACATGGGTGTGCCTCCACAGGGTCCAAGCTTTAGAAATGGGATTAACTCCGGGAGTGGGGCCAAGAGGAAGGAATTCAAGTTGGCAAGGGCAAAAAGTAGGAAAGTCCTGAGCAGGCTTTAAAAGGATGATGAAGGGTCAGCCAGAAAGACAGGTTAGGAGATGGATGTGGAAAAGGATCCCAAGTTCAGGAAACAGCTTGGCATATGCACAGAGTCCCAAGTAGTTGAGCCCCAAGTAGTTGATGTCGCTGAGGCAGGAGGGGTTTCCAGAGTCTTGATGGAGACCTTGGGGATTGAAACATTTGAATTTCCTAATTCCCTCTGCGTTGACAGATTCTGGAATGGATTGAAGGCAAAGAGAGAAATATCAGAGCACTTCTGTCCACGATGCACACGGTGCTGTGGGCTGGGGAGACCAAGTGGAAACCAGTGGGCATGGCGGACCTGGTAACACCTGAGCAGGTGAAAAAGGTGTACCGGAGGGCTGTGCTGGTGGTGCACCCGGATAAAGTGAGTACAACCTGCCCTTGATGAAGCAGGAGGAATGAAACTATACAATCCAACACAACAATGGAATGAGGGGCCTTTACTAGGTGTATGATTTACCGCCGCGTAATTTTTAGGGATTGGATGTAATTGTGTCCTGGCGTATAATAGTAAGGGTGGGCTAAGAGCTTGACAGAGGAAAACTTTTCTCTTGTAGAGATGTGGCAGGATGTTTAGCTACAGCTCGAGGGAAGAAGCTTTAGCATGTAGTTGGCAAAATTGGTGGGAATCAACAAAGTATTCAAAATGGACCTAAAATCGTCATTCTGTTGATGATGCCAGTTTATGTTTTCATGGAAGTGTATAAACATATAGGTGCTCTCCAACATCAGAAGCTACCGGATGGCCCCAACTGAAATCCTCATAAGACGAAGAAACCTCTTAGACGGAAGTGAATCACCTTGCTGTCATATAGACAAACTTGGTTTTATTTATACCAGCCCTGTTATGTGAGGCTATGGTTGAAATGCCACTTGGGAACACATGCTTGAATTTCATATATTTGATTTTCATTTCTCTATACTTTTTTTTTTTTTTTTAAGATTTTATTTATTTATTTGACAGACAGATCACAAGTAGGCAGAGAGGCAGGCAGAGAGAGAGAGAAGGAAGCAGACAGCCCGATGCGGGGCTTGATCCCAGGATCCTGAGATCATGACCTGAGCTGAAGGCAGAGGCTTTAACCCACTGAGCCACCCAGGCGCCCCTCATTTCTCTATTCTTTTGATGACTAGTCTGAAGAAGAGAATTAATCAGAAACAAAGCATTTCAGTGAATCAAAAGAGAAAGAGGAACAGGAACCTAGGAAAATACACAAACCCTGCACCTATGTTATGGGTTTCCAAGAACTTAATTTTTTTTTGAAATTGGAAAATAGAGGAGTTTACTAATTTAAATTAAATTAATTTAATTAAATTAAAATTAATTAAATTAAATTAATTTACTAATTATAGATAGGCTGTCCTGAGCCTTTGTCATTGGTAAGTACTTCTGGAGAATGGGTCCATCTTTCACTACTCAGTAAGTGCTCTGTATCTACTCATTCACGGACTACTGTTACCGTATGTCAATGCCTAAGGGGAGGGAGTTCTGGGGAGGCCATAATCATTAGGGTCACATAGATTAAGCTATAAAAAGAGAAATGGCCTAATAGAAAAACATTTCAATTACTTGGAGCCCCCCTATTAGCAGTGAAAATTGTAATACAGGTAAAATTTTGGTCTGTAGTATGTAATATGTTGTTTTATTTTTTTCTACAGGCTACCGGGCAACCCTATGAACAATATGCAAAGATGATTTTCATGGAGCTCAATGATGCCTGGTCTGAATTTGAAAATCAAGGTCAAAAGCCCTTGTATTAACATATGAACTTTTCCATCTCTGCGGCAGACCTGTGCTAATGCTTAGTGTGCGTCACAATTCTGAAGTTTTCACAGGTGAACCCAAAACTCTAGTAACATGTTTCCAGTACTAAACTGTTAAGTTACTCATGAATTAATTCCTCACTGATAAGGACTGTGGATGTTTGTTTCCTCAAGTCCCCACTATAAAAAGTCCAAAGCAGGGAAGGAACTTTTAGTCAGACAACCTTGTGGAGTTACAAGATTCCAGCCTGCCCTCTGGGGAGCAGACTCAGCATTTTGTGGGGAAATGGAAAACTGAGGCCACCAAAGGCATAACACCATCTCATTGTCTGAGAACAGGAATAATGAGCAAAAGCTATGCTAATTGGATTACATGATGGATTTTAACTAATGGTTTTTAGATTTTATTGGAAAGATGTAATTTGAGCCATGGCTTTACATAGATTCTAGGAACACAACCATTGAATATTTTATTTTTATGGAAATTTACAATGGTCTTTAGCATAATACTGTATACTTCTTTTGGTCAAGAGGACTAACTCATGTAAAAGAACTTGAACTGTGGAAAGTGATTGTATTACAATACAGTGATTGCCAACTCTTCCTGGATAAGCTAAAACTTAATGGAAATGCTGAGTAGAGAAAACAGGGACACTGTGGAGATAGAAATCTTTGTTCCTGGTCAGAAAGTTGGGCTGCTACTTTCCTCTCCCTTTAGAAAACTGTGGTTGCTTAAAGAAAATGTCTTAATGATGTAACTAAAATTCTAAACCTAATTTGAAAGAAATTTACAATTTTGCCATAAGGCTTCATGCTCTTCTTTTGCTTAAGTCAGGAAAATGTTCTTAGCTGGAAATAGGTTGCGAGGCAGTTTGGCACAGTCACAGTGTATCAGGCCTGATACCCCGTAAGGAGTCCCTGTCCTCTAGGTCTGTGAGCGGTGGTGCTGAGGGCATAGCAAACCCACACTGAACACAAGTAATGAGGTAGGCGCAGTGGCGGGGTGGGGCGGGGGAGGGGGGAGCTGTGCTCACCTTCCCACCAAGTTAGGTGGGGGCTTGTCAGGATTTGCTTGGAGGAACTGTGTCTTCCTCCCACCTATTGCAACTGGATCCTTGGATTCTTACAGTGGGTTTATTGTTTTGAAAGTAGCTGGGGGTCTACAGAACAGCATACACACAGGGACATCTGTGAAAGCAAAGCCAGAAGGAGACCTTTGCAGACTTCACACTGGTTGGATTTCAGTCCAGCGTTTTGGCTGTTTCTCATTTTGAGGGCTCAGCAGTTGCTATCCCGTGACTTCAGGAAGTCTCTCTGGGTGTGCACATACACAAAGTGCATAGTATATCTATGCAAAGCAGATGGGCAAAAAGATTTCCATGCTAATCTTAAAAGGTTCGTGCTCAATATTGTGAAAAGCTTTCAGAAGTTGTTTTTAAAAGACAATCATTTTTTGTTTCCATTTTAATTTTCTTGTGGCAAACTGTACCAGAAAAGCAGCATGTCAGAAATACTTTATGTTCTATATAGAACTTGTTCTTTCTTGCTTGCTCACTTACTTTCTCTTCCTTTTTTGTTATGTTTGTTATTTATTTTACTCTTTATTGACAATGTGAAACTTGCAGAAAATGTTCTCTTTTTAAATATACAGCTGTAAACTGTTCAAGGTAACTATAACAAACTAGGTGTTATTTATTAACGTATAATGAAATAATGTTTGATCCAGTATGTGCTTGTCTTATTTAAAACTGGAATGTGAGACATGTTGCTGTGACCTGGTTTTTTTTTTTTTTTCCATTCTCATTCACATTTGTAGATATTGTGTGAACTACAGTATATAATGATAATAATTAAAAGGATATAATGTGAATGTCACGTACATTTTGAAATGATAGAACTATATTAGCTTTGTATCATGTTTGGGTAATTCATCAATGTTCACAGTATAAAACATCATTAAACATTATGTAATTAGCAAGAGAAAGAATCTTACCTAACTTATTAAATTTGGGATTTCCTTCATCTCTCTTCCAGATACATTATAATTCTGGACCCCTATTTATCTCAAAACTCTTAACATATGCAGACCAACAGGTTTTTGCATTCCTTTTAAATATCTGGTTGTGACAAAGCTTGTTGTTGATCAGATTCACTGTTTCATTCATGTTTGTTGTAATATATTTTTTGTTTTGTAAATATGTTACACACAACAAAATGTGATTGGTCTAAAATATTTGTAATGTATATTAAAAGGCTCAAAAATATTTGTAGAAACCGAAGTTATTTTTGCACTTATAGGAATTTAATGACAAGTTTGAGTTACACCTCTGACGCGATTCACTTTTAAGAAAAGTTACGGGAAAAGAATATGAAAAGCCATTTAATACATTTGCACCAAAATGTGATCTGAGAGGATTTCTGGATTTATACTTTAACCACCCTCATCCCGCCCTTTCTCCTTATGCATGCACACACAATACACACACACACACACACACACACACACTTACTTTGGATCATGCTCTGTAAATACTATGTTTCAAAAAGAATCAGCAGAGAAATCCTGGTCTCCTAGATAGAATATTAGTGGATACTCAAAGCTGTGCTTGTACGCTGAAGCAAAAGAATTAATCCTGGGAGTCTGGGACTTTATCAAAAACAGTTATAGCTGACCCCCCCCATGCAGTTAAAAATCAATGTATAATTTTTGACTCCCCCCAAAACTTAACTACTAATAGCCTACTATCGTTGACCAGGAGCCTTACTGATAACATAAAGTTGATTGACAGAAATTGTGTGTGTGTGTGTGTGTGTGTGTGTATAAAATACTGTATAATATATAATGTTCTGTATTACAGAATACTGTATTCATACAATAAAATAAGGTAGAAAAAGGAAATGTTACAAAAATCACAAGGAAGAGAAAACACATTTACAGTACCATGCTGTCTTTATTGAAAAAAATCCATGTATAAGTGGACCTATATGGGTCAAATCTATATTGTTCGAGGGTCAACTCTATTTTAGTTCTTTAAGTATAGAAGTAGCATGTTCATTTGGAAGCACATGCTGCAAATCAAAAGCATTTGAATTATCCCTGTACTGTCTCTGTCTGGAAGAATGTTCAAGTTGGATTGATGGAGTGGTATTACACTGATGAAACACCATTGTGTATGGAGTGTACACAAATGTTGAATTCCAGAATCAGTTAATCACTGCAATAAGACACTTTACCTGCTGGAAACCTCTATGAGGGAATTTAGGTCAAGTAAACAGGTTTTGGTTGTTCTAAAGATAAATCATGGTGTTTGGCATAATAGTACAGTATTGGTTTGAGATCAGAAGACTGCGTTTAAATCCTGGTTTTTCTACTTAAGGACTGTCTTATTTGACAAGTTTCTTAAACTAAAGTTTAATTTTATCACCTGTACAATAGAGGTAATGGAGGAATTAGGGACCATATATAAACTGCTCTCAAGTGAGTACTCATAAAATAAGAGCTGTTGTCATTGTTACTGAGAGTCTGTAGGACAAAGTAGATCACTGCAGGTCACTATTGGTGCTGGAATTACAGTGAAGCCTTGGCTTGTGGGGAGTGAAAAACACAAATAGAAAAAAGCTTCGAGAGAAACTTGTGCCTTTGGCCCTTATTTCTGTATCTTTGGAATGACAGAGATCTGCCATCTCTGTCATTCCAAAATGGCAGAGATTTGAATTGTACGTTCTGTAAAGGGAATGACTGTGTGGAAAGAAGTAGTGGTTGAGAGTTAGGGAGGGAAACTGACATTGCTGATTTCAGTGGTTGCATCACCCGTGGATTTAACTTAAGCACTGATTCAAGAGCCTACCCCAGAGCAGATGGGGTCTGTCTTGCATGCATGGCCCTAGGAGCTATGACACACGTTTCTCATTTAATTCTCAAAAAGTTCTGAGGGGCAGTTTTGTAAATTTCACGTCATGGAGACATTTACCCAGATCTGGGGTCTGAAGCTAGATCTTTTCTGTAGGATAGGGAGAGATGGTACTGTGGATGGTGAACGTACTAATTTTTGTTAATTCAACCAATATTTTGTGTAAACTGAATGCCAGTTGCTAATAGATATGTAAGGGAAAATGAAAATGAATAAATGGTTTTGACTGCCCTGTGAAACATAGGAGGTTGCTATTCTTCTAATTGCTACAGCAGATTTAGAGGGAGTAGTATGAGTGCTGACTATCTGCCTGTAGAGTTGGGACGGTTTTGGGTTTTATGGTAGCTTCTCTATGCACTAGTTACTATTTGAGCCTCAGTTTTCCCATCTGCAAGATGGAGATAATATAACCTAGTTCATAGTGTGAGGGGATTGAATGCTAGGAGAGAATATGAAAATTTATCTAAAGGGGTTCACTGAAGTCCTGGGCAGCATGACAGAGGACATGGATCTTCCACCTCCAAGTCGTGGGGTAGGATTCAGCTTCTAAGGTTTTACTTTCTTTTTTGGTGACTCTTTTATTCTTTTTTTTTTTTTTTTTTAAATTTCTATTTATTTATTTATTTATTTGACAGGCAGAGATCACAAGTAGGCAGAGAGGCAAGCAGAGAGAGAGAGGAGGAAGCAGGCTCCCTGCTGAGCAGAGAGCCCGATGTGGGACTCGATCCCAGGACCCTGAGATCATGACCTGAGCCGAAGGCAGCGGCTTAACCCACTGAGCCACCCAGGTGCCCAGTGACTCTTTTATTCTTGAGGAAACATGGAATGGTTAAGTGGAAGAACAATTTTTTGGTGCACCAGCTGGCAAAAGAAAATCAGATATTCTCGGGGGATAGTTAAAGCCTTTAGAAAGAGGCTTTCTCTTTTAGACTGTTTAGTAAACTGGAAAGGACAGATGGTGTGGCCAGGAACCTTGTTGGGAATTGCAATATTATGACTTATAAGAAGTATATATATGATCATTTAGATGAGCAAAATATATTTTTTACATATATTTGGACTTCATCCACAGTTCCTGGCCCACAGCTCCCCAAACCCTTGGAATTTCCTTAAGTGTAGAGAGGGATAAAGATGTCTTTTGTTAATAAGGTGACTTTTGGAAAGAAAGATCTGGGCTGGTTGCCAATGTAGCCAACCACGTTTTAAAGAGCGTTGGCCCTTTCAGTCCTACCCTGCGACCTCCAGGGAGATGAGAGGGGCTGGAGGATGAATCAGATGCCAGTGGGCAATGATTTAATTGATTATGCCTATGTAATGAAGCCTCCATAATAACCCAGAAGGACAGGGTTCAGAGAGCTTCCGGTTGGTGAACACTTGGAGATGTGGACAGAGGGGTACACCTGAAGAGGGCATGGATGCTCAGCATCCTTTCCCCACACCTTGCCCTATCCATCTCTTCCATCTGGCTGTTCCTGAGTGATTGCTTTTTTATAATAACCCAGTAATCTAGGAATCAAAATGTTTGAGTTCTGTGGACTACTGTAGCAATTAATCAAACAGGAGGAGGTCCTGGGAACCGCTGAGTTATAGCCAGTCATCAGAAATACAGGTAACAACCCGGACTTAACCAGTGTCTCAAGTCCAAGGTAGGTCAGAAGCATAGGTAAGAACCTGGCTGTGACTGGCATCAGAAGGTGAGAGGTGCAGAGTCTCACAGAACTAAACCCTTAGTCTATGGAATTTGATGCTATTTCCAGGTACATAGTGTCAAAATTGACCTGAATTGTAGGACTCCCTGTTGGTGTCCAAGAATTGCTTGGTGCTGTATGAGAAGAGTTTCTACCCCACTTTCTCTACCACCCCCCACCCCACACACACACTTGGAAATTAGGTCCAGGAACCTAATTTAGGGACAAATGCGATCTCGGCATTTTTCTGATTCCAGACATTACCCCTGAGCAAACACCTCATCTTTTTTCTTCCCACCATCTTTCAGTTTCTTACTGCTAAGTCTAAAGCACTCAAACCAAGCTGCACTCTTAATGTCACTTTTCCCCAAAATCAGTTCCCTTCTGTGGGACTGGCCTCAGACTGACTTGGAAGGCTCCAGCAAACCTTTATATATGGCCTTTCAGACACTTAATGGATGCCTGGGAATAGAAAGGGAAATGGGGAGGTTTGACCCCACAGAAAATCCTTATCAGCTGGGGTGGGGGTGGGTGGAAAGCCTGAACTTTCTTATGAGAGCAGCTTCGCACTATGGTAAAGGAGCCAAAAAAGACAGGCTTCCAGCATATGGCTGACTGATAGGCAGTTTCCCTGAATGCTTTAACAGGTATTAGAAGGAATATGATACTCAAAAGAGGGAAAAAGACATTCTCAACAATTTTAAGTAGATTGCCAGCTGTAAAGCAGAGCACTGTGGAATTCTGGACCTGCAAGGGTCTACAGGCAGCTGGGTATTAGCAACACCATGTTTTTAATAAGTGTACCTTCCATTTATGAGGAGAAATGGAAGGGGCTAGGAAAAAATTCACAGATAAACGTGTGTTGAGACAATAACACATTCATTGTACAGTTTTGAAAAGGTAAACTAAATGGGGATCCTGAAAGGTGGTGGTACTGAGAATTTGTACTTCTCAGGCAGCCAGGGGAACCCCTTTATCTTTCAGTCTTTGAAAATTAGGAAAAAGCAACAGAAAAGGGGCAGTAGTTCGAAGATACAATGAGGTGTAAACGGCCTGTAATCCAACCTCCAAAAAGCTGGCAAGCCCTACCTTTTCTGAGCCTCTTTCCACAAAGGTAAAATAAAGCACTGGATCAAATGGCGTTTGAGGCTTCTTCCAGACTGGCCCCACCAAGACAAAACTCTCCATTCCCGGGCGCCTGGGTGGCTCAGTGGGTTAAGCCGCTGCCTTCAGCTCAGGTCATGATCTCAGGGTCCTGGGATCGAGTCCCGCATCGGGCTCTCTGCTCAGCGGCGAGCCTGCTTCTCTCTCTCTCTCTGCCTGCCTCTCCATCTACTTGTGATTTCTCTGTCAAATAAATAAATAAAATCTTAAAAAAAAAAAAAAAAACCTCTCCATTCCCGGTAGAAAAAGTAAGTACAAAATGGCCCCATGAGGTTTAAACTGGACTTGGTTACCGGCAGATTTTGAGTCCTATGGTGTACGAATAGTATTTATTTAAATGTTCATTAAAGTTTCAGCTGCAGAGAGATTACTGGTCTTTGTCTTTCTAAACAAACCAGGGTGTAAGGGAAAAAACTGTGCTTAAAAAGTGTTAAAGTTAGTATTAAGCAAGGCAAGTCCATGCAAATGCCAAGATCTTCAGGAGGGATGTGTCCTCTGAGCCTTTTCTCTGATGCTGCCATCTCCAGCTCGGCCGCAGTCCTCGTCCGATAAATGCAGATCCGCGCGCGCGCGTGTAAACACACACACAGACACACACACACACACACGCGGGGGCTCAGAGAATAATACTGCTCTGTAAGTGGGCGTCCCTTTCTTCCCTACCGACTGTAATCCACCCCCCCCCGTCCCTCTCCCCACCTTCTCGTTCTCCACCCTCACGCAGAGATTACTTGTAGCCAGGACCGCGCAATGCGCGGTACCTGCACTGTGTGGGCTGCTCTGGAGTGTCTTGGCCCGCGGACCCAGCGGTGCCGGAGAAGCCGAGGCCCCAGCCGACGGACTGAAGGAGCGAACGTGGGGCGGGCTCGGGGATTACACCGAGGGCTCAGGATCTAGGAGGAGGGCTCCGGGGGCAAGACCGGGTTTACACGGTGACGTCAGGTTTCCAGTGCACGTTCCGTACCTGGATCACTGGATGGGAGGGACTCTGCGAGCCGGAGACGGGGTTACGGGCGAGATGGGCGGGGCTCTGCGTGGCAGGCGTGAGCTGGGGACCCACAAGGGTAGGGTCCCACGCGGTCAGGACCGGTGGGGTCGGGGCTCCGAGTGGCGAAAGACCCCAGCCGCTGGGCTGTAAGTGTATGGAGTGAACTTGGAAACCACAAGAGACTGGCCTGAGCGGGACGGATCCTGGACAAACAAGGGTGGGGCGGTGCGTGTCCGGGAGGGGAAGATCGGGACGGTTAGGGGATCGGCGTGGCGGAGCTTGGAGAAGCAGGGGCGGGTCTCCGGAGGGCTGGGCAGGGAGGATCGGCAAGGGCGGGGCTCTGCGAGGACTCTTGGAGAAGCGGGGGTGGGGCTCCGGGTGACTGGGCGGGGAGGATCGGCGAGGGCGGGGCTCTGCGAGGACTCTAGGAGAAGCGGGGGCGGAGCTCCGGGTGGTGGGGCGGGGCTCTGCAGCGGGTCTTTGGCCGGCAGGGGCGGGGCTCCGCGTGAAGGGGCGGGCCGGGGACCCGCGGTGCGGTGCGGGGCCGGGTCTGGGCGGCAGCCGGGCGGTGGCAGGAAGCCGGAAGCAGCCGCTGCCCCAGCTCGGGAGACATGGCGGGTGTTAAAGGTACAACCGTGGCCCCCCAGCTCGCTCCCTGGTCCTGCGGTGGGGTGTCGCTTCCGTCCCGTGCTAAAGCCTGGAGCTGCGCCTTCAGCGCGTGGGCGGGGAACGGCATCCCCTAGGCCTGCCGCGCTCCCCGCCTCTCCGGGGGGTGGAGGAAGTTCGCCCCCCGCCTTCGCCCCGCGGGGTGCGGGTGGGATCTCGCCGGTCTTCACGCTCCCGCTTGGGTCTCCGGCTGGAGCCAGGAGCAGTGCCTTCCTGGGACACCCGGGTTACCCCAGAGCATCACCTTCCGGCTCCTCAGCTCCTCGGAGTGGCCCCCCGCCCCCACCTCTGCCGAGTTTTAAACAGGATTTCCACTTCCTGACATGTCCAGCCTAACGCCTCTGCTCCCTCTTCCTGCCGCTCCGCAGTTTCGCGTTTCCTCCAGAGCAGCCATTGTCTCTAGTCTTCTCGGCACCGGGGCTCCTAATCCGCTCGGTACTGATGATTTTTCCAGTTGAGCAGAGTTGACTGCAGGCAACGAAAGGCCCCCAGAAATTCTGCGTTTTTCGTAGTTGTGGAGAATAGATTAGTGGAATGTTAGCGTTCCTTTCTTTAGTGTCTCTCAATGGACGGACAAGAAAGTAGTGTTCGCACAGTGTTGTTGTTTTTTTTTTTTTAATGGGGCAGTTCAAAAGGGGTGGCAGCGGTGGGAGAGGCTACTGGAAGGCTTCCTTTTGGTGGGAAACCATTCGGATTTCTAATGTTTGAATAGAGTAGTGATATAGAATTACTGTCCTCTTTAGAATTTGTACCCAAGGATCTTCCCAGTTAATCAGCATCTGCTATAAACATGTGTAGAGTATATTTGCATGCATGTGAGTGCACTCTGAAATTTAGGTGAGTATGTGACCTCTTAGCGGCAGACACATGTTATCATTATTTCTGGCTGACTTTTTTTTTTTTTTAATCAGTTAAGTAAATATGGTTTACTTGGACGGTGTCCAGTGTGTGACATGTCCTTTTGTAGTCAATGCAGAAAACAGGTGACAAGTAGTATCTCAGTACTGCACTGTGCTGTTTAGTCATACCCCCAGACTATCCAATAATAAAAATGGTTATGTGTGAATTTGTTAGAAATTGTGTTGTAGTGAAAAAGAAGATAGACTATAAAATGGAAAAGAACTAGGGGAAAGAAGAATTTTAGAGATACCTTTTATTGAGAGACTGCTCTATGCCTATGACTTGGGATAAAAGTAATTTTGGGGTGACAGAACTGGAAATAATTATATTACTGTTGAAGTGTCCAAGGTGTGCTTAGATAACAGGAGGAGCTAGAGATGGTGTTACGAATTGAATTGTATCCCTCAAAAGAAATGATCGAGTTCTAACTCCCCAGTACCTGTGAATGTGAGCTTATTTGGAAATAGGGTCTTGTCAGATATTATCAAGTTAAGATGAAATTGGATTAGAGTGTGCCCTAATCTGATGAGTGGTGTCCTTATAAAAAAGGAAATTTGCATATAGAGACATAGGGAGGTCACCACAGGGAAAGAGAGGCAAAAACTGGAATGATGCAGGTAGATGCCAAGAAGCACCAAAGAAGAGTTAGGAAAAAGCAAGGAAAGAGTCTTGCCTTAGAACCTTTGGAGGAAGCATGGCCCTGCCAACACCTTGATTAGAGATGTCAAGCTTCCAGAACTGTGAGAAAATAAACTGTGGTTCTTTTTTTAAAAAAATATTTTATTTATTTATTTGACAGACAGAGATCACAAGTAGGCAGAGAGGCAGGCAGAGAGAGAGAGAGGAGGAAGCAGGCTCCCTGCTGAGCAGAGAGCCCAATGTGGGGCTTGATCCCAGGACCCTGAGATCATGACCCAAGTTGAAGGCAGAGGCTTTAACCCACTGAGCTGCCCAGGCACCCCTAAACTCCTGTGGTTCTAAAGGGTCTACTTTGTAGTACATTGTTAATAGCAGCCCCAGGAAACTAACACAAATGGGATTACTTAACCCTGCTCCTGGGAGAAGGAGGCAGCTCTCACAAAAGAGCCAATTTTGCATTGAATCTAAAAAAGTCAGTAAGGGAAAGGCTTATTACTAAGGATGGAGCAAGGACAGAGTTTTTTCCAAGTGGAGAGAACATGTCCCAAACAACTTGCAGGCCATGAGAGCAGCTGTGAATGGGTGACACCATCTCTATTTGCGAGACCACTGTCTGTTACGTGGAGGCTGGATTGGAAGAGTCACAGTCGCAGGCAGGTGTTAGATGGTGAGGGTCTGCACTAGGGCAATAGCAGAAGGTTTGGGAGAAGAGGGTGGACATCTCCGTCCTTTAGGGCTGCTCTAACAAAAATGCCAGAAAACTGGATGGCTTCAACAGCAAACATATATTTCTCAGTCCTGGATCCTGAGAAGTCCAAGATTAGGGTGCCAGCAGATTCAGGGTCTGGTGAATGCCTGCTTTCTCATTTACAGGCAGCTGGCTTCTTACTGTCCTCTCATGGCAGAGAGGGCAAGGGATCTCTGGAGTCCCATTTGTGAGGGCACGAATCCCATCTATGAGGGCCCCTCCTGAATGACCTAATCACCTCTTAGAAGCTTTAAATACCATCATGTTGGCACTAGGGTTTAACATGAATTTGGAGAGAGGACACACTCAATTGGTTTGTAGCAGTAGGTTTGAATGACATCTGGGAGATTGAGTCACCTTGAATTGCTGATTTTTCTCTAAGAGTGTGATGATGGTGTTGGTTGGTTTTTCAAGATAGAACTTAAAGGGGCATCTGGGTGGCTCAGTTAGTTAAGTGTCTGCCTCCGGCTCAGGTCATGATCCCAGGGTCCTGGGATGCAGCCCCACATTGGGCTCCCTGCTCATTGGGGAGCCGGCTTCTCCCTTTTCCTCTGCCTGTTGCTCCCCCTGCTTGTGCTCTTTTTCTGTCAAATAAATTAATAAAATCTTTAAAAAGGTAGAATTTAAAGGGAAGAAGTGTGTTTGAAAGGAGAGGGTGGGATGTTTCAGTTTTACACATGTGTCCTGTGCTTTGGGTTTATACCTTTAGCAAAGAATGTTGCTAAGATGAGCAGATATCTTTGTCAGGGAACATTTATTCATGGAGCACCTCCTTTTGCCAAACACTTCACATAGATTATCTCCTTTACTTCCCATCAGCTCTGTGATAAGATGGCACCATTATTCCCATTTCACAGGTGAGAAATCAGATTGAAAGCTTCAGTTTCTCTCCAAGGTCACACAACCAGTTGGTGGCAGTGTTAAGATTTGAACCCTTGTTGGTGACTCATAGCTCAAGATTTTTTAACAGCCCTGATACTCTGTCTCCCACTCAGCAGCGTGACAAGGACAAATTCGTTCCTACCCCCTCAGAGATTAGTGTTGAACAGACGCAAGGAATAAATATTTTATTTAGTGGATACTAGTTGGGAATCATTTTCTATGAAGACATGAAAGCAGTCTTCAAATACTTGGAAGTACTGTGGTTGGGGGAGGCAAAATGATCAAAGGATATGTATATTACAGTGAGGCATTTTTGGATATAATTTAAAGAAAGGATTTTCAGCATTTGGATATTGTCAGAAGGAGATGATCTGCCTCTGGCGGCAGTGAGTTCCAACTGGAGTTGTGCAGACTGGCTGGCTAGCTAGCCTCTTGTGATGAATAGAGGGGATTTATATATTAGATAGGAGTTGGGAAGTGCTTGAGACCTTTCTCACCTAATGATTTTAACATGGTGGGCATAGGTAGTCATTTGCCAGTCAAATGTGATAACAACTAATGAAATAGGTAAATCACTATCTTTGCTTAATTCGGGGACCTTTTAAAAATATGTGAAGTAACAGTTGTACTTCCTTTTTTTTTTTTTTAAGATTTTATTTATTTATTTGAGAGAGAATGAGTGAGAGGGAGCATGAGAGAGGAGAAGGTCAGAGGGAGAAGCAGACTCCCCGAGGAGCTGGGAGCCTGATGCGGGACTCGATCCTGGAAGTCTGGGATCATGACCTGAGCTGAAGGCAGTTGCTCAACCAACTGAGCCACCCAGGTGCCCCAATTGGGGACCTTTTAATTCTTTCTTTAATTGAATGTTTTTACTGAGTTCTAAATTACATACCATAAAATTAGCCCTTTTAAAGTGTAAAATTGAGGGCACCCAATTTTGGTTCGTTGGTTAAGCATCTGCCTTTGTGCTTAGGCCATACTGGGCTCTCTGCTCAACCGGGAGAGCAGACCTCTCCCTCTCCCTCTGCCTGTCACTCCCCCTACTTGTGCTTTCTCTCTCTCTGTCAAATAAATAAATAAAATTAAAAAAAAAAAGGTGTAAAATTCTGTGGTTTTTAGTATATTCACAAGGTTGTGCAGTCATCACTACTAGTTAATTCCAGGCCATTTCATCACCCGCAGAAGAAACTCCATACCCATTGTACTAGTTAATTCCAGAATATTTTATCACCCACAGAAGAAACTCCATCCCCATTAGTAGGCACTCTCTATTCCTCCTCTCCTCCCCTAAAGTCCTGACAACCCCTGATCTGGGATCTTTAACTCTTGGTTTTATTCTTCACAGCTCTCGTGGCATTGTCCTTCAGTGGGGCCATTGGTCTGACTTTTCTCATGCTGGGATGTGCCTTAGAGGATTATGGGTAAGTTATCATCTCAAAAAGAACCATTCTTGTTTTTGTGCCTTTGTCACCCTTAGTATGAGCGTTAGTAAGTTTGGTCCGTGTAGCACCAAGCTCTCACCAATGAGTCAGTGAAGTCCAGGTCCCTTCATGGGTCAGTTGTGTTTGTACAGAGAGAAAAGCTCTTTTTAAACTTGATGTATTCATTCAGTAAGCATGGACTGAGCACCTGTTCTGGACCAGCTGGGGATGCAAGAATGAAGAGATGCAGTCCTTTCCTCACGGAGCTCACAGTTCTAGGGGTGCCTGAGAGGCAGGCAGGCACCAGGTCCAGTTGATCGGTAGTGGAGTTGAGTACAAAGGACCCTGAGCACTTTGAGAAGGCATATTTGAGTCTTCTTGGTAGAGTTAGGGAGAGCTGCAGAGAAGCAGTGCTCTTTAAGCCAAGACGTGGTGCCTGAATAAGAGTTTGTGGGGCTGATGAGTTAGGGGAGGGCATTCTAGGCAGAGGGAACATTCAACAAAAATTTCTTTATTCAGCAGCTGTTGGTCGAGTGCTTACCATGTACCAGCCGCTATTACAGGACCGGAGGGTTAAGGAATAAGAACCAAGGCCCTGTTCTCTTAGAGTGTGTATTTCAGTGGGGGAGACAGACAATAAACAGATTGAAAAATGCCCATTCTATCAGTGGCAGAAATGTTATGAAAAATAAAGGATAAAGGGCACAAATGCCCTGGGGAGAGTGGTCAGGGCAGGCCTCTCAGAAAGGGTGCCGTGTGAGCAGAAATGTAAAGGAAATAAGGAAGTAGGCCATGCAGATAACTGGGGAAAGAGGACTTTGGGCAGCAGGAAAATCCTCTGGCAAGGCTCACAGACATGGAGCATATAGACTGTTGAGGAACCCACATGTGGTTCGTTATGGTACACAGACATGGAGCATATAGACTGTTGAGGAACCCACATGTGGTTCGTTATGGTAGAGCATGGAATACAACTGGGATGGGTAGAAGGAAGGGTTGGTCAAGGATGTAGAATCAGTCAATCTGTAAGACACTGTATGCCATGTAAAGGAGGTGAGATTTTGTCCTTCGGGCAGTAGGAGCTGGAAAAGTATCTCGAGAATAGATTTAGAGGGTGAGGGGGTTTATGTTTTAAGAAGGGCAGTCTGGCCCAAATGTGACATTGGGTAGCAAGGTGCTGACAGTGCAGTCAGGGCGATAGCCGGGCACTGCTCTCATCAGTCAAGCCAAATGTAGGGCCATGGCAGTAGCAATAGAAAGAAAGGAAAGAGAGAGAGAGATCCAGGTTGTCAGAACTAACAGGTTTTGTTAACTGATGTCAGGGTTCAACAAGGGGAAGGGGTTTGGGGATGCCCCCCAGGTGATTGGCCTGGGCAACTAACTGCACAGGAGGTGATGGAGCTAACTTAAATCATCTGGAGCAGGTCTGCAGGACATTGATGAGTTCAAATCTCCCCCCTGCCCCCAACCTCCGGGGCACCTAAGTGGCTCAGTTGGTTGGGTGTCTGCCTTCGACTCAGGTCAGGATCCCAGGATCCTGGGATGGAGCCCCACATCGGGTTTCCTGCTCATTGGGGGACCTGCTTCTCCCTCTCCCTCTGCTCCTCCACTGACTCATGCTCTCTTGCTCACTTGCTCTCTAATAAAAAAAATACAGTCTTTAAAAAAAACAAAACAAAAACCTCTCCTCCCAGTCCTGGCCAGCTATCACAGAAATTGTGTGTACATGAGAGGGAGCCAGTTGTAAGCAATAATTAACATTTGTCAAGAGTGTGTGTAACTATTACCTAAGTCTAGCTTTAAGGATATAAGTTATCCTCATTTCTAGCTGGGGAACCAAAGCCCAGAGTGGTTAAAGACTTAACCAAATCGCACAGCCTTAAGTGACTCATGTCCTGAATCTTTTGACCATTTTTCTGTAACCAACTCTAAATCCAGGTGTTCTAATTCTCTGTGATCTCTATAAGGTTAAATAAAAAAATGAGCTGTTACTGCTACAATGACAAAATTAGTCTTACACCTTAACGATGGTAACCCAGTATTATTGTCTATATTACAAGTCAGCAAACTGGCACACAGGCCAAACAATGCTTGATGGCTATTTTTGTAATTGATATTTTATCGGAACTCAGTGACACTTATTTGTGTACTATGTTTGGTTACTTTTATACTACAGGGACAGAGTATTTGAGAGAGAATACAACTTGCAGAGTCTAAAATGTTTACTCTTTGGTCTTTCTGGAAAATGTTTGCCAGTCTCTGGCCTACATGTTTTCTGAATAGTTAACATTTAATATTTAAATTTTGTGTATAAACAAGGTTGCTTCTATATTAACAGTTCTTGTAGTTGAATATTGATGGCTTACTGTGAACAGGAATGTGGTCTCCTGCGTTGTTTTACAGAAAACTCTCCCTGTGTTCTAGGAAGAATTAAGAGCTCGTGGCTGTGGGCATGTCAGGTCATAGCAGGGTCTAATCCAGACCTATTCTCCTCTCTGTATCTCCATTTCCTCACTGGTAAAACAAGGACTTTGAAGTAGAGAATCTCTAAAGGCCCATTCACCAATATTATTTGATGATTCTTGAAACATACAAAAATCCCTATAATATGAAATTAGGATTTAGAACTCAGTGTTTCCATCCTGAGTTCTATTGATAAAGGGCCCTTTCCCTTGCTTTCTGGTTACCATCCTGCACTCCTAAATCTGTGGCCGAAATAAGCTTTCATCACAGTGTAGCTTTGCCACAACTTCTGCTTATAGGTGCTGGCTATCAGGGTGGATTTGTATTGTGCTATGTATTTCTGTGATGTAGATATATAAATGTGAAGAGAGACTGCTTTTTTCTGTTAAGGAATGAAGTATATAAACATCTACCTGTTGGAGAAACGTATTTTTGAAGTAGTTATAGAGAAAATGTAATGGAAAAGCAGATGGCAGTTTTTAAATAATGTAAAACATTATATTATTATTGTTACCTCTGATAGTAAAGACTGTCTAAAATTTTTGTGAGTAAGCATATCTATTTTTATAACTTTCATACTTAAAATTTTGTTTATTCAGTAAGTATTAACAGAATGCCTCATTCTAGGTCATAGAGATAAATGGTGATTAAGACAAATTAGAATCTTGTTCTCATAACAAGGACATATCAAATAGGGATAAGTGCTGTGCAAAAAGTTAAGGAGGCAATGTGCTTAAGTATAACTTGAAGTATTTAAAATGGATGGTCCATTTTATTTCATGTAGCATAATGTCCTCTGTGTCCACCCATATCATCACAAATGCAAGATCTCATTCTTTTTTATGGCTGAGTAATATTCCTGTGTGTGTGTGTGTGTGTGTGTGTGTGTGTCCCATATCTTCTTTATCCTTTTCATCTATTGATGGACTTCTGGTTATTTCTATATCCTGGCTATTGTAAATAATGTTGCAATGAATATAGATATGCATGTATCTTTTTCAAATCAGTGTTTTTTTCTTTTCTTCGAGTAAATACCCAGTAGTGGAATTACTGGGTCATATGGTAACTCTAGGTTTTTTGGTTTTTGTTTTTTGTTTTTTTTTTTTTTTTTTTTTTTTTTGAGGAAACTCCATACTGTTTTCCACAGTGGTTGCATCCATTTGCATTCCTATCAGCAGTGCACAAGGGTTCCCTTTTCTCTACATACTTGGCACTTCTTGTTACATCTTGTCTTTTTGATACTAGCCATTCTGACAGGTATAAGATAATATCTCATTGTGGTTTTGATTTGCATTTTTCTGATGTTGAGTGATGTTAAGCATCTTTTCATGTGTCTGTTGAAGAAGCCATCTGTATTTCTTCTTTGGGAAAAATATCTGTTCAGGTCCTCTGCCCTTTTAAAATTGGATCGCTTGGGGTTTTTTTGGTGTTGAGTTGCATAAGTTCTTTATATGTTTAGTATATTAACATCTTACCGGATGTATCATTTGCAGATATCTTCTCCCATTCAGTAGGTTACCTTTTCATTTTATTAATGGTTTCCTTCACTGTGCAAAGGCTTTTTATTTTAATGTAGTCCCAGTAGCTTTTGTTTCCCTTGCCTGTGGAGACTTCCCTAGGAAAGTGTTGCTAAGGCTGATGTCAGAGATTATTGCCAATGTGGTGTTCTAGGAGTTTTATGGTTTCAGGTCTCACTTTTAGGTCTTTAATCCATTTTGAGTTTATTTTTATATATGATATAAGGAAGTGGTCCCATTTCATTCATTTGCATTAGCTGTTCCACCATTTATTGAAGAGAACAAATTGATGGTTGGGTTGGGAGGTGGAGGGATGGGCAGAATGGGTGAAGGGCAATGGTAGATGCAGGCTTCCATTTATGGAATGAATAAGTCACCGGGTTAAAAGGCACAGCGTAGGGAATATAGTCAGTGGTATCGTAATAGCAATGTATGGAGACAGGTAGTAGCTACACTTGTGAACATAGCGTGGTGTATAGACTTGTTGAATCACTGTGTTATATACCCGAAAACTAATGTAACATTGTGTGTCAATGATACCTCAATAAAAAAATGGAAGAAAGTAAGTTGAAATGGTCAGGGAGACCATTTGTAAGTAAGTTGAAATGGTCAGGGAGAGCCACCTTTAGAAGAAGGCCTCTCAGTTTAGATTACATAAGAAGGAACCAGCCAATGAGAAGAGGGGGAGGTGAGCATTCTAAGCAGAAGACATGGTTAGTACAGAAACCTTAATACAGGGATGAGCTCAGAGTGTTTAAGGAACAGAAAAAAGGCTAGTGTGGCTGCTGAGTGAATGAAGAGAAGATGGCACAAAATGAAGGGATCATATAAAGCTTTGTAGGCCAGGGCAAGGAATCTGGGTTTTCTTAAGCCATTGAAGGGTTTCCAACATGCATATACTCAGAAGATCTCTACTGAATTAGTACATTGAAGGTACTGTGCTGTGTTCTCTAGGGAAAACAAAGATGACTGGGTGAAGTCATCTGCACTAAGTGAAGACTGTCTTTAAGAAAGTACAGCTCAGGGGAGCCTGGGTGGCTCAGTGGGTTAAGCCTCTGCCTTTGGTTCAGGTCATGATTTCAGGGTCCTGGGATCGAGCCCCGCATCAGGCTCCCTTCCCCCCTCTCTCTGCCTGCCTCTCTGCCTACTTGTGATTTTTCTCTCTGTCAAATAAATAAATAAAATCTTTAAAAAAAAAAATAAAAGAAAGAAATAACAGCTCAGGGGGTGCCTGGGTAGCTCAGTCCTGAGGTCAGGTGCTTGGGGCACAGGAACCTGCTTCTCCCTCTGCCTGCCTCTCCCCATGCTTGTGCTCTCTGTCAAATAAATAAATAAAAGCTTTTTAAAAAAATTACAGTTCAGGAAGCTCAGTAATAACAGAAAACTACTAATAAAGATTCTAGGTTACACATTGTATAGTTGCTTTCTTAACACCATGTAAACTACTTATTAAAGGACTAATAATTTTTATCATTATATCTTTTTTGTTCCTGGTATAAATTATCTCATGTACGAGTACTGACAATTAAATGAATGATTGTTTGGCCCAGACATTGAAGTTAATTCTGACTTTGAAATGGCAGAGTGTCTTTAAAATGTAACCGTAACTTTTCTTTTTGCGTTTCTTCTGGGTCCACCTGACAGCGTTTACTGGCCCTTGTTTGTCCTGATATTTCACGTCATCTCTCCCATCCCCCATTTCATTGCCAAAAGAGCAACTTATGACTCCGACGCCACAAGTAGTGCCTGCCGGGAACTGGCATATTTTTTTACTACTGGAATTGTTGTCTCTGCCTTTGGATTTCCTGTTATTCTTGCCCGTGTGTCCGTGGTAAGTTTTGTCTCCTGTTGTTTTGCCTGGATGTTGCTGAGTTTACATCAAATACGTGTGTCCAGAAAATCAATTTCATTTCCAGGGCTGAGGCTTAAGACTCAAATCCATACGTGTGTTTAGTTGCGCTCTTCCATTTTAGATCTCCCTATCAGTGTCTTGGCCTTGTTTTCAGAATGCTTTGTTTCTCTCACAACTTGTAGCCAGACCATGTGATTTTCTTGCCTTTTTGACTTTAAGCTATTTTCCAGAATTGTGCTTAAGTCCTTGCTGCTTAGGGCGATCCACTGAGACTAGGATAGCAATGCTCTTTGGTTCCAAAGTGAATGTCATCTCAGATTCTTCTCCAGTAAATATGATCATGGACACAATTTTCAACCCAATACATTTGGCATATTTTGAGGTCCACTGTGGCCTCTAGAAGATATAGTGATAAGATGACATCTTCACATCTAATACGGAATTTTTCTTTTTGTCTCCAAAACACACACTGTGGGTATAATTTGTTCACTTGGACGTTCAGTGCCTTTCATCCTACTTGCTTTTATTCCCACTCGCTACATACTGTTTCAATTTCATGAAACTGTTATTTGGGGCACTAGATTTCTTACTTGGGGCATTGAATCTTTGGAACATCTGCTATTTGTAAGATACCAGGAATAAGAGCCAGATACTGTCTCTGTTCCAGAAAGCACAGAAACTAGCCTGATGGGTAAGTACACTATAAATGTATTATGTATGATAATTGAAACATGATCACAACACCATAGGAGCACCAGGAAGAAATTCCAACTGGCATTTGATGTAGGCCTCTGAGGATAAATAAGGTTTTGATTAGAGTAGGGAAGGCTGTTATATGGAACGGCCCCCAAGTGTGAAAAGGCACTATGTGGTATAACGAACAGTTCAGTATAATGGAGCCAAAGGATGTGGTTGAGATCAAGGCCACGAAGGCTGGTGAAGCCCAGTTGGGCAAGCTCTCGAGTGCCATGCCAGTTTGCACTCTATCTAGATAATGGGGAAGCTTTGAAGGTTTTCGAGTGCAAAATCATCACGACTTTATTCTTTGTGTACCTTAGACCAGTGCTGCTTCTGTTTGGCTATAAGGATTTCTGTTTTATGCATCATGTTTTATGAAGAACCCCTTTCATTGACATTTTCTTTCTACTGGTTAAATTAAAACAAAGAATGCCCACTAGAGGGTACTCTCATCCCCTCCTGTGCCTCCATAGTACCATCTGCCACGCTGGAAAGCTGTTTTCATTTGTATGCAGATTATTATTTAAAGCTTAAAAAAGAAACAGACCAATCCATAACTCTCCAGTTCCTATTTTCCTGAAAGAAGGCAATGGGTATAGAACTTTTAGTACCCTATATTATAATTGGACCCTTTGTGTTCCGGCTGCTTGTATTTTACTTAAGGTAATCATTGTCTACTGAAGACAAGTTGAGAAATATGTCTAATGGGGAAAATGATAAGGATGATACAGACTTAATTATCAAGCCTCACTAAGTAATTAGGCTAATTACTGAATAGTTCACTGTCTCCTGCCTGTTACATTATTAAGCCTTTTAGCGGTTTTATGTGATATTTCATTGGATAATTCTAATGCAGAAAATAAGAGAGACTTTCAAAGAGTGCAATATGAAAAAAGTAAAGATTTAATCCTCTTTTCTTGTGTTTCAGATCAAATGGGGAGCCTGTGGCCTTGTGCTGGCAGGCAATGCAGTCATTTTCCTTACAATTCAAGGTTTTTTCCTTGTATTTGGAAGAGGAGATGATTTTAGCTGGGAGCAGTGGTAGCACTTTATTCTGATAAAATGCATTTTATTTCTTAGAAGTCATATTATATGTATTTGTTGCACATATGGCCTTTTACTATGAAATCTCATATGCTGATTTTTTTATGCCTTTATATCATTTTCACTGTAAGAAGGACTACATGAGAAAAAGATTGGTTTTATTTCCAGCCAGCAGCGCTCTTCATTTACTCAAGTTGAATTAGGTTATTTGTTTGGCTGTTCATATAGTCAAGGTGCTCTCAGAAAATACATGAACACAGTCTTGTAGATGGCTGCTCACTCGTGCAAGGCACCTTTTACCCAGGGATGTGCGTGGTGGGCAGAAAACACTGGAGCGCGAGTCTCCTTCTGCCCAGGATTCCCAAGATGTACTTGTGGCCCAGAGAGACAGAGACGGAGGGAGCTCCCTCTTTGTGTTATAGATCCTTGCTTCTCAAAGTGCCGTCGGTTGGGTCCGTACAGCACCTGCCTCTCCTAGGAGCCAGCATGTACAGAATCAGATGCCCCACCAGGGACCCAGTGCGTTTTGGATGAGATCCCAAGTGAATTACGTGCACATGGAAGTGGGATCAGTGCCGTCACAGAGGGATAATTATCACATCTGGTGCCCTTGTCTTCACTTTGGCTGAACCACTTAACCTCTCTGGGTGTTAGCAGCTCATTTGTAAAAACTGTTTCTCCTGCCTTCATGTTGAGGCCTATCCCAGAGTCTGTGGGTATTTGTGAAATGTCCAAACTGATACTGTCGTTCCTCACTTTTGCGGAATTGTTCGCAGCCGGGAGCGCTGGTGTCTTCACACCATCTGAAGTGCAGTGGCTGTTTGCCGGGTGCTGGGGGAACAGAATCACCCCAGAGCCACACTGGGACGCCCCGAGGGAGGCCAGGTTGGAACTAGTCCCTGCATCAGCAGGGTGGGCAAAAGCAGATAGATAATACTGTTGCATTTCCCTTAATAACCACACGCCTCTCCCCCACTGCTCTGTGGTGCTCTCTGCCTCCCCCCCACCAAACACACACACTCAGTGTTTCTGACTTGCCCTGACCTCCTCCTGGCTCTGCCTCTTCCTCTCCACGGAGCCAAGTAAGCAGGCAGAGAGTGAGCTGCTTATTTTCTTCACATGTTGATGTACTTAACTGTCTTTCTCACCTCATAGGTCTTTTTATTTATATAATACATACACAAAACACCTTATGCCACTTGAAATGAATCATTGGGAATCCGTGTCATGCTGGCTCCTCTAATCAGCTTTTCTTGCTCAACTTTTTGTCCAAGGTCTATTGAGAAAGGGAAATACAGGAACTAGAAGTATTTGGTGAGAATATAATGACTTCAAAGCATTGTTAATGTGTGATAACTGACATACGTTTAAAACACTGAAATTTTGGTGAAGTTTGGAATCGGAGGAATTAGTATATATTTTCAGATTCTGGAGTGATCTGGGACCAGGAGAAGAGAGTGGTGATACCTAAAAGGACAGCGTGCAGTTATAGTCTGGGCTCGTGCATGATTTTATGTTTTCCAAGTTCTATGTACATGCAGAATTATGATGTTACTTCCAACATTTATACTAGAAGAATGATACAGACACTTTATAATTTTAACCAGCATTTTTAATAACACTTACTTGCACTTACTTTATTATAATAAATCTCTTTTAACACAAAAGAAAGTTTAATTTCAAGTCTTTATTCTGATGTAGCCTTGCTTAAAAGATAGAAAAGTGAGAATCTCTTCGTGTTCAGAAATGGGCAGTTTGAGCAATAATCTATCTGCCATATAGTAATAGCAATACATTTTAAGATACCATTTTGAATGTCTTGTTGGCTTGTAATAGTATTTCTTTTCCAGTAGTGGAAATAGTGTTTAATTTATACTCTCCTTTTGCAAAAGCGTCTTTATTACCTATACATATTTCAAATAACCAAGGTAGCCTTAATATGTAGCCTTAAAGCATTGCCTCTTGATTGTATTTCCAGATTGATGTAAAGTACTTGGGTAGAGAATGTTTGTAACTATTCCCTAATAGTAGAATGGGCTCATTGAAGTGATAGACTGTTAAATTTGCTCTGTGTCTGAAAATGAACATTTATTCTTAGTGCTTAAGTGTCAAGTAATAAATGCTGATAGGAAGTATTGCTGTGTATAAATGTACAAGTTTCTTTTGATGACACAGATGTTGGGCGTTTTTTTTTCCTTAGAAAAGGTTTATTTATTTTTTTTTTCTGTACACCTTAGAAAATATTTTGGAGATTCAGAGCACATTGATGACATTCTAAAACCGAGAATACACATAAAGAATTGCTCACAAGTAAGTAATCTTGTGAAGGGATTCTCTATCGTGTTCCCGACAACTGGCTTACAGCAGGACTTTGGAACGCTTTGCCACGGGAAGTGGGAGATGGGTGATTGGGTCCCCAGGCCAGGCCTTCTGAGGCAGGCTAACTCCTTGTGTTGTTGACTTCTAATGCTCAGGGTACCTGCCTGAATTTCGGGGCTCAGAAACAGGGTAGCTTGAACAGGGTGGAGAAAGGAAAGTTTCAATTTCCACCTCTTTTCCTAAGAACAAAGGTCTTTCTTCCATTTTTGCAGCACTTCCCATCCTCTAATACCCTTGGGGTCCAGGTACTTTCCTCTAAGTTTTCTGGCCTCCTCTCCTGATGTGGGGCCTTCCTCCCAGCCTGACCTACATGCTGGCCTCCCCCAATGTCCAGATCACCCACCTCTCTGCTCCTACCCTGTCAGTTGTCTTCGTGTGGCTGATAGTGTGTGGTGCTGGTCAGACTCCTTCCCAGAAGAAAAGGATGACTTGTGCTCATCTCCCCCCCTCCCCTGGAACTCTTTCCAGTCCCCGCAGCACCCCTAGCAGCCTGTACTTTCCAAGCTGTGCTGCAGCTGCGTTTTTACAAGGGAGTGCCTTGGAACCCAATGGCTCATTCACAGAAAATGGCAGAGTTTCAAAGTAAAGTGGAAAATGCATTCCAGCAGTTTATAGAAGGAGCATAATATTTGGGTTAGGGGCAACCCTCTCATCTCTCATCCCTTCCTCTGGGTGAGTTCTCAGCTGGTTGTACTTTTCATGGTTGTTTCTTTTCCTCTACTTAGGGACCCACAGATTTTTCTTAGAGTCCTCAAGAAGTCTTTGCCTCTGAGGTATTCCCTTGATGAAGACTGTTCTAGAGGCTGAAACATTTCATTAAGTTAATAACATTCCTAATGCTCTCAGGGAAATGCTTAGGAGATGTCACAAAAATGTGCCCTTCTCCAAGCTGGCAAAAAATTCAGATTTTGCACCATAACTTAACCAGATTTTTATGAGGATGCTAGCATTTTCCAAGTATAGTAATTAGTTCACAACTGGGAACTGTTATTTCTGTAAATGGATATAAGTTGTGTGTTTTAAGTGTTTTTTTCCCCATGCTGCCGTATGAAGTACCTTATTTGCAAAAATCCCAGTGTGTAATAGCTCAAGAATTACAACCTGCTTTGTGGTGGCCGTGCTTCTGGAATAGAGCCAGCGAAACCCGAACATGATGTGAAAGATCTCCAAGACTGCTTTAGAAGGAATTATATATGTATGATGAGGATGATTACTTTTTAAATAAAACATGTCATTTATACTTTAACAAAGACTTTTATGTATGTTATTAAACTAAAACGTTCAGTTTAAGCAGATTTATTTCCCCAGTGTTTTTGTCTGGATAATCTTAATGTGACTGTGACCAGTTTTGATCCTGTACTTACTGTGGTTGAAGAGAAGCAGTCCAGGGATATGGGCAGACTGGAAGGAATCCAGTTCCCAATTAACACTCCTGTGGGTTGAGAGTGGTATCGGGCCATAGTTCATCAATGATGGCTGTATTGGAAAAGGGAGAAAACTCAACAGTTTAAAAAACTGCTGTACATACTCTAAAAAGTCTTTTTAAAAAAATTAACATATAATGTATTTGTTTCAGGGGTCCAGGTCTGTGATTCATTGGTCTTACACAATTCACAGTGCTCAACAGAGCATATACCCTCTCCAGTGTCCATCAGCCAGCCACCTCCCCTCTGGCAACCCTCAGTTTGTTTCCTGAGAAACTTAAGAGTCTCTTACGGTTTGTCTCCCTCTCTGGTTTTATCTTGTTTCATTTTTCTTCTATCTTCTCCTATGATCCTCTGCCTTGTTTCTCAAATTCTCCATATCAGTGAGATCATATGAGAATTGTCTTTCTCCAATTGACTTATTTCACTTAGCATAATACCCTCTAGTTCCATCCACGTTGTTGCAAATGGCAAGATTTGGGGTTTTTTTGATGGCTACATAATATTCCATTGTATGTATATACCACATCTTGGTTTACCCATTCATCTGTTGTTGGGCATCTAGGCTCTTTCCATAGTTTGGCTATTGTGGACATTGCTACTATAAACTTTTGGATCACTATGTTTGTATCTTTAGGGTAAATACCCAGCAGTGCAATTGCTGGTTGTAGGGTAGCTCTGTTTTCAATAAAGAGTCTTTCTGTGCACTACAGAAGAGAACAAACTGATATAAAATACTACTTAACGAGTAATGTGCCCTCCTCATGCATGAAACATTTGGGGAAGATCTGCTGTCTTACGGGTAGATTTAGGTAGCGGGATTACAAAGAAACTGAGCTATTTCTTTGTATTATCCAGCTAAGTGTAAAGTTAAAGTTTTAGTAGAAATTTGGTAATATCAACATAACCATAAAATGTCCAAAAGAAAAAACAGTTCCCAAGGAAACTTCTCTGGTCCAAGGGTTTATACATACGCATTTTCCTGTAGAAAGCACACTGGGTGCATTGAGATTCCCCCCTGGGGCTGAGAATGGGTGTACCTGGAGAGATCAGACACCTGATATTTAAACAGCATCTCCTGTTTTGAGATTTAAAACATTGATAACAACAAACTTTCCTATGTTTTTTTTTTAGCTAAATGTGAATAAAAAAGTCTTGTCCACTCATCATAATTGGGAAGTTATTTCCTCCTTTGTGCTTCCTCAAGCGGTTCTTACAAATTTCGGCTAAAGTTACCCATTTCTTGTTTTTGCAGAAAGTAGTAGTAAACAAATGTCTGGGTTTTTTGTTGTTGTTATTGTTTGTTTTTTTAAGAACTAAACTTTTTGAAGAATTTATATTGCAGGACTTTCCCTACATTTTTTAAAAAGTCCTAACTTTGTAGAAAATGAATTCCAATTCTGTTTAACTTCCCCCTAGTCACCAGGCATAGGGCAGAATTACTGGGGCAGAATTACTAGATGACCATTTTGAAACAATTATTCATGTTCAGTAGGGGGCATATAGACAAAGTGGTCCTAATCTTGAGATCGCATATTTGGAGAACAGACTTGAAGTCTGCACAGTATTTGTTTATTGTTGATGATCTTGTAATCACAACTGGATAACCATAGCTGTTTCACACACTTTCAAATTAATTTGTAGAGATTATTAAATCAAAAGTTGTGCCTTTATTTTTTTTTATCCTCAGCATAACTCTAAACCATCAGTTCAACCTTAGCTGGATAATTATTTTACTTAATAATTCAAAGCATTAACGCACCTATGTCTCTGCAGTTGAGAAACACAGTTTATCACCATATTCTGTATCAGCATTTATCTCCTCATTTTCTATAGCTTAGCGGTAAGGGGAAGGTGAAGGTTGTGGGGCAGATACACAGGCTGTCTGAAGATGGGACCGTAAGACGCATCAGTGAGAGATGAATGCAAGGTGTCAGTCCCATAAAGCATTTTTGAGGACTAATTAGTGGCAGGAGAAGCTGCAGGATTAATATACTTCTCACAAATTTAATTTGAAGTTTAGTTAATAGAAAAAATATCTATGTATCATATGTTAAGGAGTAAACTTCATTTATTCAACAAAAACCTATCCTCTGTGTCTGAACTCACTGACTTGGTGATATCATGCTGTGTTGTGGCTTTAAATACCTTTTGTAGGCAGCTGACACGTTTTTATCAACAGCCCGGACATCTCTAAATCCCAGAGTTGTATATCCAACTGCCAACATAATCTCTCCACTCGGATGCCTAATTGGCATCTCAAACTCAGCATGTCCCCGATCAAGCTACTGATGCTCTGGTTCCCATTTCTCAGAACAAAGGACTTGGAAGTGTTTCAGAACTTATTATTGCACGCCCCCCCCCCCGCCCCATGCAGTCCATCAGGAAATCTTGTCACTTTAGGCCTCAAAATGTGTCCAGTATCAAAGCCTTTCTCCTACTGCCGCTGCTGGCAGTATGGTTCCAGGACACTAGCCTGTCTTGCCTGGATTCTTGGACTCACTCCTCACTGCTTGTTTTCCTGCCTCTTTTCTCCCACAGATGACTCTCAGCACAGCAGTCAGGGTGAGCCTGGGAAATGTTAAATCAGATCCTGTTACTCCTCTGCCCCAGTGACTTTCCATGTCACTTTAATAATACAAAGACACAATCCAGTTTTAAAAAGTGACCAAAGGATCTGAATAGGCATTTCTCCAAAGATATGCCAGTGGCTAATGGATGCATGAAAAAATTGCTCGACATCATGAGACTTCAGAAATGCAAATCAAAACCACTATGAGAGAAGATACCATGTCACCTTTCCCTAGGATGGCTGAAATAAGAAGACACATAATAACAAGTATTAGCAAAGAGAGGGAAAAATTGGAGCCTGCATAAATTGTTGATGGGAATGTAAAACAGTAAGCACTGTGGAAGAGGAAGCAGTTCTTCAAAATGTTAAATATTGAGTTATCATATGACAGCAATTTCATTTTCCTAGGTATATAGCCAAGAGATGAAAGCGTACATCACAGAAAAAGTTGTACACAAATGTTCATAGCAGTACTATTCATAATAGCCAAAAAAGTGGAAACAATCCAATGTCCATCAACTGAGAAGTGGATAAAGTGGTGTATCCATATAACGGAATATTTTTCGGCCATAAAAATAGGTGAAATACTGATACACAGATGGATGAACCTTGAAAACATTGTGTTAAGTGAAAAAAAAAGCCAATCACAAAAACCCACATACTGGATAATTCCATTTATCTGAAATGTCCAGAATTAACAAATCCATAGAAACAAAGTTTAGGTATGTGGTCGCCAGTGGCCAAGGGAAGGGGAAATGAGGAATGACTGTAATGGGCACAGAGATTTTTTAAATTTTTAAAATTTTTTTATTTTTTAAAAGATTTTATTTATTAATTTGACAGAAATCACAAGTAGATGGAGAGGCAGCCAGAGAGAGAGAGATAGGGAAGCAGGCTCCCTCCTGAGCGGAGAGCCCGATGCGGGACTCGATCCCAGGACCCTGAGATCATAACCTGAGCTGAAGGCAGCAGCTTAACCCACTGAGCCACCCAGGTGCCCGGGCACAGAGATCTTGAAGATACTTTAAAGATATCGAAAGCTGTTAGACTACAGATTTTAAAAGGGTGAATTGTATAGTTTGTGAATTCCATCTCAATAAAAAAAATAATCAAAAAAAACAAAGTCAAACAAAAATATGTAGGAACAGGGTGCCTGGGGGGCTCAGTGGGTTAAAGCCTCTGCCTTTGGCTCAGGTCATGATCCCAGGGTCCTGGGATGGAGCCCCACATCGGGCTCTCTGCTCAGCAGGGAGCCTGCTTCCCCCTCTCTCTCTGCCTGCTTCTCTGCCTACTTGTGATCTCTGTCTGTCAAATAAATAAAATCTTAAAAAAAAAAAATGTAGGGACAACCTAAATGTCTCATCAGCTGATAACTGTGGTACAAATGTGGCATGGGTGATGAAGTGGTTGTAAGTTGATTGTGGTGATGTTTGCAAAACTCTGGAACTAAAGTCCATTGAATTGTGTGCTTTAAATGGGTGGATTTTATGGTATGTGAATTATATCACAGTACATTTGCAAAATATAATGAATGAATGAACTCTCTGAACTACAAAAAACATGTATCAGTTATTCTCTGGCTTTGTGGGGGAAATATCTTTAGGAATCCAGCCAATACCAAAATAATTCAACTTATGAAGGGGGGTTTAATTTAAACTTGTATTGTCATTTTTCTAGATTTTGTAGATTAAAAAGAAAGATTTTATTTATTTAAGAGAGTAGATAGCACGAGCGGGGGGAGGGGCAGAGGGAAAGGGAGAGAATCCCAAGTAGACTTCTTACTGAGCTTGGAGCCCAATGCAGGGCTCCATTCCAGGACCCTGAGATTATGACCTGAGCAGAAATCAAGAGTCAGATGCTTAACTGACTGAGCCATCCAGGTACCCCTAGATTTTGTAGATTTGTCTTTTCAGGTTTTTTAACTTTGAAATTGAAAAAATTTATTTTAAAAACACTTTTTTGAGGAGGACCCAAAATTGTATAAATCTCAGACCCCACAAATCTTTGGATGTGCCCGGTCATAACAGTGATCAAAACAGACAAAAATTACTTATCATTCAGAGCTTTTATTTTAGTGGAAGAAGAAAAATTAAAAAAAAAAACATATAAATAAGTATATGGTAAGTGCTTTTGGGGAACTTGATCAAAAAAGACATGACTGCAGTTGACCCATGAGCTGAATCTGGGTTCTCAGAGGCTCCTTACTTCCTCCCCTGTCATTGGGATATGGGTTCCACTTGCCTTTCCTGCTCTCAGAAGCTGCTCCAAGGACAGAGCCTTGAAATGGTGATGTGATGCAGAAAACACCTGCATGATATACATGACTGAGCCCAATTAGGGCCTCTTTATAAGCTTTTAAGGTGTGGAGGGTTGGTGCGGGGAATCCATTTTTCTGGCTGCTGCCTGAGACAAGCCTGCGTGTAAGTTCCCTTGGCTATTATTAAAATTGCCACCTACCAATCTGGAGTGGCCTGACCCTCTTTGGTCTTCCCTGGTCCTCTGCATAGCGGGGCTTGTTTCAGATTACACCAGGAAATCTGAGAGGGTCATGAACCTACAGGTGCCATGGTGGGGAAAATAAAGTAGGGCAGGGGGTTAAGTATGTGGGGCCTTGTGACTTTAGATAGGGTAGCATGTCTGATAGGCTTCCTCTTACAGAAGCCATTTGAGTACAGGCTCAAACAGGTGAGAAGGAGAGCAATGTAGATTTCAGAGGACAGGGCAATCTCCGTACACATCCTTATAAATAGTTCTGTCTGGTGTTTTTCCAGAAGAGCAAAGGTGGATAGAAGATTATATGTGTTTTTTTGTGAAGCCAAATCTCCTTAATTAACAGTTCTTGAGAATACTGTCCCCCTCAACCAAAATATGTGTTTTTATGTTTTAAAAAGTATTACTAATTCATTCAAGGAAAAAAAGAAAAAAAAACCAACCTCAGTGTTCTTTTAAGTGGAACACATATTTAAAAACTGGTGATATTGAATCCTTTTTTCCTCTCTCTTTTGTGAATTACTTACATTTCTTTTAGGGCATTTCTTTTTTTTATTGGTACATAAGAATTTTGTGCAAATTAAGAATTGAAGTATTTTATATATTATGCAATTTTTTTTTAGATTTTATTTATTTATTTGACAGACAGAGATCACAAGTAGGCAGAGAGCCACAGAAAGAGAGGAAGGGAAGCAGGCTCCCTGCTGAGCAGAGTGCCCTTTGTGGGGCTCGATCCCAGAACCCTGAGATCTTGACCAGAGCTACATGATTGCCCCTACATGATGTCTTATTAAAGGTGTCTTTTGGGGGCATCTGGGTGGCTCAGTGGGTTAAAGCCTCTGCTTTCGGCATAGGTCATGATCCAAGGGTCCTGGGATCGAGCCCCAAGTCGAGCTTTCTGCTCAGTGGGGAGCCTTGCTTCCTCCTCTCTCTCTGCCTGCCTCTCTGCCTACTTGTGATCTCTGTCTGTCAAATAAATAAATGAAATCTTAAAAAAAAAAGTGTCTTTTGTTGATTTTCAAGTCTGTCTCTTTCAAACCAGGGGGAAATTCTTAAGTTCTTCCTTTTCAGTTTGTTTTGGTTTGACATGACCCTTAAAAACATATACACTATGGAGTATTATGCCTCCATCAGAAAGGATGAATACCCAACTTTTGTAGCAACATGGACGGGACTATGCTGAGTGAAATAAGTCAAGCAGAGAGAGTCAATTATCATATGGTTTCACTTATTTGTGGAGCATAACAAATAGCATGGAGGACAAGGGGCGTTAGAGAGGAGTAGGGAATTTGGGTAAATTGGAAGGGGAGGTGAACCATGAGAGACTATGGACTCTGAAAAACAGTCTGAGGGGTTTGAAGTGGTGGGGGGGTGGGAGGTTGGGGTACCAGGTGGTGGGTATTATAGAGGGCATGGATTGCATGGAGCACTGGGTGTGGTGAAAAAATAATGAATATGTTTTTCTGAAAATAAATAAATTGGAAAAAAAAAAAAAAAACCATGAGAATAGTGTCCAAGCTGATAACGGAGTTACATTACCTCACAGGTAGACCTAATTCACATACCACACAATTCACGCATTTGAAGTGTGCAGCGCAATAGTTTTTAGTATGTACGCAGAGTTGTGCGATGGACAACACAATCAACTTTAGAACATTTTCATCACTCCAGATGAAATCTGTGTTCAATAGCATTCACTCATTTCCCCCCTCCTAACTGTCTCGGTTCTAAAAAAAAAAAAAGACCCACTAATCTGCCACTTTCTGTCTCTATGGATTTGCCTACTGGGGCCTTCTCATATAAATGGAACCATAAGGATGCCTGGGTGGCTCAGTTGGTTAAGTAGCTATTTTTAGCTCAGGTCTTGATCCCAGTCCCTCATTGGGCTCCTTGCTACTTGGGGAGCCTGCTTCTCTCTATGCCTGCGGCTCCCCCTACTTGTGATTGCTGTCTGTCTCTCTCTCTCTCTGATTAAAAAATAAATAAATAAATAAAATCTTAAAAAAAAAAAAAAAGAAATGGAATCATATAGGGTCTTCTGTGACTGGCTGCTTATACTTAGCATATTTTCTTTTTATTCTATTTTATTATTATTTATAGTTGGCATTTTTCTTTTTAAAAACATTTTTTAGGGGTGCCTGGGTGGCTTAGTGGGTTAAAGCCTCTGCCTTCGGCTCAGGTCATGATCCCAGGGTCCTGGGATCGAGCCCCGCATCGGGCTCTGCTCAGCAGGGAGCCTGTTTCCTCCTCTCTCTCTGCCAGCTTGTGATCTCTGTCAAATAAATAAATAAATAAATAAATATTTTTTATTCATTTATTTTTTACAAATAATTGTCAAATATTTAAGGTGAACAACATGATGTTTTGATAGACATACGCGTTGTGAAATGATTACCACATTCAAATTAGTTAACACATCCGCCGCCTCCCATAGTTATAATATTTTTGTGTGTATGTGGTGAGCACACTTGGGATTTATCCCATCTGTGAATTTCAAGTATACAATACATTATTATGAACTATAGTCACCAAGCCATACATTAGGTCTCCTAACCATATTCATCTTCTAACAGAAGCCTTGTACCCTTTGAGCAGCCTCTCTCCATTTCTTTCCCCTACGCTGCCACTCCTAGCCCCTGAGAATCACCATTCTACTCTGTTACGATGAGTCTGACTTCAAAAACAATTTTTTTTTTTAGATTCCACATGTAAGAGATAACCATATGGTATTTCCGTATGGTATTTGTCTTTCTCTGTCTAGCTTATTTTACTTATGTAACGTCCTCCAAGTTCAGGTTCAGCCGTGTTGTTGCAAATGGCAAGATTTCTTCCTTTCTTATGGCTGTATAATATTCCATTGCACATCTATATACTGTATCTTCTTGATCCACTCATCTATAGATGGACATTTAGGTTGTTTCCATATGTTGGGTACTCTGAATAAGGCTGCAATGAACATGGGAGTGTAGATGTCTCTTTGAGATACTGATTTTGTTTCCTTTGTGTATATACTCAAAAGTGGGATGGCCGGATTATCTGGTAGTTCTATTTTTGGTTTCTTCAAAAATTGAGATATCATTAAAATAGAACATCATGTTAGTTTAAGGTGTACAATGTATTAGTTTGATTCACTTATGTATTGCAATATAATTACCACTGTAGTATTAGCTAGCAACTTTCTCACACCTCATATAATTATTTCTTTCTTGTGGTGAGAACAATTAAGATCTAGTCTTTTAGCAATGTTGGAGTTTAATCTACAGTATTGTTGACAATTATCATTATGTTGTGCATTAGATATCTAGAAATATTTATCCACTAGTTGCAAGGTTGTGACCTTAAACATTTCTCCAATTCCCCCACCCCGAGCCCCTAGTAACCACCATCAACTCTCAGTTTTTATGAACTTAGCTTTTTTAGATTCTACATATAAGTAATATCAAAACAGTATTTGTATTTCTGTATCTGACTTATCTCAGCATGATGCTTTCTTTTTTTTTTATTTTTTTAAAATATTTTTATTTATTTATTTGACAGACAGAGATCACAAGTAGGCAGAGAGGCAGGCAGAGAGAGAGAGGGAAGCAGGCCCCCCGCTGAGCAGAGAGCCCGATGTGGGACTCGATCCCAGGACCCTGAGATCATGACCTGAGCCGAAGGCAGCGGCTTAACCCACTGAGCCACCCAGGCGCCCTCAGCATGATGCTTTCAAAGTCCATCCATGTTGTGGCAAATGGCAGAATTTCCTTCACAGCTGAATAATGGTCCATGGTAGGTAAGTGGATACCACATCTTCTTTAACCATTTATCCATTGATGAACGCTTATGTTGTTTCCATATCTTGGCTATTCTGAACAATGCTGTGATGAATGTGGTGTGCAAATATCTTTTTGGTATACTGATTTCAAATCCTTTGGATAAATACCCAGGAGTGGGGTTACTGGATTTTATGGCAGTTCAATTTTTAATTTTTTTGAGGAAATTCCATACTGTTTTCTGTAATGGCTGTACCATTTTACATAATCCCCAACAGTGTTATAAACATTCTCTTTTCTACACATTCCTGCCAACATTTGTTATCTCTTGTCTTTTTGATAAATAGCCATCCTAATAGGTATGAGGTAATAACCCCTTGTGGTTTTGGTTTGTTTTTCCCTGATGATGAATGATGTTGAGTATCTTTTCATGTATCTATGAGCCATTTGTATGTCTTCTTTGGCAAAATATCTACTTTTAAATTGGATTATTTACTTTTTGCTAGTATATTATATAATTCTTGATATATTTTGGATATTAACCGCTTATCAGACATATAGTTTGCAAATATTTTCTCCCATTTTGTAAGTTACTTTTTCAATTTATTGCTTCCTTTGCTGTGCAGAAGCTCTTTAATGTATCCACTTTTTTATCTTAGTGTTTGTTGCTTGGGCTTTTGGTGTCTGATCCAGGAAACCATTGCCAAGGCCCATGTTAAAGATCTTTTTCTGTATGTTTTCTTCTAGAAGTTTTATAATTTTAGACCTTACATTTAAGGTTTTGATCCATTTTGAGTTATTTTTTTTGTGAGTGGCGTAAGATAGGGATCTGATTTCTTGTGCTACCCTGGTGATATTTAAAAATACATGCTCCCTTACCTTCAGCACTGTTTTAAAAACAGACTGCTAGGGGTCATTCCTAATTAACTGTGAAAACTTCTCCTACAATTTCTATTTTGCCCTCTACTTTTCTTTTCACATTAGTCTGTGGATCTGTGTCTTCCTGAACAATGAGTCAGAAAGTGATTCTAGTGTTAAAAGTATGAATCTTAGAAATTTGGGTGCAACAATTATCTCCTGTGATGGTTAAGTTTATATATCACCTTGACTGGCCATGGGGTTCTCCGGTATTTGGTTTTTCTGAGTGTGTCTGTGGGGGGGTTTCTGGATGAGATTAACATGAGAATCAGTATTCCCTCCCCAGCGTGAGTGGGCCTTATCCAATCAGGCAGAATGTGACTAGTACAAAAAAGGCTGAGCAAAAGAGTATTCATTCTCTCTCTCTTCAAGTGAGGACATTGATTTTCTCCTGTCTTGAAACTTGGGCTTAGGCTAGAACTTATACCATTAATTCTCTTGGTTCTTGGAATTACAATTCTCCGGCATCTCCAGTTTGTTGACCACAAATTTTGGGACTTCTCAGCCTCCATGTTCATGTGAGCCAATTCCTTGTAATAAATCACCCCTCCCTCACCCCATTCTCAGTATATGGATGGATGGATAGATGGATGGATCAATGGATAGATAGATAGATACATAGATCTGTTGGTTCTGTTCTCTGGAAAACCCAGATTAATCTATTTTCATTTGTTTTCTTTTTTTTTTTTTTTTAAGATTTTATTTATTTGTCAGAGAGAGCGAGAGAGCCACAAGCCAGAGGAGTGGTGGGCAGAGGGAGAAGCATGCTCCTTGCTGATCAAGGAGCCCCCTGAGAAACTTATCCCAGGATTCTGGGATCATGACCTGAGCTGAAGGCAGATTTCTTTTTTTTTTTTTAAGATTATATTTATTTATTTGACAGAGAGAAATCACAAGTAGGCAGAGAGGCAGGCATAGAGAGAGGAAGAAGCAGGCTCCCCACTGAGCAGAGAGCCTGATGCGGGGCTCGATCTCAGGACCCTGAGCCACACAGGCGCCCCCTGAAGGCAGATTCTTAACCAACTGAGCCACTTAGGCATCCCAATCTAATTTTCTTGCTATTTTTTATATCAACTTCAATTCTTTGCCTCCCATCTCATTGGACTGATGGCAAACTCAACTCCAGTTTTTTTTAAATTGAAACTTAGGGCAGCATAGAGAACCCAGATCTTAAGGCGCAGGGCAAGTTTCTACCTCTCCAGCCATTGACCCTTATCCACCATGAGTCACTGTGGAGATACTCATTGCCTCCAGTTACATGATCTTCTTTAGGACCAGGGCTTTCTGCACCTTTAGGGCCACCAAGGTGCAAGGGCATCTATAATGAGGCTTTAAACCAGAAAGCTCCTTTCCCTTTCTGGTCTTTGTACCATCACAGAGTACTGTTAGGGATTCGGGCACGGGTCCTGCTTGCTGAGGGACTGACTTCACTATTGTTAAGATGTCAGTCTCCCCAAACTGATCTATAGATTCAGTACAGTCCCAATCAAAATCCCAACAAGATTTTTAGAGAAATTAATATAAACCCTGATTGCTAGACTTATTATACAGTTAGTTAGGACAATGTGATATTGGAGAAAGGGCATTCATGTGGATCAATGGAATAGCATCAAGGATTCAGAAATAGACCCACACATAGATGGTCAAAATGATTTTGGATTAAAAAAATTCTAAGCTAAGGAGACACAGAAGTGAATAGGACAAATTCTTTGCCCTCATTGAGCTTACCTTCAAATGGATAAGACAAATAACTAAATTTTTAAAGTTAACAAATACTTGAATAATAACTCTTAATTGTGAATAATGAAGAAATAAGTTGGGATAAAGGTATAGAGAATGACTTGCAGGATGGGCTACTTAAATAGGCTAGGTGGAGCAGATCATTGAGTGAAGGTGTAAATAAGAAGGAATAAACATGATATGACATATTTTTAGAATACAGAATTGTATAATTCTGGTTTTGTTGTTCACTCATCCTTTTAATAATTTTTTTGCTAAGCACCTATACTATGTGCCAGATAGTCTGTGTGGTGGGGATATAGTAGTGAACAAAACAGACAAAACCTCCACCTCCATGCAGCTTAGTGTTTCTGATAGGGAAGCAAGAAAATAAACTGTACAAATAAGTAAAATGTATGTTAAATGCTAGAGCAAAAATATAAAGGAAGGGATCAGTGTGGTGTATGTGAGTGTGCTTGTGGGTGTGGCCACAGTGATGCTCATTTAAGATACAATGGCCAGGAAAGGCTTACTTAGAAAGTAACATTTGAAGAAAGTGAAGAAGACGTGGCTATCGGGGTGGCAGTGGAGGAAGATGACCCAAGAAGAGGAAGAAGCAAATGCAAAGGTCCTGGAGTGGAACACACTTGGCTACCAAGGAACATTCAGGGGAAGAATGGAGGATGCATAGGGGTTAGATCCTGCAGGTCATTGACTTGCTTAGAGATGCAAAGCCAATCGAAGGATTTGAACAGGAGTCGCATGATATAACTTAGCTCTTGATGGGATTCCTGTGTTTCAATTAAAATTATTTTATAAAGAAGCAGAGAAGAAAAAAAAGAAAAACAAAACCCAACTTGCTTTTACAAATTAACTGTGTTTGTCTTTGAAAGAAGAGGGAAAGAGACCAACAAACCACAGAAAACATAAATAAATTCATTTTATTCAGGGACAGACGGCTAAAGCAATGACGGTGAATCACATAGTCATAGAATCAGTTATGTCCAAAGTACTCAGGAAATGGTTCCATCCCTAATTAATCATTCCACCTTGTTAAACTCTGGAAATAAATTTAGCTGGCAGTAGGTGGATTGAAATGAGTTTCGGTGAAAACATGTTTCCAATGAGGTTGGCAAAAAATGCTGTGTAAAACCAAAATAACCCAAACTATGTCTTAATAGTGTTGCGCTTGGTGAGCCACACCCCCAGCAGTGACCACTTGGTTGTCTGTCCCTGAGTCACGAAGACCAAGGATGTTAACATTTTCTGTGGCCGGAGGGGCTGGGTTGGTGAGGCGGGACAAGGTTGAAAAGCCCTGAAACATTCCGAGGCTTCGGTGCTACCGCCCTCTCGTGGCAGTTCCAGGCATTGACTTTGGTGTAATTTCATCATTTGCTGTCAGGACTCAACATTTGTTTAAGTTTCAACCATTAAAAAAAGGAAAATGACTTCTAAGTTCTAGCCCTTGGACTGCATTCACTTAATTAATTAAATGAACAGGGGGAAAGTTGCTATTTTATTGGCTAGCAGCATGATTCTTCCGAGGAGAAGACTGGTTTTTGTTTATTTAAGCTCTCAGGAGCCAGTTGAGTCCAGAGCTGGGGCCCCAGACCGGTAAAGGGGTTGAATTGCTTTGTACAATAAAGGAAGAGGGGTTTGGGCTTTGCATCAGAATGAGGAAGTGCTGGTGACTTTGGGGAGGGAGGAAATACTCTGGAGGAGGAGTCCAAGGAGGAAGGACCAAGAAATGCTGGCTGCAAGGGCCAGGACCTGAGACCCAAACAGTGCCCAGGAGATGTTCCTTTGAGGATGACATCCCAAGGACTTTTGAGAACACAGTCTCAATAAAAAAGCTTTCAGTTTATGGCTGGGCGGGGTTGATGCCCTCCTGGCTTCCCCTCTGCCACTCCCTCCCTGGCCCAGACTCTCCAGCCTGTGATGCACACTATTATTGGCCCTGGAGTTCTGGTCTATAGAGAAAAGGGAAGATTTGAGAACAGGGGAAAGATTGCTTGTTGAGGCTAATGTGAGCTAAGAGAGGAGGACAGGAGGCAGCTGTGTAAGTCACAGAATAAAGATGAAGAATTCAGAAAAAAAATGACAAAGAGATGAGTGAGAGAAATATAAGCCACCCCAAATGCCTCAGAAATGTTTGTTGGGGGAAGACCCTCCCACATGTGGGTTGAGAATCAAGCCAGTTTTGTCTTGTTTTGTTGTTAGAATTATAACATGGACAGAGAATTCCCCAAATGTTGGTCGACTTTGGGACACTGAAGTGATATGGTGATCCGGTTATATGGGTGTATTATTAGCTAGCACTTTGCTACCTGCAGGGATTTGGGACTGTGACTTGAAAGAAATTGTTATATGAAAAATATATTAAAATGTGGTGAAATTCTTAGCACCATGATTTGTAAGAGCTCATGCCTGGAAACAGTCCAAATGGCCATCAACTGTAGATAAATACGTTGTGGCATGTTTATGTGACAGAATGCTACACAACAGAGTGAATGGTCCATAGCCACATGGGAAGCTCTGAATGAATCTCACAAACAGAATGTGGAGGGAAAGAAACCAGATCCAAATGGGTACATATTGAATGATTTCATTTATAGACTGCAGAAAAATAGGCAAACTAACCCAAGTTTACTTACCCTGCGGCCTATGGTAACAGCAGGAGACCGGGAGTGGGGTGGTGGGGGGGGGTGGGGAGCTCTGGGAATACGGAAATGTTCTGTTTCCTGATAAGTGTTGGATACAGAGCAGTTTTAAGTTTGTGAAAGGTTACTAAGTTGTACACTTACAACATGTACACTTTTCTACGTGTATGTGTAAAGGAAACTTTGTTTCTCCTTAACTCTCACAGGACTACCATACTCTCAACACTTCCCACACCAACCAGTTCTGTGACACCAGCTGGGTGTCCTCCGATTTTTAGTCAATTCAGACACTGTCTACCTGCAACAACATCAGATCCCATAGGTTCAGGGCTCAGTCCCCTAAGGCTGCCCCGCCCCCCTTCCGTTGTCAGTCTCAAGTCCAGGTTTTTACCTCTGCTTCTGACAGATTGCCTAAAAATCAGGTGTTGCCATGACCCCTTCTTTGGGTTTAGTTGATGTGCTAGAGCAGGTCACAGAACTCGGGAAAACAGTTTACTGTCAGCTTATTGTAAGAGGGTATGATAAAGGATACAGATGAGCATCCAGATGGAAGAGATATGTAGGGCAAGGTGTGTGGAAAGAGGCATGGAGCCCCTGTGGCTTCCCCAAGGGCCACTCTCCCAGCACCTCCGTGTGCTGTCCAACTTGGAAACTCTCCAAACCCCATACTTTTGAAATTTTTATGAAGGCTTCATCACACAGCCATGAGGGATCATTAACGCCACTCCTAGCTTCTTCCCTCTCTGGAGAATGCGGGGGTGAGACTGAAATGCCAAGCTTTTCTACTCATACCTTAGTCTTTCTGGTGACCCACCCCCACCTAGGAGCCATCCAGGAGTCCACCAAAAGTCACCTCATTAGAACAAAAGACACTGCTCTCACCCAGGAAATTCCAAGGGATTTAGGAGCTCCTGGCAGGAAGCAGTGTCAAAGAGCAAATATCAGAACAAAAGATGCTCCTAGTGCTCTTACCACTTAGGAACTATTACAAGGGTCTAGAAACTCTGTGCCAGGAACCAAGCCAATATAGGTATTTTTTTCCTTTTATCTCACAGAGTGTTATACCTCAATAAAAAACAAACAAACAAACCAAATAGCAAACAAACACCTTAGGAATGCAAAGATCAAGTCAGGGTGCCAGGGGCATGCTAACATGATAGCAATAGTCCAATTCTGGTAACATGGCTCATTATGCTAACTTCTCTTCCTTACTCAAAATTTTACTACAGATATAAGTGCTGGAAAGACTGAAAAAGGGGAAAAAACCAAGTCATTATTTGCAGACTATTATGATGTACTTAGAAAATCTATAGATTATTCGAAAAAATGTTTATCAAGCTTAATAGGTACAGATCAATATAAAAAGCAATTGCTTTCCTATATACCAGTAAAAATTAATTAGAAATACATTTTTCTTTTTTTTTAAAGATTTATTCATTTATTTTTATTTATTTAAGATTTTATTTATTTATTTGACAGAGAGAGAAATCACAAGTTGGCAGGGAGGCAGGCAGAGGGAGAGGGGAAGCAGGCTCCCTGCTCAGCAGAGAGCCCGACGTGGGCCTCGATCCCAGGACCCTGAGATCATGACCTGAGCTGAAGGCAGAAGCTTAACCCAACGTGCCCAGATTTATTCATTTTAAAGAGAGAGTACACGCCCATGTGTGAGCATGTGAGTTGGGGAGGGGCAGAGGGAGAGAGAGAGAGAGAGAGAATCTCCAGGAGACCCCCTGTGAGCCACAGAGCCTGATGTGGCCTCATCTCACAACCCTCAAAGTGGGACGCCTAACGGACTGATCCAACCAGGCATCCCAGAAATACACTTTTCTAATGTATAGTACCTAGGATAATAGCTCTTACCAAAAAATGTGCAATGCCTTCTTAGGAAAAAACTTTGAAATTTTATTGCAGCACATATAACCATTAAATGAATAAAAAAGATATACTGTGTTTAACTATTAAGGGATTAAATAGTAAGCAGTTAATAAATATTGATATGTGATTAAGTGAAATAATCCTGGAAAGGGCCATATCTTAGTACTTTGCTTGGTATCTTTTCTTCACGTAGCACCAGAACAGTACCTGGCACACTGTAGGGACTCAAATACTGAAAGGATGGAAACAAAGGAAGGAGGGGAGAAGAAGAAAGGATGAATAACTTTACGTGGGAGGACTGGCATTGGGTCAAAAAATTATTAAACATTCTGAATTCTTTGTATCCTCTTACAATTTGTGGTTTGCTAACATCTACTTGCTTTATTGTGATCATGTGTGTTTGTACAGTCCCCTCTTGCTTACAAAGCTGGTTCATTTCATGCTTTCATGTAGTCCACGTAGCACTGTGAAAAATACAGCATTGTCACTGGGAAATCTGAATGTTCTCCAAGCCTTACATCAAAAATAACCTGGCTGTTACTACGACCCAAGTTTTCTGACATCAAGGGGAGTGACTTAGTACTCTACAAGTGCCAACATCAGTGGGCAATGAGTGGGTTATGGATTGCCGTCATAAAGGGACGTTTCTGAGAGTGGAAGTAGGTACCACTCATTATGATGGCACTACAGGTGTAAATTGGGCTGGCCCAGCTGCATGTGATACAGTCACCCTGACTGTGAATGAAAACAGAGTAGGAGCTAATCCTTTTCATGGGCAGCACATGTCCGAAGACCTTTACCAAGCTATGGAGACTGTACACGCTCCCCCTGGCTGTGTTTAATGAGTTTTTGATCAAAGTCAATAATCAATAACTTAGTAAAGAACACCTAAGAATTGAAGTTTGCTTTTTGTAAGAGGAAGGACGCTTGCTTAGAGAGGTTGATTTGCTGCCTGCATGTGGAGCAAAGTGAGGGTCCTTCTTTTGTCCTCCTAACCCCGAATGGCATTTCTTGTTCATGGGCCCAACACAGTGTGAGTAAGGTAGTGTTGGGAGCTGGCTGTAATTTCATCTTCCTGCCTGAAGTCTTTTATAATGTGAAGATAGTGAGTGGATCTGTGAGTAAACTCATTACTAGGAACAGTCATACTTGTTTTCCTGTGAAGCTTTTGGTGATTACATTAGCTGAATAGAGGGTTTTCTTTAACCGCAAATCTTTCAATGTATAATATTTTTAGCATGTATAGTATGTCTTAGCAATTTTAAGTCACTGACTTGGAAAGACATTGATCTTAGTGTTTTTTTTAAAAACATGTTCCATTTCTGCAAATAAACAAGAAAATTTCAACTTAAAATAGAAAGCTAAGTCAATTTCTCAATTATATGTTTTAATTAACCTGCTAGATCTCAAACAGGTGAAAACTCTCTTAATACTCAAAGTGCATAAAGCATCAAATGTGCAGATTTAATACAGAAACATTAATATTTTGTGGTTGACTCTCTTCAACATTTCTATACTTAATTTTAAATCTTTCTGAGGATAAAGTTGTTTTCCAACTAAGAAAAAAAAATTATGTCTTCTCAAGTCACTGGGGGAGACTTTAGCCAAATGAGACTATATAATGACCAGAGACATTAGCAGAGGGGCTGACTGTATTCTTTCTTGTTGGGGGTCCCAAAGAATCTTTTCACTTGGTTAAGTACTTAGAAGCAGATTTTCTGGGTTGAGTGATAAATGTACATTTAACTTTCTAATAAACTGGCATTTTGTTTTCCGAAGTGGCTATACCATTTTGTTATTCCTACCAGCAATATAATGACAGTCCCACTTCAGCATACTCAATAGTCTAAGGAATTGTTAGTTTTTAAATCTAGCCATTCTAATAGGTGTGTAGTGATACCTCTTTGTGGTTTTAATATGCATTCACCCTAATAAACAATGATGTTGAGAGTATTTTTGTGCACTTATTATATCTGTGTCTTTAGGTAAGTGTCCATACAAATCTTTGGTTCATTTCTTTGTTGGGTTATTTGACTTACGAGTATTAAATTTTGAAAATTATTTTGTCCTGGGATTGTCTTTTCATTTTCTGAAGAGCATCTTTGCAAGAACGGAAATTTTGGGTTGCTGGGTGGCCCAGTCCGTCACGTGTCTGCCTTTGGCTCAGGTCATGATCCCAGGGTCTGGGATCAAAAATCCCATATCTGGCTCCTTGCTCAGTGGGGAACCAGCTTTTCCCTCTGCTTGCCACTCCCCCAGCCTGTGCACTCTCTCTCTCTCTCCCCCCTCTCTCTCTGACACATAAATGAATAAATAAAATCTTTTTTTTTTTTTTAAGGAAGAACAGAAATTTTAAATTTTGATGAAGTTTAATTAATTTTTTTGGTGGATCATGCTTTTGGTATCATCTTACAAGTCTTTGCCTAACTTAAAGCTATGAGATATTTCTCCTATGTTTTCTTCTAGAAGTTTTATACTTTTAAGTTTTAGATTTGGGCCTGGGGTCCATGTGAATTAATTTTTTGTGTAGGAAATGAGTTATGAATTGAGATTCTTTTTTTTTCTTTTTTGCTCATGGATATCCAATTGTCCTAGCACCATCTGTTGAAAAGGCTATCTTTCTCCTTGAATTGCCTTGTGCATAATTATAAAAAAATAAATCAACATATGTGTGAATCTTTTTCTGGACTCTACAATCTGTTCCATTGATTTTCTTTTTTTTAATGACTACCATTTCTCCAATACCACACTGTCTTAACTAATATAACTCTATGTATAATAAGCCTGAAAATAGATGTGTGTGTTAGGTGTCACTTAAAAAAAAAATAGTGTGTTAGGTGTCACTTAAAAAAAAAGGTCATGCTGGCATTTTGATTGGAATTGCACTGAACCTGTAGATTAGTTTGGGTAGAATTGACATCTTAACAATATTGAGCCTTCTGATCTATGAACATGGTTTGTCTCTCCATTTACTTAGGTCCTCTTTGATCTCTTTGACCAGTATTTTGTTTTCAGCATATAAAACTAGTATGTATTATATTTATATTTATCCCCAAGTATTTTGTGGGGTTTGTTTTTGTGTGCTTTTAATTTTTAAAAATTTCAGTTTCTAATTATTCATTGCTAATATATGGGAATAGGATTTTTAAAAAATCTGACTTTTATGAGTTTTGGGATGTCTCCAAGACCACACTGAGATCTAATAGTTCGCTAGAAGGACTCACAAAATTTAGCACTGTTGTCACAGTTATGGTTTATTACAGCAAAAGGACATAGATTAATTTTAGCCATGGAACAAGTTTCTTAGGGTAGGGATCAGGAGAGATGACATGCACAGAGCTTCAAGTTGTCCCCTCCCAGTGGAGTTGTGTGGACAGCACTGATTTTTTTCCTGCCACAGTGTATTACAATATGCAGGTTATTGCCAGTCAGGGAAGCTCACCCAAGCCTGGCATCTGGAGTTTTTACCTAGGATTGGCCAGGAAGACACCTGTGGGGTTACCACTTGTAGGACTAACGTCAGTCTCCAGCTTTTGCAAAGGTGGGGCTGATTCCATGTGGCTCCAGGCCCCCATCATAAATCACATTGTTAGCCCAGACCACATGGTGTGGCAGAAGCCCCTCACCCTTGGAAGACCCCTATCTTGAATAAACATATTGTCAGCTGAATGAGATAGCTACCAGCAAAACAATCGGGCAAGGAAGTAGGTCCCCCCCACCTCCCATACCCATGAAGTTCCCTCTTCCAGCTCACCCTGGCTAACCTAGATAACGAATTGTGTGAGTCTCCTGTTCAGCATCCTAATTCCTGCTCTTATGCTTTGAATTAGCCAATGAACCCATGACACACTGGACATTCTACCCTCAGACTCTAAAGGCAGAACCACGTCGTGGCCAATGTGTCTGAGGGTCAACTCTACTGCTCTGGTGACCCCAGAGGGTGGGAGAGCTAAAGCAGCCTCCAGGAGCTCCTACAGAAAGACTTTCCCTCCAGTATCACCCCAGTTTATCCCTCAGTGTGAACTAAGCTCTTAAATTTTTTCATCTAAATTTGAGATTTGAGGTTTATGTGTAGTTGTCAAAACTGTTCTCAGCAGTGTGCTTGCTTAGATGAAAGGATATTATTCATGCCACGGTTCTGATCTCATGGATCAGAGAGATCACCGTGGGGACCTATGTTTGCAATAATTCCTGGCCCTCTGCAGGTAAGCAGCCTCATACTGTTGTCACATTTCAATTTGTTTGTCATACAAGTTTTATAGGCCCAAACTCTACAGGTATTCATATATTATAGGCTAACCCAAGGCTGCATCAATTCTAACATGTTGATGGTGATGCTGTAGGCTAGGAAGGCCTGAGGCACTCGCCTGGGCTTGTGTTACTCCCAGTGAGCCCCACAGACATTTCCCCCAATGGGACCAATGCCATGGCTGGATCAGCCCTTATGGTTCTTATGATCGCAAGACACACATCAGCAAAAACCTTCAGGGAGCTTTGAGGAAGAAGATTTAATACCCGCAAGTCGTGGAGGGTACACAGCACACCTGAAGGCCAAACAGGAAGATGATGGGTAAAGAAAGAAAGCACAGATCTGAGGCTCTGCTTTTAACTGTTGACTCCTCAAACACTTAACAATTAATTTAGTAAAGTAGCCTGCTGTTAACCAGAAGCTTGCTGATAACAAAGAGAGTCAATGAACACATATTTTTAATGTTAAATGTAACATATACTGTATTTTTATAATAAGGTGATACTAGGTAACAAAAATTCAACTGACTAAATTTTAAAGATGTAGTTAGCCTTATTAATTAGTTCATGAATTGGGCATTATCCCATCTAGGAAGTAGAGGGGGGTGCTCCAAAGGGCTATAGAAAAGAGGTTTTTAAAAGCTGAAGAGTGGAAACAAGGAATTTATTAGTAACAATCCACTGTTTTTTTGGCAAGGTTGCCCTCCTAAGAGGAATGGAATATCAGTAAATTTCCTAGTGCTCCTCAGGAAATTCCCATCTTAACTGGTTAAAGGTTGAAACTGCAGTGAGGGTAGGGACCAAGTTAGTCTTGGTTTACTGACTTAAAGTCTTAATTTAAGTGGCATCAACTTGGGCCTGTGGTTTGCTTTTTAGCAGTAAGCTAGAGAAAGGAAAACATTATTAAGGAAGTCATAAAGCAGAGAAAATACGTTTATAGTACTGTACTGTATTTATCAAAAATAATGTGTATAAGTAGACCTGTGCAGTTCAAAACTGTGTTGTTGTTCAAGGGTCAGCTGTACGTTCATTTATTCCTTCTTGAATGTTCTTCCTTTCTGTATGTAGATCCAAATTTCTGGCCTATACTATTGTTTCACTTCTCTCTGAAGAATGTGACATTTCTTTCAAAGCAGATCTTTTGTTGACAAAATCCCTCAGTTTTGTTGATCAGATAAAGTCCTTATGTCTCCTTCACTTTTGAAGGCTAAAAGTGTATCTTTTTTGCTTGACACAGAATTCTAGGTTTGTAATTTTTTTTTCTTTCAACACTTTAAATATGCCACTCCACTCTTCATCTTGTTTAATGTGGTTTTTGAAGAGAAGTCAATGTAATTCTTATCCTTGTTCTTCTAAAGGTAAAATGTTTTTCCCCTTCTGTCTTCTTCCAAGATTTTTTCCTTGTCTTTGATTTTCTGCAGTTTGGTTATGATATGCCTATGTTTAGATTTTTGGGTATTTATCATGCTTGGTTATTCTTTGAGCTCCCTGGATCTTTGACCTCATAGCTGAGAAGAGGTTAGGAAGACATGATGACTAAATTTAACATGGTATTCTGGTTACAGTCTTGAGAACAGAAAAAGGGACTTAAGTAAGAAATAAAGAAATATGAATAACATGGACTTTGTCCGTTCATCTGTTGATGGACATCTAGGTTCTTTCCATAGTTGGGTGAAATAAGTCAATTGGAGAAAGACAACTATCATATGATCTCCCTGATATGAGGAAGTAAAGATGCAACATGGAGGGTTAAGGGGGCAGGAGAAGAATAAATGAAACAAGATGGGATTGGGAGGGAGACAAACCATAAGTGACTCTTAATCTCACAAAACAAACTGAGGGTTGCTGGGGGGAGGGAGGTTGGGAGAAGGGAGGTGGGGTTATGGACATTGGGGAGGGTATGTGCTATGGTGAGTGCTGTGAAGTGTGTAAACCTGGTGATTCACAGACCTGTACCCCTGGGGATAAAAATATATTATTTGTCTAAAAAAATTTTTTTAAAAATTAAAAAAAAATAACATGGACTTTGGTTAATTATCATGTATTAGTATTGGTTTACAGTTGTCACAAATGAGCTGTAGTAATGTAAGATGTTAATAACAGAACAATCTGTATTATCTTACCAACCTTTCTGTGAATCTTTGTCTGGTTAGCCACTGAATAATACATCATTAGTTTTTGATGTAGTGTTCAATGATCATTTCTGTGAATCTAAAACTATTCTAAAATTTAAAAAACCTTACCAAAATAATGGATGACATGGGAGGAGTAATCATTTTATCTTGCAACCTGGGAAAAAGGGGAGTTGGAGCAAATTCACAGAGGACTAGGACCTACATTTCTCTCTGTTGTGGGAGGAAGGAGATGACATTTGGTTGGGCGAAGGGCTGAGCCAAACTGGGGTGTCCAGCTTGTTTCTGTTTTGCGGACTCATGGCCCCTCCTGGGAAGAGCAATAGTTCCACGGAGCCATGTGTGCTAGAGGGTGAGACTTGACGATTCCTTGGTGTAGGGGGTGGTGGTGTGCAAACTCAGATGCCCATAGCATTCAGTTAGCCAAATCACTAAATCAAGTTGAGCAGAAAAACCGTGGGAGGGCTGGGAACTGTAAGGAATAGGAGAGATAAACCTTGTAAGAGATAAAACTTACAATTTGCTACCACTTCCTGAGGGCTGATCTTTGCTCTGCGGGAAGGTGAGCTCAGATGCCTTCTTTTCTGATATTTCAAAAGAAGCTGGAAATCCAGATTTAAAAAGATTATATGGAGTACTCTACTTTTTTGGGAGTAGTCCACTCTTTTAAACACTGGTGACTATTTTAGAAAGTTTTTTGTTAAATATCATGCATTCCCAAACTGTGCTGAAGGACATGAAATTCTCCTGTGGATGTGATGCTCCCACTGCCAGGTTGCAACTACTCTCTACAAACCTGAGCTCTGATGAGCCAGGTTGAGCAATCCAGGGGAGCCAGAGCTTTGTCTTTGTAGAGTCTGTAACTCCCAAGGTCATTCTAGGGGAGTAAATATCTGATCTCCTCCTTGAAAGTTCTGGACAATGTGGAGAACAGAAATTTGACATTTCTGGCAAATGGCATGAGCAAAAGCCAGAGTTAGAACATCACAGGGTGTGTTTAGAGGACTGGATAATTCGAGTGGAGAGGAAGAAGAGGGGAAGTTACTGGGCTTGAAAGTTGGGTTGGAGCTAGATTTTGGTGGTCCCGGGCATTTGGACTTCATGCTGTTGGCAACACATGACTGATCTCCAGCTTCTCTGGAAAAAGCGTAAGGCAGAAATCAGGAGCTGTAATGAGAAATTGGACATTAACACCTGGATTTCCCAGCCAGGAAGGGCAAGGCAGAGTAAATATATGTACTTCGTGTAGTTAGAAAAATTGGATTCAGGTGCAGGAGACCATTAATAACAACCAGCCAAAGAGTGTTTATTCATATACCCTCGTGTGATACATATATAACCTTTGTGGGGCTAGACTGGCCTGTCTGGGTCCTTCAGAACAGCTCCCAGAGGCACCCCAGCTTTCTACCGATAAGGGAGATTAGATTCATCCTCATTCTCTTTCTTCTCTTAGTGTCTCTTGACCTTCCCCCCACCCCAAACCCCGAGGGATGATTACACTGATCCAGAGCTGTGGAAATGGAGAAAGAAACCTATGCCTGACCTGAGCACACAGCACACAGCAGTAATATTTGATGTGAGATTAGGTCAGAGTCAGCTAGGAAGCCTTCCTAGGGTACAGCACACAGCCAACAAAATGAAAAAGGCTTATCTGGGAGGAAGTTTTTCCCTCTCTGCCTGGCTATCTTTTCTCACCCTCCTTTTTCACTCTCCTTTGGGCATCCTTTCCCCCAAAAAATCAAGTCCATAATTTCTGTTTGAAACTCTTTGAATTCCACTAGGCCACCAGAGGAGCACATTCTACTCTCAACAATGGCATTGTATTTCAAAGTCTTACTGCTCTAATCCTGGCATTTTAATAGTCCACAAGAGGCTAAAACAACTATCCCACCTTACCACCATCACCAAGGAGATCAAATATCATTTCTGGGATTTATTATAAGCCCCTTGTGGCGAAAGTAGGACCCAGAGGCGAAGAAGTTGGCAGTTACATATTTTAAGTCATATATTGCTAACGTTTGGCTGGTACTTTCTAACAATGAATTGATCGGTGTTTTTGTTACTTCCACTTCCATCCATTGGTTCTAGTTCTGTCCAGTGAGGTAAATCAAAAGAGCTCTAATCTCATTTCCATTGTATGAAAGAGCATTCATTAATAACAGAAACTATGAGCAATCTTGAAAAAATTGTTAAATAGTGTAAGTCGCTAGTGGGGTCCTGCCCAGTCTCTGCTCCCTTGTCAAGAAAGCAAACAGAGTGGGACGCCTGGGTGGCTCAGTTGGTTGGACGACTGCCTTCGGCTCAGGGCGTGATCCTGGAGTCCCGGGATCGAGTCCCGCATCAGGCTCCCAGCTCCATGGGGAGTCTGCTTCGCTCTCTGACCTTCTCCTCGCTCGTGCTCTCTCTCACTGTCTCTCTCTCTCAAATAAATAAATAAAAAATCTTAAAAAAAAAATAATAAAAAAAAAAAGAAAGCAAACAGAGGGAAATTTCTCTTCCTTCAAACAGAGAGAAAGTTGCTTATGACTTTGCCATTAATATTTATAATGAAAACTTTTTAATTGTGTATATGAAAAGAATGAAACTTTATGTGAAAACTTAAATAATGAATATTCTTGATATCCAAATGGGTGGGTATCCAAGCAATAGTATGGGGAAAGTCTTACCTTCTTTCAAATTTGTCCAAAATTTTTTTGTAATCATTAAGTAATTCTCAACACTTATCAAGGACTATTTGAAGTCAAGCACAGTGGATAAAGTGAATGTTTGAGACACCTGATAATCTTCTGGGTGGTGGTAAACAGGGCACAAATAATAGGGACAGCATTCATTAATGAAGTTCAGAAATGACTTGGGAAGTCAGTTCACCCAGGAGAACTCCAAAGGTGTTCTTTTAAGTGGCAATAAAGACAACACTTATGATGACTGGTAATCAAGTAATCCTGGATTAAGAGTTACTTATTTTATAACCAAACTTCCTTTGCTCATATAAAAGTTTGTTTATTTATTGTTTTGCCTCTGTGCAAAGACTTTCATAGGGAAGGTAGAATACATTCATTTGTTCAATGAAAAGCACCTTTTTTTATTCCAGGCACTAAGGGTAAGATGAACAACACTGTGGGTTTGGTACCTGCTCTACGGATCAGTGGTAAGAATGAGGTTTAAGATCAGGGAATGGAAAAACAAAAAGGAAATCTTTGAGGTAAATCAATAGGAAACCACTGCTATTGGTTAAATATGCCCACATTTTGAGTTAGATTTTTACTTTTCCTCCAAAACATTATCCTGACAATATTATAGTCCTAGGAAGTATTAGGGCATGCAGTCATTAAACTGTGGTAGGTCTTGTGCCTTTATAATGTTTGCATTGCTTGTGACCTTTGTGCATGAATGCTTTTGTCCACGTGGCCAGTCAAAAATGATCTGGTCAACCTGTTTTTCCTGAAGACCTTTGACCAAATCTTTGATGAACAAACAGAAAATCAGGTTTTCAGAAAGGATCTACCTACAAACAAAATTCTATAGTGGCATAATTTTTAAGTAAGAAATGTGGATCAAAGTTGAGGGGGAAAAAAAAAAGCAGTAGCGAGGGACTGAGTTAAACTTTTAACTTTCAGAGACTTACCATAGTAAGAATTTGACACCAAGGCCTTTTTCTTTGATTTGATGTCATAAAAAAAATTAGAATATACTCATTCATCCAACAAATACTTATTGAGCACCTCTTGCATGCCAAACACTGTCCTAAATGTTGAGACACAATAGAAAACAAGAATAAAATTGGTATCTTACAGTTTAATAGACAACTACAAATTTTGAGGAGATTCAGAAGAGAAATGGAAGAGAACACAGAGACTTAATGCACGGTAGCCAAGGAAGGCTGTCGAGGAGGAGATATCTTTAAGCAGAGATGTTGGATGAGTAGAAAATGATCTGATCGAGTGAGGGGAAGAGATTTCCAAGCAGGAGGAGCATGAGGAACAGAGTACATTGTAACTTTAATAAATTTCATATTGTGAAAATTTTCCAAGGTTCAAAATAGAAATTCAGTATCCCATGATACTAGAAAATCTCATCACTCTGCTCTAGACTGGCCAGAAATATGTCAGGAAGAAAACTTCAAAGAGGAGGATTTCATCTTTCTGGCTTGTAAGCAGAATGCCCCAAAACACTTTCCCCATGTTTGAGGTCAGCTTATAATTACTCTTTTTCATCATCCCAGATAAATTTCCAGACTTTAGTAACATAGTAAAGCTTTTTGACCTGCCTTTGTAAATAAATACACTACAGTGAAATTGGTTCAAAAGGTGACACAAAGAGCAGCTCAGGTCTTCAAAACATCATGTAAATTTGAGAGACTACGAAACCTTCATTTAACTCAGTTGGTTAAGCAGCTGCCTTCGGCTCAGGTCATGATCCCAGTGCCCTGGGATCGAGTCCCACATCAGGCTTCTTGCTCCGCAGGGAGCCTGCTTCTCCCTCTGACTCTGCCTGCCACTCTGTCTGCCTGTGCTTGCTCTCACTCTCTCTCTCTCTCTCTCTGACAAATAAATAAATAAAATCTTAAAAAAAATAATAAAATCAATTCACCAATGGCATGGTAGTGTGAGGTAGTAAAAGGAAGAAACTCAGACCAGATGTTGTAATTCATTAACAAGGCTGTCATTTGGGAGAAGGGGTGAAGGGTGCAGTGGCCAAAGAGGTTAACATGCAGTCGTACATTCTTTCCTTTTCTGTTGTCTCTTGTTCAGCTAACTGTGTTCTTCAGGATCGTTTAGCAATGGCTATAAATGTGTGTTGTGTGTGTATTTAACAATATGAAGAGTGCTTGCCAATTGGGATTTCAAGTAGTCCTTTACTTTGATAGACTTTTGGAAAGAGTGTGTTCTTGAGCCCTCCAGGGAATGGGGAAGGTGCTAAGGTCACACACTGCCGAAGGTCAAGGGTCCCATGGCAGGTTGGTCAGCACATTTTGTAGAAGGAAGAAAGCACATAATAAGAATCAGAATCTCAACCTTTAAAGGGACCTCAGAGAATTTTTAATCTAAAAACTTACCTAATGTAGTGCAGTATTTCCTTAAAGTACATAAATTGATGACGTGCCCTCAGTTCACTCTTTCCCAGGGTAGCTAGTTCTCTTTCTGACAGCGGCCATTTTAAGGTTTCTTTTTCATGTCAAGGTAAAGTCCATTTTCCTTAACTTCCATGAGGAGCAGTAGTAATACTATCTCTTGGTCACGTCTCCGTACCAGCGCTGTGCCAAGGGGCTTCCCATGCCTTGTTTCTCAGACTCCCAGTACCGGTGGTGGGAAGAATCACCCTGGGCACTTTACAGATGGGGGAACTGGTCACACAGGGGAGAAGTGGATCCAGTCTGGCTAAATCCAACCTCTAGGCCCCCTCCTCAACACCATGCATAATTTCTTGTTTCAAGTATGTATATTTGAAGATCTCTCTTAAATTCTTCTCCGTTCCCTCATTCATTTCTCCTATGCTGCTTTCCATTGCTCTCAGGACACACTGTGACTGTATCTTTATAAAAGGTGTATATAGATGAATGGGAAAGCTATGCATTCCCAGAAAACTGCAGAGTTTGCCAGTTGAGACCTGAGTTTTGCAGGGAGTTCCTTGAGTCTTTTATTAATGGCACTTATTTTTAAACAGTAACAGTAGCATATTAGCTAAGGCATGGATTTAGGTAAGCTTAACCCCTGGTTTTAGCACTGACAAGTTGTTAGACTCTGGGCATTTTACTACTCAGGTTATTAGTTATCTCACTTATAACAAGGGGATGATGATGGTGATGACAATGCCTACTTTTTAGAATTGTTATGAGAATTGGCATAATACATGTAAAAATCTTAGCATGATGCCCAGCACTAGGGTCAATAAACAGTAAATATTACTTCTTGACTTGCAGTAAATCAACATCCCTATGACTGTTGTCAAGCCAGGCCTCTCCCATACCACGTTTGTAAATGTGAATCTCAGATAAAAATATGAAAATTTAAAAAAAATCTATATTGAGGGGCACCTGGGTGGCTCAGTGGGTTAAAGCCTCTGCCTTTGGCTCAGGTCATGATCTCAAGGTCCTGGGATCTAACTTCACATCAGACTCTCTGCTCAGTGGGGAGTCTGCTTTCCCCCATCTCTCTGCCTGCCTCTCTGCCTACTTGTGATCTCTCTCTTCCAAATAAATAAAATCTTAAAAAAATTTTTATATTGAATTTCATCGCGGTTAAATTCTGGCCATTAGTTCCATTAGTTCCAGTCATTTGATAAATTAGTGATTCTTTCCGGTTTTGCGTTGCCTGAAAATTGGTAAACATATTTTCAGCATCTCATCCCAGTTGTTGCTAGAAGTGATTGCGTGGTGAAGTTTATGTTCCCATTTAGTTAACTTATGCTGTTCTGTTTGCTCCCACTTACTTGCTTTCACTGTTCTCAGGATTTAGTACAAGTTCAATAGTGACATGGAGGAGTCTCCTGTGCTTTTATATCATACGTTTGTTATATCCCCGAGTGATCCCTTGAGTTTTAAGCTGCCTCTGACCTATGGTTCTGTAGATCTCCTGATATTGACATAGCTGAATCTATTAACTAACTTCGAGAGTGGAAACCAGACACCTGGGGTTTGCACTAGCCTTTCCATCCATGCACTTTAAGCTTTCTGTGGCTCTGTTTTTATACTTGCAAACCTGAGCAAATATTTGCTCTTTCCTTCCTTTCAGTGCTATGGTGAAGATGAAATAAATAATTATAAAAGAACATTGCGTTCTTCAAAAAATGGCAGCATACCATTTACAGATAAATTCCTCATCCAGTCACTATCAAAATAGCTAAACAACTAAGCGTTAGCAAGAGTAGTCCCTGATCAGCAAGGTAGTGTGGATGACAGCGAGCCTGTTTGTCATCCGCATTTTACTCAGAGACCCATACTCACTTAAGGCTTCGTGACACACCTACATCTGACAGGCTCAGCTCCTTCATTTCCTAGTCCCTAGGGTCCCTAGACAAGTAGAAGTAGGCAAATTGAAAATTGCTAGGTGGGTAAATTGAAAGTACCAAAGCAGGTAATTGAAGGTAGCAAGAAACAAATAATCATTTTAAAAGAAAAATGAGGGGCTCCTGGGTGGCTCAGTGGGTTAAAGCCTCTGCCTTCAGTTCAGGTCTTGATCCCAGGGCCATGGGATGGAGCCTGACATTGGGCTGCTCTGCAAAGAGTCTGCTTCTCCCTCTCCCTCTGCCCCTCCTCCCCTTGGCTTTCTCTCTCTTTCTCCCTCTGGGTCTCCCCCTCTCTCAAATAAATAAATAAAATCTTTTTTTCCCCCAGTAACTTTTGTGTAATTTTTAATTAAATGCATATATTTGGTAGCCATTTAACTTTAAAATGGGTGCTATCAATAATCTGGAAACATTGTCATAGAAAATACATGTTTTTCTTTTATTGTTTTTACTATTCACTGATTTTTTAATTAATTTTTAAATTTTTTAATAAACATATAATGTATTTTTATCCCCAAGGGTACAGGTCTGTGAATTGCCAGGTTTACACATTTCACAGCACTCACCATAGCACAAACCCTCCCTAATATCCATAACCCCACCCCCCTCTCCCAAACCCCCTCCCCCCAGCAACCCTCAGTTTGTTTTGTGAGATTAAGAGTCTCTTATGGTTTGTTTCCCTCCCGATCCCATCTTGTTTCATTCTTTTCCTATCCCCCAAACCCCCCACGTTGCATCTCCACTTCCTCATATCAGGGAGATCATATGATAGTTGTCTTTCTCCAATTGACTTATTTCACTAAGCATGATACCCTCTAGTTCCATCCACATCGTCGTAAATGGCAAGATCTCATTTCTTTTGATGGCTGCATAGTATTCCATTTGTGTATATATACCACATCTTCTTTATCCATTCATCTGTTGATGGACATCTAGATTCTTTCCATAGTTTGGCTATTGTGGACATTGCTGCTATAAACATTCAGATGCTCATGCCCCTTTGGATCACTACATTTGTATCTTTAGGGTAAATACCCAGTAGTGCAATTGCTGGGTTATAGTGTAGCTCTATTTTCAGCTTTTTGAGGAATCTCCCTGCTGTTTTCCAGAGTGGTTGCACCAGCTTGCATTCCCACCAACAGTGTAGGAAAGAAATAAAATCTTTTAAAAAATAAAAGAAAAAGAGAGACAAAAGAACTGTACAAATTAGAAAGTTGAAAAGCACAGAGATCTGAGACCATATGTGCAGGGGAAAAGCATCCTTGAACAGCTGAATGGGTTCCAAGAACCTCACTGGATTAAAATCTAGTATGGTCATTGATATTCGAAATGATCACAGATTTCTGTGGGGACCTCTGTGTTTTTATGTGTCCCACCTCCCTTTCTTTTGGAAGCAGCACTGTTATTGTCCTTTGGAAAACGACCTTTCCCAGGTTGTACTCTGTTTCAGAGGAGCCATGGCTCACAGGGCCCTCTCCTGTCCTCTCTGGGCAAGGCTGAGCATCTGTCTGAGCAGATCAGTTGCTTTGGGGAAGAAATTTGAATGTCGAGCAGAGTGACTCACAGCTATTGGGGCTGCTTCGTACTGGGATCCCGAATACATACTTGATTCTTCCCTTCCATACAGACCCTTGGAACTGATGGTCCCTGACTTTTCAAGATTGATTAGTGAATTTTCCTTTAATTTGGGGACTACTCTGAAACATTCCAGTAAAATACTTAGCTTAGGGCATCTGGGTGACTCAGTCACTTAAGCATCTGACTCTTGATTTTGGCTCAGGTCATGATCTCAGGGTCATGAGATCGATCACCACCACCACCATTCCCCTCCCCGCCAGCCACCCTGCCCCCAAACCAGCTGCACCCTGAGTGTTGGGCCTGCTTAAGATTCTCTCTCTCCCTCTCCCCAACCCTGCTTAAGCGAGGGCACACTCACTCTCTCTGTCTTTCAAAAAAAAAAAAAAAACCCCAAAGCAAACCAAAACAAAAAAAAAACCCACTTAGCTTAAGTTAGTCAAAGAAGCTTTTAGGCTGCTCACAGTGTGTTACCTGGAACAAGCATAGATTCATTAAAGGAAAGGCTCAATTTTGTTCCATGTGCAGTGTTTAAAAGGCACCAATATTTGTAATAAATATTCAAAATATTTCCATCCAACTTCGTTCAAATATATGTTGAAAACTTCAACAGTAAATGGCCATTTCCATTCTAAAGAACTTTCTAGTTTCCTAACTACACCAGATAAATAGTTGTGATCTGTGTACAAACCTAAGAATGATTGCATTGTGGTTTTACGCTTGTGTGTGTCTTAACTCTGTCTCAGCATGGCTCTGGTTAGTGCCTCATTAAAATGATCACTGATGTTCATAAAAATGGCCTGAGGTTCCATTCAAAATGGAAAACTTTCAGTTGTGGTCCAAATACTTTAAACAGTCAGCAAATATCTACAGCTATGTTCTGGGAGAAAACAATGAGCAAGGAGGACTCAGACCCAGGGGTCTTGGAGATGATGATCCAGTAGCCCAGTGAATGTGTACAGAATGAAAGGAACAGTGGCCTTTGCTTGAGATAAACTCATTGCTTGTGACTGGCTGTGTATTTCTCCTGATAGAAAATCTAACACCTGACCTTTATCCACATCCTTTACCTATCTTTTCCTGTGTATCCCATTCCTTTTTCAAGTTCCAGATCAAATACCTTGCTCCCCGTTAAGCCTCTCACAATAATAACAGTGACGGTAGCTAAGTATTTATCGTGCTAACCTCTTCACTTGGACTACATTATGTATTTTGCACAGTGCACTGTGAGGTATTTATGTATGACTCCCTAGTAATCTAATTGATGGGATTTCAGGGAGATTTATATATATAAATATATAGATATAGATATCTATATATATACACACACATATATATAGATATCTATATCTATATATAACTTGAAATATTGAATTTAATATGCTCAGATTGTCAGTCTCTTTTTACCATAGAATCTAGAATATAAGATGGGAAAGAAACAATTTTATATCTGTTGTACATCAGAATTGCCTGAGATAGTTTTTTTTTTTAAATAGAGATGCCTAAGTACTTCATTCTCAAAAATTCCAGTTAATTAAAAAATGCACAAGTACACATATATAGAAATGTGCACAAAGAATGACTCCCAATCCTACCTTCTTAAGATAATCACAAATACTCACTTCAATTGAATAATTACAAATACACTTTACGTGTGTTTCCATTTGGTCTTTCTGTTTTGTAGCTCTAAAATTTTAAACATTATATGGGGTTAACCATGGCTTTATCATTGAGAATTTCCTGGACCACCTTATTTAAGACTATTACCTGCATCCATTCCCTTCCCTATTATGCTTAAGTTTTCTCTGTAGAATTTCTGACCTTCTACTTATTAATGACATTTTAATTCATTTATTTTTCTCCCCCAGAGTAACCCCTATCTTCCCCTGCCTCCCACCCCCCAGGAATGTCAGCTCCAAAAGGGCAGAAAGTTTTATCTGCTTTGTTCCTACAGTATCTACAGCCCTAGAAGAGTGCTTGGCACAGAGAGTATGTGGAAGATGTGTGAATGAAGTTGGCAAAGTGCCCTTCAGAAATGCTGTACTGTTTCCAGTCCTACAAAAGGAAGGCATTGTATGTGTCAGAGAAATATTTTTGATCGGTAGGACTTTGAGACACTAGTTAAATGGTTCCTAGGATCTCTGTGGAGGACCCTGGGTGTCCAGAGCCTTGTATGCGCCTGGGTGGCTCAGTTGGTCAGGCCTCTGCCTTCAGCTCAGGTCATGATCTCAGGGTCCTGGGATTGAGTCCCACATTGAGCTCCTTGCTCAACGGGGAGTCTGCTTCTCCCTCTCCCTCTGGCCCTTCCCCCTGCTCATGCTCTCTCTCTCTCTCTCAGATAAATAAAGTTAAAAAAAAAAAAAAAAGGCCTTGCGACACTAAAACAAAGCATGGTGCGTGGGATCACTAGGCCCACAGCAGATGTCATACACAAGGGAGATGCCATGCTGAAATACCACCTGCCTTCAAACAGGTTCAACGGGAATATTTTTTTTAAAAGATTTTATTTATTTATTTGACAGACAGAGATCACAGGTAGGCAGAGAAGCAGTCAGAGAGAGAGAGGGGGAGAAGCAGGCTCCCCGCAGAGCAGAGAGCCCGATGCGAGGCTCGACCCCAGGACCCTGAGATCATGACCCAAGCTGAAGGCAGAGGCTTTAACCCACTGAGCCACCCAGGTGCCCTCAACAGGAATATTTTTTAAAAACACGTGCAGCTGTTGGTTTCAGGACTTGAGCACATACCTTGTCTGCATTATAAATTTTGGGGCTTATTCAGGACTGTGTCCTGGTTCCTTTGGTTAACATCTTTCTACCACCCAGATTGCCTAATTTTTGAACTTTTTATGAGCAGAGTACTGCTTTCAGTGTGATTTAGTCATTTCCCACGGCTCTCTATCCTTTAGAGTAGCTTTTAAAGTTACTTGGGCCATTTTGAATAGAGGACATTGGATGATGATTTTTGTGCAACTAAATAAATGGAAGGCTTCTTGGTATTATTGATGTTCAAAACATGCAACCCACACTCATATTATTCAACTGGAGATTGTTTTGAAGTTATTTTTTAATTACAGAATTTCCAAATCAGAAAGTATATCTGAAAATAGAAATTTGGAACTAAATACACATAAAAGCATGAAGGGCTTTTTTCTTTTTCTTTTTCTTTTCTTTTCTTTTTTTTTTTTAAGAGTTTATTTCTTTATTTGAGAGAAAGAGAGACAGCATGGGGGGCAGGAAGGAGCAGAAGGAGAAGAAGAGGGCGAAGGACAAGAAGACTCCCCACTGACTCTTGGTTCTGAAACTATTTTAAGTGTCTGGTAGAGTCCGGCTGAGAGTTCTCATGATAGTTTCTGCCCAAACCTGGTAAAAAAAAGTACTCTGCCATCGTGGTCCTGACTAAAGTAATGTAGATGATAAAGCTCGTCCTGGTAGAAGAAATTATAAATGTGTGATTTTTAAAATTATTTTAACCTCCCTTCATTCCCTGATATTTTTCACACCTATTTAATGATGCCTTGATTTCTGGTACCAGGGGAACAAAGACTTTACATTATATAGTGAGTGAGAAAATAATGATTTAATAATGAAGCATCGTATTATGCAGTGAAGTATGAGTCAATGAATCAATTGATAGAGGGTCAGCTTGATTTGGAGAAGGGGAATAGCATGTTGATAAGGGAAAAGACCTAGTGATTTGAAAGGAGGGTGTTAGGGACTGGATGTTTATGTGCCCCTCTCTAAATTTATATGTTGAAAATCTGTGCCCCCACCATGTGATGGTATTGGGAGGTGGGACCTTCCAGAAGTAATGAGGACTGGATGGGGTCACCAGGGTGGGAGGCTCATGAATGGGATTGTTTCCTTACAAGAGTCACAAGACAGCCTGCTTTCCCTCTCTGCTCTCAGCCATGTGAGGATACAAGTGGGCAGTTTGTAGCCCAGAAGAGGGGCCTCACAAGAACCCACGCTGGCACCCGATCTCAAACCTCCAGCCTCCAGAACCGTAAGAAATAAATACCTGTTGTTCATGAGCCACTCAGGCTGTGGTATTTTGTTTCAGCACCTTGAGCTAAGACAGAGGGAAAGAACCCCAGAGAGAGGAAGCAAAAAAGAGGAAAAAAGAAGGATGCATTGCCAACACATATTTGGTCAGAGCCACTGAGGACGTATAGAACTTTGTACTAAGGTCCTTGTCCCAAGCCCAGTTCTACTTTGTGGGATTTAAAGACCTATGTTTGTTTAATAGACTTCTGATAGAGGACCTTTGTTTCCAGAGGATGTAGGAAACAGCTTTGCTCTAGTTTCCACAGAATCTCAGTCTGTCAGACCAGGCAGGATTTGGAAGATTATGTATCCCAATGGTACAATTTGACAAATGAGAAAATTAAGGCACAGAGAGGAACGGAAAGCTCAAAATTCTTCAGCCAGGAGAGATGGAAATGGACCTACATCTCGTAGCTGGCAGAACAGGACACACACACTTCACAACAATTGCATTATTAAATAATAATAGTGATAATAATAATGCCTACCATTGGTGAAACATTTACTATAGCCGGGCATAGTTCTTAGTACTTTATGTGGATTCTTTTATGTGTCAAAATAACCCAGTGAGGTGGGTTTCCTCCTTATATGGGAGGAGGCTGGAACACAGTGGAGCTAATAATCTTGCCTCCAGGATTATCTCCAAGGAAGTAACAGAGACAGGACACATCATGAAAGTAAATTTCAAAGCAAGATCTGGCATATACCAATTCTTGTTACAGAAACATTCAGCTGACAAAAGTGGGGCAATGCTGCCTAGCTCTCCGTTCACTCAGACAAACAGAAAATGGGTTTAGACACATTTCTCCATCTTTGCTGTGGGCCACCACCCACCCAATACAACCCTCATCTTTTTCATGCCAGATAGACGCTAAACTACAAATCCCCCGAAATAACTGGGGGGAAAGTGGAAGACAATTAGCAGCATTCATGCATTCCAAACAGGTAATTCCCAGAAATACAATCCTGAAGGTTTGAGTTGAAAGGAAGAAACTTGGTCTTAGTGGGTACTTAATCAGTTCAGATGGGTAAAAAACAACAAATAGCTCAGGTGAGTGGAATCGTATGAGTGGACTATGTTAACCAGGTAGAGTGGAGGCAGGCCAGACAGAGGGAAGCTGATTAGGAGCTAGATTTTAGAATGAGAGCAGTGTCAGTGAATCTGCCTGTTAGTTGCAAACGGGAAAAAAGTAATTAACATCCATACCAATGGACAACAGGCAGGCCGAGGGGAAATCCATGCACCCTGCCTACCGGAACCTGGAGCTTGAATGGGTCTTGCCGTATTCAAGAAGAAGTAAAGAAGAAAAAGTGAATTGAAGAAGTTCCTTGGGTGGAAAAAATACTGTGCAGCAAGAAAAGAAACAGTATTGAGAAGACCTGGGGAAGGGTACACATCTCAAAATGAGCAACCCTGGGATCCAGAAAAGTATTTAAGAAATAGTTTGTCATCTTCAGAAAAGCACAGGAAGATATGGTGCAAGAAGGCCCTCAGTCCAGGGAGCCGGCTGGAGACAGAGGTGTTACGCAGGAAGTGCAGTATGGGGAAAATATAATGGAAGTCGGACAAAAGGCTACATTTCTGGAAACAAACTAAAAAATAATATTGGGTAACAAGTTAGCCTTGTAATAAACGGTTTTTAAAAGGAAATGACAGAATACCTCTAGGTGAATGACGAAAGCATTTTGTATCAAGATTTGCTGGAAGTAGCCAAAGCAGAGGAAATTTATCAGTTTGAGTAGATTTTCTGAACAGAGAATAGCAATACTGAAAAACAAATTAGCAAAGATTTTAACTTCGCCTGGAAAAAGAAGAGTGAACTAAACGAAGAAAAAAAGCCACCAACCAACAAAAAACAAGAAAGAATATAATATAGAGAGAATGCAAAATAGAAAAACAAAGAGAAAATTAATAATACCCAAATAGGATACTTTATTTGTACCATAACAATATTAACAAAGGGAGTTAATATTTAGCACTGACTGGCACTGCTTTAAGTGACTTATTTATGTTAGCTCATCTAATCCCTATAACAGCCCTACGGTGAGGGTATTATAATTATCTCCATTTTACAGAAGTAGAAAATGAAACTACAAGAAGTGAAGTTGCTTATCAAAGGTTCTACAACTAGTTAATGGCAAAGCCATAACTGGGGGGCCTGGTTTCCCCTTCACGAGACAGAAGAACCTCTAGGGAGGCTGATAAGAAGTGAAGAGGTGAGCAGGCAAAATACACAAAAAAGAAGGAGAGAGAGAAAAAATTTTTTAAACAACTAGCTTATATTACAAAAAATGTATAAATCTTTGTATTCGTTTGCTAGGGCTGCTATAACAAAATACCACAGACTGCGAGACTTAAAGGACAGAAATTAATTTCCGAATAAGCAAAGTCTCAAATCAAGGTCTTTGCTAGTTTGGTTTCTCCTGGCCTCTGTCCTTGGCTTGCAGATGGCCACCTGCTCGCTGTGCCCTCACATCACGTTTTCTCTGTGTGCTGTCAAATTTCTCTGTGGGGCCAAACTTCTTTATATAAGGACATCAGTCAGATCAGATTAGGGCCCCCCAAGGCCTCCCTTTAACTTAATCCCTTCTTTGAAGGCCCTTTATCCCAAAAGAGTCCCATTCTGAGGGACTGGGTGTTAGAAAATCAACATCAGCCCATAATAGCCTAGAAAAGTGGATTTTGGTGGCACAGGGCAGAATGGTGGTGGGGAGAACTACCAGCCTAAGGCAAAATAGAAAATTAAATACATCAATAACTGCATGGTTATCAACCTTCCCCTTTTACTCCCCAACTCATCAATGAATTGAAGCCCTGTTGATTTTACAGGTGAACTCAAACACATTTCCAAGAAACAGAAAATCTCCATATTCTATAGTTTTTTCCAGAGAGAAAAAGATAAGAAACAGTTGACCAACTTCTTTCATTCAGAAAGTAGGTGGAATAAGTATTAAAAATAATAGGCTTCATGTTTAAAACATAGGTTCAAAAAACCCAAAAGGTATACTTAAAAAAACAAAATCCAGCAATGTAAAGAGGACATTAATACATCTTGATCAAGTTCAATCTAATTCAGAATATAAACATGCTTTAACTTTGGAAAAGTCTGTTAATAAAATTCACAGCAAAAGATTAGCAAAGAAAAAAGATTTTACCATCTCAGTGTGTGTAGCAAAAGCATTTGATAAAATTCAGTTTCTATTCATATGCTGTTTTATTTTTATTTTTTAAAGTAGTATCTGTGCTCAATGTGGGGCTCCAACTCGTGATCCTGAGATCAAGAGTCACATGCTCTCTAGACAAGCCAGCCAGGGCCCCCCTCAGTGTCTGTCCATTGAGGAGAAAAACCTTATATAAAACTAGGAATAAAGGGAATTTCTATAACCTGAGCCAAGGTATCTCCCTAAACCTTACAGCAAACCATGCTTAATGGTACACCTTTAACACATGATCGTTCAGGTATTTGTTAATGCCACAAATAAAACAAAACTAACAAGAAGAAGAATGGTGGGGACGCCTGAGTGGCTCAGTTGGTTAAGCGGCTGCCTTCGGCTCAGGTCGTGATCCCAGCGTCCTGGGATTGAGTCCCACATCGGGCTCCTTGCTCAGCGGGAGCCTGCTTCTCTGTCTGCCTCTGCCTGCCACTCTGTCTGCCTGTGCTCACTCTGACAAATAAATAAATAAAATCTTTAAAAAAAGAAGAAGAAGAAGAAGAAGAAGGAGAAGAAGGAGAAGGAGAAGAAGGAGAAGGAGAAGAAGGAGAAGGAGAAGAAGAAGAAGAAGAAGAAGAATGGTGTAAAAATTACAGAGAGGACCTTAGAGTTACGTGGAATTTATATGATTATTTATGTAGGATACCTACATACATTACTAAAATAGACGAAAAAAGTTTAGATATATTGTTTATAAGATTTAATATAAAAAACCTATTGTATTTCTATGCAATAGCAACAAAAACTCAGAAAATAGTTGAAATAGGGGCCCCGGGTGGCTCAGTCAGTTCAGTGTCTGATTCTTGGTTTTAGCAGGGGTCATGATCTTAGGACCCTGCATGGAGTTAGCTTGTCCCTCTACCTCCCCCTACTCCTGCTTTCTCTTGCTCTCAAATAAATAAATACAATCTTTTTTGTTTTTAAAGTAGTTGAAATAAAAAGGCACAATTCTATTTATAGTAGAAAATTTTTTAAAATTTTCAGCATAACAGTATTCTTTATTTTTTCACCACACCCAGTGCTCCATGCAATCCATGCCCTCTATAATACCCACCACCTCCCAAGCTCCCACCCCCCTGCCACTTCAAACCCCTCAAATTGTTTTTCAGAGTCCATAGTCTCTCATGGTTCACCTCCGCTTCCAATTTCCCCCAATTCCCTTCTTCTCTCTAACTCCCCATGTCCTCCATGCTATTTGTTATGCTCCACAAATAAGTGAAACCATATGATAATTGACTCTCTCTGCTTGACTTATTTCAGTCAGCATAATCTCTTCCAGTCCTGTCCATGTTGCTACAAAAGTTGGGTTTATGCACATACATGCACACATACATAAACACCTGGAATAATCTTAAAAAACTTTATGAAGAAAGTTACAAAATTTATTAGCAGGTATTACAAATACCATAATTAGTAGTAGATAATAAGTAGACTATCTTGAATGTCAACTCAAATGGAACAACATATTCGGCGGTATTAAAACAAAAATCTTAAAATGATTTGTGCTGTCTTTGAAAAGCTTGACACAAAAAAGCTTCAAAGCTGGTTTTAAAATTTATATGCATCACTGAAGGCCTGAGAATGGCCAGAATAGTCCTGAAAAAGAAGAAACAAATCTTATTATAATGGTATATTTAATAAGAAGTGGGTGATTGGTATAAGAACTAAGGGATCGAGGTGCCTGGGTGGCTCAGGGGGTTAAGCCTCTGCCTTCGGCTCAGGTCATGATCTCAGGGTCCTGGGATCGAGCCCCGCGTCAGGCTCTCTGCTCAGCAGGGAGTCTGCTTCCCCCTATCTGTCTTTGCCTGCCTCTGTGCCTACTTGTGATCTCTGTCAAATAAATAAATAAAATCTTAAAAAAAAAAAAAAGAACTAAGGGACCAAGGGATCAATGGAAGATAAAAATATGATATATCTGAAACTTGTGGAAAATGGAATGGTCAACAAATGGGTTGAAATTATTGGAAAAAATGGAATTGGAACTGTACTTCACAGTGAACATAATATCGATTCCATATCTAGTAAGAATGTAAACGTGGAAAGCAAAGGTAGACAAAACCTTTAGAAGAAAGTATAAGAAAAAATCTGTGACTTGGGGTAGGAAAATATTATTTGAACAACATCTAAAGAGCACAAACCACAAAGATTGATGAATGTAATTGCATTAATAAAGAACTTTCGTTCATGAGGAGATACCATAGAGACAGCGGGAAGGATAAGACGTGGAGAAGGTTTTATATATATATATATATATATATATTGTGTGTGTGTGTGTATCTGGCAAATAATTACATAATTAGTATTCAGAAACTACAGCATTTGTACAAATCTGTAAGAGAAAGACAAAACCATTAAAATACACTCAGACTCAATAACAGTCTTAGAAATGCAAATTAAAAACACAATGAGACACCATTTCAGACAGAAGCCTGGTATTAAAGTTGCTGGCAGAGAGAAATACTAGAAGTAGAGCTATAGTCAATAGTTAGAAATACTTGGGTTTATACTCTTGATTTAAAACTACTTGGGCTGAATTTCCAGCCCTGTCATCCCCTGTTTAACTTTGAACAATTTGCTTAACCCCTCTAAGTCTTCATTTTCTTATCTGTTCAACACGGAGAGGAGTAAGAAAACCCATGTAAGTAAAGCCAGCAGCTCATTGCCTGGCACATGAAAGGATACTCGCTGCATGTTCATTGTTCTGTAAGTATTCTAGCCAGTGTATGTTGAGTGCTCACTGTGGGCCAGGCACTGCACTGGGCTAAGTCCATTGTATGGACAGTGATCTCTTTCCATCATATGCATTGTGATTATACGTGTCTTACAGATGAGGAAACAAGCATGAGTACAGATAAGGGAGTTGGGGCTCAAACCCACATCTTGTGGGCTCTGAAGTCTGCATGTAAAATTCAGCTTCATTATTTCCCACTGTAACCACAGAAAGCCTATGTTAGGCAGATACAGATAATCTTCAAGGTCACTCATGTAAATCCTTTATTGCCATCACATGTAGACACACACAGAGGCTAGTCTATTTATTTCCCTTTCTGGTTAGAACTTGTGTCATTTTTCAGTATCGTTCTAAAAACAGATTCGTAACAATAGCTCCTATAGTGCTCCTATTATCAATTTGTACAATCAGCCTGCAACATTACTTATAAAAATGTTCTTTTGGAGCCGCTATGGGTCTCTGAACATTTCTGCAATGCCGTTTGTACAGAGAGTGCATCTGAGAAGAATGAGGGTAGAGAATAATGTAATAGAAGCCTTTTGGGAAGCCCTCTCTCTGAGCTAAGCTGGAGGTCCAGATGCAGTTTTATGTTTCTGAACTCTGTTCTCTGCAGCTCCATTTTGGAGTCTTAGACATAAAAGGGACTTTAGCCAATACCTCAGTTCCACCCTTTCTCCTCTGCCAGAATCACTGGCAATATTCCTGATAGTTCTCCTACTTGCCATTGTTCCGGCAGGGAGATGTAATTCCCTGGGAGTTTTTATTTCTAGACCCCACCATTGGTTAGATAGCATGTTCTATCTCCGGTTCTGTAACCTTCATTCTCTGATGAGTTCTGCCTTTGGAGCAGCATAGAATAAGTGTATATTTTATACATGACAAGTTGTTAAATTTCAACGATCGCAATCAGGTTTCTTTTGTGTGGCAGGTTTCCTATGTGAGAAAATTGGGTCTCATTTTGTGCTCCACGACAACCACAGCATCTAGAACAGTGTGGGAAATAAAGTAGGTAGTTATGACATGTCCTGATGATGACTAAATGACTTTTCTCTTTTCTACACTAGCAACTTCAGAGTCTTGAACAATTCTTCATGAGACACGGCTAACGAATTTCTCATAGACTTAGTGATCCGTCCATGAACATGGTCTAGTTCCTTAATATCTTTCATAAAATGACTGTTACAAACTATTCTATTTCTTTCAATGTGAAACATAAAATGTGACCATTAACTTCTCAAATGTGAGCTCCATGTGGTCTGGAAATGTATATTGTAATGTAAACAGGTAAATGAGTGGTTGAATGAATAAATGTTTAAAGGGGGCTCTAGTTGGTTATGATGTTACATTTGACCCTGCCATACTTGGCCACAACTGGTTGGAATAAAAGTCAATATTGGATTATAATTGGGCCAATTAGATACCTTTCTTGGGAATGTGGAAGCCTTGTCCCCAGAAAGAGGAGCTGGAAGGCACAGCATTGACGCTGAAGGTAGAGACGTGACTAGTCACAGCTTTGTGGAGTGGAAGGAAGCGAAATAGTGCAAGTCCACAGAGGAGTGACAGTCCATGACGGCCAGTGAACCACATGGCTTCCCAGCACCTGGCTTCAGTTTCCACTAGGGTCAGCTGCCTTCATTTTGTGAGGCCTCAGAATCCTTTTGATCATCCCTGTCCCACTCTGAGAGATGGACAGACACTCACAACGTGCATACACATTGCATGGAACGGTTTATTCAACCGAGTAGAACACTAATTCTTGACTCACATTCTGTACTCAGATTGCTAACATGCCCAGGTCTTTTCCTGTGAACTGCTGTCAAACTGATTGCATAATTTAGGTTCTTGGGAAGGTTCATTCATTCACCCATTCATTCTACAGGAACACATTAAGCAACGACTGCATGTGAATATACTTTCTATCCTTCAGTTATTTGCCTGTCAGTTGTTACTTTCTGCTGCCTCTAATAATCCTCCCTCTCTATTTACCTCTGATCCGGGGTGGAATGAAAAGTGAGCACGTTACCAAATACCAAGCTGTGAGCAGTAACAGCAGAATGAAAGTTCTTACACTCCTCGTGTGGGCATGTGCAGGGATGAAAGCACGTGATGTTTACTCTGTGCTGCCTGCAAAGAGAACATTTTGCCTACTTTCTGTTTTCCTCTTAGATTCTGCATTGTGGAAGGTGTAGTAAACAAATACTGGGTAACTGGGGTGTTATGTGTGTTCATACATAGTTCACATAAGTTGCTGTCCAAATAGATATACATAGCTAGGGAAAAACTGAATAAAGTTTCTACCAGAATCCAACAGTGAAGAAGATTCAGTGACATTTAAATAAATGAAATTGGTTACATTTATAGACCAGCAGATGCACTAAGGGACTTTTTCTCTGTAATTATGCATCCTGAATAAAACCAGAGATTAAACTTGGCCATTCAGTGTGCTCTTAATTCATCTCTTCCATTCCACTCTTACTTCAGTCAAATTAACCAACCTTTAAACACCCATTTCTAAGCTGATTTTCTTTTTAAAAAAAAAAAAGATTTTTTATTTCTTTATTTGATAGACAAAGATCACAAGAAGGCAGAGAGGCAGGCAGAGAGAGAGGAGGAAGCAGGCTCCCTGACAAGCAGAGAGCCTGATGTGGGGCTCGATCCCAGGACCCTGGGATCATGAACTGAGCCGAAGGCAGAGGCTTTATTTAACCCACTGAGCCACCCAAGTGCCCCATAAGCTGATTTTCTGCAGTTCTAATTTGTATGCCTTACACCAGCCCTCCTCACTTGTGGGTTCAGTATTAGGGGTGAGAAGGAACATGAGGGGGGTGCCTGGGTGGCTCGGTGGGTTAAAGCCTCTGCCTTCTGCTCAAGTCATGATCCCAGGGTCCTGGGATGGAGTCCCACTTCAGGCTCTCTGCTCAGCAGGGAGCCTGCTTCCTCCACTCTCTCTGCCTGCCTGTCTGCCTACTTGTGATCTCTGTCTGTCAAATAAATAAATAAATAAAATCTTTAAAAGAAAAAAAAAAAAAGGAAGGGACATGAGGAAGAAGACATTTTTTTTTTTCTATAGTCCAAATGCCCATGCAGTAGCTAAATTTATACCGGTCCCTCCTCCGTTTTCTTCCTTTTTTTTTTTTTTTTAAATTTTTAAAGATTTTTATTTATCTGAGAGCGAGAGCACGCACAAGGGGTCAGGAAGAGACAGAGGGAGAGGGAAAAGCAGACTCCCCCACGAACAAGGAGCTCAGCGTGGGGCTTGATCCCAGGACCCCAAGATCATGACCTAAGCTGAAGGCATACACTTAATGGGCTGAGCCACCCAGGCACCCCTATTCTCCATTTTTAGCAATAAAATAATTAGCCATAAAAACAAAAAAAGCAATAAAAAATTTAAAAATAAAAATAAATGGCATGAAACTAAGGGATTTGGATCCTGCCTTCGCTGACTCTCAGCCATATAAATTTTTTGCAGTTCTCTTAATTTCTTCGTACCTCAGCTTGTTAATTTCTAAAACGAGGTTAATACTACCAACTCGTAGGAGTCGCTGTGAGGGTTAAAGTTCTCAAATGTCTATCAAATACTTAGCATAAAGGGGGGTGGGGTAATGGACATTGGGGAGGGTATGTGCTTTGGTGAGTGCTGTGAAGTGTGTAAACCTGGCGATTCACAGACCTGGACCCCTGGAGATAAAAATATATGTTTATAAAAAATAAAAAATTAAAAAAAAAATACTTAGCATAGTGCCTGGCACGTGGTTAAGTGTTCGACAGCTGGTGGCTTTTACTGTTGTTTGTGGGACCGTGAGACTCTGCTGTCCGTGGCCACAGAGAGAGAGAGAAAAAAAAAAAAACGTGCAAGGCAGAGGACTGAGAGAAACATTTCTTAAGAGCATAATATATTTTCTGAGAATTCAGATGTTAGCTTGAAAAATCTTAAAAATCTGTCAGTGGTAACACCATTTACTTCTGTAAATATCCCCTGTCCTGGGGATCATATGAATGTTCCCATGAGTACTATCCCAGATTTCTTTTTCTGTGAGAATGAACTCCCCTGTGCTTCTTAAATTTCTGTTTTCTTGGTGGAGAGGTTCTGTTTTCCCTAATGCACCACGGGTTTTCTCAACTTTGAGTCGTAGGAATTTCAATCTGGGATGTGGCAAGAATGGTTTCGAGGAAGGAGACTTGAGAAATGGCAGTTCTTCCCAGTGAACACTGTTTCAAGACCCCAGAATAATTTTTCAGTGCTTCTTAGACATTTTGTGGAAAATGGCCTGTCCTGTGTATGTTTAATGCTTAAATCTAAGAACAAGTTCTTACTAGCCAACTGCCGTGCCTTTACCGGCCCAAGTGCTTGTATTTCGATCTCAGCCCTCTTGGCTGACTTGTAGAAGAACGTTCCAACCTCCTTCCTGAGTGAGTTTCCTCAGACTTAAACTAAAGAAATAGAAAGGACTGCCAGTGGAGAGTTGATTCCAAAAGTGTAAATAACTGATCAAGTTCGCGGAATGCTGGGCCAAGCTCGCAGGGGATGCTGAGGCATCCAGTGCCTGTTGATTTTTAATAATAGGGAGAATACTATTTAATAATAGGTAGAACACTTTAATAATAGGCAGAACACTCTGCCCATTTATTATTTATTTTATTTTTATATTTATAGTTATATAATATATTTATTATTTAATAATAGGTAGAACACTATTAAGCAGGGGGTTGGGTTAGATAGTCTAGGCGATCGCAAAGTTACGACTCTAAGATGGAAACGATTGGCTGAGCAACTTAAAATTGTACACGTGGCTGTGTAACGTGCTTCCACATCCTTAGCTAAATAAGTGCTTGTTGCTGGCAGATTAGCCTGCCCTTGGAAATTTGCTGCTGCTAATCAGATGTGAAGTGGTTGATGTTTGTGATATACTTAAAACCTCTTTATGGTAAACAGTACAGGCAATTATTTTCCTAGGTATTTAGACTATGTCAGGTGAGTCAAAGAAGTCTTAAGAAGAGGCTCTGTTTCCAGCTAACAGGTTTGTGTCTAATTGTTCATTGATTGTCAAACTAAAGAAAAATCTCAAAAGTTCATGTTACTCTGAAGTGAGAAATTTCTTAGTGACTATCCCACTAAGTAACTGACTATTAAGTAACCAAACATTATCTTTACCTATGCTCTAGTTTAAAATTGCAAAAAGAAATGTGGTCAGGTTTATCAATGTGATTCACTCTCTGACATCATCTCTGAGGAGAGAACCACTTTCTCCTGGTACTGACTGCCTAGGGGAACCTCAGGATATCTCTAGTGTAAAAAGCAAACATCCTTTTTAGCGAATAGATGGATATTATGGTAGGAAGTATGTAGACCATCTTGCTTATTTTACTGTCCATCTGGGCAGAGATGGAAACATTGTGAGCCGGGAACATTGAGTTTCGTTGAACCTGTATCCTTGCCTTTTAGAAGATACCTGTTAGGAGTAGTTAAGGTAAATGAATTGTTTCTAAAATTGTGAGATGAGCTATAGGGCAGCATTTCTATTTAATTAGATTTTTTCTTTTTGTGTTTTCTGTTGAGAAATACGGAGTAGGACCTAAGCTATTCATTCACTGAAGCATATAGTTTGCTTACAATCCTTTTTAGCTTAGCTAAGAATACTATTTATGGCTGTTTCAAAAAGTATAGCTAGATAATTTGTAGACTCAGTTTCATGTCAATTGTAATCTATTTATTATGCTCCTTTCTGTACTGTGTTTACCAAGGTCAACCATGGTTCATACTTCTTTTTTTTTTTTTTAAAGATTTTATTTATTTATTTGACAGACAGATCACAAATAGGCAGAGAGGCAGGCAGAGAGAGAGAGGAGGAAGAAAGCTCCCTGCTGAGCAGGGAGCCCAATGCGAGGCTCTATCCCAGGATCCCGGGGTCATGACCTGAGCTGAAGGCAGAGGCTTTAACCCACTGAGACAGCCAGGCGCCCCATGGTTCATACTTCTAATGAGAAAGATTTGCATTATAGTATCTTTTCTATGCACAGGTGGGAGTAGAAGACTCCTTATCTTCTTCCTCCACTCCCAAAGCACCTAAGCTCCAAACTTCAAGATCATATATTCTTTTCCTACTTCTAATCTAATATTAAACTGTATTGATTTTATCATAATTTTTTCCCCATTTTCCATTACCGTTGTCATTATCTTAGCTCAGGCCCTCTGATTTCATCCCTTAAATGTTCGTTTCCTCCTTCCTTCCTTCCTTCCTTTCCTTCTTTCTTTCTCTCTCTTTCTTTCTTTCTAAGATTTTGTTTATAGAGGGAGTTGTTTAGAGAGGGAGAGAGTACAGGCGTGAGTACAGGAGCTGTGGGAAGAGCAGAGGACAGTGAGTGAGGAGGAAAGAACCTCAAACAGACTCTGTGCTGAGTGTAGAGCGCATCTCGGGGCTGGATCCCAGGACCCTGAGATCATGACCTGAGCCCAAAGCAGGAGACAGACGATTAACCAACTTAGCCACCCAGGTGCCCCACTTAAATGTTTCTTTATTATGCATAATGTATTTATTCAGCATATGTTTACTATTCACCTACTGTGTACTAAGGGTTCACTGCTGGGAATACCAGCCATAATTAAGATGAACCCTCATGTTGGGTACAATCTTCTCACCTGAGTCACTGCCAAAGCCTTAAATAGGTCTTTTATATATTCTCTCTTTCTGCGTTATATTAAAAATGCTATTGCCAGTTTAATTTCATTTATTGCTTCATTCTGGTCTGCAAGACCCTAATAGTGCGGGCCTGTCTTTTTTCCAAGGTTATCTCACATTATTCTCTTAATTTCCTTCCTTCCTTCCTTCCTTCCTTCCTTCCTTTCTGTAAACTCTACCTTCAATGTGGGGCTCAACCTCACAACCCCAAGATCCAGAATCATACGCTTCACTGACAGACAGGCAGCCAATGCCCGCCCCTCTCTTTTAATTCTCTTAGTTCTCTACATTTTAGATACATTTATCTACTAGATATGTGACCACAGTCCCTGGCCTTTCCTAGTTTCAGTGGTTTTGTTTGTTGTTCTTTTCTTATGGAAGTGCTTTTCCCCCATCATCCCATATGACAAAATCAAATCCATCTTAAAAAGCTCACTCGAATGGTCATTTTCTCCAGGAAGCTTTTCCTGATCTCCCTCCTCCTTCCTGTTTGGCAGATTCTTGGAACTTGTTTTGTTCTCCAGCATTCATTAGCCCTTACTATCGAGCTATCTGGGCTCTGCCCCTACACATTCCAAATTGCTTGCCTAACAACTTGGAAAGGGAGCCAGCGATGCCCGTAGCAGCCACCAGCAATTGTGCCAGCCTTTTCTTTTTTTCTGGCACACTCTGGTACCTGTTCCTGGACCCTGTGAGTTCTTTTTTCTTTTGTTAAGATTTTTCTGTATTTATTTATCAGAGAGAGAGCGCACAAGCAGGGGGAGCAGCAGGCAGAGGGAGAAGCAGGCTCCCACTGAGCAAGGAGTGTGATGCAGGACTCCATTCTGGAACCCTGGGATCATGGCCTGACTCCAAGGCAGATTCTTAACTGACTGAGCCGCCCAGGTGTCCCAAGGACCCTGTGGGTTCTTTGCCTATCTCTGTCCTCTTTTCTGTGCATCTCCACATCAATTCTGGCTCCTTGTATTTCTGCTTCTTCCTTAGTTTTTGATGATTGATTCTCTATCATGGATTTTGAACTGAATTGTATGCCTACCCCTCCCCCCCAAAGTGGCTTTTCTTCGGCAGAATCCAATCTTGCCTGGTGCCAAACCAGGGGGAGGTGGTCAGTCAACTATCTTTATTTACACTTTTTTTTTCCTTTTTCAAATGAAAACAATTTTCAATTGCAGGAAGACCTATACATAACATAAAATTTACCATCTTAACCATTTTTTAAAAAATATTTTATTCATTTATTTGACAGAGAGTGAGAGATCACAAGTAGGCAGAGAGGCAGCCAGAGAGAGAGGGCCGTAAGCAGGCTCCCTGCTGAGCAGAGAGCCCAACTCGGGGCTGGGTCCCAGGACCCTGGGATCATGACCTGAGCCGAAAGCAGAGGCTTTAACCCACTGAGCCACCCAGATGCCCCCCCATATTAACCATTTTTAAGTATATAATTAAGTAGTGCTGAGTTTATTCACATTGTTATGCAACCCATCTTCAGGACTCTTTTCATCTTGAAATCTTTCTTTATATTTTTAGATAGCCATTTATTTGCTTGCTTTATTTACCTTGTTTATTAGACTGGAAGTTTCTTGAGGACAAGGCCATGTTCCTGATTTTTCTGTCTCTTATAAGACTGCCTGGTATAATCAATTTGTAATTACTTCATGAAGTTGAATTGACTGGTTTCCCCTCTCTGCTCATCTAACCTGCTTTCCGCAGGAACCCTCCTCTGCTCACAGACCTGGATCCTCCTAGCGATGAAACAGACCGTTTGCAAACATATCCACTTACATGAGCAAGGGAGGTAAGCGTCCACAGAGTCAGAAGTTGGCCTAAAAGGTTGATGTGCTTTGGAGGTTCTGCTTTAACTGCCACTTGGTGCTGTTGTTTTTGTTCTGAGAGGTGGGAATACAGTGGTTTTATTTATTTTAAAAAGGCAGGAAGCCAGGAACACATAATTGAAAGGAAGTTTCTGTGCTGGCATATTATTATTCTAACTAAGATGGTAACAAATAAATTGGGACTTCCTTTTGTTTGAAGTGGTGGATGTGAACTGAGGTGAACATTTTACACTCATGAAATTGCCAAGAGGCAAATACGTTCATGGTTCCTATTATTTAAAAAGTCCTATAAATTTACACTCTTCTAGGAATGTGTTTTTTTACATAACTGCCTTGCAGAATTGTTCCATACGTGCTCCTCGTGTCTTCAGACCGAGGGGAGACCCAGTGTCTCCCTATTCCTTTCGTACCTCAAAAGACTCTCAGAAGGCTTATGTCTCTTAGAGTCCCCTCTCCTTCTGGTTTTCTGCTTCTGGAATTCTTCTTCGTTGCCTGCATTTTGTTTCTTGTGGCTGTGCTCTCTCCTCTAGCCAACATATACCCTGAAGCATTCTGTTTGCCTGGATTTTAAAAAAATACCACGTGTGTTGTCCAGAAGACACATTTAAGTGGAAACAGGAGGTAGCATGAAGATGGAGGTTACTTACATCAGAATGATGCAGAAAGATGTAAATGAGATATGAGGCACACTGTTCTTAAATTTCATTGGCCATTCCTACCCTTGGAAATATTTGGGAACTGACTTCATTCTTCAGTGTCTGTGGTCTCCTGCTAGGTCACTGATTTTGTCCCATTTCCTTTACTGCTTGGCTCTGGGACCCTAATCTTCTTCTGTTAGTCAGTTCTTGGAATATCACAATTTGTCCAAATTTAGTCCACTAATTTTCTTGCCCAAATTTCTGTCATGCCCTGGACATGACAAACATTTTTTGTTTGTTTTTACTGAAAAGATAATTTTACTAGAAAGATAATTATCTCCATAAAAGTGATTTAGTTTTTTTCTTTAAAAAAAAAAAAAAAACAACCTCTAATTTTAGAACAGTTTTAGATCTAAAGAAAAATTGCAAAAATAGTACAGAAAGTTTCCATGTACCTTGCACCCAGTTTTCCTTATCATTAATATCTTACATCAGTAGTTAATTTGTCACGATCTATAACCAATATTGATACATGATTATTAACTCAAGTCTGTATTTTATTCAGATTTCCTTAATAGTTTCTTAATGTCTTTTTTTAAAATGCCAGGATGTCATTCAGGATACCACATTGTATTTGTTATGTCTTCTTAGACTCTTCATAGCTGTGACCGTTTCTAAGACTTTCTTAGTTTTTGATGATCTTGACTGGTTAAGTATTTTGTAGAATGTCCCTCAGTTGAGATTTATCTGATGTTTTTCTCCTCATTAGAGTAGATTTATGTGTTTTTTATAAGTGTGATTTTTATCAACATGACTTATCAGTGTTAATGTTGACTTTGATCACTATTTATCACTAGTAAATATACAGTGAAGTAAGCCACAGGCTGAGGAGAACAGCATGGTAATCAGGAGCTTCTACCTTTCAAGAATGTGAATCTGGGTCACCCACCAGCTAAGCTACCCAGACTAGCAGAGATACTAGCTGAGTAAAGGGGATTAAGAATAGGAAGTAGATTTTTTCACAGAACTAGAACAAATAATCCTAAAATTTATATGGAACCACAAAAGACCACCGAAGGCCAAAGCAACCTTGAAAAAGAAAAAAAAGAAAAAAAGAAAAAAAAAAGGGAGGTGTCACAAAGTTATACTACAAGGCTGTAGTAATCAAAATAGTATGGCATTGGCACAAAAGTAGAGACATAGCTCAATGGACCAGAATAGAGAGCTCAGAAATAAATGCATGATCATATGGTCAACTAATCTTTGGCAAAGGAGGTGAGAATATGCAGTGGGAAAAAGACTGTCTCTTCACCAAATGGTGTTGGGAAAACTTGACAGCTACATGCAAAAGAGTGAAACTGGGCCACCTTCTAGCACTATACAAAAAAATAAACTCAAAATGGATTAAGGACCTAATGTGAGACTTAAAACCATAAAAAACCTAGAAGAGAGCACAGGCAATAATTTCTCTGACATTGACCAAAGGAGCATTTTTTTAGATATGTCTCCTAAGGCAAGGGAAACAGAAACAAAAATAAACTATTAGAACTATATCAAAAAAGCTTCTGCACAGCAAAGGAAACAACAAACTGAAAACAACCCATTGAATGGGGGAAGATATTTGCAAATGACATATTTGATAAAGGTTCGTATCTAAAATATATACAGAACTTATACAACTCAACACCCCCAAAATAAATAATCTAATTAAAAAATGGACAGGAACCATGAACAGACATTTCTCAAAAGAAAACATACAGATGGCCAACAGGTGCATGAAAAGATGTTCATCATCACTTGACATTGTGAAATGCAAATCACAACCACAATGAAATATCACCTCACACCTGTCAGAATGGCTAAAATTAAAAAAAAAAACAAAACCCACAAGAAACAAGTGTTGGCAAGCACGTGTACTATTGGTTGGAATGCAAACTGGTGCAACCACTGTGGAAAACATATGGAGGTTCCTCAAAAAGTAAAAAATACAATTACCATAGGACCTATTAATTCCACTACTGGGTATTTACCCAAAGAATACAAGAACACTAATTCAAAGGGATATATGCATCCCTATGTTCATAGCAGCATTATTTACAGTAGTTGAGATATGGAAGCAGCCTAAGTGTCCATCAATAGAAGAATGGATAACAAAGATGTGTGTATATAGATGTATAGTGGAATATTACTCAGCCACAAAAAAGAATGAAATATTGCCATTTGCAACAGCATGGACCTAGAAAGTATAATGGTAAACAAAATAAGTCAGAAAAAGACAAATACCATACCATCTCACTCATATATGGAATTTAAGAAACAAAACAAATGAACAAAGGAAAAAAGAGACTAACCAAAGAACAGACTCTTAACTATAGAGCAGATGGTTACAAAAGGGGACGTGGGTTGGGGGATGAGTGAACTAGGTGAACATATTAAGAGCACACTTACTTTTTTTTTTTTTTTAAGATTTTATTTATTTATTTGCCAGAGAGAAAGAGAGTGCAAGCGAGCACAAGCAGGGGGAGTGGCAGGCAGAGGGAGAGGCAGGCCCTCCGCTGAACAGGGAGCCCAATGCAAACTTGATCTTAGGACCTTGGGATCATGACCTGAGCCAGAGGTAGATGCTTAACTGACTGAGCCACCCAGGTGCCCCAAGAGAACACTTACCTTGATGAGCACCAAGTAATGTACAGAATTGCTGAATCACTACATTGTATACCTGAAACTAGTATAATACTATATTAACTGCCCTGGAATGAAATATAAATAAATAAGAAGTAAAGGAAGGTGATAAGAATCAACTATGTTTCAGGGATCAGCTGCAGTGCCAGAAGCTATAGTTTGTCCCACCATCCTTCTTCAGCTTGTAAGTTTTTCCCAGGGAAAAGACTGACTAGAATTCTGCAAGAGTTCTTCCCACATATGGTAAATTTATTATATGAAGCAAATGTATTCCAGCAATGCAAGAGATGGATTGTAGTGGCTGCTGTGTTTTCCTCTCCAGACTGTTCCTTGAGAACCAGGAGCACCAACCTCTTCTGTCTGAGTCAAACCCTAGGACCAGCTATTGGAGAAAGAAAACCAACTCATCTGACTACACTTCTACCATGGAAGAGACCTACATCCCATGACCGATCAATGTAGGTGATACAAAGTCCTCTCCCCTTGCCTCCGTTAGGGATATCTCAAAAGGGTCAACCCAGCTTCAGAGTTCCTTGTGAAATTGTCTTAGGCATCTTGGGCACCTGTATTGCCTTTCTTCTCTCCCAGTTGTCCTGTCCTGCTTCTTTCACTCCCTTGGAGTTGGTGTTCTGTGGAGCACTTCCAAGTAAGCCATTGGGATGCAGATCTCCATCTGGAAATCTGTTTCCTGGGAAGCCCAACCTTTGACACGCAGTGAAGAGACCTGAGGCTACATAAAAGTACTTTGGCTTATCTCAGTCTTCTCTCTGACGCATGAGTTTAAATCAAATGGCAGGAAAGGTACGTTGAAGAAAAGAAACTAGAGATAGCATAGGGAAAAGATGAGAGGATTGGAACCTTGTAGTAAGAGCAAAACACAAGTCAGCGGACATAATCCATAATGGGCCAAGCAGTACTCTGAGCCTTATAAAGAGAGAAAGATGGAGGTCATCCAGGAAATTATTGAGGGGACTGGAAGAGAGTAACAGTGAGCCGCTCTATGGACCAGCTTGTGGAAGAAGGAAATTCCTAGGTTAACTTCACACTAAAACTGAATGCACAGTTGCTAATCAGCCTGCAGGGTCTCGGTGGGTTTTTATTTCCTACGAGTCTGCCTATTTTTGCAGTGTGAAGGATTCTGGATTATCTTGGTGGGAGGATTTTGGGTCCCTCCTACAAAGGTAGGTGCAGGGAGGAAAGGCAGCTGGTGGGGAAGTGAGTAGATGGGATTTTTAGTTTCTGTTTTGTTTGTACAAGTTAGGATGACTTAACCCTTGCTAATATCACACTTTCTTGGGCTCATTGTATTCAGAGTGAATTTTGAACAAATCACTTAATGTCTAAGATCTTTTGTTTCTATGTCTGTTGAAGTGGTAAGAAACATTTCTTAGTTTACTTTCTTCATTATCTATGTTCAAGTGTTTAATACTTAAAGGAAGCCATCACATGTAAAACTAACTGCTTTTTAAATAAAGCCCTGAATCAAACGATTTAGGTTTGGAAGGGAACATCTAGCCCACTCTCTCATGCAGTGGAGATATCCTTTCTGTGGCCTGCCTGACAAAGAGTTATTTGGCTTCCCCTTTAACAGTCTGAGCGCTGACAACCCAGTACATCCTAGACAGCCTTGTTGTCAGATGACTCTAGAGCAATGATACGTGAGCGTTAATCCTAGGACCACTGGCACTAGGCTGAACTGGGCTCTTGTTAGAAAAGAAGGGCCATCTGTACCCCAATGTTCATAGCAGCAATGGGGTCAGTCGCCAAACTGTGGAAAGAACCAAGATGCCCTTCAATGGACGAATGGATAAGCAAGATGTGGTCCATATACACTATAGAGTATTATGCCTCCATCAGAAAGGATGAATACCCAACTTTTGTAGCAACATGGATGGGACTGGAAGAGATTATGCTGAGTGAAATAAGTCAAGCAGAGAGAGTCAGTTATCATATGGTTTCACTTACTTGTGGAGCATAAGGAATAACACATAGGACATGGGGAGATCGAGAAGAGAAGTGAGCTGGGGGAAATTGGAGGGGGAGATGAACCATGAGAGACTGTGGACTCTGAGAAACAAACTGAGGGTTTTGGAGGGAAGGGGGGGTGGGAGGTTGGGTGAGCCTGGTCGTGGGTATTATGGAGGGCACATATTGCATGGAGCACTGGGTGTGGTGCATAAACAATGAATTCTGGAACACTGAAAAAAAATGAAAAAAATAATAAAAAATGGGAAAAAAATAAAAGTAAAACTAATCCCCACCCCCACTCCCCAAAAAAGAAATGAAAAATCCCTGGCCCTATGCCAAGCCTGAATCAGAATCTACCTTTAACAGGCTCTCCCGGTAATTCACATGCATATTACAATTTGAGAAGTATGGTTCTATACCTTTTTTTAAAAAAATTATTATTCTTATAGTATTGATCTGAAAGCTTACTTTTATAGTAGCCACTCATTAGTCTCCATTTAGTTTCTTGCAATTTTATAGAAGTCTAGGATCTTACTTACTGCACATGAGAACTGTTCAAATCTTTGAAGGCAGAATCCAGGTTTGTTGGCTGGACTCTTTCTGAACTGTTTGAGGCTGGAAACTTTCCTGTCCTGAGCTTTCCCGTGGTCCCTTTGTTCTGTCAGATTGTTTTTTGTTTTTTATTTTTAAAGATTTATTTATTTATTTGAGAGAGAGAGCGAGCGAGCACATGAGTGGGAGAGGCAGAAGGAGAGGGAGAAAGAACCTGTAGCTAAACAAGGAGCCAGACATGGGGCTCAGTCTCACAACCCAGAGATCAAGACCCTGAACCTAATCCGGGAATTGGGCCCTTAACCTGCTGTGCCATCCAGGTGTCTCTCTGTAGGATTGTTTTAATAAGAATATCAGGGTCTGCCAACTGAGGGATTTATGAAAGGAAAGGCAGGCTGCCTCGTCCTTTTGCCTGTGGAATGGAAATGAACAAGACAGAACATTTGAGCTGATTGTTTATACACTCAAGCCTTAGGGCATATAAACAGGATGCAACCACTTATCTCCCCTTTATTGATTGTTTCCTACAGATTGTGGCATTCTCCTAAATTTGCTATCTTCTCAGGGATAGTTCTTTAAACTCAGTCTTCTCTTTTTTAAACTAAAAATACCCTCTTCGTTCAACTGCCTCTTGCATGGTTGGATTGGAATGTAAACGTTTTGAGAGAAGGGGATGAAATCTTACTAGAATATTTTGTTTTTAATGTCAGGTTAGGTCAGTGCTTAGTGCATTATATGCTTTTAATAAGTAATTTATGAATACACAAATGATTTAATAGGGGACATGGTTGTAAGATCTTGGTTGTCATCTTTTGAAAATTTATTAGTGTGTCACTGTCTCTGACAAAATGTGACATCATGGATTGGACAGAATATTCCATGTGTCATATGACTATTGTGGAGCAGTGGTAGGATTAATTTCCCTAATTTAGACTTTGTGCTTAGATGAACTCAGCCTGTTCACAACAAAAGAGACCCACGACCCCCAGCATGATGGTTGTTTGGGAGTTTTGGAAAGTCAAAGTCAATTCAGTTGATCAGCAAGGTGGAATTTGCTTTAAATGACATTTTTAGAGGTTTTTTTCCTTTTGGATCGAGGGGCTTTCCAAGGTTAGGGAGGCCCTTATGGCTAAAGAATTGTGGTCTTTCCTCATCCCTCCCTTCCATCATTCTTTGCTTCCTGATGCCTCTAGCTGTATCTGAAGCCACTTTCCTCGCCTGAAATCACTTTTTGTCTGAGCTTCACTATGAAAAAGACTGTGGCTGGAGTATTTAATGCAGAGTAGATGGATAAGCATAATGATCCAAGAAAGATGGTAGTGAAATATGACATTTTCTGGTGTTGGATATAATAATAATGGGTAGAAACAGAGGAATGAGAAAAACAGGCTGGCTCCTTTGCCATGGCAACAATGAGTGCATTTATTATATAAACAGAAGGAGGAAAGGCAATTATTCGGTCCCTGTGCTTTTCTTTCCTAATCCTCCAGTTCTCCTGTTTCTAGTTCAGATTCTCAAAAGATGGCAGCCAGTTATCTGCCGTGATGTTGAGCATTTCCTTAAATGCCTGAGATGTGCGGGAATACACTTGACTTCCCAATATTTTATTATTAAAAGTAAATCAAAGATTTCTTTCTAAGCTCATCAAAGGGTAGCTTGTGTTCTATTTCATCAAGTCTAGAAGAATGCCCTTTTTTAAAGTTTGTATGTATTTTGATACAATAAACTTACAAACGGGAACCAAGGTACCATTTTCTTTCCAATTCAGTATCATTAGAAAATTGTCTGATTCATTCATGTGTGTCTCAGGGATAAGTGGTCGTCAGTGAGTGTCTGACAGAGAAACACTAAGTGATTCTAGTTTAAAAGGAAAATCAATGTGCACTGAGTAGCAGTGCTTCAAAGGTAGTTCAAAAAGCTACTTTTCTTCCCTATGTCAAAATGCACCTGATGTCCTCAGGTACCAGGGGGAAAAGAAAAGCTATCGAATGCTTATGATAGTGAAACAGTGTGTTTTAGGGACCAGAAAAGATGGGAAAATAGATGGCTAATGAACTGCAGTCCATACAGTGGATTTCCCAAAGAGCATTGCTGTGTTTTCACAATATTCTTCCCTTTTTGGAGGAGGTTGTGCAAAATTGCAAATAGCGCGGTCTCATTTCATACATTTTCCAAATAATGTTTGAAATTTACAACATGAGCTGTAGGATAGATAAGTTAATGAGACAAGAGAGATAAGAGCCTAAAATATACCAAATTTCTGGATACAAATATCAGCTCCACCATTTATTAGCTTTGTGTGACTTGGGGTGAGATACCTAGTGTCTCTGAGTCAGAGTTTCCACAGGTATACAATTAGAACTGTAAGTTTTACCAGAGAAAGGAATTGTCAGAATTCATGCAATTGACCCATATAATGCGGCCACCAGAGGACCTGGTATGTGACAGGGCTTCAAAAATAGGAGCCGTATTTCCATTCTCGTTGTCATTTTAGTTCAGATCCTCAGAATGTCCCCTCGGGGCATTCTAGTAGCTTCCAGTTTTCCTTGTCTATCATCTTCCCGTTTATGCATTTTGCTTACTCACTAGTATTTATATAACATTTTCCACACAACCTTCTTAACTTATACTTAATGTTGTGCCATATCCCACTTCCTAGAGAAAAGCTCAAACTTCTTATTATAGCATTCAAGGACATTTGTGATGGGACTCCAGATAGCATCTCCTCTATAAAGACCTTGTGTTCTCTTGGCCATGTCCTCTACGTGTCCTGAATCTTTTTCTCTCCATAATTTCACTTCTCCCCCTCAACTGCAATACCTTCCATTTCTGCATATTAAAAACCCTATTTGGGCTTTAAATTTCACCATCAATGCCATGTCCTTCATGAACTGTTCCTTAATCCTTTAGACAGAAGTGATCTCTACTGACACTGCTTAACAACTCCTTATAACATTAACAATAAATGCCTATGCACCTGTGTAATGCTGAACTCAGTGGATACTTACAACCTGGATATTATCTAACCTGTCTAGAGTAGTTGACAATACTAACGACTCTCCATCCATTGCCTTCCTTTGATGTCGAAAGGGTGAATTTCTTACTTCCTCTCTGACTTTGCCTTCTTAGTCTCCTCGGTGGATGTATTAGTTTCCTAGAGTTGCCTGGAAAATGTACCACAAACTGGATGGCTTAAAACAACTTAAATTTATTATTTCCCAGTTCTGGAAGCTAGAAGTCAAAATCAAGATGCTGGCAGGTCTGTGCTCCATTTGCAGCTTCTAGGGAAGGATCCTTTCCTGCTTCGTCCAGCTTCTGGTAGCCCCAGGCATTCCTTGGCCTGTGGCAACGTAACTCCAATGTTGGCCTCAGACTTCACATGGACATCTTCTCTGTCTGTGATACTCTTTTCCTGGTGTCTCTGCTTTCTCTTCTTAAAAGGACCCCAATCATGTTGGATTAAGCCCCATCCTAATTGACAATGACCACATATTTATTTGATTTTATCTGCAAAGACCCTATTTTCAAATAAGGTTACAGGTATCAGGTTTTAGGCTTTAACCCACTGAGCCACCCAGGCGCCCCTGGATGTTATTTTTTAAAAAGAAGAGATTTTAATAAGGCAACATTAAAAATGTGGAAGTTCTATGAGATAGATATGCAGTGTTCCTCGTCTTTTTCTCCTTCATATATAAAACAAGAAATGATTGCCCACTGGAAGCATAATTGTGGACTGAATTTTGTCCCCTCCAACATTGGTATGTTGAAGACCTAACTCCCAGTACCGCAGAACGTGATTATGTTTGGATATTGCCTTCAAAGAGGTGATCAAGTTAAAATGAAACCATCCAGGTGGGCCCTAATCTAATCTAACTGGTGTCCTTATAAGAAGAAATCTTTATACATACAGAGGCACCACCCAGCATGAAGTGAATACAGAGAAGATTGGAGAGATGGAGATGGCGTTGGATAAAGAGGAGAGGGAGGGGGAGAGAGAGGAGAAGAAAAAGATTGGAGGAGCAGAGGGAAGAAAGACAATTTGTTGGTATCATTTGTGCCAGCTGAGACTCAACTGTCCTTGCACACTTCAACTACATAAGCCAGTAAATACCACCCCTCCTTTCCTGCTCCCACCCTTTTTTCCCTTGAGCTGATTTGGAATTCTGTTAACTTGCAGCAAAGCATCTGACTAAACCACCCTTCTTATCCACTTTGGGTTTTTTTGTTTATATCTCCTATTTAGGTGCCATTTCAGAGAACATCTTTAACAGTATGAACATGTATCTGACCTCTCACAAAGGTAAGTAGGGGAAATAGAGAAGTTCCAAGATTTGTTCACCAGATTTATCTGTGATTTATTTATCCACAAAAATTCCCGACTGCTGTTTATATGATCAGTGTCTTGAATTATGAGTAGTCTTGAGATGGAGAACACACTGAAGTCTCTTTTTGCAGCCCTCATGATAGACATTCATCTTATCCTTAACTAACTCTCCTCAAACCATTCAGAGTAGAGCATCAAGTCCCTAAACTTTATTGTACATTGGAATCATCTGGGAAGCTCTTAAAAAAAATCCCTAAGTCATACACCCACTTTGCAAGACAGTTTGGTGGTTTCTTATAAAGCTAAATATAATCTATTGTATGATCCAGAAATTCCTAGTTGATTTGAAAACTTACGTCCACCCAAAACCCTCCATGTGAAAATTTATAGCAGCTTTCCTCTTAATCAGCAAAATCTGGAAACAACCATATGTCCTCCAATAGGTGAATGGATAAACAAATCATGGTTACATACATAGAGTGAAATGCTATTTAGCAGTAAAAAAGAATGAGGTATCAAACAAGATACAGATGAATGATAATTGATATTTCTAGGTGGAAGTAGCCAGTCTGAAAGGCTATATCCTGGGGTGCCTGGGTGGCTCAGTGGGTTAAGCTGCTGCCTTCGGCTCAGGTCATGATCTCAGGGTCGTGGGATCGAGTCCCACATTGGGCTCTCTGCTCAGCAGGGAGCCTGCTTTCCTCCCTCTCTCTCTGCCTGCCTCTCTGCCTACTCGTGATCTCTTCAAATAAATAAATAAAAATCTTAAAAAAAAAAAAAAGAAAGGCTATCTCCTATATGCCTTTATAGGACATTCTCGAAAGACAAAACTATAAAGACAATAAATAAATTAGTCATTATCGAAGTTTGAGGGGCAGAAAGTTGAATAGATGAAGTATCAAGAGCATAATGGTGGTGAAAACTTCATTATGATTCTGTAATGTTGTAACAATGCATTCGTCAAAACCCACAGAACTCTACAACATGAAGAGTGGGCCATAATTTGTGCAAATTAAAAGAAATCATTTAGGAGGTCAAGGGTTCCCAGGATGGAATACAGAATACAACAAAACAATCTAAGTATGTTACGAATGTATGAAAAAACCTCACTGCCAGAACTAGGGGAAAAGTTGGCTGACCTAATGAGCCGTGACTAGAAGACCAAGGGAAAAAGGGATTGTACATAAGCACTCTATTCTATAAAGTTTCCTATGGGGGCATGGGTTAACCGTTCTGAAATAAGTATACATGTATACCAGAATTAATAATTAAGTAAATGGCTATTAGGAGCCTACAGGTAAGCAAGTGCAGAGGCAGGAATGATCCCTGTGGTGATGGATAAGAGATATATTATTATGAACCCTATTATATAGATCTTTACCTGTAGAAATATTTATAGGTATGGGTCTATTCAGGGATTAGCTATATGCACACATTTTTTTTTTTTTTTTTTTTTTTGCTCTGGCAACCCCAAGGACCTAGAAAGAAGGATACATGCAAACATCCATTTATTTGTTTCTAATACTATTGTCCAATAAAAGGAATCAGGAATCCTTCAAGAAATAGCTGACTGTATAGGAAATATAAAAGATGAGCCTGGAGCATTTTATAGTGCCAAAGAGTATGGAAGTGCCAAAAACAAACAAGGAACACTTTGTAATGATGGAGCAATGTGAACAACAAAATGAAGTAGCATTGGATTATAGCCCAAAATATAAATCTCTATGAATCCCCATTGATATAAATAAATGATTGAATCAATAAATAATTGTGGGAGAAACAGACAAATTTCCCATGCAGAACTCCAAATAACTTTTGTAGATCCTTTGTCTTCAAGGAGGAGGAGCACACCTTCCTTAAGTGAGGCCTGCATATGTGACTTCCTCCGAGAGTACAGAGTGGAAAGGGGGAAAAAAAAAAAAGCAACCTTACAATGAAGAAACCAGGTAAACACTGTGTCTTCCTGGTGGTCAAGGTCAGCATTAACGGTGATAAATCTACTGATAGTAGATACCCTTGACATGGTACGATGAGAGTAGCACTTTCCTCTGTGGTCCCCCTCCCCACAGAACGTAGGATCAGAGTTTCATCATTGGAAAAATATTTGACAGATCTAAATGGAGAGATGCTGTATGAGATACCTGACCACTATTCTTCATTACCACCAAGGCCATCCAAAACAAGAAGATTCCGAGAAATTATTGCAGCTAAGAGAAACCATGCTGACTGAAATGTAATATGGTATCCTGGGTGGGATTCAGAACTAGAAAAGGGACAGAAGTTAAAGACTAATGAAATCTGAATAAAGCATAGACTTTAGTTTAAAATTATGTATCAGTCTTTCAAGATTGGTTCATTGGTGGTGACCAATGCACTATACTAAAGTAAGATGTTAATAATAGGGGAGATCCAGAAGATATATGGGAACTCTTTTATCTTTATGGCTTTTCTTTAAATCTAAAACTTCTAAAATAAAAAGTTATTAAAAAATTCCTTTGCCAAGTTGCACCTCTACCAATGAAATCAGTATTTCTGGGGTATAAGCCAGGCACATTATGGTTTTTTTCCTAGAGATCCCAGATGATATCAATATACAGCAGAAGTTTGGGGACCTCTGGCATTGGAGAAGTCTCTGAGGCTGGAGGCTGTTATATTTTGGCCTTAGTTCACTCAAAATGTTCTGAACTAAATAAAAATGTTGAGTGTTGCTTCCATTTTATACCTATGTGAAGTTGAATTTTTAATAATGGGTGTGATAAAAATAAAGTACTGGAACGAGTTGCCCATTGGAACACCACTTGATGTTACACTATTAGATACTGAGGCACTAAATGACCAATGTATCAAGCATGTAATTACAAGCACTATCATATCTTAAAATAAAATTTCCCTTGTAATTTTCCCACAATTGAAGTGAAAAATGACACTCACATGTACACCCTTTCCCCTCTCTCGGCCCTGGCACCCTCACCAGAGTATGTCGCTATGCTCTACTGGACCCACAGCCCTATCCATCTTTTACCCTTTTTGACCTGTTCTGTGCCCCGAAGGCTGTCTGTGGACTGCAACGCCTGGGCCCTCTTGCCCTTCTTTCCCATTGAGTACAGGCAGAACAGAGGAGATAGATGTCCTTTTAGCTCCACTCTCTCCATTCCTCATTATGGCGGGCCGTGGCTGCCTTTGTCCCAGATCCAGCTCCTGTTGTCTCCTGTTCTCGCTTGGCTCTGGAAACTGTTCCCTTTCCTCACCCCTTCAGCCCCCAGAGAAGTAATTGCTTCCTGCTGTGACTATTTCTGGGTAACTCATATCCCCTGTTGGAGTTTTAAAAATTCTGCCCACACCTCTGTAAATAGTCACTTCACTGAAATCTTTTTTTTTTAATTTTTTTTTGGTGGAAATACTTTTGATTTAACCCTTTTGAGGGTGCCGTCTGCTTCTTGTCAAGAGTTCTGACTGATCGATTCAGTGTATAGTGGCCTACCCTCTCTCTTCTTGAGAGGGATGACCTGCCACCACCTCTCCGGCCACATTTTTTTTTTTTTAAACTTGTCATAATGTACGGCTTACTTCCTTGGCCTTAAAAACCTCCTTTGTGAAGTGTGTAAACCTGGCAATTCACAGACCTGTACCCCAGGGGATAAAAATACAGTATATGTTTTAAAAAACGAAAAACAAACAAACAAACAAAACCAAAAAAACCCTCTTTGTTTTGTAAAATGATGCTGATGGCGGAGAGCACTATTTTCCCCAAATCCTTTCTTGGAAGAAGAAAAAGTTGGCAGAGCTGTGCTGGTTCACCACACATTTTTGAAATTTCATTTTTGAAATCCAGAGTCTGGGAACCATTGATCTCAGTGAGTATTTGACTTTGAAACATGAAGGGAATTCAGCTGTAATTCTTCTTACCACAAGAATCTTACAAATCTGGGGAAAGCGGCCAACGTGGACGCTGTCACGGCAGGCACTCAACTTACTGGGCTTCATTGTTTACATAACAGGGTCTCACTCCTGGTAAAGAGGGAAATCATATCAGGGGAAAATCGAAGGAACTGTAAAAATGAAATGGTTATTTTCTGCATCGTTCACTGTTGCATTTCCCTGCAGATCTGCTGGGGGGAAGAGAGAGAGGAAGAGGTTAAGAATGCATCTGGAAGTTTAGGCGAAAAGTTTACAGGATTCCACCATGACGTTTGAGTGAGAGTGACTAAGAACGCTCATGTTCTCAGATCCAGGAACGTTTGTATTTGCACTAATCCACGTCCTCTTTGTTATAAATAATTGCAGAAGTTCATTTATAGATGAGCTCCATCACTAAGCAACACGCATTGTACATTTGTGTTTGTTGGTGTTTTAAATTCACCGTGTTTTATAATGTCAAGTACAGTCAATTTATAATTGAAACAAAATTTTTGAAGTACCCTGTACTTGGGCAGGGTAGAAGAACACAGGGTACTATTTATCATAGTTAGGTCTCCTTGACTTTAAAATTTTTCTTTGTTAGGAATGTAATATCCTCCTTTGTTGTATCATATCACATTTAATTTTGACTGCAAAGACACTAAGGCATGATTTTTTTTTTATCTTTCATCTATTTAAAAATATATGCTTGTTAATGTTCTCATTATTTTCTTTTTCTGTGGTTAGCTTGAGAAAAGACACATAACCATCTTTTAAAATTCATTCTTTCCTTTATACACTTTAAAAAAGGAATGTAGAAGGGTCAAATAGCTTAGTCATAGGGAGGAACATTTTTTACACAGTTATAATGCAAACAAAACCTATTGTCCTTGCTGCATGGAAGAAGAACCCATGAACTCAGTAATTTTCTTTCTCTTTACATTTCCACTACTGAAAGAAATTAATGGAAACATTAAACCCTGACTTATGTTTTCCTTTATCTGATGGTGGAACTCCGGGATGGAAAACCTGGGAATGGTCAGTCGCCATGTTTCCTACCATGTGGAAAGGTGTAGTAAGAAGGAATGAGACCCACTCATACTGAGAAGCAGAGATAAGAGATGGAGAAGGTTAATGGTGGTTTTAGGGTTCCTGAAGACCAGTTACATGTCTACTCCTTTTGTTATTTAGTTGCTCAAATCTTCCTGATTTCATGAAATAAAAATACCCATTTTTTGCTAAACTATTATATCAGCCATACATAGCTTGAGTTAGCTTAAGTACAAGGAGGGAATTAAGGAAAGATCCTGAGGCAGCTGACAGTACAAAAGGGAGAGCTGATCAGTTAATCTTCATGAAGGTAGGAGCAGACTCTCTAGGAGGGACTCAGAGTGGGCCAGGAGGTGGGTACCATTAGGACTCAGTTTTCCCTCATGTGACCCCTGAACCTCCTCTGCCTGGGCATCATGCCCTCTGTGGAGGAATATTTTGATATATTACTTGCTGTGTTTCCCCCAGTACTTTTCATTTATTTATACTCTAACAACTCTTCCATTTGTGGGCATTTTTGTGTCCCTTGTTACAGGAGATGTGATAACAGGCTGTGTTCTAAGTCTCAGATGCAGGCTCAGTTCAGGCTCTGAAAACTAACAGAGGTGTCTTAAATTAGGAGAAAAGAAGAAAACCCAGAGGGAAACAAAGAGAGCTAAGTTGAGGCACCAATGAGAAAGAGGCCCCGTCCCTTGTAGATGATTCCATCACTAAGCAACACACTGGGCGTCGACATTTACCGGTGTTTTATTTTATTTATTTACTTACTTACTTACTTACTTATTTATTTTTTTAAAAGATTTTATTTATTTATTTGAGAGAGAGACAGTGATAGAGAGCATGAGCAAGGAGAAGTTCAGAGGGAGAAGCAGACTCCCCGTGGAGCGGGGAGCCCGATGCGGGACTCGATCCCGGGACTCCGGGATCATGACCTGAGCCGAAGGCAGTCGTCCAACCAACTGAGCCACCCAGGCGTCCCTTTACCGGTGTTTTAAACTGAATGTGTTTCATAATTTCAGTTACCAACCTATAGTTGAAAAATGTTTAGAAGTGCCTTATGAAGTTTATATCTGAGGACTGAACCGGATAGGGGAACAGCAGCAGACACTCCCAATGAGTTTGGAGGAAATCTAAGAACGTAGAGGATCAGAGTAGAAAGAGCAGTTGCCCCTATCCTGGACAGAAGGTAGGAATGGAGAGAAGACCGTTGGAGCTCAGCAACTTGGGATAGCCTGAGGCAGCAGGTAGGAATGTCTGTGCGACCAAGGTAGTCACATCTGAAGTAGCTTTGAAGAGTTCCAACTTGACTCATTGAGGGGTGGGAGCAGCAGCATAATTCCCAAGGGTAAAATAGATGTGGTTTTGGGTTGGAAAGCCTCATCAATGTGGCCACAGCCCAGGGCAGTATTTGGAGAATACTCCGTTCACTTCGGAAAGGCACCAGGGTCAAGCCGGGAGAGTCATTGATCCTGAAGTGACCCCTGGCATGGATCCCTGTAGATCAACATCTGAAAAACAGACAGGATGAGAAGTCAGATGTGAAATTTTAACAGATGACCAACGATCGGAACCAAGGATCAGCCTACCTTTCTCTCCCACTGTCTACTGCTTAGAAAATAGAAGAAAAGTTAGGGAAAGGAAAGGGGAACCTGAATTCATTGACATTTCTATCAGTTCGTATAACAGGATAGCACAGAAGAAATCAAGTAGAGCTGCATACAAGAAAAATGGCCACACCTTCTGAACACCTGCTTTTGTGGCCTGAAATTCAAATTCTGGCTTCTCCTACAGGCTGTGTTCTTCCCTGTGGCAGAGAACCTGGCTGTCAGTAGCTGCAGTTTGCAATCTCATGGATTCATCCTCGAGGGGAAAAGGCTCTTGGCCCCTTTGACGCCCACCCTTTGGTCCTCTCCTCCCAGCTTCCATTGGAAAAGTCTCAGAGATCCATCTTCACTCTCCTTCTCGTCATGCTCCTACCCCACTGACCAATTACAGAGCCAGAACTGTGAGATGCTATGATCAATCTAGCTTGGCCACGTGCTAGGTGGCCCCCAGAGCCAAGATGTTGGAACACATCCATGAGCTTGGAGTCCGTGGAGCAGTAGTTCCTCCACCAGAGGAAATACCCTGACCAGAAGAAGAGGAAGGGGGGAGCTGGCTGGTAAAATAGTGAGTCTCCTCCATGGTCTGTCTGTCTCGGGTAGCTGTCTGGTGGGACCGCCCTAATAAAGGTTTCCTAGTGTCACATTGATATGATGAAGGCAAGGAAAATAATTAACAAGATACTGTCTTTTATGTCCCATCAGTTCAGAACTAGAAACTGGGCTCTGAAAACAAAACAAAACAAAACAAAACAAAACCCCAATGACAATAAAAACACAATCTTTTCATTGTATATGTGTAAATTCTATTGCAGCTCAGCTAGAAGATTTGGCTGATAGGTCATGGTGCTTTTCCCTCTCAAATCTCATTATGTGCCTGCAAAGAAAAAAGTGCTTTATGCTCTGTGAAAATTAGTTTATAGTATGTGTGTACCAATCCTCAGGATTATTGGAAATACTGGCCACTCTCCTTTAAGGTTCATAGAGACTTAAATCTGAAATGCATTTCTATGAAAACTTCATTTGGCCGCATAATTCTGAAATGATTCTAGCCCACTGTTTATTCATAGCAGCCTTTTCAGGCCAGAGGCATGGAGTAATTGCTCTACATTTATTTTCTTAACTTTACTTCTTCTTATATTCTTTCAAATGTGAGAAAATAATAATTACTTTGGCTTAAGTAGAAAACCTGGAGAATTTTGTAATCTCTTTTACACAGCGTACCCATTTCTGATAAAGAGGTAAATAGATAATAGATACAAGAATAGAGCAAGAAGAACTGACAAAATGTAGAAAAGAAATCCCTTGAAGAAAAATCCTATTTTAGCCCATGGTCTGTTACTAATTTTAACCTTGGAGTTAAAGCATACTTATCCTTGGTCCTAAATTGTAAGCAAACAATCCGATTAACTTGCCTTTCAACTCTTTTAACAGTTTTTTCATCACAGCTGATTTAGCTACTGTGAATTTCATCGTGTTATGTAGCTTTTGAGGCAGGCAGGATAATACATTGCATCCACATGCATACCCGTAGCATCCTAAGGGCAGGGAAAAGTGTTCTGGCAGATTAGGGGCCTAAATGAGTTACAAATCAGGGCAGCTGGCCAGTGAGCAATAGCCTACAGTAACTGGGCTGCCCCCGGCCTTAAGGTATATTTCAATGGGTCTAGCTCCCAGGAGTTATTTCCAAAGAACATGTGATCTTACACAGATATTTTCAAATAGCTTTATTACATATATAATTCCTATAAACAATTCTACAGAAATTTAGAATAAAAATCTCTTTCTCGTACATAAATTTCAAGCACTACTGTAGGTAAATAATCATTGTAAAGTAATTACTCATAAAATAAAAGTTTTCGCTTTTGTTCTTTTTAATAATAAAGATGGAAAATTAGATAATTTGCTTTTTCTATTTTAGTCCAATGCATATTAATTGAGCAATCCAAGATATGGTGATATACTTTTAGGGACTAGAAAACCAAACATTAATAACAGAACATTTGCCCTCAGGGCACTTATTTATTTATTTATTTATTTTAAAAAATTTTATTTATTTGACAGAGAGAAATCACAAGTAGGCAGAGAGGCAGGCAGAGAGAGAGAGAGAGAGGGGAGGAAACAGGCTCCCTGCAGAGCAGAGAGCCCAACATGGGGCTCGATCCTAGGACCCTGGGATCATGACCTGAGCTGAAGGCAGAGGCTTTAACCCACTGAACCACCCAGGTGCCCCGCCCTCAGGGCATTTATGTAGATACAAGCACAACTAACTATGTCATCATAATATGGACACAACATAAATTTCTAAATGATCGTAGTCCATAGATAGCATAGCTCCAACTGGGGAGCTTACAAAGAGGAGTCCATTTAGTTGGATCTTGGCATTATTGGCTAAGACTGTGACCAGCAGATAGAGGATGGTGATGGGTGATGGTTGAGGGAGAGGTGTTGTAGAATGGAGGAAAAACATTCAGGATGGAGCAGCATGTACAAATGCAAGAAGTGGAAAATAAAGAAAAAAAGCAAAGATAAGTTTAGGTAGCTAGGAGTTGTCCTTCATGGTGGGAAGAAACATTGGTCAATGAAATCTCAGACAGTACACTGGGAATGAATTTGAATGCCAGAATGAGTTTAAACTTTAATCCGTAGGCAGTGGAGAAGCACAGACATTTCTGAGCAGCCCATAAAATGATGAAGTCTGTATCTTAAGAATATTATGTGATACCTAAAACCCAACAAGGAGTGATATATGGCCATTTGTGTGTGTGGGTAGGTGTTCATGTAATTGTTTTCGAAGCATCCTTTTTTAAAAAATGTAAATTGTAGATATGCTTTTGTTTTTCTCTCCGCATCCCAAGAATACCTTTTTAGAACTTTTTAGAAGAGCATAAGGATTTCCTACAGTATTTTAATATCTAAACTTCCTTATTAGTAGTATTTTTTTATCATTTGTAACTTGACGACATAATGTTCATTTTTTCTGTATATATTTGTTCCCTTTGTCTTTCATAAGATTGCTTTATTCACTCAAAAATTATGTATGCAGCAACTTCATTGAGAATATTATATAATGGGTATTATAGAAACTATGTCTTCTGGGGGCACTGGGTGGCTCAGTCAGTTAAGTGTCTGCCTTCAGCTCAGGTCATGATCCCAGGGTCCTGGAATTGAGCCCCATATTGGCCTCCAGCTCCGCATGGGGCTCTCTGCTCAGCAGGAAGCCTGCTTCTCCCTCTCCTACTCCCTTTGCTTGTATTCTTCTCTCATTGTCTCTCTCCCTCTCCGTGTCAAATAAATAAATAAAATCTTAAAAAAAAAAAGTGCATTGTCTCTTCCAGGGGTCAGCAAACTATGGCACATGGATGAAATCTAGCCCTCCCTTGCTTATTTTTGTAAATAAAGTTTTATTGGAACACACACACACACACAAAGAAAAAAGAAAGAAAGAAAAAAGAAACTATATCTTCTGGAAATTTTGGATTAAACTCTGGGCCTGGAGATAGCATTTGAATAAGAGGAATTTTGACTATCACACACTTAAGGATGAACTTGATAGCATTTATGATGGTCATACTTCATTAGTTGATACTAATTATCTTGTTTATTAAATATTTGGAAACTCAGGTTTTCTTTATTTGTTCTTTAGTTTCCTTCCTAAATTTTTTTTTTTTTAATTTAAAGAGGGAGAGAGCAAGAGTGCATGAGTTAAGGGGGGGGGCAGAGGGAGAGGATCTCAAGCAGACTCCACCCCCAGCGTGGAGCCAACACAGGGCTGATCTTGCCGCCCTGAGATATGACCTGAGCCAAAATTAGAAGTCACACGTTTGACCAACTGAATCACTCAGGTGCCCCTCCTTTCTACATTTTTAAAGTGTTTTTTTTTTCCATTGCTTTTTCCTATTTCATTTAACTTTGAATTTCTAAAACCTTTAGAAAATCATATTTTAAGTGTACCATTTGTATTTAATGTAGAAAAATTTCAATTTAGGCTTTCATTAAATCAGCTTTTACATTATCTGCTCTAAACTTTCCATTGTTTAATATATTTCTGGTGTAGGCAGAGGTACTGGCTACCATTTACCCAAATAAGTTGGCCTACTTATTATCTGTAAATGGCATGTCAAGAGACCCCAAACACCCTCATGTAAAAGGTCTTCTCTTCTAAGGTTTACTTCGATCTCAGAAACCATTATTTAATGAAGCAGTTATATTGTTTATATAACTAATATAATTTATTATAATCAAATATTGATGATTGTATCGATGAACTATTTTTTCCTATAGCACCTTTTAGGTTTGCAAATAGAGCTCTCTTATTGTTAGATCCAAATGCCTCTGTATCCATTTCACGAAGCCTCATCACATATTCTGAGATTCTGTTTTTGTGACTTCATTAGTTTCCCTTCCGAAACCATGAAAATCAGAGCAATTGTAGCAACAGGGAAATCACAAAATAAAAAAAACCAAGCAAAATGGTGCTTTTTAGGACTATGCTAACCAAATCATCTCAAATTACTCTCATGAAATTTTAACATTTGAGTAATCTCCCGTAGTTCTTAGACGATCATAATAATGTCCTTTCACCTCTCAGTGTATTCCCTACCTCTTTGGTATTACTAATGGGGTGTGGAATATAATGTTGGTCAACATCAAGACAACTTTGCTAAATACCCCTATACCCAGAGGCACTAATGGCTCCTGCAGAGGACTGGGACCCTAGACTTAAAAGATTCATATGCAGTTAATCTGAAAATCACAGCAGAGCCTATATGGTCCAAGCTATCAAATTACCTAGTAGTTCTTTGGCTGCTTAACTGAACTAATTAAAATCAAAGCTGCAGGGGTTTGAAGTGGCGGGGGGGTGGGAGGTTGGGGTACCAGGTGGTGGGTATTATAGAGGGCACAGCTTGCATGGAGCACTGGGTGTGGTGAAAAAAATAATGAATACTGTTTTTCTGAAAATAAATAAATTGGAAAAAAAATAAAATAAAATCAAAGCTGCATATGTATGTTGACTTTTAAAAATTTTTATTTATTTATTAAAGATTTGATTCATTTATTTGACAGATAGAGATAACAAATAGGCAGAGAGATAGGCAGAGGGGGGTGGGGAGCAGGCTCCCTGCTGAGCAGAGAGCCCCATGCTGGACTCAATCCCAGGACCCTGGGATCAGGACCTGAGCCGAAGGGAGAGGCTTTAACTCACTGAGCCACCCACTGAATCCACATCAATTAATTTTCCGGTTTCACATTTACTGTTTCATCCCACCTGTCTTGAAAATAAGACCCACAGACATACACGTTCTATGTACTTATTTATTTATTACAATAGAAAATAGATGCAGGCAAAATAACTAAAGGCAATCCTTACTTCTGGAGGAAAAACATTGCTCACGCTCTGTGAATGGTCAGGCAGCTCTCTGTGGATAATAGGTAACATTTTTATTACAGAACTTGTCATTTACAGCCCAAACCCTCTCCATGGAAATACTCTGAAGTTGCACCTCCAAACCATAGATGGTTTGATATGGTGTAGCCCTAATTACCATCATTCTGATCTAATCTCTTTCCCACCCAGTGTTGTCCTGCAAAATTCCTGTTGGCCAGTGCTTTAGTCTCAATTTTTAAAAAAATCACCTGATGAAGAGCTCATTGTCTCACCTGGTAGCCCATTCCACTTCTAATGACTATGGCAGCTAGCAAGGGATTCCTTTGATTGGGCTTAAATCTGGCTGCCTGTTCTTTCCATTCATTAGTTGGGTTTACAGGGGCTGTATAGAAAAATCTACCACATCTTGATTGTCTTCCCAGTGTTTGAAGTAAACTATCATTCTTGCCTTTCTCCAAAAGCTAATGATTTCCCATTTCCCTAGGCATGCCTATTAAAACACAGAGTTGTTTCCCCACCTCCAGAGGCTTTTATTCATTAGGTCTACGAAGGGCCCCAAGACTTTGTCTGTTTTAGAGTACAAGCTATGTGGTTTTATCAGCCTATTTTCTTATGTAGAATTTGGGGGTCCAAAAGCTTTCTTTGTTCTGTACTCTATCCCTTTAAATCCCAAATGGCAGTATTTCTACCAGTATCGAGTTTTTGAGAACCCTATAGATGTCCTGAGTATGTTAAAAGGAATAACAAATAGCATGGAGGACAAGGGGCGTTAGAGAGGAGTAGGGAATTTGGGTAAATTGGAAGGGGAGGTGAACCATGAGAGACTATGGACTCTGAAAAACAGTTTGAGGGGTTTGAAGTGGCGGGGGGGGGTGGGAGGTTGGGGTACCAGGTGGTGGGTATTATAGAGGGCACGGCTTTCATGGAGCACTGGGTGTGGTGAAAAAATAATGAATACTGTTTTTCTGAAAATAAATAAATTGGAAAAAAAAAAAAAAAGGAATTCAGTCCAGAAGAAAAGGGGCTTATCCATTGATCCTTCCCAAATAATCTCATTTCTATTTGGGAGGTGTGAGGGAATTTATGAGTCAAATACTTAATTTCTTCAAAGAGCCTTTGTGTGACTGAATACTCTGATTTTTAAAATCTTTCTTAAGTATTAACGAAAGGTTGACCAGCCATATTCTTGGCTTTTTCTCGACAACATGCTTTCTTGGTAGTAAAGCCGTCCATGTTTATACCCTTCAGAGACTTGATGAGCCAAGAATTTCCCAGTCATCAAGCCCTGGTTGCTTTTTGTGTGAGAATTCTTTCTTCAATTTATTTCTTCTTCTTACATTTTACTGTCGGCGGCAGGAAGTAACCAGAATACCTCTTCAACACTTGGAAATCTCCTCAGGTATGTGTCCAGTTTACTTGTATACAGCTTATGCTTCCTACATGACTGCCCGGCACAATTCTGGTAAGCTTTCCTCCACTACGTAACAAAGCTCTCCCTTCTTCGAATTCCCAAAATCGTGCTCCTCACTTCCTTCCATGTCCTCGCTAGCAGAGTTGTTAACCACCATATTTCTACTAATCGTCTATTTAAGACAGGATAGGCATTTTCCATTGTGTTACTCAAAATTCTTCCAGTTTCTGCCAGTTGCCCATGTCTAACACCATTACCACATTTTTGGGTCTTTGTTATAGTAGCACCCTGGCTTTTGTTGCCAAAATCTTTTGGGGTCCAACTGGAGGAGGAGAACCAGTAGGAGATATATAGTAAGATATTTATTGCAAGGCCTATGGAACTTAGGGACTGCCTAGGACTGCCTATGTAACTTTTAGACATGCCTAGCTAAAATACATAAAGCAGGGGTCCCTGGGTGGCTCAGTTGGTTGGGCATCTGCCTTTGGCTCAGGTCATGGTCTCAGGGTCCTGGGATCGAGCCCCATGTCGGGGCTTGTCCCTCTTCCTCTCTGCCCCTCCTCTTTCTGCTTATGCTTTCTTTCTCTCTCTCTCTCAAATGAATAAATAAAATCTTTAAAAAAAATTAGTATTAAAATCCATAAAGCAAACTGTCAGGGGAGGCAGACTGGAGCACTTGGCCATGGGCTGAGGCTTCTGTCCACAGGTGGGGTTTCCTCCTTCTTCAGGGAAGACTCAACTGCTTTTTTGGCTTTCAACAGACTGAACCAGGCCCTCCCTGGCTATTTGGGATAATCTCTCTTACTCAAAGTCAATTGATTATGGATTTTAATCACATCTACAGAATATCTTCATAGCAACGCTTTGATTAGTGTTTGTTCGTGTAACTGGGGACGATAGCTGAGTCAAGTTGACAACATCAAAAGACCATCATGGTACCCTGTATTACACTTCCTCCACTCACCACAACTCGTAACCGCCTCACAGATAACCTAATAATTTTCCTTTGGATGTTCACGCTTTAAAGGGGCTTGTTCTCAGAGATATCTGAAGATTCAAGATAAAATATTTCTATCATACTGGCTTGTTATACACAAGAGTTCTTCAATTAGTCATAACAGCTGTATGAGCTGCAAATTATTTCTCCATGGGGATTCAAAAGTTGGATGTGCACTAGATTTAAATGTCTTTTTGTTGGAAGACAACACTGACAGTAGTTAGGTAGTCTGTTGCCCTGCTGGGGACCAGCAGCATTGTCATCACCTGGGAGCTTATTAGACATGCAGAGTCCAGGACTCACCCCAGCACTCCGGAATCAGAATTGATGTTCTAAACAACCCGCATTCAATTTAGTTACACATTATGGTTTGCCTACTTTCTTAACTGTTATCCCTGGCTCTACATTTATCTCTTCACACACCCAGGATGTGCTTTCCTTCCTATGAATTTTAAAACAATTTTTTTTTGAAGATTTTATTTGTTTATTTGAGAGAGAGAGAGAGCACAAGCAGGGGGAGCGGCAGAGGGAGAAGCAGACTCCCCGCTGAGCAGGGAGCCTGATGTGGGGCATGACCCTAGGACCCTAGGACCATGACCTGAGCCAAAAGCATACACTCAACCGACTGAGCCACCCAGGTGCCCCGAAGACAATTCTTGAGTCTAAAAGTGTTCAACGTTTCTTTGTGCATAGAGGTGAAAGTCCAAATGGCCTTCAAAATCCACATGACCTTCAGAGTTCTTCTATTAGACTGCTGTGTACTTTTTAGGTATTCTTATCTCAACATAACGCAGGGCTCTGATACTGGCAGCCCCCAAAGCTACTATGGCTTCTCTCCTCTGTGCTTTTCCTTCCATCCTTGGTTCCCCTGTATAGAGTGCCCTACACCAACCTGGTTGAACTATGGGAATCCTCACTTGACTCCTCCAGGGCATAAAAGACCCATGCTGTTTATCCTGGTAGTTGTACCTGATACATAATAGATACTGACTATTTAATAAGAGAAGAATAAATGATCATAGTATAACTCCCCAAAATAGTTTCTAGAGATGCTGTGAAAGCTGAGATGAATGATAAATAAATGTCAGAGAGTTCTAGGGAAGAAGTCCTATTATGAAGGCGTAGTTATTATTATCTCATTACATTGCATGGCATTTCAAAGGGGTAATTATTAAAAACTCCATTTTGCAGTAAAGGATGCTGAGACAGAGGGTAGAGAAACTCTTCTCATAATTAATGTGCTAAAAAGGAACAAACAAACAAACAGACAACTAAGGCAGTCAGATTCCAGAATCCACATGATTGCTATATAACTTTGGATGCATATGAAAACACTTTTCAGTCTTTTATAAAAGTAAATTCTAAAGATTTGTGTGGTAATTAGACATGTAATCAATAGTTATAATTATCAATTCATTTCTAAAAACTTTATGGAAAACACTTAGAACACCATAGAAAGGACGAAGTGATATTTTAATTTAAACTACATTCAAGGGGCACCTGGGTGGCTTGGTGGGTTAAAGCCTCTGCCTTCGGCTCAGGTCGTGATCCTGCGGGGCTCAGGTTGTGATCCTGTGGTCGGTCGTGGGATTGAGCCCCGCATTGAGCCCCGCATCAAGCCCTGCATCGGGCTTTCTGCTCAGCGGGGAGCCTGCTTCCCGCCCCCAACTCCCCTGCCTACTTGTGATCTCTGTCTGTGAAAAAAAATAAGTAAAATCTTAAAAAAAAACCAAAACCACATTCAGTTAACAACAAACCTTTTTAAGTGTCTATTGCAGTGGATATCTATGCTTTTTTGCCCACTTTTTTAAAGTAAGAGCACCCTAGTACTCTTTTGGGATCCCACTTTCCCTACTCTAAGTTATTTGGTTAGGGTGAGATCAACTCTCCTCTCAATCATGTTTTCCAGGAGCACACCGGTGACTCATACCTGGACGGTCATCATATTCCAACTCACTGGACACCATGACTGGTTCAGGGATGGGCCTATGACTCAAGTAAGCCCAAGAATGAAAATCAGTTTGGTAATTTTTAATATATTGGTTGATTGTCTAAAATTGTAAGAGTGGAAAAGTAAGAAGGAACGTCAAAGAGGGAAGAAGTGAACCAGGAGAAAGTGGAGTCATTGAAATCATTGCAAGAGTTTCAAGAAACGACGCTTCAGTATCATGAAATTACCAATTGAATAATGTTTATGCTTTGAATGTATCAACCAAATACTTAAACAAAATATTTTATTCACTTCAAGTAACTATAATTTCAGTCATGATTGATTGTTCCCAGTGGGATCTGTATCTGTGTAAATAGGCAATTATTGATTCGGGGAAAAAAAAAAAGGGAGAAGAAGAAAAAGGTAGGTATCTCATTATTTTCTTTTTCAAATCAAAGTTTTCCTTTTGGAGACTTTTCCTTCACTCAAGAAAATACTGAATGAGTCAGCGTGTTAATCTGTTTTGCTCTGGTAAATCCTATCTTCCTATATAGAGATATTTTTCAATGGGGTAATAATTGCCTAGCTGATTGGTGGTGATTGATTTATACCCATCTACTCATTTAACAGCTCTTTATCAGGCCTCAGATATGCAGCAGGCATTGTGCAGAGAGAGTGAGATTCAAAGTTGTTCCCTAACCTAGAATGAAAGCTCCCTAGGAGCCCCAGACTCAGAGCCTGGTGCCAAGCAGACATTCGGTGTTGGATCACATTATCAGAAACCCATACCTATGCATATAGGGTATGTTTCTGTATTCGTTTAATGATAGTAGCTGCTGAAGATCCATGGTTGGCTTTCAAGTATCACCTGGGACTCAAACATGAACTTCCAGCTTGGGGCTCTGCACTTTTTTTCCTTATGGCAGTTATTCCTCATAATGCTCAGGTTTAATGAGCATTTTTTAGTAGCCCACAATGAAATGATAACTTATACTTAGTGTCAATATGGTTTTGTATAACAGTGCTGAAGTGGTACCCTGATACCCCAATAGACGATGATTTTGGTCCCTATTGGTGTACTAGCTTTAGCGTGTTGGATGGTGGCTTCCCAATAAAAATAGGTCCACATTCTAAATCCCAGAGCCTGTGAATGTGACCTTATTTGGAAAAAGGGTCTTTGCAGATGCAACTAAGGATCTCGGGCTGAGATCATCCTGGATTATTTGGGTGGTGCCTAAATCTGATAACAAGTGTCCTTGTAGGAGACAGAGAAGATGACACATGGAGGAGAAGGCCATAGGAAGATGCAGGCAGAGAGTGGAGCGATGCAGCCATAACCCAACAGATTCCTGAGCCTCCAGAAGCTGCTCCAGGCAGGGGAGGGTTCCCTCATAGTCTTGAGGAAGGAGTGCGGGCCTGATGACACTTATTTAGACTTCTGGCCTTCAGAACAGGGGCAGAAAAAAATTTCTTTTAAGCATTTGTTAAGGCAGCTGTAGGAAACCAATAAGCTAGTTCATACGACTAATTAAGGATTCTGTTGTGCTATTTTATAACAATTTTTGGAAAGTCCGTATCTCTACTCCAATTCTATCCAATAGAGACATTTGTTTTCTGAGGTTTGATGAAACTCAAAGGTTAGTGCTTCTAGCCACAGATGCCCCAGAAAGTCCACTCAGGGCACAAATATGAAATTTCTGAATGAATTGGTTTCAACAAGTGGTCTGGAGATCTAAATGCTCTTTGTAAAAGTACCATTGGTTCTGAGAGGAAATGCCTATGGGTGAAAAGTTCCCTTTACAAAGTTCCACAAATTGACAAAGTGGCTGGGCCAGGGAGCCAAGACACATTGCTTCTGGCCCTATGCACATCTCTGGGCTACTTTCTCTCTTTGCTTCTTCCTATGATGCACCTTATGAGGGCATTAGGCAAGTTCATTTCTAGAGACCTTTGAAAATTAACCATCACCCAATTTGGAGTATGTCCACTCCCCTTTATTTTTCTTTTCCCCCTTGGTTTCCTCCATCCATGTCACCCGTCATAATTGGTAATTTTATGAACACTGGCTTGTCTGTTCTTACTCCAAGTTCAGGGAACATGGTAATTGTACCTTGCATATTGTCTGACACACAGTAAGTCCTCAATAAAGAGTATAATAATACACAGATTAGTGAGTGAACACTTTGGGTGTCTATCAGAGGTTGGAATCTGTTCAAGGACAGATTTTGTTTGCGTCGTCCTGAAATTCAGTGGTGTTAGGACTGAAAGAGAAGTAAATGGTCTTTTAGTCTAACCCCACACAGATACATGAGTGCATCATCAGCCTTCCTGACAAACATGACCCACACGCTTGGCTGAAACATCCTTGGTGACTTGGTGACTTGGTGACAAAGAGTCTTTGCCAATTTGCTTTCCTTTTCCACTCCTGTCAATTATTGCAATCTTTATAGTAGCATTTTGCGCCCGTGATGCAGCAGAGGCCTGGAAGTCTGGGAGTGGGAGGAGAGGGAACCCCGGTGCCTAGCCCAGGGTCTGAGAACCACGGCGGCGAGGTGGGCGCGCTGTAGCTGACAGCTGTCTGAAGCAGCGGCGCCGCCTTCCTGCTGGGATCCTCTGGGCTCTCCGCTTCCCCGCAGGCAAGGGGTCCGTCCTCCTTCCCCAGCATTTCTCTTCTCCCACCAGGCCCGCGGCCACGCGCAGCAGCGTTCCCCGCGGCCGCCCCGGTCACCTGCGTGGCTGCCCTGGGCGCTGGGGTCCTCTGCTGCGGCCGGGAGCGGTCGCCGAGGGGGGGGGGGGCGCGCGCGTGCGGCCACGGGCTCTTCCCTCCCTTCTCCCCACCCCACGCGCTCCCCCTGCCCCTCCTCCCTACACTGCGCCGCGCTCGGCTCTCCGGAGAGTTGCCAGCACCTCCCGCGAGGAGTTCGGAGCTGCCCCACCGCAGAGCCCACGGCCCATAGAGCCCTCGGCCCGCCGCGCGCGAGCGACGCAGGTGTCGGAGCCCCCGCGCCGCCGCCATCTCTTGTCTTCCCTGTGGGCTGAACCCCGGCAACGAGGTGGGACCCGCTTCTCTCTCCTCCACCCCTTACTGCCCCCTTTCCCGCTCTTGGCAGCTGGAGGAGCGGGGAGCTGGAGCGCGCTCGGCGGGCGCGGAGCCTGCGGGCCACTGGGGGACGGGGAGTCCGGGGACGACCCCGCGGCTCCACCGGAGGGGTCAGCGCTCGGGGGTGGCGGGAGGGGCGGCGGGACCTCTCGGTCTCCCGGCCTGGGTGTCGGGAGGCTCCCGGGGCGAGGAGGATGGGGGCGCGCGTCTGACCGCAGCCGGCCGCACCCGGGCGCGCACCTGCCTGTGCCCCCGAAGCGACGCGCCCCGCAGCCAACTTCTTTTTCAGGTCTCCTTCCTACTTTGGAAACTGAAGGGACTGCGACGTAAACCAGTAAGCCCTGGGGCTCGAGGAAACACTTGTTGGTTTGGCTGAGGCGAGAACAAACTCGCGCTGCAGGGGTGGTTAAAATCTCAGCTTCTCTTTTTCACCCTCTCCCGTTCTACCCCAAAGAAATGTGAAAAACAAAAGAACGAATCCAATCCCAACCAAAGCATTGGTTAAAGGGATTCGTAGAGGTGAGAAAACTAGACCTAACCGAGGAGTCAGTGGAAACCCCAGGTATGGTGAAGCCCTCTAACAAACTAGTTGTTGCCAGTGCTATTTCTAGGACTTGTGTTTGCAAACAGATGAGCTGTAAGAGTTCCTTCTATTGAGGGCCTGCCCGGAGTGCCCTCTGTTAACATGTATTTCCGTAAGTATTAAAGTGTATTGAAAGAGATGCTCTTTCAGAGCTCTGGATTTGCAGTCGGAATATCTGGATTTTGGCATGATTTTGCCATTTATTATCCGTGACAGCTGGGGTTAGCTTAACCTCTCTGGGCCTCATTTTCCTCATTTGTCCGATTGGGGGGTTGATCCTGGGGGCCTCTTAATAATATTTAAGATACTTCCCAACTTAAAAATGTATAATTCTGTAACTCTTTAACATGTTGCAAACATTGCTAGGTTCATGATTTCATGACACTTTAAAAATCTGTTTTGATCTCAGCATTTTGTTTTGTATGCCTTTATGACTTGTGTCTTTAGGGTTTTCCAACCAGAAATTAAAGAGAAAAATGCTTATAAAAGAGTTCAGAAATGTATAGTTTATATGTGAATATTTAGATCATATCTTACTTTGCCTTAAGGAATTATGTTCAACTTTCAGCCAATATTTGCAACACTACAACAAAAACACATGGCTTTAGCACAGCACTTAATTCTCTCTCAGTACTGTGTATTTGGAGGAAATAAAAATTGTTTTGGAGGAAAACAGAAATTGTACCTTTCCTATCAATTACTGATCTTGACCAACATGTGTTACTTTTTAGCATAGTTGTGTGCAAAATATTTTAAAAAATGGTTTCAGACCATTTCAAAGCCTCTGAAATTAAGCTCAAAACCAGAGATGCCCATTTTAGTAATGCATTTTAGCGGTCTTGGAATGAAGCCCAGAAAATAGCAGAGGTGAAGCAGATAAACCAGAAATAAGGAATTGACCCCCGCAAAAATTTGTACAAGAAGTGTGTGTCCCAAAGGGTCAGTGAACCTTTTGTTTATTTTATTTTTTTTACCTTTCGTTTATTTTTGATAAAAAACAAACAACTGTTGATTTGTTGGCAGACAGAGGATGTTAGAATGGCTTTTGTTGTTACTTACAACTTAAAATTATTTGAGTCACAGTCATCAGTAGTTAGGATATAGGTTTTAGAAGTATTTCTGGCTCTTCTTGGTGGCTTTGATATAAAATAAAATAATGCGTTCCCACCTAGCCTGTGCTGTGTGTGTAGTTTGGGAGAGTGGAGTGGATTTCAAGTACAGTACTCTTGTGAACACATTCCCTCATTTCCATGGCCTTTTCCCCTTTGGGCTGCAAGTGTCCTTACTCACTGAGGCATTATCTTGCCTCATATTCTCTGGTGAAGCAGGTGATCAGCTCCTTTGAAACCGATGCTCAAGGAGTTAAGTAAATTAGTTGGTGAATCACAGAGAGTAGAAAAACTCAAATACCTTGCCTTCTAGGGGTTTTTGGAAAACAGTAGATGAATCTGATTGCTCAGGGTCTATCCCTGATTCATTCATGGCTTGGGAGCATCACCATGGCTGGCCAAAACTCTGCTTCTCTTTTGTAATGAATTTACCAAAAGAAAAGAAAAAAAAAAGCCAAACCAAAAAAACAGTCATGTCTTCATACTTAGATCACTATTATATCATCAAATGGTTTTTATTTGTGAAGTGCAATATCTGTGTGGACCTGGGAAATAAAACTTAAAATATCCAGAAAAAAAATTGTCTTGGCAGATACTGTACTGCGTTTTTCATACTGAGAACCAAGCACACATACTAAAAAAACATATCCTGTGGAGTTAAAAATGAAGAAAAGGGCTTACGGTCTCCTCTCATTCTTGAGATTTTATGTGATTTACGAATTCCGCTTTTAATTAAAACAGAAAGGCTCAAATGTTCACCTACTGGCCAGACTTAGTACATGTAACCTTTTGGAATTTCAATTCAAATTTGGTCTGTTTATAATCTGGAATATTCCTTCTCACATACTTTTTATTAAAACTTTTTGTGATGCGATAGTGATATTATCTGCCGTCTTTTCATGAACTTGATCTTATTAATCTTGAATTTTTATAACCCTTTGTGCATATATATGTATATATATATGACATATAGAGAGAGGAGAGGTACATAAAATAAATACGCTGGTTGACAAATAATAATAGCAAATGATTATAACAGACAAATATAAGGTAAATACCCTATTATTCACCACACCAGTAAGAGAATATGCCAGTAACTAGAGACCGCTTGCTTATTCCTTCTTGATCACAAGTTTGGTTTTACCTTAAAAAATGTTATTTGAAATTAAAAGGCATTCTTTCAGATTCTGTTGCATTATGTGTTTGTGAGCTGAAGCCATTTCTTCGCTCTGCTTTAAAGCAAAATCTTTTGAAGAGTTGTCTGTATTCACTTCTACAGTGTATCTCTTCACATTAATTTCTTGTTTGTTTGTTTTTAAGATTTTATTTATTTGAGAGAAAGCGAGAGCATTAATGAGGTGAGGGAGAGGGGCAGATGGAGAAGCAGGCTCCATGTTGAGCAGGGAGCCCGACGTGGGACTTGATCCAGGACCCTGGGATCAGGACCTGAGCCAAAGGCAGGCTCTTAAACAACTGAGCCACCCAGGCGCCCCTACATTATCTCTTAAGCCCATTTCAGTACTCTGCCAAAACTACCCCTGTCCTGGTCACCAGTGACATCACCTTTCCAATTCCAGTAGTTAGTCGTCAGTGTTGATCTTACTTCACGTGTTGGTAGCATCGTTGCCGTTATCACTGTCTGCTCAGGGTACGCCTTCCTTACTGACCTCCAGGACACCAAGGATGCTTGGTTTCCCTCCTTCTTTGCTGGCCGCTCCTGTCTCCTTTGCCAATCAGGAGCTTCTCTGAGAGGTTTTACTCTTCCAGTGCCTTAAGATGTAGTCCTTAGGAGCTCTTTTCTCTGTATACTCTGATGATTTCATACAGTCTCTTTATTTTTTCTCTTTGATCTTTACCATTGTATACTGATGACTCAGAAATGATAGAGCTCATGCCTGAACTTCTCTCCCTGATCTCAGGCCTCTGTATCAGCTGCCTACTCACCATTTCCATTTGGGGAGTACATACCCCAACAGAATCTTCATCTTGCCCAAGTCTACTCTATCTGCTGTCTTCTTCACTTCCAGCCACCTTTCAGTTGCTCTGGCCCCAAACCTTGGCGTCATCTTAGTTTCTCCCATTCCCTCATACCTGAGGTGTAACATGTCAGGAAATCCTCTTCGTTTTCTCTTATTGACCCAGAATATAATTACTTCTCATCACTTCCATGGCTGCCACCCTGGTCAGAGTTGCCATTATATCCCACATGAATTAGTGCAAGGACCCTGTAACTGGTCTCCCTGCCTTTATCCTTTGTCTTCTATAATCTATTCTCACACCTGCAATCTGAGCTCTCCTTTTACTGCATATGTCAAATCATGTCACCTTTCTGCTTCAAAAACTCTAAAAGCTTTCTAGTTCATATGGACTAAAAACCAAAGTTCTTAGGATCACCTACAAGAACCTACCTGATCTTTTCTCCTATCCACTTTACCTATCTGATCTCTGTCGCCCTCGGCCCGCAAGAACGACAATCAGCCTGATATGGTATTAATGCTTCATCCGTTTATTTCATCAACTTCCTTAGCTTATATGCGACAGGGTGACCAATAAGGGGCCAAACAATAAGGAGAGCCAATGAGAGTCCTGTTACTATGCTGATTAAATTTGAAACAGCCAATGACTATGTCCTCCTTTAGTTGAGCTTCACCAGAACGTTCGTTGTTTACTTGCAGCATATTTTGCTGGCAGTGAGCCAAGTGCCATCTTGTAATGGCGGGGACTTTCCCGGCCGGAGGCGGTCCCTGACAATCCCATTGCCTACTGTTCATCTCACTGATCTTGCTATTCCTTGACTATATCAGAGACTACCTTTGTGTTTCAGTGTCCTCTGCCTGGAATACACTTGAAATGTTCAAACACTTCTTTTTCAATGAAGCCTTCTCTGATTATCACATTTAAAATTACACATCCTCGGGGCGCCTGGGTGGCTCAGTGTGTTAAGCCGCTGCCTTCGGCTCAGGTCATGATCTCGGGGTCCTGGGATCGAGTCCCCCATCGGGCTCTCTGCTCAGCAGGGAGCCTGCTTCCCTTCCTCTCTCTCTGCCTGCCTCTCTGCCTACTTGTGATCTCTCTCTGTCAAATAAATAAATTAATTAAAAAAAAATTACACATCCTCTAACCTCGCAATACACTTCTTTCCCTTTCCTTTGCTTTTCCGCATGGTGCTTATCACCCATTAACATACTATATGACTTCTCATTTATTATTTTTTTCCTTTCTTATTTTGATTAGAATATAAGGTCTATGAGAATGGACTTTTTTTCTGTTTTGCTCACTACTGTATCGCCAGTACCTGAAATAAGGCCTAGCACAAAAGAGCTGCTCAGTAATTTTTTTGTTGATCGGAGGTTGTTGCTGACCGTGGCTGTTGTTTATTTTCATTGCTGGATATATTTCACTATATTCATATATAATATCTTATTGTTTACTGATTCTGATTATGATAATCGGGCCATTTCTATTCCTCCCTACCTTCCTCTTTCTCTTCTCTTCTTTCCTTCCTACCTCCTTCTGTCCTCCTCCCTCCCTTTCTCTCTCTTCCTTCCTTCATTCCTTCCTTCCCCCCTTCCTTTCCCTTCTCTTCCCTTCCCTTCCTTTCTTTTTTTATTTCTCTACCATAAATAAACCAACTCTGATTCTTCTTCTACAAGTGTCATGATGCGTAGATGCAGAATATAAAACTGTTTTTCAAATTACTAGATCACAGGGATTGCAAATAGTAGCTTTGTGAGATAATGCCACATTTTTCACTATGTACTACCAATTTACATTCCTGCTTTCATTGCTCTATATTTTTGCCAAAATTAAGTATTCTCAAAACATTTAATATTTAGGGACACCTGAGTGGCTCAGTGGGTTAAAGCCTCTGCCTTTATGATCATGATCCCAGGGTCCTGGGATAGAGCCCTGCATCGGGCTCTCTGCTCAGCAGGAGCCTGCTTCCTCCTCTCTCTCTGCCTACCTCTCTGCCTACTTGTGATCTCTGTCAAATAATAAATAAAATCTTAAAAAAAAAAACACCCAAAAAGAAAACCATTTAATTTTTGTCCATCTGGTGGGTATGTGTTTTTATCTCATTATTTTTTATTTCTAAAGAACTAAATTACTAGTGAGATTGAGCTTGGTATCTGTAAGTTACACTGTAGTAACGAATGATCTCCAAATCTCATTGACTTAATGCCATAAAACTTAATTTCTTATTCATGCAAAGTTTCTTGTGGATTAAAGCAACTTTCCAGGGCAACTTTCCTTAGTAACTCAGAGGTCTAAATTTAGGGACTGTCCATCATTCTGTAGCTGTACAATCTGTAACATAGGCCTTTTCCAGTTGGTATGGTATGGGAAGAAAAGCATGGATAATCATGAGCTAATTTTAAATACCTTTGTCTGGAAGTGACATGAATTGTTACCATTCATATTTTAGAAGCAAAAGAAGTCATGTGGTATGTTTAACTTAGAAGAGATGGGGACGGTTAATCTTCTTTGAAGCTAAAAGGAAAATAAATCTGGGAATACTGGTGAACGGCACTTTTTTTTTTTAAAATATATTGCTGTATAGCAAATTACCCCCCAGTTTAGTGACTTAAAACAGCAAATATTTATTATTTATTTATTATTATTTATTATTTCAAATATCAAGAGTTAATATATCATAGGTGTGTTTCTGGGCCCAGTATTTGTTCTTTTGGTCTCTTTTTTTTGCCCATATTACATTGTTGTAATTACTAAAGATTTAAATTAAATTTTGCTATCTGGTAAGTGTGGTAGCAAATCCTCTCACTTTATGCAATTTTTTCAAGAGTGTAATAGCATATTCCTTGGCCCTTTGCCTTTCCATATACATGTTTTTGAATCAGTGTGTCAAGTTCTATAAAATTTGTTAGGAATTTAATGGATTCCTTAGATATAAGAAACATAAGTGTTGTTTAATATTTTCCTTAGGAATTCTTGGACAGCTTCTTATAAGATTTATCACAGGAATTGCATGTTTTAACATTTATTTTAAATAATATCTTTTGAAAAATTCATCCTCTGTTGATACCATATAGAAATACACCTGACATTTGAACATATTTTCAAAATAATAGCTTTATTTGATTGTAATTCACATAACATTCATCTTTTTATGGTATAAAACTCACTGGTTTTTAGTACATTAACAAATTTATGAAATTTATGCAGCCATCACCACTATGTAATTTGAGAACAGTTTTATTACTCCTCAAAGAAACTCTGTACCCATTAGCATTCATTCCCCAATCCTCCTCCTCCTGTGTTCAAAACCACTGCTTTACTTTCTGTGTTTATGGATTTGCCTGTTCTGGATATTTCATATAAATAAAACCATGGGGTCTTTAGCAACCAAATTTTTCCCCTTAGCAAGTTTTCAAGGTTAATCTGTGCTATATAGCATGGATCTGTACTTCATTCTTTTTGTATAGCTAAACAATATTCCATTCTATGGGTATACTACTTTTTGGTTATTCATTCATCAGTTGATGGACATTTGGATAAGTTTCCACTTCTTAGCTATTATGTATAATGCTGCTACTAACATTTGTGTAGAAGTTTTTATGGGAATATATGTTTCTATCTTTTTTGGGTATATACCTATGAGTGGAATTGCTGAGTCACATGGCAATTCTGTGTTTAACATTAAAAATCTGTCAAACTACATTCCAGAACAGCTTTCATCATTTTACATCCCCCCCAGCAATGTGACCCTTAAACCTACATTGCCAACATGCCAAGCTTAAAAAGATGTGATTCATGCAAGTATATCATTTTCAAGTAAATTTAGTAAGTATTTATAGGAAGTATTAGACACAGCAATGCTGGATATGTAGTGAAAATTACTGTCCAATTCAAGTTCTACATACTTGGGAGTTTAAAATCTTTTTCAGAATTGTGAACATTCAATATGTTTAAGGTGGACCGTGAGAAACTTTTGTGAATATTGATTCTCACTGAAGGAAAGTCAACAAGTCATGTATTCAATAAAATTGGTAGGTTAGGCTCTTCCCACTTACACAATTTTTTGGGAGCCCATAAAGTCTCCCCCAAAGTGAATATAGTCCAGTGCAGGAGAGTGTTTGCCTGGCCAGTGCAGTCTTTCAGGGATCTGCTTAGCTGGGCGAGAGCTATGGTCCTGGCAAGTACAGCATGGAGAACTCCTGAGAAGAGCCCAGAGCTGTAGGGAGCTGCTGCCGGGGGGACGGGTGGATGATCTCCAAGAAGAGAGTCATGTATTTGAATCACGTGAGAGTACTGTGAACTATCAAAAGAAAATTACTTAACTAGAGACTCTTTTAAGGGGCATTGTGATATTAATTTTAAAAGTGTTTGCCAGTTAGTGGGGGGAAATCCGGAAACAATATAGACTTACAAATGTGTATACAATATGGGTAAGATAGTGAATGAGAAAGAGAGGAAAAGAAGTTGGGGGCAGATAGAAATGTTTTACTTCTGGGCCAGTAGTTTCTGTAAGGTTTGTGGGAACATGTACATGTTTTATCTGTTGAACTAGAGTATAGCTAAAGATTTGAAACAAACAGAGACTCTCAGGAGATTTTATAATGGTATTATAATGGGCTTTAAGAGTGTGACCTCATGTTTAAGAACAGCTGCTATCAAATATTTGTTTTGTGAAGGCATAGGACAACTTAGTTTTCCTGAGAATCAGATTTTCTTGTTTTATTTTATCCAGCAGCTGTTCTTTGGGTGTCTAAACCTATGAAAATTGAGAAACAATGAACATGAGATAATCAATTAGATTTCTGTATGCACCAACAAAATTTCTATAATCAAACAATTAGATTTCTGTATGCACCAACAAAATTTCTGAACCAAACTGGTTGGTGTTTAGGAGCTAAAGAGAAAATAAATTATAAACAGACATAGATAAACACACACTCTATCAACAGAGAGAGAAAACATAATGACACATGCATAAAAAACACCCAATAATTATAGCTGCTGTCATGTTATCAAGATGTTATCTCTTAGAATTATGACATACCATATTAGACCTACCCAGCAGGTAGCTGGTTATTTCTCTAGTGATCTGGGTTCTTTGGGCAACACTGCTAGTCTAGTTTTGATTTGAGGTAGAGAAGGTTTTTACACAGAACGAACAGGATGTAAAAAATGTTCGTTCTATAAAAATCAGTCATCTGGGCAAATGGCTTCTTGGTCTTTGATTCGAAATCTGCTAATCAGTTTGCACACTGGAGTTCTTACTGTCTTTTATTGATATTCTTTGGCTGATGTTTGTTTTTACTGACCATAGGGTCTGTGTGAATCTCTTTTGTAATACTGAAATACGCTTCCTATGCCTTCCATGGTATCTGTTACGATTTCCCCAAACTAGAAGTAATCTTTCTGATTTCTCCTAATTACCGTCTTTCTAGGTAATTGTAATTCTGTAAATCTAGATATCATGAATTTTTAAGATATACTATCATTTTTGTACCTCCAAGAAAGAAAAGACTCTGCCTGTATAGCTATTTTACAATGCTTTCTCAACCTTTAGCATTTTTGTCTTATATCTACTGGAAGGAGGTCTTTTAGAATTAGTAAATAAAGATTTTGTTTAAATCGTATCACTCTCGTAAGGAAAGTATCAATCAAAGAAATTGGTTAAGGAGTTCTTTTTCACATTCAGAATCTAGTTTTTTTTTTTTTAATTACTTTTCATCTCAGCGCTGTTGATGTCAGTATTTTTCCAAACACTAGCATGTCCTGGGTTATCAAGAATACTTGTGATATAGCACTTCATAAAAGAATGCTTCACTATTGTTTCTTTGATTTTCTACCAGCATGGTCCATTTTGCAAACTTTATGCTGGCTCTTTATATGTTCTTCCCATAAGACGTCAACATAAGATTTTTAGACATTGCTCAGGGCTCCTTTTCCTTCCTCAAATGGTCTTTAAATAGTTTGTTGCCCAAAATATTGATGGGTTAAAATTGCCCAGTCTGTCATGAGGAAAGCGCCCCAGTTTGTCTGTATGCAATCAATGACAATTCAATCACAGCTGCTACTGGGCTATCGGTAATTGTGAGATAACATCGATTTTAACAAAGATCTTGATGTCAGAGATGTTAACATTTTGTGAACCTTAAAATGGAAGAAATACAGCAGTACTCTCTTCTTTTTTGTCTCTTGGAGTTCAACTAAAATATCACTTCTGTGAACCTTTCATTGGCCCCTAGGACTTTGTTAGTAGCTATTTTCTCTGAAATCTCATAGCCCTCTCTTTAGTTAAAAGGACTCAGTAATAATTTTACATGAAAATAATCCACGCACATGGTTACAAAAACCTACTGCAATCAAAAAAATCTCACCCCCTGCCCCATACCTTCTCCGTGCTGACCTTGCAAACAACTAACTTGAACCATTTCTGGTTTTGGTTCCTAGACCTGTGGCTTCCTCTGAAGGGCTGGGTAATGTGCTTATACTAACTTCTTTTCATTTATGAACCATAAACAGCGTCATAGAAGAGAATTTAGCTTACTAGTTTTGCCTTCTTTCTTTCTCTATTCCTGCATATAATTATACCAATTTCCTGAGCTTCTTAATTGGTTACATTTGTAATTCCCTCCACTATTTCTGTCCCATTCACTACAGGTAGTTCCTCTCGACTCCCTCCATCATCAGGTTGGGATATTTCATTCTTTGCCTTCCCATTCTCTCTCCTTATACAATCATACCGCACAAGTTTTGAGAAGTGCATAGTGAGACTATTGTTAATATTCCACATTTAGTATTGTAATTAATTGAATCTTTCATTTTTGTCTATTGGTTGAACCAAAAAGTTGAAAAATCTATAAATAGCATTAATGTTATTATGACCATAAATATCATTCACTGCAGAATCAAGAAGTGTCATTTCATTTAATATGTATGACTCCTTAGCCACCCAAAGGAGAATATTCTCGGAATCAAGGTTAAGGGATTCTTCTGTCTTTCAAATGGATTCTTTAATTCTGCACTTGGTCAAAATTGTGCCATATATGCGGCACCTGGCTGGCTCAGTCCATAGAGCATGGGACCTTTGAGTTTGGGGTCTTGACTTCAACCCTATGTTGGGTATAGAGCCTACTTAAAAAAAAGTATGCCATATTTTATTTTGGTTCATATTTAGATCGGGACTCTTCATAAAGCTTTTTTAAATTAACTTTATTTTTTCCTGTTGAGAGAAGTTAGGTGGGCCTTCTCCATTGTATCTTTAATTTTTTGGGTTTTTATCCAGTCTTCTTTATTTTTTGGGGATCAATTTCCTTCTTCTTTTTGTCGACCATGAACTCATATTCTTATTTGGTCTAGTGGCTTCAATTTTGAAATATGACTTCCTTTTTTCCCTTGTGCTATTCTGTGGGTTCTGTTTTTGTTTTGGGTTTTTGCTTTTGTCACATTTTTGCAGCTTCAGAATCATATTACCCATTGCGTTACCTCCATTCCTATCTCCCCTCTGGTTATTTCCTTTCAGGGGTCAGCTGCTATCTGGACTGGTCATTCTCAAGCCTGTGGAGCCATCACCTGGGTTGTAGTTTTGCTTTCCTGAATCCTGAATCCCTGAATCCCTCTTTGTTGGTTTACTTCTCATTTGGCTGGAATACCTTGTAAAATTCCTTCTGAGAAAGAGATTTATAGAATATAAATTTTCTAAGTCATTGTGTTATTGAAAATATATTTGCTTTGCTCTGATACTTGCTTGACTGGCTAATAGAATTTTCCACTGTAAATAATTTTCCATCAGTCATCACTGGATTATCTTCTAGAATTCATTGTTTTGGTATAAAACCTTTGCTTCCATTCTCTTTCTCATCCCTTTAGAGATTTTTTTTTCTTCTCTGGAAATGTTTCCTGTCTTTCTTTCTTTGCTCTAATGTAATTTCTTAGTGATATGTTTAGCAGTGGATATTTTTTCCGTTCTTACTCCTTGGACTTGGTACACTTTTCTTTTTTTTTTTTTTCTTCAGTTTGAAAACTTGTGTCTCTTATCACCTCTGGAAAAGTTCTTCATTTTATTTCATTGATCATTTTCTCTTTATTCTCTTTTTCTGGAACTACTGCTGTTTGGATATAGATCATTTGGCCTTTTTCTTTAAGTATTTCTTTTTTCTTTTTTCCTTTTGGAGAGGAATTAATTATGCAAAAGTGTTTTCTAACATTTCTGTTGAAAAATGTTTTTGCAACTGTGCATATGATTTTCTAAAGCTCTTTCTTTGATGATGATTCCTTTGTCAGAGCAATCTTTGAATTTATGGGTGCAGCGTCTTCTGAAAATGTCCTTGAAGATACTCATGAACATTTATGAAAACTATTTTTTCTACTCTGAGTTATCTATGTCTCCTGTGGTAGGTTTTCTTTTTTTTTTCCCTCTTTTTACAAAATTTTTTCATTATGCTGAAGCCTTCATGTCTTAGTTCATGTCTTCATTCAACATGGCTGTTAAGGGGAAAAATATGAAGAATGTGAATTGTGAGCATATGGGCAGTGTTTGTCAACTGGTAGGCTTTATTCTAGGCACTTGAGTGGGGAGTTGCCTTTTATCAGAACATGTAAGTTCTTTACCATGTTCATGTCAAGTCTATACTGAAAGCCCAAGGTCTCCTCAAGTAACTTGTACTTTTTAATGCCTTTAATATATAGGAGTGTATGCAACAATTTTTTAATTCTTTTTCGCTATTTGACATCTTTGGATATTTTATCTATGTTTGGAGATTTCCCTACCTTATAAATCCTTATTTTTTCAAGCTTCCTGGCTGCCTAAATGTAGACTGTGAACTAGGCTGCATCAGTGAGATACATTCATGCCAAATCTTATATCAGAAGTGTGGGATATGGAAGAACAGATAAGCTCAGAGGAACTCAGAGGTAGTAGTCTTTGAGGTTTCAGTCACAACATGTAATGTCTTAGCATGGTAGCAGGGTTATCTTTCCTAGAGAAATTTATATAGGATTTTGGGTGAGATTCTTGACTGTGTGCTTTATTAGTCAAGTTCTCTGGCTCTCACTGAGGTTCTGTGAGGTACCCAATAATTTTACTATTTATTTTTCTATTTAAACTAGCCAGAGTTATTTCTCTTGATGTAAATCACTCCTCTGACAGTTAGAGGGAGTTAGATTTGGCTGCTGTGAATTGTTCATGAGGGGATAAAGAAAGTCATATATTACATATACAGACTAAAACTCTCTCTCCTTTTGGCCCCATATCACTCTGCCCTTTACTATTTGGAGCATCTCCAGGGTTTTGCTAAGTAAATTTATTTCTTCATTGATGACAGCTCCTTCCCCAAATATCCTGTGTGGTCATTTCCTTCATTCTACTTCATTGATCTTTGCTTCATCTTCCAGAAATTTGTTTAAATCTCTCTTTTGCTGCTGCTCCCTTCTCATTCTGTGTTCTATTGGTTAATAATGATTTATTTTACTGTAATACTAGAGACTTCTCAGGAGTAAGAGAAGATCAGTTTACTTGTTTAGTTTGTTATCTTGAATGTGAAGTCCCATGGTACTTTACTGATATTGGTATTATGGAACTTTGATATATAAAAAAGTCAGAAAATAATGTTACTTATTAAAAATAACAAGTTAAAATTAATGATTTATTATTGATTTTTATATTTCTAGTTCTTCATATGGTAACTTATATTTTACCAAATATTTAGCTAATAATTAAATGAGTTAACTTACATATAGATTTTTAAATTATTTTGTAAGTAAGATGCCTATTCTGACTCAACTTTGAGTTTATGGTACCTACGTCTCTGAATCACAGTTTATTCCTCTGTATTTTCAAGGAATTAATTTGCAACAAGATCACACAATTAGAGCCACATCAGGAATTAAAACACTTGAAATTAAGTTTTCAAAGCGACAAATGCTTATACCAAAATGATGAAAGGGTTTTTTAAAAAAATTTAAAATAATTTAAGTCTTTAACAGCTACTTGATGGGAAGGAATAGCATCACCAATTTCTGCCCTAAATGAAGAAATAAAAGTAAACATACTTAAAATGACAGGGTTAGTAGAAATAAACCAGGCTATATTTATTTTGACATTTGAAGAAATAGGGTTTTTCATTTATATTTAGATAAAATACTTAAATGGTGTTAAGTGAAAAATGGGCGCCTGTCTAGCAGAAAGTAAAAGCAAGAATTAGTGGCAGATGGCGCTCATTGAGTTTACTCATCAAGGCAATGGAATTGTCAGAATTGCTTTTCCTACTCATAAACTTTTCTACAAACCTAGAGACTTTGTGAGATTATTGGAGCAAGTTGTAAATAATTTCTTTTCTTCCACTCAAACACTAATTGAGACCATTCTCCTTTATATTTAAGTAGAATTTGATACCTAAAGATACACAAAAAAAGCTTCTATGATAGAAGTTGAAGTCTGATTTTCTTCTGAAAACCCATAATATTGTAATTCAGGAGAATATAGTTTTTTATTTCTCCTTTTGTTTGAAGTTTATAATAATAACTCCAGCGTCAGTGACATGTATAAAACTGGTGTTTTATGAAAATTGAATTACTGACCACAGATCTAGATGTTATGGGTGGGTCATTTAGATCAATCTATGAGTGCATCTTTGTATATTTTATGAAGATTTCAAATAAAACACATTATTTATCTGAACTGTCAACATAGAATGACTATATTCCAGAGGGAACGCTAGGCAGTATTAACTCCTCATAGCTTGATGTTTATCAGTGGCTCAATTTATAGGAGCTATACTTACAGAGGACTGAAATTTATTTATCTAAATAAACTCTAAATTGGGAAGCTTTAGATGAATTTGGATGAATTTCAGAGTTTGTTAGCCCCCTGAAATTATAGCCCTAATTTTGGGTGTATGTATCTCCTCCTGGCAGTTTGTATCTTGCTCTTACCAAATTCTCAACAATATCCATATTTATTTATTTTTTTAAAAGACTTTATTTATTTGTTTGAGAGAGAGAGTGAGGGGGAGGGGCAAAAGGAGACGAAGAGAGAATCCCAAGCAGACTCTGCTGTGAAGCTCTATGTGGGGCTTGATCTCACAACCCTGAGATCATGATCTGAGCTGAAATCAAGAGTCTGACGCTTAACCAACTGAGGCACCCAGATGTCCCAACAAGATCCATATTTAAAAATGGTTAAGGTGGTGCTTGGCAACAATCAGTTTGTTCTCTGACAATCAGTTTTTTCTCTGTATTTGAAAGTCTGATTCTGCTTTTTGTTTGTTTATTCATTTGTTTTGGGTTTTTTTAGGTTCCGCATATAGGTGAAATCACATGGTATTTGTCTTTCTCAGTTTGACTTATTACACCTAATATCTATGTTGTCCATCCATGTTGTCAAGATCTCATCCTTTTTTATGGCTGTATAATTCTCTCTCTCTCTCTCTCTCTCTCTCCTCTCTCTCTCTCTCTCTCTGTGTGTGTGTGTGTGTGTGTGTGTGTATCACATCTTTATTATCCACATAATGCGTCTTTTGAAGATTGTTGTTATTTTCTTGGTATGATGCCACCAGGCTATTTTGAAGAATTTTCAAGAAAGAGTCATATCATGCCATTCCTTCATTCACTCATTCATTCAGTTAATATATAGCAAGCACCTAGTAGGTGAGAGGCAGCCTTCTATGGGTGAAGGATATAATGATGAAAAGGAAACAGTAAAAAAAAAAAAGTCTTGGTTTAGGGGAGTCTACATTCTAGTGGGGAGAGTTAGATAATAAGCAAGAAAAACAAGAAGTCATATTCACATTAGATAGTGTGAAGGAATCAGGAGAAAATTCAGCAGAACAGCAGGTATGGCATGTTTGGGTGGGGAAGGTGTTGAACTATTAGATGGGCTAGCAGGGAAGGCTCTGAGAAGGTGACTTGAACAAAGGAAGAGCAGTAGTTGATGAGATCAGAGGGGCATTCGAGATCCAGGACCTTGTAGTTCTATGTAGGACTGAGACTTGTACTCAGAATGAAAAGGCAAGTACTGTAGTATTTGGGGCAAGACAGACATGATCTAGACCACTCTGGCTACTGCCTTGAGAATAGACTGAACTGAGGCGTAAGGGCAGCAGAAGGGAGACAAGGTAGGAGGTGCTTCTGACTGTCGGGGAAGAGAGGGTGGTGGCTTAGAATAGGGTCTTGGCAGTGGAGGGGCTGAGGAACTGTTGAATTGGGAAGTTCCCATGAAACTCTGGTACGGTTAGGATGCTCATGAGGATGTTACCTGTTTTGAAGTTATTCAGGCAAAAATTTCTTTCTGTTCTTAGTGTTAGGATTATTTGAACATTTCCCCTAAGCTGTTGGTTTCATTTTAGTGTAAAAGCACTCTGAATATATGATTGGACAATTTGATCAGAAGAAAGCATAAAGGAAATTAATAGTTCATCTTTAAAAAGTGAATTCAACTTAATGACATTTTGTATATTACACTTACTTTGGTCATCTTACCATTAGTTTTCGCTTTGCTTGATTTTTTTTTCCTCGCAGCTTAAAAACTTCTGCCTTTTTTTTTTTTTCCGTATTATTTGTGTTTCCGTAAACCTCTTTATATATTCATTTCTGGTACAATGTAGGGTCGTATAAATATTTGTCTCATTGAGTTTATCTAAGGGGACATATTTCACACTCTCTTCAAGGTTGCATCTATTCCCTTTTCATTGTTGTGCTTGTTTCTCTGTTATGTAAGGGTGAAACCTGCCTGCAAGAATTCAAACCATAAGAACAATTTGTGTTTTGCATGGAACATTAAATAAAAGAATGCTTGTCTTATATAAGCAAGAACAACTGAGCTGTTTGGTCATTTGACTCGGAAGATCAGTTGAGTTAAAAGTGAGTCAAATCAATTGTTGGCCTGAATTATTTGCCACCAGTTGGTTCATTCAAAACACTTAGTCTAATGATATGTTGTATCTATGACACATCCTGATTATGAAACTTGCTTTTATGTTTATTTTAAGAGATATTTTTAAAAAGTTTGAATTTAAATTCCAGTTAGTTAACCAACCGTGTAATAATTAGTTTCGGGTATAGAATGTAGTGATACAATACTTCCATACCGTAGCCCGTGCTCATCGCAGCAAGTGCCCTCCTTAATCCCCATCAGTTATTTCATCCATCCCCCAGCAACCTCCCCTTAGGAGAAAATTTTGTATCACAAACAGGTATCAAAAAATTCATATGAGGGGCGCCTGGGTGGCTCAGTGGGTTAAGCTGCTGCCTTCGGCTCAGGTCATGATCTTGGGGTCCTGGGATCAAGCCCCACATCGGGCTCTCTCTGCTCAGCGGGGAGCCTGCTTCCTCCTCTCTCTCTCTGCCTGCTTCTCTGCCTACTTGTGATCTCTCTCTGTCAAATAAATAAATAATATCTTTAAAAAAACCCCTCATATGATTAGATAATGAGGAGTCCAAAGACCGACTGAAAGGATGTTTAGTCCTAAAGACACATTGTGATATCCATGTATAAGGAATCAAACTTCTGATGAAAACTGAGAGGCTGAAAAACAAATTTATCAGACAGCAAAATGTTTATGCTCATCCCTTCTCTTCCTGAGCGTCATTAAGTCATGAACTAAACAAACGTGTTTTCCTGTTTATTCATCACATGGTGCCAATTTGCAGATGTGACTTATGAGACATGTTTCTCACTTCATATTTTATAATATTCTTTGTGGTAAAGCTGTGAGTTCTGTTTTAAAATAAAATCTTTCAGAATCATGGGAAGCTCTGAAAGGGATTATAGAGCTCACCCATCAGGGGGATTTGTATATAAGGAACCTGAGGTCTAGAGTGTCGAAGTCCCAAGTCCTACAGCTGATTATTTGGAGAGTCTAGATCAACATTCAAGATTCCTGACACCTAATTCAGAGCTTTTTACCTCAGATTAACTTTCTGTAGTGAGCTGAATCCCCAGTTTGAGGTAACAAAAAACACTGGAACAACAAAAACGTTTAGGCTTTCATTACGAATCAAAGCCCAATATATTAAAATTATGCTGCCAATCTAATGCATGATGTCCTAGTACATATAATCTTATTCATGATGTATTTCAAAATGAGTAGACTTCATGGGAAAGCTTATCCCTTGAATTCAGCCTATGATTTGCATATATTAAGCCATCAACCTTTCCTTAGATTACTCTGATAACTCTCCAATGTGAGTATTACTGCATCTGCAAAAAAACACAAGGGGTTTCCAAAAGTTTACAGGGTAATTTCCTCCTCTTTATTGGAAATAAATATACAGTCATTACCTATGCTATAACTGTTTGGCTTTGTAGTATTACAGTGAATGTAATGGCTTTAGAAAATAAGAGAAATTTAAGAGTTGAGTATGAAAAAAATTAATGTTTGATGGTGTACATATTGAATCAACCTTATGAACACTTTTGTTTAGTTAAAAATTTGGTCTTATCCTATCATGCCTGGTTTGTCATGGCATAAAGGAACATTAAAAATTTTTTGAATATACTATATGTGATATGTGGCTAATATTATATTTTAAGCATGTGTACGGGAATGAATCTATAATGTCTAGCTCTACTTTAATGTGAGACACTTCTCTAATATTGATGCACAGTATTATAGAGGATTAAAATTTAAAGACTTATTCATAATCCTTTTCATTTTATATTTCCCCAGACAACTTGTAGAGATCGATGTCGGGTGTTTTTGTGTGTTGTATGTTATTTGTTTTAGATGTACTGTTTTTCAGGTCTACTTCTCTGAAGTAAGATGACTTGTCAAAAATTCTGTTTGGCTTTGTTACATTGGGGTAAGTAATCTGCTTTTTAAATCTCCACATGTAAGATTTTGCCCTTAGAGATGCTGTTTCTTTTTTTTGGCTAGCACAATGTCCCCTGTCTGAGTTAGAAATTCTTGGGCTCATGATTTAAAATACAAACCAAACCAAAGTGTAAGGATGAAAATGAAAAAATCCTTACCAATCTCCTGGGCACAACCTGACGTGTAACTTTTCAGACGTGTAACACACAAATACACACAATTTGTATCTATGGTTGTGAAAATAGAATTGGTCTCTATCTATTGTTCTGTTATTCTTTTTCTGCTTAATAGTTTTTCAGTTTATCATGACAACTTTTTTTTTTTTTTTACTGAGTACTTACTGATATGCTTATTCATTTAATGGTTGCATAGCAATGAACCTATGACTATACCTTAAATTATTAATTTACTAGACCAATTCCCCATTGATAGACATTTCTTTATCTGTTACAAATAATGCTGCATTGAAATCCATGCATATATCTTTGTATATTTGGGAGGATATTCCTGTTGATTAATTATTAAAGAGGAATTTCTATGTTAAATAGTATGCACATTTAAAAATTTGGTAGGTACTGTGAAATCTTCTCTGCAAATCCTTGAACCATTTGCAGTACCAACACAAATACGTGAATCCTATCCCATGGTATTTCTGTCAAAGATGTATATTATCGTTCTTCTACCTTTTTGCCCTATCAAATACGGAAAACATGACATCTGATTTCAGTTTTATTTACTCAGTTATTTGTGAGGTTGAGCACTGTTTATAGGCCATTTATATTTCTTATGCAAGTTTCTAAATCATGTACTTTGACCATTTTGTTGCTGGATTTGATCTTCGTACATTTTCAGAATTTTACCACTGATATTCAGCACTGTATTAGTCAGTGTTCTCCAGAGAAAGATAACCAGGAGGACTTAAAGAGCAAGATAAAGAGATTTACTATAAAGGCCTGGCTCACAAGATGGTGGAGCTTGGGAAGTCCCATGACCTTTGGTTGGTCAGCTGGAGAGCCAGGGGAGCTGATGGGATATGCTCCTCTCTGGATACTGGCAGGCTTGAGACCCAAGAAGAGCTGATGATCAGTTTGAGTCCAAAGGAAGGAAAAGACTGAAGTCAGTCAGGCAGCTAGATTTCCCTCTACTTCAGCCTTTTTGTTTTATTCAAGTTTCCAACTGATCCATAAGGCCCATCCATGTTTCCATGGTAGGGAGGGCAATCTGCTTTTCTCATTTTACTGATTCAAATGTTCAGTTCATCCACAACATCCTCACAGACACTCCCAAACTTTTTGACCAAATGACTGAGCACCCGGTAGCCCTAGACAAGTTGACACATTACCTTAATCATCACAAGCCCTTAACCATTTATTATGTTTTGCTGATTTTTCCTTCCTGCCCACTGTTTGCTACTTTGTTTTCTTTTATAATACAGAAAATTTATTTATGCACACTAACATCTTTATACATGTATAGAAACATGATATGGTGACACTTGAATGTTTTTTTTAGTAAATGTAGCATTATTAGGTTATAAATGTATAATATCAGATGTTAGTGAAAACTAATTCTCTGTACCAAGGAGCAATTTACTTGGTGATAATATGTAAAATATATCACTATGACACAAAATAATGGATTTATTCTTAAGTGGAAGGGAGATGCCATTTTAAATGCTATTTTACATTATAACTCCAGTAGACAATGACAAGTGTAATGTTATAAGGGGATATTGTCAAGTGATGGTGTTTATGTTGAACATTTCCGTCTTGAATATCAACAGAAGAAGACTTAAATGTATACTAGTCTTCCTTCTATCCACTGCGGAGTATCCTCAAGTGAAAGCTCACAGATAATTTTTTAATGTCATGATTTTAACTATTATAAATCATAGTATGCTTCTGTTTGAAATTAGTCACCCATTGCCAATGACTTTTTAAAAAATTTTATTTATTTATTTGAGAGAGAGAGAGAGAGAGAAAGTCGATGAGTGGGGGAAGCAGACTCTCTGCTGAGCACCAAGCCCAAGGCTTGAGTCCATCCCAGAAGCTGGATCATGACTTGAGCAGAAAGCAGGCACTAAGCAAATGGGCCACCCAGGCACCTGCCCCACCAATGACTTTTGAACATAGTATTCTCTGACTTGTTTCTTACTGCATTCTAGAGGTATTTTGATTAAAAAAAAAAAAAAAAACAGAAAACTCAAATCATCTCATTTAGGCTGCGTTCCAAGTTTTTTAAAACTAAATTCAGGTTGGGGCACCTGGGTCCCTCAGTCATTTAAGCATCTGCCTTCAGCTCAGGTCATGATCCCAGAGTCATGGGATCAAACCCTGCATCAGACTCTTTGCTGAGCAAGGAACCTGCTTCTCCCTCTCCGTCTACTGCTTCTCATGCTTGTGCTCTTTCTCTGTCAAGTAAATAAATAAAATCTTTTAAAAAATTAAAGTCAAGCTTTTTTAAAAAACAAAACCCATTTTAGCTGGCAACCATATTGGGAGCTTGTCCAGCTGTCCACCTGTGTGTTCTAAGCATCTCCTTGGCTAATCCAATCTGAAGGTGCTCTTCTAAGCTTCTCTCCAAGTTTTCTTTATGCATACTGTTTTTTCTTCTTATAGCCATTTATAGATTTATAGAAAATACCCAAAATAATTCCACTGTTAACAGATTTCAGAAAACTATACTACAAGGGACTATCAAAAAGTAACAACATACTCATTCTCTCCCCAATGAGAGAATTTACTAATTTTTATTAGGCTCTGTTCAATGTGTTTCACATAGGCTTTCCAAAAGGTTTGTTGTTTGATGAAGTTTTTTGAATCAGTAGAGTTCTTGGGATGTTGTTACCGTGATAACATATGCCTTCAGATGCAAATTCTGGAATCCTAGCTGTTTAGGGCTCATCTGGAGGGAAAGAAATATTATTTGCAAAAGAATCGTGTAAAATAGAACCATTTTTTAATTAAACTGATTCACTAGTTGCTATGTCTATGACGTTTATTATTACATTTTAAATTTCAAATAACTTCTTTGAGGATTTTAGACTTAGTTCAGCCAACTGAATATTCCATGTGGAGCTAGAAAATGTGCTTTTAGTTAATACCAACAAATATTCATAGTTTTGGAAAACCAAAGAAATAACCTGTTTTTATTGACATGTGCTAATTTCAGAAATATGTTAGAAAGATGAAGTCCAAAGGAAGACAGTTGTAATGAGGAGTCACTTTTGGTGATGTTATGATACCTAATTGTTATCAGTGTGGGCAAAATGTTAGTCATGTTGGTCATGTTTGCTTTAATTTTTGCATCTGATACCTTTTTATGTTAGTTCACTTTTATGGAAAAGTTTAGAGTTTAACAGTCATTACCTATATATTATTTAGGTATTTTTACATATATTACTATAATAATTTAAAGCTTTTTTGGTGAACTGGTTTTTTAAAAAATTGTAATTTTCTCACATTTTTACATTTACCCTAATTCTTCAAAAAATTCTCATTCCATGCAAATCCATGCAAAATTCTCAGAATTCTCATTCTGCATTGGTTTATATGTGAAGCAACACAGCTGTTGAATTATATGAGTAACTTGTAAAAGAAAGAATTATTGAGAATTAATTATTTTATTTTCAAACAATTACTGATTAAAAAAACAAGTACCACTCTTCAGAATTTTTTGCATATGAGATTATATAATTATTCTTAATTTTTATATATCTAAAAAGTGAGAATTGTCTTTAACCAGTAATAGAATTTTCCTGTCTTTGTGCATTGATTCTTGGAGAGTGCATTAAAGACATGTCTTAGGATATCTGAGGATATCTGACATTGTCTGGGGTAGATTCAAGAGATCATCCAGCTGTTCTGATGCTGAAGACAAACTCTTCTAAAAACACTCATAGTGCTGGGGTACCTGGGTGGCTCAGTGGGTTAAGCTGCTGCTTTTGGCTCAGGTCATGATCTCAGGGTCCTGGGATTGAGTCCTGCATCGGGCTCTCTGCTCAGCAGGGAGCCTGCTTCTCTCTCTCTTTCTGCCTGCCTCTCCATCTACTTGTGATTTCTCTCTGTCAAGTAAATAAATAAAATCTTTAAAAAAAAACCACTCATAGTGCTAACATTTTGGTAATATTTTCTTTAAGAAATATTAAAACAACACTTTAATATTTGTTTATATAATTGCACATTGAGATATTTCCCACTTATACTGGAAGCTCATTAGAAAAAAAATTTTTTTAAGTGCTCAACATCACTTGGCATCAGGGAAACACAAATCAAAACCACAGGGAGATACCACCTCATACCAATCAGGATGGCTAAAGTCAGGAAGCAACAGGTGTTGGCCAGGATGTGGAGAAAGGGGGACCCTCTTACATTGTTAGTGGGAATGCAAGCTGGTGCAGCCACTCTGGAAAACAGCATGGAGTTTCCTTAAAAAGTTGAAAATAGAGCTACCCTATGACCCAGCAATTGCGCTACTGAGTATTTACCCCAAAGATACAAATGTAGTGATCCGAAGGGGCACATGCACCCGAATGTTTATAGCAGCAATGTCCACAATAGCCAAACTATGGAAAGAGCCTAGATGTCCATCAGTAGATGAATGGATAAAGAAGATGTGGTATATACATACAATGGAATATCGGCCATCAAAAAACACAAAATCTTGCCATTTTCAATGACGGATGGAATTAGAGAGTATTATGCTAAACGAACTAAGTCAAACAGAGAAAGAAAATTATCCTATGATCTCACTGATAGGAGGAATTTGAGAAACAAGACAGATGATCAGAAGGTAAAGGAGAGGAAAATGAAACAAGATAAAACCAGAGAGGGAGACAAACTATAAGAGACTCTTCATCTCAAGAAACAAACTGAGGGTTGGTGGAGTGGAGGAGAGTGGGAGGGATGGGGTGGCTGGGGACGGACACTGGGGAAGGTATGTGCTATGGTGAGCACTATGAATTGTGTAAGACTGATGAATCAAGATCTGTACCCCTGAACCAAATAATACATTATATGTTAATATAAAAAAGAATAATTTTTAAAGAAAAAGTGATTGAAATATTTAGCTATAATTTTTTTCATTAAAATGTAAATATAGAAGGCTAGATTAATCAGCACAATTTTCAGATTTCCAAGAAGAGGTGCTAAAGGGTGAAGTTATCTCAGTAAATCAATGTACCCTTCCAAGTATCACACATTGTATAATGGAAGCCCAGAGCTCTGCATTAGGCACAGACTGAGCACTACATGGTTTAATCTCAGGTATTTCCTATTTATGTCTTAATCAAAATGACAAATTGTTTTTCTGTGTGTCTTTAATATCCTAACAGAATTTATTTATTTGACAACTGCACTTAACTTGGCATATCCAATTACTCCCTGGAGATTTAAGCTCTCTTGCATGCCACCAAATACAACCTACGACTTGCCAACTGGAATCTCCAAGAACACTTCCAATCTGAACGAACATTATGAGGCAGTTGTCAAAGCTAAATTGAATTTGAGTACTACCTACTTTTCTAACTTATCTTCCAAAACAACTTTCTACTGTTGCTTTTGGAGCAAGGAAGATAAAAACTGTTCTGTACATGCAGACAATATTGACGGGAAGGACTTTGTTTCAACAGTAAATTCTTTAGTTTTTCAACAAATAGGTAAGTATATTCATGTTCCAAGCATTACCTATTAACTGTGTGTGTGTGTGTGTGTGTGTGTTTAAGATTTTATTTATTTATTTGACAGAGAGCATAAGCAGGCAGAGTGGCTGGCAAAGAGAGAGGAAGAAACAGGCTCCTGGAAGAGCAGAGGGCCCCATGTAGGGCTAGAGCCCGATGTGGGGCTCGATCCCAGGACCCTGGGATCATGACTGGAGCCGAAGGCAGTTGCTTAACCAAGCCACCCAGATGTTCCCCTAGTAACTGTTTTAAACAAAATGTTTTCCTTCTCTGAAACCTGTATGAAGAAATGTAATATAGATGGGATTCTTATACGTATCATTTTGTATTAGTAATAATATTATGATTCATCATGTGACCAAACTAATGAACCCCACATTATTTTATATTTTATAAAAATACAATGAGGGGACTCTTTTTTCCTATAAATCTATTACTTGCAATCTTCTAAATTTGCTTTAAAATAGAAGAAGCACACCTTATTTTGTTGAATAGATAAAGTATTCAAAATATTCAACCATTGGGGGCACCTGGGTGGCTCACTTGGTTAAGCGTCTACCTTCAGCTCAGGTCATGATCTCAGGATCCTGGAATTGAGCTCCGCATTGGGCTCCTTGCTTAGTGGGGAGTCTGCTTCTCCACTCCCTCTGCCTTTCCCCAACCCCTGGTTTGTGTTCTCTCTCTCTCTCTCTCTCTAATAAATAAACAAAATCTTTTAAAAACATTCAACTGTTGAATTAGTTAAATTTTAAAACATTTATGAATAATATTTGTTCAAGCAAGGAATCTCTCAGTAGCCAATTACATATTTTAAATCAAGGGGGTTTTGTTGTTTAAGTATAATGCATACTGAATGTAGCTAGTGTAATAATTCTGCATCTGAAAATCAAAACCACAAAGTTATTTCCAAGCCTTCTGGAAAAGCTAACAGAGCAGTGTCAATTAAATCAGTATGCTGAGACCTATAGTATGAAAATAGAGGCACATATAAGTATAACACTCCTATAAAGGGTTAATCAGAATTTCTCAATGTCAACATTATTAACATTTTGGGCCAGACAATTCATGGTTATGGGGGGCTGTTCTGTGCATTGTAGGATGTTTAGTAACATCCCTGGCTTCTGCCTATTAGACGCAAGTAGCTCCTTCCCCCAAACATATCTCCAAATACTGCCAGATGCCCCTGAGGGCCAAATTGTCCCTGGTAGAGCATCACTGATTAGATGGTAGAAACACTCCAGTTCATTGAAATCAGTGCAGGAGTAAGAACAAAGCATAAATATACAATAAATTCAGAGTTTTAAAACAAGTTAGTAGTAATAGCTCTTAGTGTCTCCAAATGAGTCAACGGCCATTAATCATTTAATTTTAAATGAGGCATATATATTTTTTTAATTCATAGGGGAACTTAGCTATTTGACAATTATTAAATATACCAAGAGTGAACTTAATAAGACAGGGTCTTTGTGATGAGCTTTGATCAAAAAGTGTTAGTACTTTCTTCAGTTTTCAAGAGGAATGATTATGATGCTGTAGATTTAAATTTTACACATAAATAATGCTTCCATAACCAGTCGCTTCTTAGTGAGTTTAACTAAAATTGGTAGGTTAAGCGGCGATTGCTGAGGATTTCAACAGGTGGTTCTTTCAGGCATACTGTTTACTTTGTAAGGGCTCAACCTTTTGTAAAATCCCGACCAGCTACCAATCCTTCAGGTTTGGGGAAATATGTTAGCGTTGTCTTGGGTTAGCCATTATTTGTAGTTGTTGCTATTCTTGCTTTTTAAATTACAAATCACCAGTAATTTATTGCCAGGTAAGTTTTCCAGCGCACAGTGAAGTATATTTGCATCAGTTGTATTTGGGGCCCGTGATATTACAATAATAAGAATTCAAGACATGAATCATGGTTCACATGTGAATCACTGTGCTTTTAGTGGTAAAGCAGACTCAGAAATACTGCTCCAATTTGCTTATCCCTTGATGTTGAATATTTTTTTTTCCTCTTCGAAAGTGAGCATGAACTGAGCTAGGTGAGGTCTTTTGTCCTGCTTAAGCAGTTGAAGATTTGGGGGAAAAAAAAAAAAAAGAGTTTGAGAATTTAACTCTGTTACTTACCTAAAAGGAAACTGGGGACCTCGGGGGCTAAGTGACTTAGGTAGATACATACCACTGGTTAGAGCCGGTTCTTTTTCTCTCAGAATAGGTAATGGAAGTTGTATCAGAACACTGGTAAATTTAATTTAGTTCTTCTCTTTCACTGAGTTGTTCCGAATGTTTTTCAGATTTAATGTAGTTTATTTTTAATTCAGGTGCAAACTGGAACATACAGTGCTGGATGAAAGAGGACTTGAAATTATTCATCTGTTATATGGAGTCATTATTTAAGAATCCTTTCAAGACTTATGACCTTAAGGTCCATCTTTTATATGTTCTGTAAGTGCCAAATAAATTAATTTGGAAATTTCTACAATTTTTTTTAATGCAAGAGCTTCCATATACAGAAGTGGATTATGGAAACTCTCCTCTCCCTACATTTCCTTTTGTATGTATGTCCATTTCTAGAGGGCAGTTTTATGTATTTTTCATGCAGTATTAATCTCTATTAGGTTTCCTCTTTGCTCCTCCTGTTGATTAAGGTAGCAAGACACAACAATTATGGATGGGTGTATATTCTGCAAGAAGGATGAGCTCAGTTCAGGGCTCTTAGATATTTGAGTGCAGGGGGAAAACTTGTTATACATTTATTTTTCAAGCAGATTCTTTTGTCCTTTTCGATCATTTTATTAGCTTAGAAATGTAAGTGTTCAATATTTATTTGTGCAGAGTAGAGAGTCAAGATGGTGGTTTTAAATAGCCATACACTTATGATTCCAGAGAAGACATCATTCAAGTTTCCTAATAACTACAGGGACAATATTTATCATTTCTAGATGAATTTTAGCTCTTTAAAAAGTTTTCCTAATTTGTTCTTTTCTGTGACGCTTAAGGAGAAGGATACTAATTCCTTTCAGTTCTATAGTTTTGAGGGCATACTGTTGAGAGGCAATGTGCTAGAAACTGTCCATATAAACATGAGTCAAGATAGGAAGTGGAATAGTGGTAACCAGGGACTAGGGGTGCAAGTTCACATTTAATGTACAGAATTTCAGTTTGGGAAGGTGAGAAGAGTTCTGAAGCTGGATGGTGGTGATGATTATCGGACAATGTGAAGTACTACTGTCACTGAACTGTACACTCAGAATGGAAAATTTTATGTTATGTATATTTTAAATAAATAATTATATTAATTATATATTTAAAATCATTTTAAGTTAAAATAATTTATTTTTTTAATTTAAATTCAGTTCGCCAACATGTAGTATACCCTTATAAATTAAAATAATTAAAAGAGAAATTTAAAGATGTTAAAAAAAAAGGGTATGACGTCTGTCTCAGAGGCATCACAGACTATTGTTGGGGCAGATTCGCACATGACTTCAGTTGGAGTAGTTACTCTTGTATGTTGTTTAGGAATGTACGTGAAACCATGGGAGCACAAGATTGTTGCGGAAGCCTTAGGTGGGGATGGCTAGTGCAGCTGAATTCTAGATGACTCTGGAAGCCTGCTAACCCCTGTTTCTTTGGGTAGTTCTCATTAGGGACAGCCTTCTGAATGGGACTGTCCGATTGGTGAGAAGGTGCCCCCAGCTGCCAGTGTCTGAGCTTTACAAAATGTTAGATTTTCCAGACAAATGCTGGGCAGCCAGGAAACCTAGATACATGTTCACAACAGAAATGACTGCGCTATGGATCTCTAGAGGCGAACAAAGTAACGGGTTGTAAAGTGGGAAAGGTTGGAATAGTAATGGGTGATGGACAGCGAAGGGTGGACATTAAAAGGACAGGAAAGAATGAGCTTGTTTCTAGTCTGTAAATTATGACCCAGCAGGGAGAGAAAGGTTGACGATATGGTGGAAGAGAATCCATTGAAGATCTATGACAGAGAATGAGTATTTAAATAAGTAAGTTCCAGGAAGAGAGCACAGATGGAAAGTTGGTCTTAAAATGAAGGAAGCTCACTTCAGCTTTGAGTGATGAGGAAAGAAAGGAAACCCTCTTTTGGTTGGAGATATATTTGAAGTTTAGAGCAGAAAATTCCCTACTTTTTTGAGCAAAATAGATTTTGGTTCAGAGAAAAGAATTCCTTTGCAATGTAGCACATTCCTATGATGACCTAAATATTTTGGATGGTAATCAGAAACTCTCTGGGTGCTTACTCAAGAGAATTTCAAACATTATCAGCAGGGTAGGGCAGTGTGCTTGGTGTTAAAGCTCTGTGACTATCTGTAAGGATTTAAATTTTATTATGTATAGATTATATTTACATCTAGAGGTCTGCATTTTCAAGAAAAAGATATATCTGAATATATCAGAATTTACAAAGTTGCATAGTACCTTGGCTACAGCTATGAATTTTCGTTTCACTTCACTCAGCCAAGTAGTCACTGGTCTATTCATATAAATTGTCAGATCCAGGAAAATGAGAAAATTATGATAAATTAACTTGCTCATATGATGAATTTAGCAGATTGTATTTGACCTGATATTATTATTTTTATTATTATTATTATTTTTAGAGATGGAGAGAGAGAAGTTGGAGGAGGGGCAGAGGGAGAGGGAGAGAGAGAATCTTAAACAGGCTCCCTACCCAGCACAGAGCCTGACTCAGGGCTCCCTCTCACAGCCCTGAGATCATGACCTGAACTGAAATCAAGAGTCAGGTCCTTAACTGCCTGAGACACCCAGGCATCCTGAACTGCTTTTATTTTGAACTCACCTTCTAAAAATATCAGTACAGGAAAACTTATCATAATTGTATGGTTTGAGAAATATTGTGGGTTGTGGCATTTCCCCTCCCACATTAATTGTTTTCTCCTTTATACAATTTGGTTAATATGTCCATTTTACCCATTGTTACATGCCGTTTCTGTCTTGAATTCTGTTGTGGGCATCTTTGGGCACTATATCTTCAAATAATTTAAATAAGACTTTTCATATTAGGAGGAAGAGAGTCAGTGTAATAAACAAGACCTCCATGGGAGGGAAAATCCATAAGGGTAGTTTCTGGAAGAAGAGATTTTAAATCAAAATCCCCTTCTCCAGACATTAGAGAATCCTTGGGAGAAATCTTTCAAATGCTTTTATGTGTAAATAAGTATATTTCTTAAAGGAACTAAAACCTAATGTTTATAAGGGGTTTAAAGCCCTATAAATATGTCCCTTAAGGGAAAGCATTGTTTGAGCTCAGATATTAATGTTTGTAGAGAATCCAAAGGAGAGGTGCCATAGAAATGTGCTATTTTCAACTGCTTTAGGACATTTTATCTTTGACATGGAAGAGAAATCCTTTTCTTCCTTCATGAGATGTTTACTGTGTGCACCAGCCACTGAGCTGAGTGTGGGCAACCACGCTGAACAGCTCAGACACAGCCCTTGCCCTCCTGGAGCTAACAGTGAAGATGAGGAACATAACAAAGTTTGAAAACACTGGTGAAATAAACACAGGGACTTATGAAAACACATAGAGACAGGCACTAGAAGTATCTGCCTGGAATATGAGGGGGATATAGGATGAACCAGGTAGAGTGAGGAGCATTTGCAAGGTCCCAAGTTCACATCTGGTCATTTGAGGGCATGAAAAGGTAAGGATGGTTGTGTCATCAAGTTGGGGAATGGTGAGAAATGGAGGTGGATGAATAAGGGTCATCCTAAGAGTTTGGGCTTCTGTAACTGCTAACACCTCGTTTACTCTGTCTCTTTACTATTCCCTATCAGCATTCCTGGTGATTTCCATGTCCTTATGGATGACCTTCAACTTCTTGAAGGCTTTACTTCCCCTATTCTTTCTTCTCCACCCCATCTGGTTCACCCATTCTTGTGGACTTGCTCCAGACCTTGCCATTACCAGTAACCGTGCTCTGTTTGTATTTCAGAGTCAAGCACCTCACTCTCTGACCATCTCCTCCTCCTCACCTTAGGCTTCTTCCCTCTATTGTCTCAATGTCTGGAATAATTCTCCATATTTCTTGGCTCTGCCTTCTGAATTTCTTTTTCTCCCATTTCTTCTGTACCTCTCTGCAGTGGGGGAATTTTCTCAGAACAATTTTGGGAATCCAGTGGCTTTGTTTAATTTTGTACCCTTTCAGTTTGAGCTAGTAGTGTTTCTGCCACCTGCTCTCTCATAGGAGCCACACAGCCTCCTGTGACTCTCACTGTGATTCATCCCATTAGGTAAAAGCCCACAGGTCTCTTAGAGATAAGCCCTCCTCTGTCTTCTCTTTGATCTTTGCTTGGAAGCCGTGTCCTAGCAGCGACATCTATGCCATCTAGAGAGACTAGGTATCTCGCAGCTCTTGTCTTGGTTTCTTTTGTTTAACAGCCCTTTGCTCAATATATATCTCTCCTCTTGTGGCAAGAAGAAGCCAAGAGTCACCTTCAGACACCTCCTTGGCAATTTCCTGCAGCAGATCACCCAGTTCAGGAGGCACACGCTGTCTACAGCTTGCTTTCTGTCCCTACATAAGATTCTCTTTCCTCCAGTTTCCAGTCCATGTTCTTCAATTCCTCTTGTACCCTCACTGGCAGTGTCCTCAAACTCCACATTTCCACTCACATTCTATTCAAGGCAATTTAGGGTTTCTTTAGCCTTTGTCTCCAAATTGTTCCAGCCTCTGTCTGTCACCTGGTTCTAAAGCCACTCCCACATTTTTAGGTGTTACTGTATGGCATCATCCCATTTCCATGTTCCAATACCTGTCTTGGTTATTGTGCTATAGAATAGGCTACCCCAAGTTTAGTGGCTTAACACAACAATCATTTATCATTTCATAGACCCTGTGGTTCAGGAATCCGGGCGCTGCTTAGCTGGGGACTCATGCCTCAAAGTCTTTCACAAGGTTGCAGTGAAGATGTCAGCTAGAACTGCAGTTATTTCAAGGCTTAAGTTCAGGAGGCTCTGTTTCCTGGGCTTCCTAGTTCCTCATGGGCTATTGGACAGAGGGCCTTATTTCCTCCCGGGATGAGGCTGGAGGTTTCCTTCCGTTCCTTGTCATGTGGATTTCTCCATAGGTTATGCTACAACATGGCAGCTGGCTTCCCTGAGAGAGAGCCATAGACACTCCTTGATGACCTTACTTTGGATTTTCAGCAGGAAAATTGGAGCTGGGGGGAGGTTCTCTTACAATTGCTTTCCTCACCAAAACCTACCAGCCTGCTCCTATCAGTGCTCACACAGCATCCTTCTCTTCTCTAATCATGGATGAGTTCTCTGTGTTCCAATCTCAAGTGAACCCTTTCTCATGTGTTTTGAGTCCCATCCCCTGTAGCTTACTCAAGGACTTTGCTCTTATAGTTATCCCCTCTCTTCCTGCATTATCAAGCTTTCTTCTCAGCTGATAACACACTGTAATAACTCCCATTTAAGACATAGATCACACATTCCATCAAGTCACCACCCATTTCACTGCTTCCTTTAAAGAAAATCAAGTTTTAAAGTATTTGAATATATTATATTTTCGTAAGTTCCTTCTGGCCATGAGGGAGTAATTCAGTCTGGGATTACTCTTCTGTCATAAACAATTAGAAAGCTGGATAAAAATGTAGGAAACATCTACTTCCAGATATGGGACAAAAGCAGAACATAACTGTGATTTCTTTTTCTTTTTAAAGATTTTATTTATTTATTTGCAAGAGAGAGAGAGAGAGAGAGAATGAGAGAGCACTGAGGGAAAGGGAGAAGCAGGCTCCCCACTGAGCAGAGAGCCCAGTGTGGGGCTCAATCCCAGGGCCCTGAGATCATGACCTGAGCCAAAGGCAAACAACCACCCAGGTGCCCCTCTGATTCCTGAGAAAAGGAAACAAAGTGAATCCTGAATTTTCAGGCTCTCTGGACTAAAGGCAATTTTCAGAACTTGGCACAGGGCTGGGAGACTCAGGTGGAGCCCAGTGATTTTGCTGGATCAAGGAGACAGAAGTAGGAGTTCAGAGAGCATAAGGAAGCTTGAATTTGTGAGGTAGAGTATTTGATGCAGGGGGGTACACAGAATTAGTATTGGGGTCCCCTTGACTGATGACCAGTCTGCCCATGATGTTTGGTAAGAAACTGAGTTGGGTAAGAAATACTAGGAAGAGAACAATCACCAGAAACTATAAACTAAACAATTCTCAAAAGTTATATAGGACCAAGAATAATTGAAGTTTTCTACCAAGCAGGTTAGTGAATATCAATGACATTAGAAACCCCATAATAGCCACATTCTAAAAGTGGGGCCAAATTAACCCTAGAGTCAAGGTTATTCTCTCCCCAAAATAACTTGAAAGAAAAAAGGTTCAAACTGGTGCCTAAATAACTTAACTGACTGCCAGAACAAATTCCAACATTGTTTAAAGCAAAACAACACAATCCAACACTTAATGTAGTATTCATAATGTCTGGCATCTAGTAGAAAAATACTACACATATGAGGAACAGAAAAATGTAACCCCTAGCCAAGAGGAAAAGAAAAACCAGTCAATAGAAACAGATCCAGAAATGAAATAATAAAAGTAGCAGACAAGGATGACTATTACAATGTTCCACATGCTCAAGGATATAAAGGAAAACATGAATATAATGAGAGAAATTGGCAATATAGAGAAGAACCAACTGCAATTTTTAGAAAAGACAAATGCATTATTTATAAAGTAAATAAAAGTGCTCTGTACTAACCGGGACATTTTAGGGCTAGTGTTATTCACTCAAGAAACATTTGGTGTGGGGCACCTGGGTGGCTCAGTGGGTTAAAGCCTCTGCCTTCGGCTCAGGTCATGATCCCAGGGTCTTGGGATCAAGCCCTGCATCGAGCTCTCTGCTCAGCAGGGAGTCTGCTTCCCCTATCTCTCTGCCCACCTCTCTGCCTACTTGTGATCTCTGTCTGTCAAATAAATTAAATCTTAAAAAAAAAAAAAAAAAAAGAAACATTTGGTGTGTATAGGCCACAGTGCTGGGCTCTGTGAGAAGTACACTTCCCATTCCCTTCCTTCCTTCCTTCCTTCCTTCCTTCCTGTCAAGGTGAATTCATGGATTCTTCTTCTATTTTATGGGCTATAATCAGTTACTATCATTTTTAATTTTATTGCTCAAATTGCCCCATATTTGGCCATTGGGAACTTATTCAGATTGGTTTCTGTGTCCTTTTGATGTGTCTCATATTTTTTTTTTCTTTTTTGAGGACTTCCTCTCTAGTATTACAAGACAATTCAAGTTAGTTTTATACTTTTCTTGCTTTAAAACTGGAATCAGCCATTTCTCCAAGGAGCCCAGATTCCTTTTTATTGGAGAATGGTATTTACAAAGCAGTACCTGGGAGCTACATTCTCATGTTACTTGGGGGGCATTGTTTCTGGGCCCTCTCAGCTCCAGAGCTAGTCACATGTATGTGTATCCACAATACACACACAACGTGTATATATAATAGACACAAATTTGCATTTCTCTATCTCTGTATACACATTCATTAAAAGCATGTATTCATACTAACATCGCCCATTTTTAAAAAGATTTATATATTTAGAGAGAGAGTGAGCAAGTCAGGGGTGAGCAGAAGAAGAGGGAGAGAGAAAATCTCAAGCAGACTCCTTGCTGAATATGGAGCCTAACCTAGGACCTGATCCCAGGACTTTGACATCATGATCTGAGTCAAAACCAGAAGTCTGGTGCTTAACGAACTGAGCCATGCAGGCACCCATAGTATCTTCCATTTTAGCCCAAAACCATAGGATCCATTCTAGCCTTCCTTTTCCTTTCTTCCTTCTTTCCCTCTCCCTCTCCTCTCCTCTCCTTTTCCTCTCTTTCTACTTCCCTTCCCTCCCTCTTTCCCAGCCTCCCACATGTCCCTCTTTCTTTTTTCTCCAGCAGTAAAAAACTGTCTTCCCTTTCCCACAATATCAAACCCATTTGCTTTGTCCTAGAACATATGTAAAGTAATTTTGGAATTGCTAACGTATACCACTATGAAAAACAAGCATACTAACTAGAGTACAATATTTGTTTCCACTCATTTTACCTTTGCTAAGGCTAAAGGTTTCATGGTCCAAATACTATGTTCCAAAGGTAATTAGGATTTCTCCTCCAATGTGGTTATACTGTTAACTTGATATGCATGAAGGTCCATTTGTTTTTATTTGCAGTCTTTTTTTTTTTCTTTCTCTGTTTCATCCTTGTTGATTTTCCATTTGTTTGATAATATCTTACATCTGAAGAGTACTTTGCGTTTTACAAAATGCTTCTTAAACTTGTCTCCTTGATGACATTTATCTAGGCCATTACTTCTTATTTGGGCCTGATTCATGAGATCTGGGGTGGAGCCAGTAATTTGCATATTTTAAAAAGATTTTATTTATTTATTTGTCAGAGAGAGAGAACAAGCAGGAGGGGAGCAGTAGGCAGAGGGGGAAGCAGGCTCCCTGCTGAGCAAGGAGCCTATGCTGGGCTTGATCCCAGGACCCTGGAATCATGACCTGAGCCCAAGGCAGCTGCTTAACCGACTAAGCCACCCAGGCACCCCAGTAATTTGCATTTTTATCAAGTTCCCGAGGATGCTGGTGCTACTGGTGTGGGGATAACTCTTTGAGAACCAATCTATGGCTCTTATTGAAAACAGATTCCTTAGCCCCAGACCTACTGAATTCTTCATGGAAGGTCTAGGAATCTATTTTTAACAAGGTTCCAGGTGATTCTGATGAGAGTAGTTTGGGATACTAATTTGGGCTTTGAAATTTGGGGGGATTCCCAAAGTAGATTTTTTGGGTAACATCCATATAGATTACCAGTCTGAGATTAAAATAAGTGATTTGATTAAATGATATACAAAACTAATACTGTTTTCAACAATTCCCACTTACTCATTTGTCCACCATGGTTTGCTCTCAGTTTATGTCACAGTTAGGAATTGGGGGGTACCCATTTGATGTTATTCCTGTAATAGCTTGGCATAGATCTTTGCTTAGAGAAGTTTGAATATATTAATAGAAAAGTAATCCTGGGAACAAACAATATGACCAAAGATCAGAGGATAGACTGTGCTCTCTCTATAAATCACTGTGTCTATCAAAAATGAAATTTCAGTAATAAATATTAATATGTCTAACTTCTGAGTAGAGAAATTGCCCAAATGGTAAAATTTTCAAGGAAGCCAAATTTAAAATTTGAGAAATGTTTTGTTTTGTTTTGTGTAACTATTTTCACTTTTAAGTAAAGTTTGCTCACTTATAGAGCGATTAAATAGTGGTAGTGTGTGTGTGTGTGTGTGTGTGTGTGTGTTGGCAAGGCATAAGATACTTGGCTGCATAAAAGTTTGTGAAGGATTTCAGAAATTTTTACCTTTTGGTTATTTTAAACCAATGTATCTCCTTTCTTATTTTAAAAATTTGATTATCATTTTAATCCTTACACTTTAAAATGATCAAAATTTAGAGTGCTGTTTGATGTTCACAAATACTTCAGACTTCTTTTAGAAGATAATTGGAAGGGGAGGTGAACCATGAGAGACTATGGACTCTGAAAAACAGTCTGAGGGGTTTGAAGTGGCGGGGGGGTGGGAGGTTGGGGTACCAGGTGGTGGGTATTATAGAGGGCACGGCTTGCATGGAGCACTGGGTGTGGTGAAAAAATAATGAATAATGTTTTTCTGAAAATAAATAAATTGGGAAAAAAAAAAAAGAAGATAAAGGAAGGTCTGATCCTGACTTCGACAAGTTACAAGGTCCCTGTATTCCAGTTTCACACAAACTTTGTAAAGTTTATGCTCTCATAAATATGAGCAATATCTCGTCTTTTCTTCAAGGAATAATCCTTGAAATAATAATAATTATGTAATTATTACATAATTATATAATCCTCTAATTCTTTAAAGTTCTGATGTATAGAGATGTTAAGATGGTTCAGATTATAATTATTTTTCAGTTGTGAGCTCTGGTGTGTTAATCCCCTAAATAACATAATAAAGTGGCTTCAGTAACAGGGAAATTTATCTTGTGATAATAAGATATCTTAGGTGGCACGCCTGGGTGGCTCAGTCTTTTAAGCGTCTACCTTCGGCTCAGGTTATGATCCCAAGGTCCTGGGATGGAGCCCCATATCAGGCTCCTTCCTCCATGGGGAGCTTGCTTCTCCCCTCTCCCTACCACTCCCCCTTCCTGGGTTCTTTCTGTCAAATAAATACATGAAATCTTGAAAGAAAAAGAGAGAGACATCTTGGATGTATTGAAATGAACAAGGAACACTGAAGCACAAGACTTCAGACAAGTTTCAGGTCCACATTGTCTCTGAGCCTCTCTTACTTATAAAGTAGGTGATATTAGTTCCCTCATAAGGTAGTTTGAACATTAAATTAGTGATTCACAAGGTGTTTGTGTAAATTGTAAATATGCTATACAAGGAAATGTGATGTTATATTTAATGTGGATTTTCTATTTTTGTGTCCTTTGTCCATCAAATTCCCACCAGTAGGGAATACAAAATGTTTCTGGCCAATAGCCAGAATAGCAAATAACTTGGGCCAAATAGCAAATATTTCAGACTTTGCAGGCCATACAGTCTTTCTTCCAAACTTGTAGTCATAGTTAATATGTATAAATGAATAAGCATGACTATATTTATGGACAAAGAAATTTGAATTTTATGCAATTTTCATGTATCATGGGATATTCTTCCTCTTTTTCTTTTTTTTTTTAACCATTTGAAAAAATAGGAAACCATTCTTAGCTCACAGGCTGTACAAAAACAGGTGTATTTGGCCTGTGGGCTGTAGTTTCCTCACTCCTGTGTAGAACGTTTGGAAATGAGTTTTAGATTGATTTTTAGAGTTTCATAATGGGATTGTCTGTTGGAGTGATATGGGAAATTTCTGAATGGAGATGCCTTAAAAAAATCACAACTAATGAATTACTAAAATAAAGATATATATTATATATGGTCATTATCATAAATATATAGTAATATATTTTATGTATATTGATATTATAAAGAAATTAATGATGAAATTGATTAAATAGAACACACAACAGTGAAGTGATAGAGAAACCAGATAGTTAATTTAATTGGTAATCAGCCCAATTCTATAACTATCCACTCTATTTAGAAAATACGGTATTGGAAAGACTATCTACAGTAAGACAGTGTAATTCTAACTTTTCTTTTTGTTTAAAAAAGAAAAATATCACTAGACTTTTCTGTCCTTTAAAAAGCATTTGTGAAGAATGTATGCCTTATTTTCTGTTTACTTCTATTTTTGCTGTAAAATTTGGGAGTTCTTCAAAGCACAATACCGTGCAAGCATATTTCTGACATAAAATACCACAATTTATTCAATTTGTTCCATACCCTTTTTATAAAAGCTTTTATTTTAATATTTGAAAAATACCTAAAAGGCATAGTATGATATTTTTTTAAAAAATGACATTTCATTGGCTTTTCTTAAAGGTTTAGATAAAATTGAAAGTGCTAAGTCATTCCAATTCTAATTCAAAATGGCATTTTATGGGTGTATAGCACTTTAAAGTTTTCAAAAATACTTTTATGTAATCATCTTTGATTACAACAGCTTTGTAAAGGGAGGTGGTACAGGCATTTTCTCTGTTTTACTGATTATGGAAACAGAGCCTCATAAAGAAGAACATACCCGTCTATAGTCTTATGGCTCAGAAGCCAATGGAAGGACTTGATTTTAGGTCTTGGTGTTAATTTAGGGTGCTTCCTACAATAATATTATCCCTGACACAGCGTCCTGTAGACTGCTTTGCACGCTAAAAGGCCTGTAACTGTTGTTTCTTGATTGATTTCTTTTGGGACTAAAGTAAGGCTGAAGTCTCTCAGGAGACTCGAAAATCTATCAGAATTCACACTTATTACCTGTGGTATATGTATGAAAGATTTGGGTCCATTCATATGTGAATTCTTGGGGATATGCTAGTTAGCAGAACAGTTTCTAGAACAGTGCATTCTCCTTAGTATATTTAACACTTACAGTTTTTTCCCCTACAAAAGGACTGTGAGAATTCTGAAGGCAGTGATCCTATCTACATATTAATACTCTCTTCCTCTCCCTAAGTTCTTTAAAAAAAAACAAAAAACAAAAAAAACCCCAGAGTGGTTTAGGTAGAAGGCAGCAGGTGTTTATGGACTAATGGGGTGGCTCAAGCAAGACAGGGACATGTTAGTTACCGCTGTCCCACCCATAACTGCCCCCAACGCACTAAGTCTTCTTATTTGCAGCTAGACTTAGACTCTCCAGGCAACCAGACAGATGAAAAAACACAAAACTAATGAATCAGAAATAACAACTCTGTGTCTTGGTTGCATACTACTATTCTCTGTGCCTTGAGTTACCTAACTCAACCCAGCTAGTTACAGGCCATCACCCACTTAAAGTGGTTTGATTTATGATTTAACGGTGTGAAAGCAATACTCATTCAGTACAGTTTTGAATTTTGATCGTTTCCCAGACTAGTGATATATGGTAGGATGGACAGTCCCTCGTGATGCTGTGCAGTGACAATTTTCTGTTGGCCATGTGACCATGGGGGTGAACAGCTGATGCACTTCGACCATACTCTCTCTCTTTCTCTCTCTCTTTTTTAAAACTCTGGGTATGATATTCAGTAAATTCCATGAGATGTTCAATATTTTATTATAAAATAGGCTTTGTGTTAGATGATTTTTCCCACCTGTAGGCCAGTGTAAGTGTTCTGAGCATGTTTAAAGTAGGCTAAGCTAAGCTATGGCATTTGATAGGTTAGGCGTATTAAATACATTTCAACCTAGGCTACCTCTAATTTATGATGAGTTTATCAGGAGGTAACCCAATAACTGAAGGAAAAACTACAATTACTTTTTTTTTTTTAAAGATTTTATTTATTTATTTGAAAGATAGCGAGAGAGAGCCCAAGCAAGGTGGGGGCATGTTGGGAGCATGAGAGAGGAAGAAGCAGGCTTCCTGCTGAGCGGGGAGCTGATGCAGGGCTTGATCCCAAGACCCTAAGATCATCACCTGAATCAAAGGAGACACTTGACCGACTGAGCCACCCAGGCGCCCCTGCAATTACTATTTAAGGTTAGCTCATTCATTTGTAGGTTTATAGTGATAGGCACAGTATTGCTTAAAAAGTTTTTCCTAAATTTTTTTTTTTGGGTAAACAGCTTTATTGACATAAGATTAATAGACAATAAACTGTACATATTTACACAGTTTATTATATATTCAAAGTATAAATTTGTACATTTTTTTGTAAGTTTTGCCATATGAAATCACTCATAAAATCATCATCCTAATAAAGAAAACAAATATATTGCCAATCATGAAATTGCTTCCTGACCCTTTGTTTCTCCACCTGCTGCCCCTGTCTGTGGTTCCTACTGTCCTCATCACCCTCTACTGTCCCCACACAATGAATGACCTGCTTCCTGTGACTGCAGGTTACTTTGTATTTTTCTAGAATTTTATATAAATGCAGTCATACAGTACTTTGTCATGCTGTCATACAGCATGATAATTTTGAGACTTATTAATGTTGTGTGCATCTACTAGAAGTTCATTCCTTTCCACTGGGAAGTAGCATTCCATTATATGGATATACCACATTTTGTTTATCCATTCACCTGTGAATGGACACTAGAGTTATTTACAGCTTTTGGCTATTACAAAATAAAGCGGCTACAAGCCTCTCTGTTTATGTATGAGGACATATACTTTCATTTCTCTTGGATGACTAAGAGAATGTGTAAATTATATGATAGGTGTAATTTTAACAACTTAAAAATTACTAAACTGTTTTCCGAAGTTGTATCATTTTACATTCCCACCAAAGGTGGATTAAAGCTCCAATTTCTTCACATCCTTATAATTAATTTTAAAAACTTTAGCCATTCTAATATGTGGATAGTGTTATCATTGTGGTTTTCATTTGCATTTCCTGAATAACAAATGACCTTGGGCTTCTTTTCACATGTTTATTTATTTATTTTTAAATTTATTTATTTTTAGAAAAACAGTATTCATTATTTTTTCACCACACCCAGTGCTCCATGCAATCTGTGTCCTCTATAATACCCACCACCTGGTACCCCAACCTCCCACCCCCCCGCCACTTCAGACCCCTCAGATTGTTTTTCAGAGTCCATAGTCTCTCGTGGTTTATTTTCATTGATTTATCTTCTCTGGCTAAGTGCATGGTGAAATCTTTGCCTGTTTTTAATCGTATTGTTTGTTTTATTATTACTGAGCAATGTTCTTTATATCTTCTGGAGACAAGTCCTTTATCATAAATAGATAATTGGGAAATATATTCTCTCAGTCTGTGGCTTGTCCTCTTGTTGTTCCGTAGTGTCTTTCTTTCAAACGACAAGTTTCAATCTTGATAGGAATCCAGCTTATCAATTTGTTCTTTTATGGATCCTATTTCTGATGTTGCATCTAAGGAAATGTTACCTTACTCAAGGTAACAAATTTTTGTCCTTGTGTTCTCTTCTAGAAATTTTATAGCTTTAGGTTTTACGTTTGAATCGATGATCCATTTTGAATTAATTTTTTAATCTGGTGTGAATATGGATTGAAATTTGTTTTGTTTTGTTTTGCATGTAGATATTCCATTGTTCCATGCAACTTAATGAAAAGATTGCCCTTTCTCCACAGAACTGCTTTTGTACCTCTGTAGAAAGCTGGTTGTCCATATATGTGTTGGTCTCTATTCTGTTCCATTAATCTATTTTTCTGTCCTTATGCTAGTACTCTGTTGGCTTGATTACTGTGGTTCATTAGCTATAACTCCTTATTTTATTATTTTAGTGGTTGCTTTAGGATTTATAATATAGGTTTTTAACTTATTACAATCTAACAGATGTACCTCTAACTAATATTGTACCACTTCATGGATGGTATGAGAACATTAAAACTGCATACTTATGTCACGGCTCTCGACCCCAAGCTGGGAGCCAGTGTCACACATTATACTTCTCCCTGTGTTATAAACCCTACACTACATGGTACTATTTTTGTTTTAAGCAGTCAGTAAATATTTACCCTTTTAAAGTTCTTTTATTTTTTTAAGATCTTATTTATTTAGTTGAGAGAGAGACAGAGACAAAGATAGCAAGAGAGAGCACGAGTGGGGAAGAGAGGGAGAAGCATGCTATCCACGGAGCAGGGAGCCCGATATGGGGCTCCATCCTAGGACCCTGAGATCATGATCTGAGCCAAAGGCAAACGCTCACCCAACTGAGCCACCCAGGTGCCCCAGATTTTTCATTTCTTTGTGTGAAATCAGATTTCCATCTGTTGTCATTTACTTTTTGTCTGATGGACTTTCTTTGGCAATTTTTGTAACGCAGATCTGATGATGACAGATTCTTTCAGTTTTGGTATGCCTGAGAAAAACCTTTATTTCATGTTTATTTTGAAAGGTATTTTCTCTGGGTTTAGAGTTTTGGGATCACAGTGTTTCTTTCCTTTCAGTACTTGACTGTTGCTTCACTCTCTTCGTGTGCATATTATTTCTAAGGCTAACCTGCTTGAACCCTTATTTTTGCGTCTCTAATATAATGTATCCTGTTTTTTCTAGATGCCATTTAAGCTGGATGTTTGGAACAGTTCACCTCGGTTTGGATTTTTATCATATATTTTAGATAAATCCAATCCTGTCGCATCTATGCTAATATTTAACTCTTCCTTTGGCACGTAGGCTTGAAGTGTTAGAAGAGTCACCTCTGGTCCCCCAGAAAAGCAGTTTTCAGATTGTCCAGTGCAACTGCAGTGTTCACGACAGCTGTGAATGCCACGTGCCTGTGCCAACAGCCAAACTCAACCACACTCTCCTTCTGTATCTGAAAATCATGTCTGGTGGAATAAACTTCCAATCACCTCTAATGTCAGTTCAGCCCGTAAATGTTGGTAAGTCATGCATAAAAAAAGGTATTATATCTAAACATCAGCCACACGAATAGGTTAAACATTGCTTACAGAAGTTTTCAGTAGCTTATATTGCTTTGACCCATGCGGGCAGGACAGCAAATGCAGAACCAGGGCGTATTAAAAGCAGCCTCTAGAATGTTTTAACAGTAGTATACATTATCTCTGCAGTTGTGACTTGAATTCTTTCTTTTTTATAAAGACTTACCCATTTATTTGAGAGAGAGAGAGAGAGTGAGTGCAAGCATGAGTGGGGGGAGGGGCAGAGAGACTCTTCAAGCAGACTCCCTGCTGAGCACAGAGTCTGATGAGGGGCTTGATCCCATGACCCATGAGATCACGACCTGAGCCAAAACCAACAGTCAGATGCTTAACCGATGGAGTCACCCAGGCGCCCCTTAAATTCATTCTTAACAGTTTTTCTTTCAATCCTGGATCTGTCCAATGGATATATATCATTGGGGTGTTACTTTTTCACTTCTCATATAACAGGTTCCAGAAATAATTAGGAGCCTGTTTTTACCCTGTTTATTTATTTATTTTATACTTTTACTTATTCCTTCAATAAATATTTCTTAGAAGCTCATGTGTGTCAGCCACTGATCTCAAAGCTGGGGAGACAATGGTGAATGAGACAAAGTTCCTCCCTCATAAACTGGAGACAAACAATAGTGAGCAGAGAGAAACAAAAAAGTAAACACCTAAATCATTTTTCATACAAATCTGATTATAAGAAAAACTCAAATAATAGGTAGTACCCCATATTTTTAGTGCAATGATTCCCAGTTTCTTTTGATCAGCTTGAACATATGATTACAGATGTGAATAATATAGGCATTGTTCACTTAAAATTTACTAACTCAGTTTCGTGTATGTATTTTATATATAATATATAATTTAACAGTGTTACTATTTTCCACTTATGTTTCTTGAAACCATTATATACCAACTATTTACGTGCATCTTGACATCATTGTTTTTGACATCACTCAAACCACTTTTCCAGGTATTTCACACACAATTTTCCAAACAACTTCACCTTCACTTCTCTATAAGTTACCGGGGATATACCACTTTTTGAATCTGTATATGACATCATATTTCAACATGAGGACCTTCAAATAATTTGTCCTTTAGGGATATATTTGTGGTTTCTATGACATAATTACAATGACATCCAAGCAATTCTGTGATGAAGTTATAACACAGGGAAAAACATACCTAAAATTTATAAAATATCATTTTGTTCTCTTTTCAATACTAATTCTGTCAGGTGATTTTTAGAAGCATTTAGAACCAGAGTTAAATGAAATATTTACAAAAATAAGGTAGTTAGAAGGTGTTTATGAGAGACTTTATAAGAAACCTAAAAAAGAATTTTGTCTTTTTTTCAGGGGTAATTTTTTGAGGAAAAAAAAATCTTTCCTTATACTTCGGTATATATGATAATGTCCTAAAATGTTAAGTTCTACAAAATAAATAAGATGAGGAGCGTGTTAGGTAGGTGTAAGGACTATTATTTCAGCTGTGGAGGTCAAAGAAGACCCGTTTTTGGAGATAGCATTTGAGCTGAATGTAAAAGAGATAGCCATGCAAAAATCCAGAGCAAAAGGTGCTCCAGCCAGGAAAATAGCACCCATAAAACCTCTGAGATGGAATGAGCTTGGAAGTGGGAGGACCCAAGACAAGGCCTTTGTGCTTGGAGTGGATGAGGTGGGGGAATATTTGGAGATGTGGTCGGAGATATTGGATTCGGGTCATATGGTAGGCCAGGGTTATAGAGTTTGGGTTTTATTCTAATTACAGTAGAAGCTTTTGAACCAGGAGAGTGATATGGTCATGTGTGTATGTATGTATGCATGTTTGAAATTGACTCTGCATGTGGAGAAGGAAATTGATGGGGGAATGAGGAAGGATAGTTATAAGAGTAGAATCAGAAGGCTCAGATAGGAGACTATTGGAATGATCTAGTTGGTTTAGAGATGTAGCACTGAAGAAGTAAAGAGATGATCATAGCTGGGATTCATTTTGGAGATGGTGCTAACTGAAATTTCTAGTGGATTGGTTATGGAGTATGGACAGAGAAGAACCAAAGATAATAGACTTGGCCCTGAGCATGCCAGTGAATAGTGGTACCAGGTATTTGGGAAGGATCAGATGTGTAACATATTATTTTGAGATGCTTACAGATACCCAAGAGATGCTGAGCAGGCAGTTGGACATATGATCCTAGAGTTCATGCGAGATATATATGGGACTATCTGGTGTATAGATGTTTATGGGATTGCCTGAGATCATCCGTTTGGAGTTCAGTGAGAGAAAGACTGAGGCAATCAGAGAAAAGAGGAGTGAAAAGCGTGTGGTGGCCGTGAAGTCAAGTGGAATCCAAATGAGCAGCTATGTGGAGGAAAATGCATCAGATAACTGACATTGGATTTGGCAAAGGATGATGACCTTGATAGAATGGTTTCAGTGGACTGGAAGAGCAGATCAGAGTAGGTTGGTTAGGAAAATGGAATATGAAATGGGGAGAGTGAGTAATGCCAATTCTGCCAAGAAATAGTGCTCTGAAAGAAGCAGGTAGATGGGGCATATCTAAGACATGGGTGGTCCAGAGAAAGATTAATTTTTGGATTTCTAATATCAAGGCATCTATGTATGCCGGCAGAAAATGTACAATAGTTTATAATTTCATGATTTCTGTTTGGTGTTTTTGTTTTGTTTTCTTTTTGGTCATGAGAACTCAGTGAATTTCACCTACTGTTTCTAGACTTTAGTGTTTATCTGTCTCTGCTTTAAAGTAACTAAAGTTTGTAATATGTCACATAAAGTAAAAGCTTCATTAACTTTGACTCAAGGAAAGGAGAAAAACTACGTCTAAATTCTTAAAACATATAGTATGGTAATTATAGTAATATGCCATTTAAGTTCCTGAAAATAAAATTCAAATCAGTAAACATTTCAATGTAATGATTATTTCATTGTGCATAATTCCTGCTAGTTAAAATCTTGAAAACATAGAGATACACTGAGAAGAAAATTGCGTCATCTGTTTTCTATCATTCTGGCTTTTTTTTTTCTATTTTAATACATATTTATAAATATTCTTTTGTTAATTTCAACAAATTAACAACTCAAGTATAGATGATTAATAATAAACTTTTAAAACTAACAATATTAGCATTTTCAATATTCTTCTCTGATATGACTTTTAATGACTGTATAGATTTCCCTATGGGGATGAACCATTATTTATTTAATTAATCCTTTATCATAAGATGTTTGTATTGTTTCTATGAATAATTTCAAGGTTACTTGTGTTCAGAACCACACACACACACACAACCTATGCACAAATACATATTCATACATGAACACATGCATATACACATGAACTCAAATGATTTACTAAGTTAAATGCATGGTTAAACTAAGAAACTCTATCCCCATTTCTGGTGGCAAGCTAGGGCCTGCGTGTTTTATTCCATGTAAAACATGTGTGCTGAGGGTTTTGAGTAGGTGTGTCTAGATTATTGTATTTCAAAGTTAATAGATTTGCTGAATTTTATATGCATATTTACCTGAATTTTTGCATGCAAACTCCATATGCGTGTTCAGAATAGTGTTCTGCAAAATGCTGTTTTTCCTTGTCATCTGCTAAACCAGCGGCTGAGTGTGGTGGGGGAGGATTCAAAGAAGTTTGGGGAGTGCTAGGTTAAATAAAGTTAGCAGACTTTTTTTTTTACAGCAGGAATTCACATTTATCAAGACAACCTCATTACCAATTTACAGTTTTTGCCATGTGCGGAGAGAAAATGAATATATGTGGATTGCTATGGAAGGGTACAAGGAGTAGACCTAATATTTTGGTCTGTAATTAATCTTTGAAGAAGATCACCTTTTGAGTTGTTGAAAGAACAGGATATGCTAAAAATTCATTTTGACTTTGCTTTGTGATTATCTTGAAAACTGCTTGACTTAAAAATATTCTCTTTTTTCCTTAAGTGAAGCCTGATCCCCCATTAGATTTACATATGGAAATCACAGATGCTGGCCACTTGAAGATTTCTTGGTCCAGCCCAACATTGGTGCCATTTCAACTTCAATACCAAGTGAAATATTCAGAGAATTCTTCAACAAACATGAGAAAAGTAAGTATATTTCAATAAATAAAATGAATAGTTGAGAAGCAACTAAAGTAAAGAGGAGACCCCTTCCACGTCCTGTAGAAAATGCCCTTTGCATGCCAAATAGGCAGAGTCCTTCTAGATGAGAATCAGCTCTAATTTAATATTATATCACTGGCTTTCATTTAAGATCAGCATAGGAAATGATCACATGAACAGCATATCCTCATCTGCGGTAAACACTTTTAGAGAAATTGTTTGATGTTGCACAATATCTCTCATGTATGGATCCTGTTACATATTGAGGAGTGTGACAAATTCTTCCCAGACTTTAGTGCCAGAGGAAGTCCCAAGGTCTTCTTCCAAAAAAGAGTTTATGTTAGATTAGTAGGTTTCTCTGTCTCTCTCCCTCCCTCTCACTCTTCCTTACACACACACACACACAGCTGAATGGCAACAGGAAGACCAGTTATAGGAACTCGAATTCATAATTAAAATTTTCTCACCCACAGACCTCTGATTTCTGATTTTACAATTCCAACTGTTGTTTTATTGGTCAGCATATTTGTTTACTTGCACCATGTACATTTGCTGTATAAAGTCTGTCAAATTCTTTTTGCATTCTTTCCGTATTTATTGAGCACGTACTAGGTACTAGGAGCTGTTCTACGTGCATCAGGATGTCCTGAGTGGTAGAGCTAATGGGTGCTGGTGGAGCTAGTAGGTAATAATAGTCAGTGGAGGTGGGGAGGCCTCATGGAGAAGGTGACACTTGAGCAAGGATCTGAAGGAGATTGGTGGAGTAGATATGTAGGGGGATTAGTTTCCAAAGAGAGAAAACAGTAATTCAGAGGCCCTAAGCCAGGGGAGAAGCTGGAGGTTGGGGAAGCAGTGGGGAAATCAAAGAGTAGCATGAGAGGAGGAGGAGGAAGTCATAAAGAGAATGGGCCATGCATGGACTTTGGCATTTTCCTTTGTGAAACAAACTGTTATATAATTTATAAGTAAAAACCTATCTTTGTAGCTCTGGGCCAATTTTTTAAAAAGACTTTATTTTCATAAAGAGCAGAAAGCAGAGTTGAGGCTTCTCTGGGCTTCAGTTTTCTCATCTGTAAAATGGAGACAAGAAGATTTGAAATCTAGGTGGCCTGCTATCGTATAATACATTTGTGGTGATTCTCATCCTTTTGGTCTCTGGCACCCCGCGGTTTAAGAGGTCAGGGAGTTCGATCGCTACGGAGAACATCATTGGAAAACAGTATATTTGCTAAGCAATTCTTATTAGTGGTTGTTTTACGCAGAATTAGGTGTCTCAGATATTTACCCTCTAGTTTGTAAACTGTATTTTGATTCAGTACAGCTTCTCAGGGTCAGGGTTCAGGTTCTTAAAATTCTTCGTACCCTCCTCTGTGACACTTTCCTCTAGGAATGTTAATAATTCTGTGTCCACTCCTGCTCATGATTTTCTACCACGTGTGTATTACAGATGTCAGTGGTGGCTTGAAACTCCCTGCTGACTGGCTGTACCTCTCAAATTTCACAAGGTCAATATTTGTTATATTCAGTAAAAAATGTCTGCTGATCATCACTATGTTTTTCTTCTTGGAGTCGTGGGTTATTTAAAATTTTATCAACAAAGGTGCAAACATTTGTTATTTTCTCACTGTTCTCTGTTTAATGCTACCGTGGTCTGGCCAACTATTCTGTTAAGATTTTCATTCTTTGAAACTTGTTGGGACTGCTTGTTCTCAATTTTGATGAAGGTTCCATGTCAACTTGATGCTCTGATGTTTTCAAACAATATTTAACAGGCTGATGAGATTGTCTCAACTACATCTCTGCTGATAGACAGTGTGCTCCCTGGGTCTTCATACGAGGTTCAAGTGAGGGGCAAGAGACTGGATGGCCCAGGAATCTGGGGTGACTGGAGCACCCCTCTGATCTTTACCACACAAGGTAGGCTTTGTAATAGTAGCTCCTATCAAGAGAATATGCTTCCTGATTTTTCTTTTGGCCTATCGTAAGCGTCTTAAATTTTGTGGCAATAAGCCAAAAGAGGGACACAATATTAACATTTTATTTGAGTGTTGGCAGGTAAATTTGTGAATGAAAACTTAAAAAAAAAAAAAAAAAAAAACTTGTGTAAGCGCTCCCAAGTTTATGTGCATCCGTATTGAGTGTCTTGCTGAATTACTCTTACCTATTCAAAAGATAGACTTCTTTTTTTTTTTTTTTAAGATTTTATTTATTTGACACAGAGAGAGAGAGATCACAAGTAGGCAGAGAGGCAGGCAGAGAGAGAGAAGGGAGGAAGCAGGCTCCCTGCAGAGCAGAGAACCTGACGCCGGGCTCAATCCCAGAACCCTGGGATCTCGACCCGAGCCGAAGGCAGAGGCTTTAACCCACTGAGCCACCCAGGCGCCCTCAAAAGATAGACTTAATAGAAAGGTTCCAGACTCACAAATTCAGAACGTTACTGGTATCAGTGTTTCCTTAATTTACATTTAAAATCAGGTATATTTATTTGACATAAATTCCAAATATTCAAATTTCATTTATTATATTTACATAATATAATAAATAATAACATAATGGAATAATTCTTTTCACTCCAGATGATGGCTTTTAAGAGTTTTCACTGTCAATTTTCATGTTTTTGATCTTCAACATCAGAAAACCTGTGGTTTATTCTAAACTTCCTCATGAAGTTGAGGTGGTGTTTTACAAAGGGCGCAGACATCTTGGAATGGTCCAGCCCTGTCATATGCTAACTTGGGACCCGGAAGACACTCCAGGGTCTTTTGCCTAGTTGTCTGATCCGTCCAAAGAGCAAAATTATTCCTACTGAAACTCATGCAGGGTGAATATGGATATGTAGAGACAGCAAGTGCCCTGTAAGTCATTAAGCAAATAGTCAACATATTTAATGAATTAAATCCATTTACTGATTACTTCCTATTTAAAAAGCATCAGTTAGTCAAAAAGCCAGTAACATTAGTGGTTTAAGAGCACTGACTTTGGAGTTGACAATGTTTTATAAAAGTTCTGGCCTCACCACTTATTTGGAAAGTTTCTTCCCCCTTCTATGCCTCAATTGGCCCATCTGCAAAATAGGGACATTCTTATTTGGATAGAATGAAACAGTGCACCTACTGTGCTCACTATAGTGTCTGAGCCTTAGTAAGCACCCAGTGAACAGTAGATGCAATCACAGTTTCCAAATCCACAGTCTCAATATTCAAAACCTCAGCATCTAATGAAGGTGACAGGTTGACATGATACATAGCTAATAGCATGAGCAAGGTTGCCAGAAGAGCTAGCAAAGTTCTAGGCAGCCGGAAGGATTGGTTCTACCCAGGAAAGCCAGGGACCTTCTGTGAACAGATTTAGAAGACATGGATTTCTCAGATAATTATTGAGCATCACAATGTGTGTGCTGAGGACTCAGCTTCTGGAATTTTTTGGAGGAAGGTCACCTTTTCTACTGTCAATTATTTATTGTTGATAAATAGGTCTTAATCTCCAGCAGTGAATTATGTAGAGGGGAATAAATTACAGCACCAACTTTTAAAGAATGTCCCATGGAGGTTTTTAAGAGAGTGGGATGGGGCGCAGAGGAGGCAAGTGACCCCGACCCCCACTCTGAGAGGCCTCTGACTTGCTGCCTTCACTTACTGTCCAGTGAAATAGTTCTCTTTCACAAGAAGGTGGCTTTCTTCTTTGTGATTTTACTTCTTAATTAGATCTGAAAACCCACCCCCTCCCCAAAGAAGAGGGAAATTCTAAAAGAATCATTGTTATTTTTAAAGTTTGCTAATATTCAAATTGTAGATTATACCTTTCTAGAATAATGATTCTTAGCAATTCTGTATTTAGTGGGGTTAAGATGAACATTTTGATCCAGCATAATATAATAGTTATTTGTGTTACGTTTCATGTAAGATTTTATTTTGGATTGTTCAGCGTAGGTTTTTAGACCTTTGGATGGACATAATTTTAGTTCTGTTTTACTTTGTATAAAACTCTTTTAGACTACTAGAAAGTAACCTTTCTTAGGGCACATCAATATCTGTAGGATTAAATTTGCTCAGGTTCCTCAGTTTGTTGGACCATGTTTAAATGCTTTTATGCATAATATAAATCAGATTTTTAAATATACATTATAAAGCACATACATACGTATATATATGTTCTTCCCTATGCAAATATTTAGTGTTTTATGTATGTGACAGTAATAAAGATATGCTTCATTGAAAAGAAACTTTGCCAATTTACTTGCTTGTACAGTGTCTAAATATTGCAATTAACACCTGGCCTTTTACTTATTTGCCTAAGATGTGTCCCTTTAGTGACGTTAGACATTCTAAACAGAAATATCTGATAGTAAGTGAGAAATAAATCCGGACAGCGAGTAAGTAAATAGTCCCCAAAGGGCAGAATTTGTTGATTTAGCAATGAGTGTAAAGGCAAGCTTAATATTTTAACAGGCTTGGATGGCTTAGATGCCACTGAGTGGTACCAGCTGATTATTAAGGGAAAGAAAGAAACTTGCCAAATAGGAAGTAGACCAGGGACACCAAGAGCGGGGAGAAAAAAAGCCTTTACACTTCAGTAGCTCCCAAGCACATTTCTCTGTTGATAGGATCATCTGCAGTAATGGTGTAATGATGGGTACTGAATCACAAATCACAGGTGTACCTAGCTTCATACTTCCCTACTGGATAATAATAATAATAGCAACAACAATAATAAGACAGTTATAGAGTGCTTCCTGTGTTTCAAGCACTGCTCTAAGTGCTTTATATGTATTATCATTTTATCTTTTCGATCCCCTGTGAGACAGGTATTGATATTCCCCTTTTATAGACAGAGAAATCGAGATTTAGAGAGGTTAAGGAAATTGTAAACGTGGGCCCAATCTAGACTGGCAGTCTAATTCTAGCGTTCACGTTCATACACACTAATACTGTGATTAAGCGCCTAATTTATGTTTATACAAGATTTCTGGTGTCACTAAAAATTGATCCTGGGAACTAATAAGAGATAAGCTTAATTACATAGAGCACTTCCGTAGAACACCTCATTTCCTTCGTGATTCCTGGTAAATGAGGCTTCAGCATTGCTTGGGTTTTTCAGGTCTCAGTTTTGCTGAGTTTCCTTCACTGCAGTTCCCGCATCCCCCAGTGCTTACCACGCTGGAGGCTTGTTCTTGAACCCTGTGCACCAGCGAAGTCTGTTTCTCCAACCTTGGAGCTTCCTGCTCTTGTGTAAAGGATTTGGATCCTTCTCCCTTAAACCTGGGTATTTACTATTATTAGATTATCCCATGCTGTTCACTGCTAGGTGCTACAATGGCATCCACCAAACAGAAACATTCTGTAAGACTGAGGCATTAACTTATTTACAGTGAATTAGCACACCTACTTTATCACTTCCAAACACTTCGGATTTTATTGATTTTTTTTTTTTTTAACAGAGGCTGTCTGATGTATTGGTGCCAGAACAAATAGATGCTAATTATCAGTCCCCTTATAGCTACTACTTTTCGTTTGTTGATTTGTTAAAACTACCTACCAAGTGTATAGTTAATGAAGCATTGACATTTTAATCAAGGAATTCTTATAGATTTTTAAAAAATGAATTGGCTAGGTTCTTTCTTTAGCTATTGGGAGATCTTGGACTCTTTTAGAAGAAAACCCAGGACCTTGCCAGAACTGAAGAAGTCCAAGAATATTGCAATTAAGTTATGCTACATACTAAAAATAAGTTTATAAGTGCTGACTTCTAGTAATACCTTTCTTAATTGCACTCTTGTCCTGCCAGAGGAAAAACAGATAATTTCTACATTTCATACTCGACAGTGCTTGTAATGTATTAGAGAAAATATTTTCCCATTAGATAAAAATAGAAAATCTGCTTTGAAAATTTAAAAATTTATTTTCTGGTCATATAGGAAACATATTTTAATATAACTTTAAGGTTTTTTTTTAAACTAAGGTGTTTTATAATTTATGTTCATTGAAGTAATTCACTAATATTTATCAATAGAATTTCTTTTAATGAAATTCATTAGTATAGATTCTGCAAAAGTATTGGTACTTAGTCATGAGAAGAAAATTATTTTCTTATTTTACAGATTAAATGTTGTGTATCTCACATGAGAATAATATATATATGTATGTTATTTTGAAAATTAAGTATTTAATATTTACTTCATATCAATTTCTATATATTCAGTGTACATTTTACAAAATCAGGTATTTAATAACTTGTTTTTATTCTTTTTAAGCTAATATTTTAATATTTAATCATGCCAAAATACTATGCTTTTAACTGTATTTCTCAATTTAGCATTATTAGTCATTCAATTTTGAAATGAAGTGCTTTGATATTTTTATTTTCTTCAAAAGATTCAGTTTAACTTTTGAAATCTTATTTGTACTCTTTATAAAAATAAATTACTCTTAGACTTCTGAAGCAGTTCAGTAATGAGCTGTGGAGCATATTGAAAGTAGATTAATGATCTTTCAGGTCTGTGCTACATACTTGTGTGTAGTAAGTAATGTTCCAGTGATGCTTGAGCACCACCCTAGGCTAGGATTATGAATCTGACGGATTGACTTCTGTCAGTGATTTCATGCTACTAAAACTTTTCCTGTTTATGCTTGACTGTAGAAATACCGAGGAAAATATTTTGTAAGGATTGTAAATATAAGGACAGGGGAGTTTAGCTAGCTATTACAAAAAAAGAAAAACTTAAATAATAAAAATCAATGAAGTTTTGGGGCTCCTTGGTGGCTCAGTCGGTTAAGTGTCTGCCTTTGGCTCAGGTCAGGATCCCAGGATCCTGGGACTGAGCCCCCATCAGGCTCCTTGCACAGCAGGGGGTCTGCTTTTCCCTCTGCCTGATGCTCCCCTTGCTTGTGCTCTCACTCTCTGTCAAGCAAATAAAAAATCTTAAAAAAAAAAAAATCAGTGAAGGTTTTTGTTTTTGTTTTGGGATAATCAGGATGATATGTATGAGAACAAATACATTCTTTCAGCAGAGAATGGCCTACCTTAAATTGCACAACTGAAATATACTGTTTTTGTAATGCATTGTGGCAGAAATAATTTCTTCCTATGTAAAGAGTCACTTACATTTATTTTCTTTCTAATTAAAAATATAAGTAAACTATGTTTCCAACAATAGGGAACCGAAAAAATAGTATAGAATAGTGTGGAGGCCTTAAAAATAATATTTTAGAAAAATATTGGTTCCCTTTGTCTGTAACTACACCATACTGACATTAAATAACTTGAAATATTACAGATCAGTATTTACAGTTTTTCCTATTTTGGTGCCTTGACACATCATTGATTTTACATATCCTAATTAGGTTTTCTTATTTAAAGTTTACTTTTCTACTTTACCTACTTATTTGAAATTTTCGTATATCAAAATGAATCAGTAGCAACCACCGTTTAGTCTTGGGGTTTTTGCCTTAGGGTGATTTGATTCAAGAACTCACCCTACATTTCACTGATTTTTAAAGCGGAGTCTGATGGAAAACATGTCATTGTGGAATTAGATTATATTTCACTTGAATCACTTTTCTGCCTATCAATCAGCAAGTGACAATTATGCACAAAAATTTTTGTAGTAAGTTTCTATGTTTAGAAAATACTGGACATTTTTGAAAGTACAAGTCATTTGGGAATGAGAGTGCCCGAGATACTACATAACTGTCCATAAACAGGCAGGTACAGTTGCACAGTCTCTTAGTGCACTCATTTATTTTTGGCAGTGTGAAACTGAATGCATTGTGAAGCCTTTCTACATAGCCTCAGTTCCTCACAGGATGTTTTTGGTCTTCATTCCATATCCTCCCCTTCTCTTACTGCAGATGTCCTATACTTTCCGCCTAAAATTTTGACAAGTGTCGGGTCTAACGTTTCTTTTCACTGCATTTATAAAAGTGAAAACGAGATTGTTTCCTCAAAAAAGATTGTTTGGTGGCTGAATTTGGCTGAGAAAATTCCTCCGAGGCAGTATGCCGTGGTGGGGGACCGCGTTAGCAAAGTCACGTTTGCACAGTTGAATGCAACCAAGCCTCGCGGGAAGTTCACCTACGACGCCGTGTACTGCTGCAACCAGCAGGAATGCCACCATCGCTATGCGGAACTCTACGTGATCGGTAAGAATACCGCCCTTCTCTCCGCTTCCTTCCACAAGCAGATGTTTATTACCGACCCTGTGTTAGAGTCCCATTGATAATGTAAGGACATGTTGTTTTCAATAAAAATTGCTTTGGTGTTTTTGCTTTGTATTAATATTTTAATGTGTTTTAAATAGATGTCAATATCAATATATCATGTGAAACTGATGGGTACTTAACTAAAATGACTTGCAGATGGTCTGCCAATGCAATCCAATCACTCATGGGAAGTACTTTGCAGTTGAGGTATCACAGGTATGTGTTGTTCTTGCTGTTTTATTGTTCTGTGGATATGGTGAGATAAGACTTCGGGTAGAGATATCATAACAGTTCTCTAGGAGACGTTCTTCCTGAAAGAGGAAGGTAGAATCTACTTGATTAGGAAATTTTTGAGGGATCAAATAAAAAACTCACATTGAGGTAAAAATGTATTTTGTTTTCACCTCAAATTATTTTTTCTGATAATCAATTAATTTTCCATAATTGCATTTTAACTACTGAATGAAATCCAAGAAAAACTGGTTTCTGTACATTTTAATGTGACTTAGGGAATTGACTGGAGGAGACTATCAGCGATTATAGAAGTCCAATATTATCTGCCGAAGATTAATATTTTGGAAAAAAATAAGGGGTAGTAGCACAAAGATTGTAAGATACAATATGAATACTTTTAGAAGTAGGAAAGATTAAGAAAGAAACAATAAGGAGTGAAGTGTTTATTACTAAAGAGTAATTTGTGCTTATTTATTTTTACCCTTCCCTGTTTTGAAAAGAATCCAAGGCTTCATCTTCCTTTAGTATCATGTGAAATAATAGCACTCTTGTTTAGGAGAAGGTAGATACATTTTTATTTTTATAATCTCTCATATTAGTTTTCAGTTATGTGTACTGCTCTCAAACACCCTGTGCCAATTTGTGTTTTGTATTGGGGTCTTCCAGTTTGCTTCACTTGTCCTCATTTATTCTTAATATCTAAATTTTCTACTGAAAAACAAACCCCCCTCCAGAAATAATGCAATCTGAACTCTATACCTAAAGTGACCAGTCTATTGTTATGTATTATTAGAAAAAGAAATAGGACAATTTCTTGCCATTTCCTACATACGAATAATAGTTGGCTTCATTTTACCTGGTAAGAGTATTTTGAAATCAATAGAATATTTATGGCTGCCATTTTACTTTTATAACCTGTCTTTATTTTCTTTCCATGACATTTTTCACATTAAAAAAAGGTATTGGTGGCTGACCATCACAAAAGCTCTGTGTCTCATTTGTCTTGCTAACATTTATGAAGAACAGCAAAAGTCCCTGCATGTACTTGGGCAGGGTTTTTTTAACCTCTCTATACCTTGATTTCCTTGTCTGTAAACTGGAGAGAATGATAGGACTTACAAGGTTTCCATGAGGATTGATGATATAGTCCATTTAGTTGTAATTAAGTGATAGAATTTCTCCTAGTAAATATTCAGTAAATGGCTCTTGCTGTCATGATGACAAAGACACTAATGTCTGCATTCCAAGTGGCGTATAGCTGTGCTTTGGTACATGGTCACAGTTCTCCTTACCCACAGAGGAAGCCTCATGCCTGGTTCTCATCTCTGCCCCCGCACCACGCCAGCACTCATTCATATACACATCCCAATGATTGTAATGTTGGAGGGGGTAAGCAGGAAAAGTCACAAAAAATAGAAAATGAGAAACAGAAAAATAAAGATTTTTCATTTTCTTGTAACCTCCTAGCTCCATTTTTATGGAAATGGTAACTGCTACTTTAACCACTTAAATGATGTATTCAGAGCAAATAGTGGCATCAGGGCTATTTCAAGGAAATGGACCGGTGCTCTGTAAGTTCTGAGGCAGACTGTGGATCAGGACACAGTTATAAAAATTACTTTCTTAAGTTTCTTCTCTGAGGAAATGTGTTAAATGTGTTACATATTTAATCATATGACTCAGGTATGAATCAAGAATTGGTATTATTATCATTATATTTCTTTGAACTGGATAATATTAGGACATTGCCAATTAGGCTATAATTTACTATCATTTGTATCTTCAATTTATGGTGGAATTTAATCTGTTTCTAAAGCGTAAGAGATTTATCTTCCTTCCCATTTCGGGAGTGTCCCAATACCAATGGTAATCTATACTTCTAAAATGGTATCACTTACGTATAACATTAGCTTGACTTTCAAGGTGTTGTAGGATTTATCTCTAATTGGATCCTTATCTCCTTAGAGCAATGCCATTTATTTTACTTGCATTTCCACTTATTACCTAATAAAATATTTAGGATGATTTATTGTTTACTTTTATGGAAAGACATAAAATTGTGATATAGTTGGGAATTCAAAAATGTCTTTCCATTAAGAACATTTGTTTTAGATGGAACAGAAATCAAATATCTTATTGCTCAAATATCTTATTGCTTTCATCACTGTTGCATATTAACTGACTGTTCTCGTATCTTTTAAGGAGCAGCCTTTACTGTTCTGATGTTCCATCTATTCATCCCATGTCTGAACCCAAAGATTGCCATTTGCAGAGAGATGGTTTTTATGAATGCATATTTCAGCCAATCTTTCTCTTATCCGGCTATACAATGTGGATTAAAATCAATCACTCTTTGGGTTCACTTGACTCTCCACCAACGTGTGTCGTTCCTGATTCCGTGGGTATGTCAAACTCTGTGGTGTGTCTTCATTTTTATGAGCAGATTTGGATTAAGATTGATTCATGGAGACTGCTGTGTTTTACCATTTCCTGATCACACTATATTTAAACAAATTTTTTTTTTCATGTTTACAGTGCAATTGGGAAGACAATCAACCTTAGAGAGTCTTGCCATTTTTTATCTTCTTTTAAATTACTTATAACACAGTATTTTTGCAATAAGAATATTTTCAGCATATAATCTGACAAGTTATATTGGTCATTGGGAATAAAATTTAGCCGTAAGAGTATTCTAAATAATGCATTGCTTTGTTTTTCTCCCAATATACTTATGAAAACATTTGGTGTTTTTAATTTAAAAATTTAACTTGGGTATTGTGATGGATTTTGCAATCTAGTAGTCATAACCCAAGGGTTTAATTTGTGAGGCTGCGTAGGATACAGCAGGATTCAAAATAACTAAATTGAAGAAGAGAAAAATAGATCAAGCATGATGATATCCATCATGAATTTTAAATACACTTTTAAAAAAAGATATATTGATTTTGAAGTTAAGGGAGTTCTTGACATATAGAATATATACCTCCAATATTAATGTGAAATCTTTGGGAAATGACCCATTTATGATTATACAACAGAGGTAAAGGAATATCTTTTGGTGCTATATTTTATTTTGGGAATTATGCCAAAAAATATTTGATTCATTACATTTTCAAATAATTAGTACACATATGAAGTAAAACCTATATTTTGTTAAATATAGCATAAAGTCATAATTTTTAGTTTTTTAAATACCATAGAGTCCCAATTAATTGACCCCACCTGGGCCCCCTTACCCCATGCTATTTAGTTTGCTTCCATTTAAAGTGATTTTACTGTAAGTTAGTACTTCTCTGGTACTAAATATCTTGGGATGGCAAAGAACTCTCCTACCACTGTCCACCCCACAGACATGCACAGATATAACCTCACATGTACTAAAAGACAAATGTAACATGGATTAAGTTCTATATGCTGTCCAAACAACCCTCGATATTATTCTTTTCAGTACTAAAATAAGGAGTTTAAGTTGGGCTTCTATTAACTACTTAGTCCTAGGAAACAATGTGGAGATTCAATTTTAGGATCCAAATGCTAGCTCCGCCTGTTATTAGCTTTGTAAACATGGGCTAAACATGTAAGTGCTCTGTGACTATTTTATCACCTATAAAATGTGGAAAGCTCCTCTTAATGCCCCAGGGTGCGTGTTGTGGATCATGCAAAACTCTTATCCATTAAGCATCCTTTCTGCAAACTAGATATTCATGTAATATATCCATATGACAGCCATATGATTCAGTCAAGGACAATCCAACATCTCTCAAACGTACGTACTTCCTTTTCTGAGGAGGAATTATCTTTTCAGGAGATGAAATGCATGTCCTCTTACTGGTTGGTAAAGAATGTCTTCTTCATATATGAAGAATTGAATAAGTATGAGAAACCGTATAGTAGTGAAAAAGTTCAGGGGTTTGGTCATCAACAGTGTCAGGTATTGTTGATGAAGTCTGGAGCTGCAGAGTTCACACTAGTGTCCTGGGCTTTGGGACGTTTAGTTCCAAAATACATTGAGTTTGCATATTGTCTTTTACCTTTTATTTTTTTTTTCAAGAGTCCTTGCCATTCTGATCATCTTTGCCTCTATTTCTGACCAAAAGCCTGTTTTCCTCAGATGATAGAGAACCAGGTCTTTACTCTGTAAGACTATCTCTGACCTTGACCTAGAAATACTTAACAATAGTAGGACGGTGTGAAACTCACACATGTGGAAAAGAATGCAGTGTGTATTTTATTTTTCTTTTTATTAAATCTCTGTATAGAACAGATATGCTATGGACACTTACGTGTTCAGTATGAGATCTTTTGCATGCTGAACTAATGGCTCAGTTTCTAATCAGATCTTATTATTACTTGCAGGTGACATGGTCAATGTATTGATTTTTTTTCAATCAGACTATTTGCAAACTAGAGATAATCCCTTTCTTACACTCACATAAAATTGTAGGGGATCAAGTGAGATAATGAATGAGAAAGCTTTGAAAAGGAGATACTGTTTTATAAATATTGAGTATAAAACTTATCATAATCATGTTTTAAAAACTGTTATCACTGTTTAAGTTGCTGTTATAGTATACTGTTTTTAAAATTTCTAGTGAAACCACTGCCTCCATCCAGTGTGAAAGCAGAAATTACTGTAGAAATTGGGTTATTGAAAATATCTTGGGAAAAGCCAGTCTTTCCAGAGAATAATCTTAAGTTCCAGATTCGCTACGGCTTAAATGGAAAAGAAGTACAGTGGAAGGTACATTTTACCTAGAAATGTCTCCAGCTTGCCTCATTAAGTGTTGTTTCTTACAGCTGTTTTAGTAAGTGTATTGATTAGGCTTTATTTTATTGGCATAAAAGTACCTCTTCGTGTATTCTATAGCTACTTTTGTTCAGTAGGTTGCTATAGGTCTAACCCTTTTAAGGAATGACATTTCCTGCAAGCCATCATTTCCCAAAATGAGCGTGACAGAACATTGATCCCATAAAATATTCCTTGAAAAAAGATTGCATGGCTGAATCAACGTAGAAAAGCCTACATCACTGTGTGTTCCTGGTATAGAATTGCTCTCCTGTACAGACTAATGGTTCAGAGAGGTCCTGCATTAAAGAAACATTTGTGATTTTATTTGTGACCTTTATTTCATCCTATGTTTCTCAAACTTATTTTACCAAGGAACCCCTTTTCCTTTAACATCTAATAATAATCTCTAGTATGTGTATGTTCATTGGGACATATTTTGGAGGAGGCTGCTTTTATCAAACAACCAAAATCACACCCATAGTGGCGAGTGTGCCTATGATGGCTGGCCATGTCAGTTTTCAGATGGCGGTCTGCAAAGACCTAGAAACATCAAGAACCCTAAATAGGACATTAGATCCTGATGATTTTACCTGAAAGGAATGTGACTGTTTACCAGCTTATTGAGGAGACTGAGTAACAGAGACATGACTATGTAACCACCAGGTTAAAATTACTGAGAGTTTTTTGGATAGGGAATTAGTGGTCAAAGATTAGGACCAGAGTGAAGAGTGACCGGGGAGCGAGATTCGAGTAGGCCAGTCCAAATCTTGTTCTGAGGAGGAAACAGCAAGATGATTAAGACAATCCTTAACTTGAGGGAGCTCAGGATCCAAGTCTCATGCAAGTATTTCTCAAGCCAGAAAACACGAAGTCAGTTCTCTCTTAATTTTGGAATCATGTTAAGGTTTTAAAATGCAGTTTGGGGCCCGCCAGCTGTGGAGGGGTTCGTAATGATTCTTCTACCGCTTGGCCTTATTTTACAGATGTACGAGGTGTACGAGGCAAAATCAAAGTCGGCCAGTGTCCTGGTGCCAGACCTGTGTGCCGTCTACGCAGTTCAGGTGCGCTGCCGGAGGCTGGACGGGCTGGGCTACTGGAGTAACTGGAGCAGTCCCGCCTACACCGTTGTCATGGATATAAAAGGTCTGTGGAGAATTTGTAAATGTGTCTTAAGAATGCAATGCAGGCGCTTTCAAATATGACTCCAGCATGTTCCTCCTGAGAACACGTGTACGACTTGGGCTTCTTGTCGTTCTGCAGTTCCTACCAGAGGACCTGAATTTTGGAGGATCATAAATGAAGACACCACTAAAAAGGAGAGGAATGTTACTTTACTCTGGAAGGTATTCCTGCTTTTTACATTAGTCTTAAATTTTATTTTCACGCTCATGAAAGGTTGACTTGGTTTCTGTTCTGAGATGGGATTGCAGAGAGCTATGTAGAGGGGCCTGGCACTGGGTGAGGGAGTTCACTCTGTTCTCAGCTGAGCATTAATTTGGCAAAGTCACTTAGACTCTTCAGCCTCAGTTTCCTGATCTGTATAAATGTAAGGCTGGACTGGTGGATGCCTGCTCAGATCTTACTCCCACTTGCCCGGATGGTTCCACACCTTGCAGGGACACATGGATTTGCATTTGTATTTTTTTTTCCATTATTTCTCACTTAGAGGAATCTCAATGACAAAAAAATACATTGAGAAGCACTGTTCCAGTCTATTGTAGAGAGCCGTTATCTATTAGGTTTATAAGGGATTGGTTTATCATATTTGAAGATTATTTATTCATTTCAGAGAGAGCGTGAGCAGGGGGAGGGGGAGAGGCCAGTGTTTGGGGGCAGAGGGAGGGGCAGAGGGAGAAGCAGTCTCCCCACTGAGCAGGGAGCCCCACACAGGGCTGGATCCCAGGACCCCCAATTCATGACCTGAGCCAAAGGCAGATGCTTAATCAGCTGAGCCGCCCAGGTGCCCCTGGCTTATCTTATTTGAAACAGGTAGCAGTAATGGGGCAGGTGGAGTATATTGTTAGTACTCTGTAAACTGAAAGAGTGGAATTGGACTGGACTTTATACTGGAATCATCAGTGATCTGGTATGATTTTTTTTTAAACTATGAGCAGAAATTCTGGGGTGCCATATACATGGTTCTGATAGCCTCTGTTACTTGAATTAGCAACATATCAGAAGAAACAAATGATTAATCTTATTGGGATTAACATAAATGAAAATTAACATCTTTCCAGCCTTTTTGTTGTTGCTTTACAGAACTAGGGGGTTATTATTCCTTGTTTGCTGTTTTGATAAGGAAACTCTTGATTCCCTGCTGGTCCCTCTTTTCTTTAAAATTACTGTGAAATTTATTGGTAGGAAAGTGTCCTAATTGTATCCATATTTAATTATATTTGAGTGATTTATTCTCTGAGTCTTAAGGGAAAAAAACCAAAAGGAAGAAAAGAAATTTCCTAAATTCCATACCCACCCAGACACCTTCACTGTATGTGGTCAGAGATGGGCCCTATCTCCCCTCACCTCCCTATACCTCAGCTTTGAACTAAATGGGGCTAGCCCTGTTCTGACCTTGTGTCCCAATGGGGAATGTATAAGAAGAGTTCATGGGCTTGGTTGGTATAAAAAGCACTGGAGCCCTTGAACTAATCAATTTTTGTGTTTACACAGCCTCTGATGAAGAATGACTCATTGTGCAGTGTGAGAAAATATGTGGTAAAACATCATACTTCCCGCAATGGAACATGGTCAGAAGATGTGGGAAATCACACTAAATTCACTTTCCTGTGGACAGAACAAGCACATTCTGTTACAGTTCTGGCTGTCAACTCAATTGGTGCTTCTTTTGTGAATTTTAATTTAACCTTCTCATGGCTTATGAGCAAAGGTAAGAAAGGGTACACAGTAGTAAACCTGTACCCCCTTTTAGTATTTAATCTTTACATACTCCACCCATTCCAAGGGATCTTCCAAGAAGCCTGCAATACTCTGAACCTGGAGAGCTCTCTTCCTTTATCTCGTCTCTTCCGAAAAATAGCAAAACAGATTGCATCCTGATTATGTAATATGATCCTTGGGTTTTCGTATAATAGAACCATGTTGAAATTAGTGTTATGATGAATGAGAATATTCTAGTAAATCTAATACTTAAATCTCTTGGATCAATGGAAGTTGTACATAAATCAATCTCGCTCCTTGTCTGTGTGTGTGTGTGTGTATGTAAAAATAAATACATGTATATGTGTGTTATGTTTATTACACATATGTAACAGTATTATATACTATATGGATGCAAGTAATTGATCGGACTTGCAAATTAACCTGTACTTCATTTCTTATGAGTGATGAACCTTCTTTCCTTAATTTTGATATATTTGATTAATTAGAGAATCAAGAACTATCTTTAATAGGAGTTCCTAATCTGGATTACATATTCAGAGTATAACTTTTTAATGGAAAATTTCAAATCTACCCTACCTCTACTCATGTCTTCCATGAAGTCTTTGCTTATTGCTTTAATTAGATATGTCCTAAATCAAGGTGCTTTCTACCTTTCTTAAGGTTTTTTATGTCTTCCTTGTATTATGATTACTTTTGTACATATGGGGTAAGCTTCTAGTAAGTTCCATAGCATCTGCACAATGTTTTACACTAAAAATATTTTCTTTTTTTTTTCTTCAAAAATTTTATTTAAAAATATTTTGAACCAGTATGTTCTAGAGATATTTACTGAATGTTGTGCTGTGTTAGGTGGTGGGAATTCCAATGAGAGAGAAACTATAATGGTCTCAGCATTTGGAAACCATTCAGAAACCATGCAGACCATGAGAATGGACTCAGCAATCACAAGAGTCCAGTAGATACACAGACATTAATCAAATAATCATCCAGGTTCATGCCTATTTACAAGCTGAAATCAGTGTTCCCAGGAAAGGAATGTAATTTCATAAAAGAAAAGAAAATAGAACCTGACTTGGCATTGAGGGTTAGAGAAGCTTTCTTAAGAAGCAGTATAGGAATTAAACTTCCCCCAAAAGAGGGGAAAAAGCATGGGCTCCTGAGACAGGAATAGTCTGATTGAACATCCTCATGGCACAGGAGAGGACCTGAGGGAAGAAGACCAGGGTGGCTCTGGTGCAGAAAATCCTGAAAGGCTGGGAGGCTGACTGAGGCTTGGCCCTGTGTCTCACAGATATGCTAGGTGATTCCTCCTCACATGTGGAAATCCAATGGAGGCTTTTAAGTGGGGCTCTGTAAGGAGGGTGTTAAGTAATCAGACTTGTCCTTTGAAAGCACAACTCTGTCAGCAGGAGAGGAATTTGCAGGGAAGCCAAGGATGATGAATAGGCTTGTGTGGTGTTCCAGTGGAGAGCAACTTTTTTGACTCTATCCCAAAACCCCATTTTGGTTTCTCTTCAATGGCATATGTTTCCACATCTTTCTGCATATATGACTCTGTGGTACAAAAATAATTGTATTAAATCAAAACCACAATGAGATACGACCTCACACCAGTCAGAATGGCTAAAATTAACAAGTCAGGAAATGATAGATGTTGCAAGCTGGAATGCAAGCTGGTGCAGCCACTCTGGAAAACAGCATGGAGGTTCCTCAAAAAGTTGAAAATAGAGCTACCCTATGACCCAGAATTCGCACTACTGGGTATTTACCCTAAAGATACAAATTTAGTGATCTGAAGGGGCATGTGAACCTGAATGTTTATAGCAGCAATATCTACAAAAGCCAAACTATGGAAAGAACCTAGATGTCCATCAACAGATGAATGGATAAAGAAGATATGGTGTGTATGTGTATATATACACACACACACACATATACATACAATGGAATACTATGCAGCCATCAAAAGAAATGAAATCTTGCCATTTGCAACGACGTGAATGGAACTAGAGGGTATTATGCTGAGCGAAATAAGTCAATCAGAGAAAGACAATTATCATATGATCTCTCTGATATGAGGAATTTGAGAGGCAGGGCAGAGGTTGTGGGGGATAAGGAGGGAAAAATGAAATAGGTTGGGATTGGGAGGGAGACAAACCATAAGCGACTCTTAATTTTTTTATTGTTATCAACATATAATGTATTATTAGCCTCAGGGGTACAGGTCATAAGAGACTCTTAATCTCAGGAAACAAATTGAGGGTTGCTGGGGGTGAGGGGTAGGGATAGGGTAGCTGGGTTATGAACATTGGGGAGGGTATGTGCTATAGTGAGTGCTGTGAAATGTGTAAGCCTGATGATTCACAGACCTGTACCCCTGAGGCAAATAATATATTATATGTAAAAAAAAGAATAAAATTTTAAAAATTGTATTATGTTTATCTATATAAATGTGAGCCTTCTCTAATATCTCCCTTTCTCCAATAGGTCATATGGCCCTCAAAGTGTTAGGGGAATATTTTTTATTAGTTTTGAATTTAAAAACAAATTTCCATCTTTTCCCCTCAGTAAATTCCGTTCAGTCGCTCAGTGCTTATCCTTTAAACAACAGTTGTGTGCTTCTCTCCTGGACGCTATTACCTAGTGACTACTCTCTGATGTATTTTGTTACTGAGTGGAAAATTCTTAATGAAGACAGTGAAGTTAAATGGCTTAGGATCCCTCCATCAGTTAAGAAGTATTATATCCACGGTAAGTTTGGTGTGCTTTAATAAGTTTTTCTTACAGATTAGCATGAGAGTGATTATTAATTTAAATTAAGATAGCCAGTTAATGAAAACTTCAAAAAAATGTAAATGATACTACCATCTTACCACATATAATTCTATCACTGTATCACAAACATTCAGTTCTGTTTCATTTGATCCTTTCTAAATATTTTACAGTCATAATCATGTCACCTATTGCTTTTCTTCTGGTTCATTCCTTTGATATAGCACAAGCACATTTCTGTTTTCTCCCCAGTCCTTTTAACCATGATTTTTAGTGATCATATAGCATTTTATTCCCAAGTCTACTTAAACCATTTATTTATTTGAGAACACTTTTTGTTGCTTCCAGCTTTGCATTTTTTTTTCTAGGACTGTTTTTTAATGGCCTTTGATATCTGCCAAATTGTTTTCCCAAATCTGTGTACCAACATATAATGCTACTAGCAGTGAGTGGGAATGCCAGGCTGAAGGTCTACAAATGTAGGACTAAGTGATGTAGGCAGTATAAACTCCCAAAGTAGACCAGTTGCCCCAGGAGGTGATTAAAGTACAAAGTAATCGTGTACAATACAGTATCTCCAAGTCTGAGTAAGGTTTTAGTAGGGAAGCTAACAATTGCCATGACCCTATTATTATACAATATCACTCCAGAGACTTGTACTTCTGTTTCATTCCAAAGACCCTAGAATTTAGCATCAGGGCAAATAGAAATGATTGATAGAGAACTAATTCAGTTCATTACCATTATTGTCCAGATGATTATTCTCTCTGCTTTTCTTAAAACCATGTAAATATATAATCTAGGCCTCAACGAGACTTATACCTTGTGGAAGACTTGTATGTTATTAACATTTATAAAAATGATACATCACTGATCGATTCATTTTGAACTTTGCTATACAGAGGGCTGTCCCCCTGACAGGGAGATCCTTGGATAAGCAAGGGGACTCCTGGTCCCCACCCCCACTGCTTTGCATTTCATAAGACTTTAGTCTCACAGCTGCCTTGAATGGGGAAAATAAGGAAGTTAAGTGCCCATGAAAGGGGAATATTCCTGGCTTTGGGGATTTGGGAGAGGCGGTAAGACATATTGTCCTGGAAAGGGAAAGTGTAAGTTCATACACCATGAGCTTGAACAAACTGGCTATCATTAGAACATGCCCTTGAAAATTATAGTCTGTGTCTTTGGGTAATATTTTCAAAAAGCATTTGAAAATTGTCATTACTAGGAGAATTTGGAATGCTTAGGTGGTTTTTGAAACTCCCTTAATCATCAGTTTCAATCCATAAATAACAATTTATTTCTATGTTTGGAAAAATAAGAGAGTCACCTAAAATTTTTTTATATAGGTTTCACTTGTTAGTGTTAATTCAGTAAGAATGACCTTTAATATATTTTTCTCCTCAGATCATTTTATCCCCATTGAGAAATATCAATTTAGTCTTTACCCAGTATTTATGGAAGGAGTAGGGAAACCGAAGATAATTAATAGTTTCCCCCAAGGTAAGAATTTTCCTTTGGTTTCTTTTTATACAATGTGTATTTTCCTACTCAGTTGGCATCTGATTATTTCCTTTCTAATGGGTCATGGAAGAGTCTAGAATCTTACATAGATGTGTCAGGGAGTGATTGCAGGAGGGGTACATGGACCCTTGGTGGTTTAAGAAGAATAATTAAGCATGGTATTCTTGTATTAGAAATTAACATTTTCCATCTCAAACTGGATAAAAAGTTAATGGAAACAAAATAAAGGAAAATATGCATCAGTGCAATAAAATATATAATCAGAAAGACTAATTAGAAAAATATTAATTTTCTATACAATTTATATAAATGCATTTACCCTAAACAATATGTTTGGGGTATATACTTATGAACCTTTAAATTTTTTTAAAGATTTTTATTTTATTTATTTGACACAGAGAGAGAGAGAGACAGAGCACAGGTAGACAGAGTAGCAGACAGAGGGAGAGGGAGAAGCAGTCTCTCTGCTCAGTAGAGAGACCCAGGACCTAGGATCACAACCTGAGCTGAAGGCAGACCCTTAACCAACTGAGCCACCCAGGTGCCCAGGCCTTTAAATTTTAATTAATCTTTTAAAGGAAACCCTTTTCCTCTAAAAATAAAACTGGAAAAGTGGTTATAGAAATAAATTCATTGTGCCTCTTAAATTTCTAATTCATTTTACCATACTTGGAGTATCAACATTTTGATTTTGCTATTATGGCTCAAATTGTCTTCAAGTCCAAGCAACCTAATAATGAAGTTTCAAGAGAGAAATATTTTTCCTGGTTTTAGCATTAAGATGATGATAAGACCCATTTATTTATTATTTGATTCATACGTGCTGGGAACAAGAACTGGGGATACAGCAATAAACATCTGTCTCCGTCCTTAAGGAGCTTAACCCTCATGCTCTAATGGAAGTGAAAGTAAACAAATCATGTATAATATAATGACAGATATAAATAAGTGCCATTCTTGTTGTGATGAGCACTGGGTGTTATATTTAAGTGATGAATCAATAAATTCTACTCCTGAAACCAATATTACACTATATGTTAATGAACTAGAATTTAAATAAAAACTTTAAAAGATTACTTGCACTCAAAAAAAATCCCAAATCAATAAAACATAATGTAAGAGTGACACTTGTTAATAATTAATAAAAGGACTAATTTAATAATAATAAAAAAAAGTGCCATGAAGCAAAATAAATGTAAGATGAAATGATAGAGTTAAAATGTGGTGCTTTTGTTAGGATGGTCAGAGTTGGTCTTTTTAGTTCAAGCCATGCAAGTACAAAAGAGAAGAGCATTTTAGACAAAGGAATAGCAAGTGCAAAGGTTCTGAATACTGAGCATGCTTGGTGACTCAAGAAGAGCAAGGTCAATGTGTGTGGAATGAACGAAGTAGAGATTGGCAGGTAATGAATGTTGAATTCTCTAGAAGCAGACACTGAGACAGAGAGTCATCAGAACAACTTTAATTGGCACTTTGACTCATATAACCTAAAGTGATCACATGGAATTGGCAGAAAATAATTTTGAAAAGGTGTTTTGTTAACTCACTAAAAGCATAATTCTGTACAAAAAATATTTCATTAATGTGGTCATAACTATACTTTTAGCTTCTTTTTTATGTTTATATCTTTAAAGGTAGTACATATTTATGATGAAATCAGAAAAAAGTATGCTGTAATTTTTGGTACAGAAAGATGTTTTTACTTCCTCAACCTTCTGAATCATGTGAATTCTATTTCTTTTCAGATGATATTGAAAAACACCAGCATGATGCAGGTCTATATGTAATTGTGCCAATAATTATTTCCTCTTCAATCTTACTGCTTGGAACACTGTTAATATCACACCAAAGGTATTGTACGTGGACTTACGAATCTTTATGGCCAAAGCTCTTGAGCATATCTAAACCTTGATTTAAAACCCAAATCAGAAACACTACAGTATCCTAAATATGTTTATGTGGTATTTAGTATACAGTTAAGATGGCCTAAAAAGAAAAGGACTGTTTTCAGGAAACCACATTTTGTTTTGCTAGTACAACACAAACATCATGGACGAGATTCATGTTTTAAATGTAAATACATTCAGGAAATAACAAGCTTATAACAGGAAATCTGAGGCAGTATGTCCTCAGAGAGGGCAACCATGGCTTTTAGAGCTGTATAATTTGGGTTGAGGACTTTTAGTGGTGAAGATTTACCTGGAGTGGCCAGTTCATTTATGATTAGGAAGCACTCCAGTTTTTAAAAACCAGCACTGTGTGGCTTTCCAGTTTGTCTAGTTTGCAAATGGCCTTGAATTTCTTGTGGTTCTAGGGTGCCATATCACTGTGTGCTGAGAGGCCCAGACCTATGAAATTATTTCCCACATGTCAAATCTCTACAGAAACTTTTGTCTTATAGCAAAAAAGAGGGATGGGAGATTTTAGAATCTGAATGTATCTTTCAGTCAGGTGAGCCCATGGGGCCATAGCAAGTGGAATTGTTTCTGAAACTCAACTGATGGCCCCTACTTTTCCTTTTTGAGAGGGGCAGGGAGGGGCAGAGGGAGAAGGAAAGAATCTTAAGTAGGCTCCATGCCCAGCGTGGAGCTCGATGTTTGGCTCAATTTCATGGTCCTGAGATTGTGACTTGATCCAAAATCAGGAGTTGGATGCTTAGCTAACTGAGCCATCCAGGCACCCCGATGGCCACTTTTTATATATTTTTTCTCCAAGAAAAATCCACTCAAAGTGTTTAGCACAGTGCCTGGCAAAGAGCTTTCAGTAAGTGTTGGTTATTTTATTATTCCAGTGATTATTAACTTTAATCTAAATAGAACATTGGTGGAAATCTTCATGGAGTAGTGTGTGAAAATGAATCAGATTCTACTGAGAAGTAGCTGATCTGGTAGATTAATTTCTAATTTGTGCATTCATTAACTGTGAACATTTTTGATATGAATGTTTTTTGTTTCTCCTTTATAGAATGAAAAAGCTGTTTTGGGAAGATGTTCCAAACCCCAAGAACTGTTCCTGGGCACAAGGACTTAATTTTCAGAAGGTCCCTTTTTCAGTTTTTTTAACCCAAAATATGTAAGATTGTGCTTTAGATGCTGTATGCCTTATATAGCATCCAACATTTTTAAAGTTTAAAATAGTTTAAGGATAAGGTTTTATTTTATTTTATTCAATTCATTTAAATATGAGTTCTGTTTAATCCATTATGTGTTTTCAAGAATAGCAGGATGCAGAGATGTGAAATTAGGATGAAAACAAAATTTTGTAGGTAGTTCATCATATGAAAATTAAATACATAGGTATATATATACATATATATAAAAAATATATATCTTCTGGTTTTTAGTATATAATAAAATAAATATTAGAATATTAAGGGTTAAATCTGATGGAGAACAGATATTTAGATATACTTTTTTGGTGTAAGTTGATTGTTTTTAGGTAAAGGCTGGAATCAATACAATATTTTTAATCCCTGTAATTATATTCATAATTATTTAAATCAATTAAAAACTATATAAATAATCCTGTCCTTAAACACTGCAATCTGAAAAAAGAGCAGTTGTCCTAATAAAGCTTACATTTAAGCACATGGTTTTTTTTCAAGCTAAAGTACTTTATAAATTAATCAGCTATAATAAAATAATTTGTACATATATCTTATAATAGAATTCCCCAGAAAACTGTAGAGTTTAACTAATGTTTTATTAATTCTTATAATTTCCCCTGAAGCAAGGTTGGGTTTCCACCCATAAAATTGAGAAAATAGAATACAATTTTCATGTCAAAATATCTACACAATGTTTTAAACTGTAATCATATGGAGGTTTTAAGCAGTCTTAACAATTTCATCTTTATCATTAGTCACTGTTAAAAGTCTTCAGTGGTTTCCTTTTAGCTGTGAGATAAAGTTCAGTCCCTTTAAGCTAGTACTCAATGACCTTTCTCTGTAATCTGTTACCAACCTATGCATCCTATTTCTTCTGTCCCTGGGCCTTGATCATGCCTTTGCTCTTCCCTTTACTTCTACAGACCCTATCACGTTGGTGAAGACTTCAATCTAGTCCCTTTTCTACAAATTTTCCTTTAACAAAAGTAGTTCAGAAGATTTCTCTCCCTCTAAGTTCCCAGAGCATTTTACTGTTCAATGTATTGTGAAGAGCTTTCTGAGTTCCCAGGGTAGGGAATACTCCTCACAAATATTTGTTGAACTTCTACTGCATGGGAAGTATTAAAGTCAGAATTAATTAAAGCTGTGCTGGTAATTCATGATCATGTCCATTCATATATGTGAAAATCACTGAGATACATTAAGATTTTTGCTTCAGTCCTCAGTATCTCAGCTTCCTTTCCTGTAATGAGATTTAATGGAACTTGCATCATAAGGTTTGTTTTGGGGATTAAAGAAGATGGTACTTGTAGCGTAGTAAAGCCTCAATAACTATTAAACGTCATTATTTTACATTTTTAGATGTTTCAAATTATTATTCTTTCAATGACACTGTGAGATAATTATCGTTATTTTCATTTTATAGAAGAAAAAACCTGAGGCTTATAGTGGTTAGGTATCTTGTTTTAGAACCAGGCCTGGCTTGCCAATTTGTCTGACTATGGAGCCTGTTCGTTCCATTACTCATTCTTCTCCATTGTAGTGGCTTTCAATTTTTTTTAATTTGACCATGACCCACAGTACATTTTACTTGTAGCCTAGTACATGCATAGATATAGATATGCAAAGCCAAAAGGATTTCAGTATATGTAGTACTCTCTATTTTCAAAATTCTATTTTCTTTTAAAAATTAGTGGTTGCAACCCACTACATTGATTTCACTTACTACTGGCCTATGACTTGCAGCAAGAAAAACACTGCTCTCCAGTTTATCAATGAACAAATGAGCGAATATATGATATTGTAGATATAACAGTGCAAGCGATTAAATTGTGATCTTTCAGCAGAAACGACACGGTCTTATCTTCAGATGAGACAGCCAGGATGATCATTCTCTTTATAGAAACTTCGCTTTGTTTTGAGTCCAACCAGCCCCACACCACACACCTCTCAGCTATGGCATCAGGTGCTGTATGCCACGGAGTCTCCTTCCATTAGACAGAGCTCATGATTTTTTTCAATTAGTAAAATATTTATTCCTCTCTTCTCTCTTTCATTATGAATTCACACAGTAACATTTATTGTAGCTATAATGATATTTCAGCCATATATATTTATCTGTCATTCATTCATTCAATAAGCACATAGTAAGTATTTACATGTAAGTCTAGGATGTGACTAGGATCTTGGGAAACAAATTTTTCAGAGATTTCCCTTACTATCTGGGAAATAAGACAGTAAGGTTATAGAGGAGTGGCTTGAGTGGAAAGTGGACTAGAAAGAACTTGTCTTCTTTATCATCTCTAAAATAGTTTATTCATTTTAAAATTCGTTAATTTGTTTCACCCATTCATTCACAGCCTATTTATTGAATACCTGTCCTGTGCTAGTCACTGTACTGTACCTTCAGGTTGTACTGATCAGAATAACAAACTCCTGGAGTGGACGGTCAAGCAGGGAAATAAGCATTAATCAATGATAATGGAAATAACAATATTCATATGGCATATGTAACCAACTAATAATTATAAGCTACATGTTGTGAAAAAAAAAAAAAAAAGATCCAGTGTGCTGAACTTAGTGTGTGGGATGGGTGGGGATGAGCGGTGAAGATAGAAAAGCAACAACTGAGCTAAGCTCTAGAAGATGATTAGTCATTAGCTAGGTTTTGTGGTGGAGTGGGGAGAGCCCAGGCAAAGCCGCCTTCAAACACAAAGACCTGAGGTAGGAAGGAGCACAGCACATTCATAAACTGAAAATAGGAAGATTAAAAGACAGGGTAAGGAGGAGATTTTTCTTATATATGAGGAGCTCTTTATTTTAAGATGAGCATTTTGGGGGGGGGCACAAAATCTAGGTATTTATGTAAACAAAGATTTTAAAGCTTCACCATCCAAGTATACATAAGTGCTGGAAATAACCATCTTCTTGCCTCTTTAAGAGAAGTTAAAATACTCTTCAACATGTGAAGCTCTTCAAATCTCCCCTCTGCACCACCATGAAAGTAGTTTCTAAATATTTACCGGGGCGGGGAAATGATCAGGCCCACCTCCGCAAAGGAAGTTTGAGCCTGCACTAAATGATCTCTCCCCTTTCCGGAAGATGACCAGCTCGAAGGAACCACTTGGTGGATAGAGGTTGGATCAGTGAGCATTTGTTGTAGACGGTGCTCTCCTGCTGTCTCACACGCATGCGCTGAAGATGAGCATAGTGTCGCAGCAGATCATGTGACAGACGTTAAACACAAGGAGACTGAAATCTCACTCAGTTTTCCCATGTTCTAGTAAAGTGAAGAAGTGTGAAGAATTTTTAAGATCCTTGCAGTGGCTGTGGATATCCTCATCTTTATTTCTTACCCCCCCTGCCAATATTTGACTTCGTAGTCTTACAGGATAATTTTTGAGCATAACCAGTCCTCAAGATGTCTAGTTTATTTCTAGAGCTTAACAGGTACACAGGTGACATAGTCTAGGAATAAATCAGTTTGGGGAGTGCTCGCTTCGGCAGCACATATACTAAAATCAGTTTGGGGAATATAATAGGAATATTTGAAAAGTGAAGAAGAATATAAGAAGAGAAATAAGAATATAAGAATATAATTTCAAAGATTTTTACTAATGATAAAAATCAAACCGTCTAAAATGCAATAACTTAAAAAGATCTCATCTACTTTAATCTCCTAAATAGCTAAAAATATACTTTTTAAGGGAAAAATAGAGTTGTGTAATTCATGCTGTATTTCTAAACCAGGTAAGGCAAATTTACTATTGACTCTTTGCTTTTATATTCATTTACTTTCTTTAATTTTATAATAGTCTTCTATTTTCTGATGACCAAACTGAGTCTCAGAGTGGTTCAGTGGCTTGTCTTGATCATCTATCCTGTCCTTGTAAAAACTTTGGTTAAACCCAGGTCCATGGGACTCAAACTGCCACCCTTGCTATCAGTCCCATCTTAGTGATACATTTCTTTATGTAACTTATGCTATGAAATCGTATACTTAAAAACAGTTGAAAGACTAAATTTTGTTATGTATACTTTAACAAAATTTAGCAAATGAGTAAGAAATCTGGATAGACGTTTCTGCAAGGAAGCTATATAAATAGCCAATAAGCACTAATGAATATATGCTCAACATCATCAGCTATTAGGGCAATACAACCCCAAAACACAAGATACCAATTTACACTGGTGAGGATGGCTATAATCAAAAAGACAGATAAGAAGTGTTGGTGAGAACGTGGAGAAATTAGAACTCAGACGCTGTCAGTGGGAATCTAAAATGAGGCAGCCCTTTAGAAATATGGTCTTTACAGTTCTTCAGTAGTTCAGTATAGAATTACCATATGACCCAACAATTCCACTGCTGGGTATATATCCAATAGAAATGAAATCACGTATTATGTGGAGATTTATACGTGAGTGTTCATAGCAGCTTTGTTCATAGTAGCCAAGATGTGGAAACAAGACAATTATCCATCAAATGATGAATGGGTGAGCAAAGGGTGATATATCCAGTTCTAAAACAAAAGGAAATGACAAACAAAATAACCCATAGTGTATTGCAAAGCAAATGGACCAAGACAGCCCATCATTGTTAAAAATACTTACAGTGCGGGTGCAGGGTGTCTTAGTGGGTTAAGCCTCTGCCTTCAGCTCAGGTCATGATCTCAGGGTCCTGGATCAAGCCCCGCACCGGGCTCTCTACTCAGCAGGGAGCCTGCTTGTCTCTTCCTCTGCCTGCCACTCTGCTTGCTTGCTCTCTCTCTCTATCTCTCTGTCAAATAAATAAATAAAATCTTTAAAAAATATATTTACAGTATTTTTAAAGGAGATAATAATTTTTTACATAAAGCATTTCCCTTAATTATCCTCCAAATTCAGATTATTTCAAACTTTGGTTTTTGTGAAAGTAACCCTATACTTGTAATTCCTTTGACATCCAACCTGATTTCTTAAATGGTACCTAAAATTAATCTCTTCCACTTTTTGAGCTGTCATTCTCATTCCCTTTGGTTTATAATGAGTCTAAATGCATATCTACCTCATATTTTTAAAATAAAATTTCAGTTCAAGTTCATCCTGCTTGTTCCCCTCAGTAGTTTCAGTGCCTCCTTCCCTTCTCAGGGGCACCCACTTTCAAGAATATAGTGTGTATTTTTCCAGTGTGTGCTTTTATACTCCCTACACCTGCATATGTGCAGCTATGACCTGTGAACAAAAACAAAAACACGATATAATGAATGTGAACCTGACTTCCATAATTATTCAAAAGTTATTTTTGTTCTCAGCATTGTTTTCTGAGATCTCTCCATGTGGATACAGTTAACATAGTTTACCCATGTGGACTGGCCTATGGTAGTCCATCCTATAAATATATCACAATTAATATGTCTATCCCCCTACTGATGGATATCTAAGCTGTTTAAAAGCTTTTTTCTATTTATCACAAATAATGCTGCAGGAATCAGGATCGTATATGTCTCTGTGTTCTCTGGAGCTATATCGGTCCCATTATTTTAAAAAGTAAGTTTTTGCATTACCAGATGACCAGTGTGCATGGTTCACTGGTGAAATAGTATGGAAGATTTATTGCAAAATATAGTGTCCTCCTCTACCCTTAGCTACCCTTAGTCTTGCTTTGCAAATGCCATTACTTTAAACTGGTTTGCTTTTAATTTCTCTGGGAGGTCATCTTTATATTTCTAAAAATAATATGTTTATGCCACTATGAAATGTAGTCATCATATATTGATTTCTGGCAATAATGAAGATTTACTCGTACACTTAACTTTTCCTGCCCTTCTCCTTTCCCCACAGTCCTACCACATACTGTTTTGTCACTTTTGTCAATTTTTTCAGTAATTACTCTGCAACCTCAGAAAAATCTTCTTAGATTACATTTATTTCCATCAAGTAGACTACTTCTTGGAGCTCCCTTCCCTCCCCCTTTTTAAAAAATAAAATAAAGACATTAGTGCTCTTGCCTTTCCCTCCATTTCCCCCTCCACTTCCCAATCTGTAAATATAACTCTGTGTGTTAAGTCAGGATTGATAGCCTGTTTGTGCTATAATTGTTTAAAAACAGAAAGTCAACAAACTGCATTTACACTGCTATGAATATGTAAATACTGTTATTTGCAGAACAAGTAATAGAGTGGTGAAACTCTTGGGAGTTCTAATGTCACAGGAGAATCTATTTTTTTTTAAAGATATTAGAAATATTTCACCTGTTGATCAAAATTGAGCCAAATTTTAGTTGGCTTAATTTTTAGTTCTTATGGGTTGTCGTTGTTGCTTTTTCTAGAGTTTCTAATTGCTTCTTTAAAAGTCTTTTGTGCTGCTGTTACATAAGCTTCTTCACTGGATACCTTCTCCCAATGTGCTCTGCCCAGGAAACCTTCTGGATGGGGGCCTTTTTAAAAATTTCTATAAGCCATCACTCCGGATTTTCCTTAACCAGTTTCTAGTGATGCTGCTTCCTAAATTTTTTTTCTTCTTCTTTCTTGATGAACTACATCCTTACATAACCTCCTCAGAAAGGTTTTGTGTGAGGTCAGAGTCTCTGCATGCCTGAAATTCTTCTTAAGGTGCCTTCATTGATTGCTGGTTCGGTGGAATGTCAGTTTCTGGGTTGGACAAGTCTTTCCAGTTGAACTTTGAAACGATTTCTGTCTCATCACCTAGCACCCAGTTTTGCTTCCAAGAAGCCAGATGCCATTCTGATTTTTGTTCCTTACTGGTTGCTTACAATTTTCTTGCATTTAAGACATTCTCTCCATTTTAAAGAAGTATTTATTTATTTATTTATTTGAGTGAGAGAGAGAGAGCGCATGAGCAGCGGGGAGGGACAGTGGGAGAAGGGAGAAGCAGACTTCCCGCTGAGCAAGGAGCCCAGTGCAGACTGATCCCAGGACCCCAGGTCATGACCTGAGCTGAAGGCAGACACTTAACCAACTGAGCCACCCAGGCATCCACCAAATATTCTCCCCATTTTCAATGTTCTAAAATTTCAGTGGTGGGTCTAGGGATGTTCTTTTTCATTTAACTCGGTCACCATTTGAAGACAATTTCAATTCTGTGACTCTGATCATATCCAAGAAATTATGTTATTTCTTTTCTGATTTCCTCTCCTCCTGTTTCTTTTGTTCTCTATTTCTAGAATTTGTGTCGGTTAGATGTTAAACCAACTCAGCATGGTCTTCTGTATGTCTTATCTCTATGTTCTTTTTTGTTTTTTGTTTTATATTTGAGACTTTGCCATATCCTATTTTAATGCTTCTGTTACACTTTAATTTACTGATATATTTGTAAATTTGCAAGGTTTTTTTTCCCCAGAATATTTCGTTCTGGCTTTATGCATACAACATTTTCTTAAATCTTACCAGAAATATGAATTAAAGGATCATAATTTTTAAAATTCTCTTTTTTCTTATTCTCTGAGTTTTCTTTGTACTAGAATTATGTTTTCTTTTTGTTTATCTTGGCTTTTCTGTTCTTTTATCTCCGACTTTCTCCAAATATCTAGTAATTCTTTGTTTTCCTTTAATGTTTTAGAATAAAACAGTAGGTGAGCTGACTGGGAGCCCAGTGCCTATAGGCAGGAATTATTGCTTGGTTGTATAGATAGGGCTCTGGCTAGATGAGGAAAAATGTACTCACAGGCACTAATAACTTCATAGCTGCTTGGTATCTCCCAGGATAGGTCCTTAGTTGATTTTGAAAACAAAACCTCAATTTGGGTGTGGAAGGTAGTTCTAATATGAAGGATTTTTTGTGTATAGCAGAGTAATGGAAGAGCTCCATTCCACATGCATAGTTTCTGGTTTTCAGTCTCAGGTCTCATATCTTCCTGTGTTCTCACCTGCCGTTTCTTCCCTCACCATGTCTGTTGTATTCAGCTGTGCAAACAGGCTTTCTCTTCAGCCACAGCCCACTCTAGAAGTACTTTGGTCCGTAGCTTCCTTTGCTAATCCTCTTTGGTTTACATTCTTCCAGTTGTTTTCCATCTCCTAGACATGCATTCAGAATCTTTTTTCTTTTTTTTTTTTTTTTAAAGATTTTATGTATTTATTTGACAGAGAGAGAGACAGCGAGAGTAGGAACACAAGCAGGGGGAGTAGGAGAGGGAAAAGCAGGCTTCCCGCAGAGCAGGGAGTTTGATGGGGGACTTGATCCGAGGACCCTGGGATCATGACCTGAGCTGAAGGCAGACGCCTAACGACTGAGCCACCCCCGCATTCAGAATCTTATTCCCTCTTGCCTTCTCAGGTCATCTTCTGTGTTGTGGGTGCGCATTTGTTACTTGTGTACTTTCATTCTAATAGAGTCTCTTCAGAGATGAGAGAGCAACATGTTCAACCTGCCATCTTGAACCAGAATACCCCTCTACACCCTTCCTCTTGATACTTTAAAACTCAGAATCATAAAAAGAAAAGAAGAAAAGAAAAGAAAAATAAATATAGAAATCAGAATTTTTTTTAAAAAAAGGGCTGAATTCTTGTAGGAAAATGTAGTGATGCAATAGACTTCTTTTTCTTCTAATTCAAATTTCATGGTGTTTAAAACCCTGCCACCAATTTGGTTTTTTACTTTTTTCTTTAGTATTTTTGCTTAATCTGTTATTTTCTTTCTCTAAGTCTAAATCATCTGTAATTTTTTTGGATGGTGGGGGGATGGTCTAACCCTGCTTCTTTGTTTTCTATGTCGATGTCCATTTTCACAAGAGCACACTCCAGTTAATAACCTACCTTAGGAGTGTGAAAGCTAAAACCAAATGGATTTTTGCCATGTGATTTAAAGACTGTGCATGATTCCACAGTCTTCTCCATGCCTCCAAAGCAGCTCAGCAACCTGCAGGTTCCAAGAACACCTGTCTCACAGATCTGGGGCAGAACACCCCTGAAAATGCTTGAATGGTCTTGTAGAAGTGGGTAGAATTGGTGCAGTTTTGAGTGGGAAGTTCTCTTTAGAAGTGCATTATTGGGCTTTCCAGTGTGTATCTCACTCCCCTAAATTAGGACTTCCGTTTTGTTTATTTTTGTATTCTTAATATTTATGATATGCCCGTGGGTTCTTAAGAAACAGAAGAGAGTATTAGTCAGCTGAAATCTATCACAGCAGTACTAAAAGCAAAACCAAGAACATGTTTTCCTGCCAGTTTGCATTTAGGATGTCTTTTCATCCTTCCGTGGTTTTATAGAAAGATGGTTGGGCTGGAAAAAATTAAAGAACTAAGTCTCCAGGTCCTCACTCTGCTCTAATTAGCTCTGCAACCCTAAGCCCCACTTGCTTTGTTTTTAAAAAACGGAAGCACATGGACCAGATGGTTTCTTAGATTTTTTTTTTCTAGATTAGAAAAATCATAGTAATGATCTGTCATTGTCTTCTTCACTATTTTAGCTCTTCTCTTAATTTTTAAATGTTTGCTTTTACCGTTCTACTCTTTTACTCTTTCTCATTTCAATACTTTTCTCGCTCCCAATATCCTCCTTTTTAATTTTCCAGCTCTTCGGGTTTTTTTTCTCCTTATTCTGTTATTCTTCTATAGTTTTTCCTCGTCTGGGATCACCAAGACTATTCCTAGAGCATGATGTTAAGGCGTGCTTTACAAAAATAGAAGAGACAACCTCAATTCAAAAGTTTACTCTTCTCTAAAAAGATGTATTAGTCTAGTGTAACAGAAGAATTCATAGTCCAGAAGCCATGCCTGACAGAAAATGTTTTTGAAATCTTTCATCTTTTGCTTTGTGAGTGATTTTTTATTTTGCTTTCTTATTTTGTTTTATTTTATCTAAACAGAGAACGGACATTCTTTGAAGTCTAATCATGATCACTACAGATGAATCCAATGTACCACCTTCCCAACATTCTGTAGAGTATTAGAAGATTTTTACATATTGAAGAAGGGGAGACAAATCTAAAAAATATTTGGTTGAACTATTCTGAACTAAAGTATGGTGGATGATGTTGATATAGAACTTTAAATAGAAGGGTAAATTTGGGGTCAAGAGATAGGACTGAGTCCAATTCAATTTGAATGTATGATTACTTTTTGGGTCACCTAAAGTTTAAAAAGTAATATTCATGGTATCTGGCTTTTGATTTATCATTTGTGTGGTCATAAAACATTAAAAGCTATGACTATTCTAACCACATATCTATTCAATATCAGGCAGGTAGTAGACAATGCCGTAACTAGGTGAAAACTGTAGCTTCTGACACATAACTTTGCAAACACAGTGAATCTAATTACAAGATAAAGTGAAACTATCTAGTTTATATTTTTATGTCCCAAATTTTCCATTTTATATTTTATAGACACCTGAGCTTATGAACGGACCCATGTGTGTGTTCTTTCAACTGTCTTGTAGTTTTTATGTCTGTCTAATTTGGGTCAATCTGGAAATTCCCATCTTCAGTAGTCTTGCAAATGACTTAGGCACTAACTTTGATTTTAGTTCAGGGAAAGCCAGAAGTTAGGGTGTGTGCTGGTCAGAGGCCAGTGGAAATTACAGTTCATATCAGGATGACCTGACATATCCAGCTCAGACTGACCAGATGAGAAAACACATCAGTCTCCAATTCAGCCTCTTCGTGAAATTCTTGCCTACATTCAATTTATTTATACCGAACCACCCAAAGCTTCTGGCAGGCAGAGAGGTACACAGTGATGCAAAAAGGGAGCTTTTACAAATAGTTCATGGCAAAGACAGGACATTTCTTCCTGAAAAAATGCCCTTGTTATTTCTATGATATCAGCATACTAAGTGTGTTATGTTGCTCACATTCAAAATAAGCCAAACCTTCTGTTTGATAAACCTAAATAATATTCAAATTTAGGAAATATATTGATCTCTTACATTTAGATTTCATTCATAGTTTTATTTGGCTTTGAAAACAACACTAAAAATATGGAAGAATGGGTCCTTTTTCCCCCTTCATTGACTTTTAATTGATATCTCTGAAATGTAAAATCTAAGTGTGAGATTATGAAAGGATATTCTTTCATTCCTACCAGCTGACTACATATTTAATATGTTCCCAGACCATTCTAAACTCTTGAAAAATTAGATGCGTATAATGATTGAAATAATTTTTTAATGAACATACTTTTAATATAGGTTTATGCCCCATTGATAAAATATACATCAATAATATATGAGTATGTGACTTCTTATTAATTATTAGTGAAATCTTCCATCAGAACGCATTTGAAGACACGGACATTATTCAGTATCAGTAGTTAGATACTGATTATAAAGTTTTAGAGAGCATGTAGTATGCCAAAGACATCATCTGAGGAGCATATGTGAGTGTGTGTGCTATTAGCTATTGGTGTGTATTTTTTCTTTTCATATTGACAGCATGTAGTGCCTTTATTTGGTGATCTTAATTTCTAGGTTTATTTGAATTTTAAGTAATTCAAGACATATATAGTAGTAAGTTTAGGAAAAAGCAAAATGAGCAAGTAAATGTTTGAAGGAAATCATAAATCTAATGATAGATTTATATCAGAAAGAGGAAAGGCATAGGGAGTTTTCATACATTATGTTCATAGAATAACAGAAGAGGTTGTGTTAATATGGTGTCTGTCATTATGCAGTATTTTAATATCTATATAAGTCTATTCCATTTTTATTATATTTAGTGTTTGGTATATTTATTCTTTTATAGTTATAATCACCAATATGTTTCCTTTAAGAGTTTAAAACTATGCTAATGAATTATGCTTTTATATGGAATATATTTGCCATTATGAAGAACAGTTGGGGAAATTGTTATTTCAGGCAATAAATTTGAATTCATTCTAGTGGTTTAAAAATTGTAAAATTCAGAAGTTCAACCATATGTATATGTCTTATGAATTGAACCACATTTTCAGTAGCTCTTCATTTAGTTGCATTAATTTTTCAGTCTGATGTGTCCATGGTATTCCTTATTTTGCATTTATTTTTTCAATATGTTTACATTGTATGAGTTGAGCTTTTTATACACAGATTCTTTATTTGTGGCTGCATAGCAGGAATTTTTGTTGTGATGTAACCAGCATTCTTATAAAAGATACGATGTGCATTTGTTTTGCGTCTTTGTCTTCATTCCACATGTTCCATAGTACGTGTTTTCATTTGAAGCTATTTAAAAGGAATAGTAATTTAAGAGTCTGTGATCATATCTTTCACCATCACTGTTTTCAACAAATTGGTGTTAGTTCTTCTTTTCTGAAAGTCTTAAACAGATTTTCAGTATGATGTAAGGCAGATAAGTCCTAACAGTCACAAAGAGTTTACCCTTGTACCATATCTTATGTCATGGAGTAGTTATTTTAACTGTCTTTGGACTAGTTGGTTTGCTCATTTGACTTTATTTCAATTCCTTTTTTTTTTTTATTGGAGGTTTAAATTTTCAGTTTGTGGAAATCTAATATGCTGTAAAATATTAGGAATTCTTCAGAATGCAGCCCTTTTTAATTACAATAACCAATCTTTATTGAGAGCTAAGCACTTTCAGACACTCTCTAATTTATTCCTCACCACAATGCCAGGAAGTAAATACTGAAAGTATTTTTACAGATGAAGAGACTAAAAGGCAAAGAGGTTAATGTACTTGTCCATGGTCATAGAAGGGCTCAGACCAAAGTCTGTCTCATCCCACTTTTAAAACATCTTCTGCTGACTGTCTGTGATTTTTGACATATTCATTTTCAGTCCAAAAAGAAAACAAAACCCAGTTGATTTGTGGTTGACTTATGTCCTTTAGTAGTAACCTTCCACACTTTCATATCTGCAATGATGTCATAATGAAGCAAAAAGAAATTTAATACAATTGAGCATTAAAATGTGTCTTTTCTTTTAGCCAGAAACATTTGAGCATCTTTTTATCAAGCATACAGAATCAGTGATATTTGGTCCTCTTCTTTTGGAGCCTGAAACCATTTCAGAAGATATCAGTGTTGACACATCATGGAAGAATAAAGATGAGATGGTACCAACCACTATGGTCTCTGTACTTTTGACAACTCCGGATCTTGAAAAGGGTTCTGTTTGTATTCGTGACCAGCACAGCAGTGCTGACTTCTCTGAGCTGGAGAGCACCGTGATAGCCCGTGAGGATGAAAGCAGGAGGCAGCCCTCTGTTAGATATGCCACCCTTCTCGGCAGCTCTAAATCAAGTGAAATTGATGAAGAGCAAGGGCTTATAAACAGCTCAGTCAGCAAATGCTTCTCTAGCAAAGGTTCCCAACCAAAGGGTTCTTTTTCCAACAGCTCATGGGAGATAGAAACCCAGGCATTTTTTATATTATCAGATCAGCATCCCAATATAATTTCACCACACCTTCCATTCTCAGAAGGATTGGACGAACTTTTGAAACTCAAGGGAAATTTCCCTGAAGAAAATAATGGTGAAAGGTCTGTCTATTATTTAGGGGTCACCTCAATCAAAAAAAGGGAGACTGGTGTGTTTTTGACTGACCAGTCCCAAGTGTTGTGTCCATTCCCAGCCCACTGTTTATTCACTGACATCAGAATCCTCCAGGACAGTTGTTCACACCTTGTAGAAAATAGCTTCAATTTAGAAACTTCTGGTCAGAAGACTTTTGTATCTTACATGCCTCAGTTTCAGATTTGTTCCACTCAGACTCAGAAAATAATGGAAAACAAAATGTGTGACCTAACTGTCTAATTTCATTCGAGAAGCATCTCAGATTTATGTTAGAATGAATCATGTGAAGTGTAATATATTTTGCTGTGGTTGTGGCTATGGGAGAGGAAAAAAACCCGTCGAAATTGGAAATGATTATCCCCAATTCAGTGGTATCTGTCCTCATTCAGTAAGGTAGACAAAAAGTGTGAGACACCCTTCAGAGCCTGGCAATGTAGACTGACTCTTCTAATTCCATTAACAAGCTACACTGGGAAGGTTTCCAATGGCTTGTTTCTAGCTTTTTAAAAACTTTTTAAAAAGCTAGAAACAAGCCCAACAGTTAGCACATTTGGGAACAGGAGACCTGTGTAGAAAGAGCTAATCTTCTCAGTTATACCTAAGTTTGAAAGAAGACTTCAAAGCTGATAGTTGTGAGATGTAACTTGCTTCAAGGGTGTCGTTGTTTTATCTTTTTACCTTGAGTTGTCTTTGCTTTCTACCGATTCGTGTGTACACTCGTTTGTACCTAAGAGGCATCCTCATACATTTTTAAAGTATGTGATGTACTTGTATTTTGTGCTACTTGACTGTGTGATTTTAAGATTTTGCAATTTAACAAACTTGTCTTGAGAACTTACTCTGTGGTAGGCACTCCATTAAATGTTGCAGATAAATAGAAGATTTAGCTCTGGCCTAGGGGATATACTTCTGAAGACTGACAAGTAAGCCAATCTTTATGTGTCAAATCTAAGAGATGTACCATTGAATGAAACTATCTATTAGAATGGCAATACCCACAATTAATATTTTGATGACAACAAAAGCACTTTTGAAGACATAATGTCTGTCTCAATTCTTCTCTATAAAAGATGTCGCAGTGGTCACTTTCGGATTCAGTTTGATTGCCACATGTTACTGTATCTCACTCCAGAATCACTGTCTTCCCTGATTCCCATTTGCTTGTGTGCTATTTTTTTTTCTAACTTACAGAGCAGTCTCTCTCATATAATCAACCACTGTATTAAATCTTTCTGTACTTTAACTCAGCTAATTATTAAAGTAATCATATGGGACATGTTCCCCTATAACACCCATTTTAAAGATTAGGAGATTAAGTAATTTCCCAAGGTCACAGAGTTAGTGGGTGATGGAACCAGGATTCAGATTTAAATCCAGATCTTTTAATGCTAGGGACTGTGTTTGAAACCTACACCTTACTTTGCCATTCATTAAAAAAAAATGGGTTGTAATCAAGTAAAATTTATTAAATGGAAATAGAACGTGGGATGAAAATTAAGTGAGAATTACACAGATGTTGTTTTTGCCCTTAAAGACTTTTAATATTTATTGTTGGTTTCAGTTTCTAGTATGGCAACAAAACTCAAAGTATATTGAGCAACAAACTAAATTAAGAAACCTGCAGAGATCGATGTTGAATGGCAATAATTAAGAATGTCAAGATGATTGGTATGATCAAAACAAATACTTCAGTCCTTGCAAATATGCCTCTTGGTTGTTAAACATCCCCAGTTTCATACTTAGCCTGAAAGAGGAGCCTGCTGATTTTACTGTTACCCAAAAGAAAATCCTACTCTCTATTGCTATGCTAGTTGAAGCCCTATGAATTGAACAGTTCTAGACAATGACAAAGATCCCAGACCCCAACCAACAGGTGTTTTTTCACACTTCCTGATCATTTGCCAGTTAGAAACCAATTTTAGTATATGTGCTGCCGAAGCGAGCACGCCAGTTAGAAACCAATAAAGCTGTTTCCTATCATAGGCATCATTGAGCTAGCTTGGGATCTCATACTTCGGTAATGATTCTCACCAGAGAAAGGTAGAAGGCTCCTATCAACTCATTGAATAATTAGTATGGAATGAAAGCCTCAGTTCCATACAAAGATAAATTGAAAGAATATTTTTCTTCACTGATGTTTTAAGTAGTCCAGAAACAGAGGAAATTATTGCATGTATGGAAGCTCTGGTAAAATTGGCCATTATTTCGAATGCTGCTTATAGAATATAGACATTTAATTGAGGGTACCATATAGGAAAGACAGAAAAATTACATTTTGCTCCAGTCTGCACGTGGTTAGAGATTAAACATTGGGCATGGCCACTGAGACACAGCATTTTCTTGTGGTCTGGGACCTGTAACTGTGAGAAAGAGAAACTGATAGAGGTTCTGATCAGCCCAAGATTTCACCATGCTATACATACGCTGTAGTGAATTCCGAAGTCCCAGGACCACTATTGTGCTGTAGGTCTGTGTGAAAAGAATTAAGTAACAACACATTAAGTTGAGAGCATGACCAGCATCCTGGCATAGCTTGATTTCCTAAAAACAAGTGTAAACATCTCAAATATCAATATGCCAAGGGAGTTTCTTTCACGGAGAAGGCTAAAGCGTACAGTTTGGCCTATTGGTATGTATAGATTTAGTTCTTTTCTATAGTCAATGTGTTAGGGCTCTGATTTTCACTTTTGAAAGTTTGTTTCACTCTATGTATTAATATATATTTTTGGGTCTTTGTGAAAGTTATCTGTTATTAAATAGTGGGTTTTCATTAAAATTTAGAATTTTTATACTATAGGAGGTCCAGGTATTCTACATTTTTTCCCCAAAGATTCCTTTAAAAAAATGTTAGGGGAGAGAAGAGCTGAAATATGGGTTTGGATTTCAACATTTGGGAAAAATCTGGAATTTTGAGTATTTCACTAAAGGCCTTGAACCGAAAGACAAGTTACTAGTCAGTCTCTCTAAACCTGAACTTAATGAAAAGAAACTCAGAAGTTACTAATTCGAGCTAGGGCCACAAGTTTCAACAGATTGTCTGAAGGTAAATCATTTGTCAGGGTTAATGAGATGATATGTCTCCTAGGTTAAACCCCCAAGAACAAAGACAAAGAAATCAAATGAAGGGGCACTTACCAGCAGAACAGCCGAGCCTCCTCTTGGAGACCCGGGTTCCCATTTGGAGATGAACTACATCTGGATAAGAGAAATGGGAACAGATAATCTTCTATTTTTTTTTAAAAGATTTTATTTATTTATTTGACAGAGAGAGATCACAGTAGGTAGAGAGAGAGGAGGAAGCAGGCTCCCCGCTGAGCAGAGAGCCCGATGTGGGGCTCAATCCCAGGACCCTGGGATCATGACCTGAGCTGAAGGCAGAGGCTTAACCCACTGAGCCACCCAGGCGCCCCCTTCTATTTTTTAACCTAGTCTCAAGAAGTAAGAAGACTTGGATTACATTCGCAAACCAGTGGGTGATCCTGGACCTACAATAAGGCTTGATGACGCAGAGCCATGAGCTGCTACCTTCTCTCATCCCTTTCCAATAAAGTCAACTCCCTCTTTCCAAACACCAAACATATGGTTACATTCCCTTAGGAATATTCATCTTGACGCCTCAAAAGCCGAGAGAAGATAAACTTCCTCCACAGATTGATACCAGATTCCAAAGCCACTTTGGTTGGCACAGGATCCAAGCTAGGCCATTGAGAGCTGTGCCCACGGGGCTCACATGGGGTTGGACAATATGCTGAATGGATCAGGCCATGCTGCAGCCATATGTCACCTAGACGCGATGAAAGAGACCCCCTTCCAAATTCTTTCCTGTAGTTTCTAAAAGACATTTGCTCCACTTTTAAGGGTCATCTTGATAGTTACAGATTTTGCCAAACTATTTTTTATTGAAAAAACACGTTCTCAAATTTAAAACACAAGATGAAAAGAGTCCACTCTACTAGGATGAATAGAAGCTGCATTTGAAGGTTACCCAAAAAATGTGAAGAAACATTTACAAAAGGAAACTAGAGAAGTCACTAGTTTTATTTTTTCTTGAACAACTAATTTAAAATGGTGAAGCATTCCCGCACTGAATCACAGGGGAGCAGCTGAGAATACAAAGGTCTGGATTAGAACTGAGATATTTTCCCATGTATTTGTATGAGCATCAAGAAATGGTTTTCATGGGCTCTTATACTGAACACATTATTTTTATACAAAGTCTGTCACTCAGTGTTTATTTTGGAAAGCTGCTGAAGATACCTATTTTTCAAAATTTTACTTAAGATGTTTGAAATTGAATTCAATTTTGTGAGGATCTTTGACAGGATATTTTAAATAGTGTTCATTCAAAACCCTTAGAACTGAGAAGAATTTGGGAAATTATCTAATTTTGTAGTGAAATACCTAGATTGCAGATACTGTACTTTTAAAACTTGTCATTAAGTATTTGACATTCAGTGAACATTTTCTCTTTGTTCACAATTGGTACATTAATAAATGTTATAAACACAAGTGTTTAATGAGATATGATCACCAATTATTTTACAAAATGTAATTATTCTAATTCTCCTTTATGTCCCTAAAGTCACGAAGAAGGAAAGTAAATTATGACTGAATATTTTCATTTTTATCATCACAGATCATGAGTAATGTCAGAATTTTGAGATATCAAATGTTCAAATAGAGTTATTATGAGTTTAAGTTATTTTATAATTGTCTTATTATTATATGATTACTTTCAGCAAAGTTTTGAAAATACAAAGAAGTAATCGCTGTAGTTTAGTTAATATAAAATTTTTATACATTGATAGCCTTTATATCTTCAAAATACTTATATAATGCCTTTCCTTTGAAAGGGGTTTGAAAGCATTTTAGATGCAAGTATCTCCCTTTACTGTTACTGTCTTGGGCATCTACTCAATGCATCACTTCATACCAAATTTTTCTGGCATTATAGCCACTTGTGATGAAAAATTACTCATTTTAAACATCAGGAGCTCTTTAGTTTGGTTCTTTACTTGCTTAAGAAATCTTGATTTAGTGATCTGTGAACATTTGTTTCATCAGTTTTTAACCCCTTTTGGGGCTAGTATTCAGACACTTTCACTCTCTTGCTTTCTAATTTTAAAATGTAAATGAACAAACACAGGAAAAATTTCCAACAGTACAGAGAAATATAAGATAAAAGGTCTAAATATCTTTCCCTACCCAGCCCCCAGTTCCTATTCCCCAGAATAGCATGTTAGTATGATATCACATATCTTTTAAAAAATTTGTATTGTTAGGATTGTATTCCACCTGCTGTCATAAAAATATCCTTTTCCCTTAATAAACCTTATTTCCATATAAACCCATATATACCTATTTCTTTTTTTGTAATGGTTTCACAGTGTCCCATTGTATCAAAGTACAATGATTTATTTTAACAGTTTACAGTTGGTGAACATTTAAGTTGTTTCCAATCTTTTACTATAACAGGCAATACTGAAGTGAACATTCTTGTACATAATTGTCTTGGCATATTTTGCAAATCTACTTGTCAGAAATCTTGGTTACAAGTGTAAGAAATCAACTCAAATTGAAGTATCTTTTCGATATTCTAATTTCATCTTGATGAATGAAGTTGAACCTATTTTCATGTTTATAAGCCATTTGTTTTTCTGTGCTTTCATATGTGCTGAATTCTCTTGGGTTGTTATAATTTTAATAATTTCTTATAATTCTTTTTTTACATACGTGATCTTGGTTTTTCTTAATTGAGATGTAACTTATATGCTGTAAAAATACACAAGCCTTGAGTGTATAGCTTAATGAATTTTTACACATTTCCCCCTGAGTGTTTATCCAGGAGTAAAATTGCTGAATGCAGGCTAGGTTCTAATTTAGCTTTAATAGATACTGCCAAATAATGGTTGAACTGATTTACACTGCAATCAGTAATGCAGAAGAGTTCTGCTGCTTCAACACTGATGTTGTCAGCTTTCTGAATTTTAGCCATTCTTATGGTGGTGGAATGGTTTTTTGTGGTTTCGGTTTGCACCTCTGTAACATGTAATGATTTTGAGTCACATTTAATTCTTCTCCTGCCATTTTTGCTGTTTTGTCATAGATCTTATTTCTATGTATTTCATAAACATCTAAAGTGTTGTTATATTGTTGCCTTAAGCAGTAAATAGTCTTTAAAATTTGCCCTTTGTAGTGTAGTCTGTTCCTTCCTGCATCTGTGTGTGCTTCCATCTGGGATAATTTCCCTTCATCCTAAAGAAATCTCTTGTCCTGCAGATCAACCATGACTTCCTTAATAACTATTTTTTTCTGATATTTTGTGCTGTCATTTGGGGGTTCATATTTTTAACTTATTTGGAATTAATTTTGCTGTAAAGAGTGATATAATGATCTAGCTTTTATTTTTTCCAAGGGTCTAATCTGTTGTCCCAACACAATTTGATTCTGGGAGAACAATCCTTTTTCTTAGTCACATAAAATGTCACGTTTATCATTAATTAATTCCCAAGTATATTTGTGTTTATTTCTGGGCTTTCTATTCTTTTTTTTTTTTTAAAAGATTTTATTTATTTATTTGAGAGAGAGAGTGTGAGAGAGAGCATGAACGAGGAGAAGGGCAGAGAGCGAAGCAGACTCCCCATGGAGCTGGGAGCCTGATGTGGGACTCGATCCCGGGACTCCAGGATCACGCCCTGAGCCGAAGGCAGTCGTCCAACCAACTGCGCCACCCAGGCGTCCCTGGGCTTTCTATTCTTTTGAATTAATTGCTCAGTCTGTTTTCATCTAGTACTAAGTTTATTAATTACCACCATCTACCCGATATGTTTTAATATCTGGAGGGCTGGATTCCTCAGCCCTGCTCATTATGCTTCATTGCTATTATTTCCAGAACAATTTTAGTATCGTTAAGTTTTATAAACAATAATTCTGTTGGTATTTAAATTGTAGTTAATATGAAAGTATTGTAGCGAAGATAAAAGTACTGAGAAATGTTACTAAAACAGTATTTTGTTGCCCAATGTTGCCTATAAATTTAAAAATTTGGGGAAGGAACTGTTACTTGTGTCTTCTTAAATGAGACAAATAATTCATATCATATCTGCAATATTAAATTCTTCCCAGAATCCACCTTTGACACTATGGAATAGAAGTGTGGTAGGTGCTCTAAACTTCATCTTTCAATGTGGGGTTATAAGTAGCATGATTATCCATCCCACTGTGCCTGTCCAAATTTTTCTTTAGGTATATATAATGATCCCTTTCATTCTTATAAGTGCCCTATAAGTTTTGACAAACAAAATACATGGTTATCATATAAAGGACTAGCCCTCTGACAATAATTGTTGCTTTTATCTCTTTAACGTACCAGTAGTTATCAAATTTGTTCAAGTATAGGGTGTTTGGAAATCATGGTGAATTTTAAAGACCATGAAAGTACTGCTTTAATTCTCCCATTGTAACACCTGAAAACAACTATCTAGTAGCAAATAGCATTATTTGTATATATGTGTCTCTTTCTCAAAAGTAACATAAAAGCTTTCTTTATCCAGCAATAAGGTATACTAGATGTTCTGAGAAATCTCTCTCAGTATAGCATATCTAAAAATTGGTAGGTTAAAAAAATCATCTTAATTTATGGATACATTGAAGGAAAAAGAAGGATATTCCAAATAGCTTTGGAATCACCTGATCTCCATGACCAATAGTCTAGTTTTGAAAGGGAAATATGATGGAAGAAAAAGAGTGGGGAGACCTCACAATGAGGACCTCAGAAGTGAACAAGAAAATCATGCTCAGCAGAGGAAGATGTTGGAGATTATGTTCCTATCTCAGCCACTGCTCTGGACTGAATTAAAAAAAGGTGGGGGACAGAAAAAGCTACCTACTCTCAGGTTTGTATCCACTCAGATTTCTATCCTCAGATTTTCATTCATATGGATTTGGGGCCCGAATTTATACCACTTGTGTGATCCAGAAAAACACCAACAGAATATTCACTTTCAGGAGCCCCAGATTGGCTGAGCCTTTAAGGTCCACCCCAGAAGCAGATACAAATGGTCTCTGGGGGAATCCACCTTCAGCCTAGACCCAGAAGACCTCAGAGTTCCAAGGAACGTATGGTTATTGAGAAAGTCACTTACACAAGGACACAGATGCCATTAGTGAGAGTCAGCAGGAACAACAGATGATGGTATCAGAACCACAGAGCCTGGAAAACCAAGCCAATATTCTGAGGAAGGCGGAGGAGGAAAATGGAAAAGTTTGGTCCTTAAAGACAATGTTGAGCAGCATATCAAAATTTGTGAAATGCAGTTAAGGTACTTAGTCTGTAATATACACAATAATGTGGGTGAATCTCAGCACGATTGTGCTGAGTGAAACCAGCCAGACCGGAAAAAAAAAAAAAAAAAAAAAAAAAAGAGAGAGAGAGAGAGAAAGAAAGAAAGAAAAGAAAAAGAGTATGTGCCAAATGATTTTATTTATTTAAAATTCTAGGAAATTTGGGGCTCCTGAGTGGCTCAGTGGGTTAAAGCCTCTGCCTTCAGCCTGGGTCATGATCTCAGGGTCCTGGGATTGAGCCCCTCATCGGGCTTCCTGCTCAGTGGGAAGCCTGCTTCCCCCTCTCTCTGCCTGCCTCTTTGCCTACTTGCGATCTCTCTCTCTGTCAAATAAATAAATAAAATCTTAAAAAAATAAAATAAAATAAAATTCTAGGAAATTCAAAGTAACTTGCGGTTCTAGAAAGTGGGTCGCAGGTTGCCTGGGGTCGGGAGGGGTAAAAGGAGCGATTGCCGAGGAGTACACTTAAGTCTAAGTTTTCTTACCCATATAACGTGGAGAAGATGCATACCACCCCTGGAGGGAGACGATACCAGTCCAGGAGGGAGATGATACCACTCCCAGGAGGGAGATGATACCACCTCCAGGAGGGAGATGTATATTACTTGCAGGAGGGAGGTGATACCACTTGCAGGAGGGAGATGATACTACTCCCGGAAAGGAGATATAAAGCCTAGCCACACCTCCTCTGTTTTCTCTTCTCCCATCTGACTAGGGGAATCCAGGATAACCAACTCCCTAAAATTTAGGAAGAAGTAAGGGCCTAGAGGATAATGGAGCAGCACATTAAATCCTGAATGGTCAAATGAAGTGAGTTGAGTATGTCCCTTGAACTTTTCCCAGTCTTATATGAGAAGAAGATACACTTGTCTCCTTTAAGACATCGAGTTATCATTGGCTGTTTTTGTTAGAGCAGCCTAGCTTTACCAAACAGTTACTGAATTTTAAAATTTCAATAACATTTTTTAATTTGAGGAAATCTTTTTTAAATGTGCTGGTCATTTTCATTATATCTGTTCAATGTTTATTTTTTTGAAATTTCAACATCTATTTTTTTTAAAGACTATTTAAAGAAGTTGCTGTGGCTGATATCAAAGAGGTTACTGCCTTTGTTCTCCTCTAGGATTATGATGGATTCCTTTCTCGCCTTGAGGTCTTTTATCCATTTTGAGTTGATCTTTGTGTACGGTGTAAGAGAATGGTCGAGTTTCATTCTTCTACATATAGCTGTCCAGTTTTCCCAGCGCCATTTATTGAAGAGACTGTCTTTTTTCCACTGTATATTTTTTCCTGTTTTGCCGAAGATTATTTGACCATAGAGTTGAGGGTCCATATCTGGGCTCTCTACTCTGTTCCACTGGTCTATGTGTCTGTTTTTATGCCAGTACCATGCTGTCTTGGTGATCACAGCTTGGTAGTAAAGCTTGAAATCAGGTAACGTGATGCCTCCAGTTTTATTTTTGTTTTTCAACATTTCCTTAGCGATTCGGGGTCTCTTCTGATTCCATACAAATTTTAGGATTATTTGCTCCAGCTCTTTGAAAAATACCAGTGGAATTTTGATTGGAATGGCATTAAAAGTATAGATTGCTCTAGGCAGTAGAGACATTTTAACAATGTTTATTCTGATCCAAGAGCATGGAATGGTCTTCCATCTTTTTCTGTCTTCTTCAATTTCTTTCATGAGTGTTCTGTAGTTCCTCGAGTACAGTTCCCTCTTTGGTTAGGTTTATTCCCAGGTATCTTATGGTTCTTGGTGCTATAGTAAATGGAATCGGTTCTCTAATTTCCCTTTCTGTATTTTCATTGTTAGTGTATAAGAAAGCCACTGATTTCTGTACATTGACTTTGTATCCTGCCACGTTGCTGAATTGCTGTATGAGTTCTAGTAGTTTGGGGGTGGAGTCTTTTGGGGTTTCCATATAAAGAATCATGTCATCTACCAAGAGAGAGAGTTTGACTTCTTCATTGCCAATTTGGATACCTTTTATTTCTCTTTGTTGTCTGATTGCTGTTGCTAGGACTTCTAATACTATGGGGAACCAGGTGGTGGGTATTAGGGAGGGCACGGATTGCATGGAGCACGGGGTGTGGTGCAAAAACAATGAATACTGTCACACTGAAAAGAAATAAAAAAAATAAAGACTGTATTTATTTAAGAGAGAGCAAGAAGGAGCATGCACACTAGCAGAGGGAGGGGAAGGGGCAGAGGGAGAAGCAGACTCCCCGCTGAGCAGGGAGCCCAACAAGAGTCTTGATCCCAGGACCCTGAGATCATACCCTGAACAGGAAATATCCCCCTCAACATCTATTTCTAATGTAACTTTTTAGCAATCATCTTATATTCTGTACCAGATAATACCAATATTTGAAGTCTCAGGTCTCCTGATTATTTCTGCTAGCTCTAACTCATAGTGACTTCTTTATTCTTATATATATTTTTTAAATTATGGGTTTTTAGATTATGGAATCAGTTGGCTGAACTTCATTTTTGGAAAATTTAAAAGATCTGAGTTAAGGGTGCTTTCTTTAGAGTGGATTTGCATATTCTTCTCTCTAGCACCAGAGGTCCAACCAATCTTCTAGAACTTCAATTTCTCAGCTTGTAGTTTCACTCACCATATTGTAAATACGAATTTGAATCCCAGTTCCATGTTCTCATGGGGAGAGTTATTAGAGCTACATATGTTTTTTTTCCTTTACCCAGAAATGTAGGAGATATAGGACAAATTTTTACATTCGTTTCCCTGGACAGAAAGAGGGTCGGAGCTTTGCCTGAAGCTCTCAGGTTTAGCTCCCACCATTTGTAGTGAAAAAGCTCCATTTCCCAGTTATGTGTAAGCATCAACCATTTGGCTCAGGGATAGGCTTGTCAGATGAAATACACATCACCTAGTTATATTTGACTTTCAGATAAACAACGAATAACTTTCTTATTACAAATATGTCCTGGGAAATACACATTTTTCACTTGAAACTCAAGTGAATATTAACTGGGTGTTCTATAGTTTTATTTTCTGAATTTATTATCTGAACTTTGGTTTTCATATCTTTCTGGTTTCCATTCCTGTTCAAGATTTTTGACCTTGAATATTTCACTAACTTTTCATTGAGTGGTAGATGTTTTGCAGTTGGATGTCTGTCTTTTTGAGAATATCTAGTCTACCCATGTTATGCTTAAGGTATATAGATAGCTTTGGGTTGTACTTCATTCTGTCTTCAACTTTAAGATGTTGCATTTTTCTGAGTGAGATAAACTCTTCTGATTTCAGAGGATATTTATGTCAATTTAAAGAAAGAAGTGTTTATTTCCAGAAATTAACCTTAGCCAGCTAGATCTTCTGTGGTATGCTGCCCTATAACCTGGGAATAATGAAGTTGCAACAGAGTCACTTTATCAGCCTGTTTCAAATCTAATACACATCTCCCAACTTAAGAAAGTTTTATATGCTAAAATCTCCCCTATTTACTACTTTTAGTTCCTTCCAACTGAGTGTGAAATCTTCCACCTTTGCAGAAACCACGTTATTTCACAGAATGAATGACACTACTTCAGATTAATTTTCAAAAATTACCTTCTTAATTGCCTTAGAACAGCAGGGCTGGGCTCCACATCTGCCCCTCTTCCTTTGCCAGCGATGATCTGTGAACACCCACTTACCTGGCCAACTATTTCCCATCTAGGCTGGAGCTGTAACCGGAATCGGCTATCTCTCAGACCTGTGGCAGGTCTAGGGCATGACAAGTTCATGGTTTCTGTCCCAATCCCTGCCTTACCCCCCCAAGCCTGGCTCTTGTGGCATCTTGGGTTCTGAATACGTGTGGATTCAAGTTCTGCTCTGTATTCCCCAGTCTAGGTAACAGGAGAAGAGGGTTTATTGGTTTCAGTAATTCCCAGCATGACTAAGACACAGTCCTTTAAGCTTGTCGCCTTCATCACTGTCAATCGCTATGACCCCTGGCCTGGGGGGTGGCGGGAACCAGGTGGGAGGTCATCGTGAGTGCCGTGTGCTGAAAGCTCCCTATACCACCAGGATATCAATGACATACCACACTGGTACATCTTGTTAATTTCACAGTGTTGTCCAAACATCGGAGGAAGAGATGATTTATATCTAATAAGTGAGGCCATCTAAGTAAAAAATGACTGTAAGGAAATAAAATCTTGGTGAAGTAGATGAGAGATACACAGGAGATGGTTATTCCTTCTGAGCTGAGGTGTGTTTCATCTGTAGTCAAGGGCACTTGAAGGAAGAACTGTTAATTATTTTCTCCAAGGCAACTGACCCATTAGAGTCCTTGTAGCAAATAGATGGCTTCCGATTCCCTAGATTTTCCTTGCAGCAACTTCAGCATTATGTGCTCAACATTGCCTTGGACAAGACTGTGTCCCGCAGACTCTGGTCATAAAAACTGGACATAGAAATTGCTCTGAGTTGAGATTTCCAGCAGTTTCAATAGCTCAGCCAGATGTGTAGGCCAAGAGTGCTGGAGAATAAGATTAATAGAGGTGCAATGGCTGTGGGGAGTATAGCATCATAGAAGAGAGGGAAAATTTTTTGGGGGGGAGTGTGAGCCTTTTACTATTTATTTATTTATTTATTTATTAGCATATGATGTATTATTTGCTTCAGGGGTACATGCCTGTGAATCATCAGTCTTACACAATTCACAGCACTCACCATAGCACGTACCGTCCCCAGTGTCCATAACCGAGCCACTCTATCCCTCCCCATCCTCTCCCCCCAAGCAACCCTCAGTTTGTTTCCTGAGATTAGGAGTCTTCTTATGGTTTGTCTCCCTCTCTGGTTTCATCTTGTCTCATTTTTTCCCTCCCTACACCCATGACCCCCCCTCCTTGCCTCTCAAATTCCTCATATCAGAGAGACCATATGATAATTATCTTTCTCTGATTGATTTATTGGCCTAAGCATAATACCCTCTAGTTCCATCCATTGCAAATGTCAAGATTTCATTTTTTTCAATGGTTGCATAGTATTCCACTGTATATATACATCACACCTTCTTTATCCATTCATCTGTTGATGGACATCTAGGTTCTTTCCTTAGTTTAGCTATTGTGGACATTGCTGCTATAAAAAATTGGATGCACATGCCCCTTTGGATCACTACATTTGTATCTTTAGGGCAAATACCCGTCGCAGAGTAGCTCTAGTTTGAAGTTTTTGAGGAACCTCCATACTGTTCTCCAGAGCGGTTGCACCAGCTTGCATTCCCACGAACAGTGTAGGAGGGTTCCCCTTTCTCCACATCCTTGCCAACATTGTCGTTTCCTGACTTGTTAATTTTAGCCATTCTGACTACTGTTAGGTGGTATCTCACTGTGGTTTTGATTTGTATTTCCCTGATGCCGAGTGATGTTGAGCACTTTTTCATGTGTCTTTTGGACATTTGAATGTTTTCTTTGCAGAAATGTCTGTTCGTGTCTTCTGCCCATTTCTCTCTCTCTCTCTCTCTTTTTTTAAGATTTTATTTATTTATTTGACAGAGATCACAATTGGGCAGAGAGGCAGGCAGACAGAGAGAGAGAGAGAGAGAGAGAGGAAGCAGGTTCCCCGCTGTGCAGAGAGCCCGATATGGGGCTCGATCCCAGGACTCTGGGATCATGACCTGAGCTGAAGGCAGAGGCTTTAACCCACTGAGCCACCCAGGCGCCCTTCTTCTGCCCATTTTTTGATTGGATTATTTGATCTTTGGGTGTTGAGTTTGATAAGTTTTTTATAGATTTTGGATACTAGCCCTTTATCTGATATGTCATTTGCAAATATCTTCTCCCATTCTGTCAGTTGTCTTTTGGTTTTGTTGACTGTTTCCTTTGCTATGCAAAAGCTTTTGATCTTGATGAAGTCCCAGTAGTTCATTTTTGCCTTTGTTTCCTTTGCCTTTGGTGATGTTTCTAGGAAGAAGCTGGTGCAGCTGAGGTCAAAGAGGTTGCTGCCTGTGTTCTTCTCAAGGATTTGATGGATTCCTGTCTCACACTGAGGTTTTCATCCATTTTGTTTGAATCTATTTTTGGGTGTGATGTAAGGAAATGGTCCAGCTTCATTCTTCTGCATGTGGCTGTCCAATTTTCCCCACACCATTTGTTGAATAGATTGTCTTTTTTCCATTGGACATTTTTTCTTGCTTTGTCGAAGATTCATTGACCATAGAGTTGAGGGCCCATTTCTGGGTTCTCTATTCTGTTCCATTGACCTATGCATCTGTTTTTGTGCTAGTAGCATACTGTCTTGATGATCACAGCTTTGTAATAGAACTTGAAATCTGGAATTGTGATGCTGCCAACTTTGGTTTTCTTTTTCAACATTCCTCTGGCTATTCGGGGTCTTTTCTGGTTCCATATAAATTTTAGGGTTGTTTGTTCCACTTCTTTGAAAAAAGTTGATGGCATTTTAATAGGGATTGCATTAAATGTGTAGATTGCTTTAGGTAGCATAGACATTTTCACAATATTTGTTCTTCCAATCCATGAGCATGGAATGTTTTTCCATTTCTTTGTGTTTTCTCAATTTCTTTCATGAGTACTTTATGGTTTTCTGAGTACAGATTCTTTGCCTCTTTTGTTAGGTTTATTCCTAGGTATCTTATGGTTTTGGGCACAGTTATAAATGGGATCAACTCCTTAATTTCTCTTTCTTCTGTCTTGCTATTGGTGTATAGAAATGCAACTCATTTCTATGTATTGATTATATATCCTGACACTTTACTGAATTCCTATATGAGTTCTAGTAGTTTTGGAGTGGAGTCTTTTGGGTTTTCCACATAAAGTATCATGTCATCTGCATAGAGTGAGAGTTTGACTTCTTCTTTGCCCATTTAGATGCCTTTTATTTCTTTTCGTTATTTGATTGCTGAGGCTAGGACTTCTAGTACTATCTTGAATAACAGTGGTGATAGTGGACAGTTCTGCTGTGTTCCTGACCCACAGAAAATGATATTCACTGTGGCTTTTCATAGATGGCTTTTATGATATTGAGGTATGTACCCTCTATCCCTACACTGTGAAGAGTTTTAATCAAGAAAGGATGCTGTACTTTGTCAAATGCTTTTTCAGCATCTATTGAAAGTATCATATGGTTTTTGTTCTTTCTTTTATTAATTATTGTATCACATTGATTGATTTGTGGATGTTGAACCAACCTTGCAGCCAAAGAATAAATCCCACTTGGTTGTGGTGAATAATTCTTTTAACGTAATGTTGAATCTTACTGGCTAGTATTTTGGTGAGAATTTTTGCATCCATGTTCTTCAAGGATATTGGTCTGTAATTCTCCTTTTTGATGGGGTCTTTGTATGGTTTTGGGATCAAGGTAATGCTGGCCTCATAAGATGAGTTTGTAAATTTTCTTTCCATTTCTATTTTTTGAAACTGTTTCAGGAGAATAGGTATTAATTCTTCTTTATTTTTTTAAAAAGATTTTATTTATTTATTTGACAGACAGAGATCACAAGTAGGCAGAGAGGCAGGCAGAAAGAAAGGAAGGGAAGCAGGCTCCCTGCTGAGCAGAGAGCCCGATGTGGGACTCGATCCCAGGGCCCTGGGACCATGATCTGAGCCGAAGGCAGAGGCTTTAACCCACTGAGCCACCCAGGTGCCCCTAATTCTTCTTTAAATGTCTGATAGAATTCCCCTGGAAAGCCATCTGGCTCTGGGCTCTTGTTTGTTGAGAGATTTTTGATGACTGCTTCAATCTCTGTACTGGTATGGGTTTGTTCAGGTTTTTATTTCTTCCTGGTTCAGTTTTGGTAGTCTATACATCTCTAGGAATGCATCTATTTCTTCCAGATGGTCAAATTTGCTGGCATATAATTGCTCATAACATGTTCTTATAATTATTTGTATTTCTTTGGTGTTGGTTGTGCTATCTCCCTTTCATTTGTGATTTTATTTATTTGGGTCCTTTCTCTTTTCTTTTTGGTAAGCCTGGCCAGGAGTTTATCAGTCTTATTAATTCTTTCAAAAAGCCATCTCCTAGTTTTGTTGATTTGTTCTACTGTTCTTTTGGTTTTTATTTCATTGATTTCTGCTCTGATCTTTATTATTACTCTTCTCCTGCAGGGTTTAGACTTTCTTTGCTGTTCTTTCTCCAGTTCCTTTAGGTGTAGTGTTAGGTTATGTAGTTGAGAACTTTCTTGTTTCTTGAGAAAGATTGGTATTGCTATATACTTTCTTCTCAGGCCTGCCTTTGCTGTGAAATACAGATTTTGAACAGTTGTGTTTTCATTATCATTTACTTCCATTAATTTTTTCAATTTTTCTTTAATTTCCTGGTTGACCCATTCATTCTTTAGCAGGATGCTCTTTAGCCTCCATGTATTTGAGTTCTTTCCAACTTTCCTCTTGTGGTTGAGTTCTAGTTTCAGAGCATTGTGGTCTGAAAATATGCAGGGAAATGATCCCAGTCTTTTGGTACTGGTTGAGACCTGATTTGTTACCCAGGATGTGATCTATTCTGGAGAATGTTCCATGCACACTAGCGAAGAATGTGTATTCTGTTGCTTTGGGATGGAATGTTCTGTGTATATCTGTGATGTCTGTCCATCTGGTCCAGTGTGTCTTTTAAGGCCTTTATTTCCTTATTGATCTTTTGCTTGTATGATCTCTCCATTTCAGTGAAGGGGTGTTAAAGTCCCCTACTATTATTGTATTATTGTCAATGTGTTTCTTTGATTTTGTTATTAATTGGTTTATATAGTTGTCTGCTCCCATGTTAGGGGCATAGATATTTAAAAATTTTAGATCTTCTTGTTGGACAGACCCTTTAAGTATGATATAGTGTCCTTCCTCAACTCTTATTATATTCTTTGGCTTAAATCTAATTTATCTGATATAAGGATTGCCACCTCAGCTTTCTTTTGATATCCATTAGTGTGATAAGTTGTTTTCTACCCCATTACTTTAAATCTGGAGGTGTCTTTGGGTAAAATGTGTTTCTTGCAGACAGCATATCAGTGGGTCTTGTTTTCATTCTGAAACCCTGTGTCTGTTGATTGGGGGCATTTAACCCATTTACATTCAGGGTAACTATTGAAAGATATGAATTTAGTGCCATTGTATTGTCTATAAGGTGACTGTTACTGTATATTTTCTCTGTTCCTTTCTGCTCTGTTACTTTTAGGCCCTCTCTTTGCTTAGAGGACACTTTTCAATATTTCCTGTAGGGCTGGTTTGGTGTTTGCAAATTCTTTTAGTTTTTGTTTGTCCTGGAAGTTTTTATTTCTCCTTATATTTTCAATGATAGCCTAGCTGGATATAGTATTCTTGGCTGCATATTGTTCTCATTTAATGCTCTGACTATATCATGCATTTCTGGCCTGCCAGGTCTCCGTGGATAGGTCTGCTGCCAATCTAATATTTCTACCATTGTAAGTTACAGACCTCTTGTCCTGAGCTACTTTCAGGATTTTTTCTTTGTCACTGAGACTTGTAAGTTTTACTCTTAGATGATGGGGTGGTTGACTTATTTTTATTGATTTTGAGGGGGGTTCTTTGCACATCCTGGATTTTTTACTTGTTCCCTTTGCCAAATTAGGGAAATACTCTGCTCTAGTTCCCTCCAATATATCTTTTGCCTGATCTCTCTCTTTCTTCTTCTTCTGGGATCCCAATTATTCTAATATTGTTTCATCTTATGATATCACTTGTCTCTCGAATTCTCCCCTTGTGGTCCAGTGTTTGCTTGTTTCTCTTTTTCTCAGCTTATTTATTCTCCATCATTTGGTCTTCTATATCACAAATGCTCTTTAATGCCCCATTTATCCAGCAGTATGAACACCCATTTTTTATTGCACCTTATTAATAGCTTTTTAAATTTCAACTTGGTTAGGTTTTAGTTCTTTTATTTCTCCAGAAAGGGATTTTATTTCTTCAGAAAGGGATTCTCTAGTATCTTCCATGCTTTTTTTGAGCCCAGCCATCCCCTTGATTATTGCCATTCTGAACTCTAGTTCTGACATATTACTAATGTCCACATTGATTAAGTCCCTAGCTGTCAGCCATCAGTACTGCTTCTTGTTCTTTCTTCTTCTTCTTCTTCTTTTTTTTTTTTTTTGTGGTGAATTTTACTAAAAGGATAGCAAAAACCCCAGAAAAATATGCACTAACGAAATCAGAAGAGACTTGAAACTGGGGGGAGAAGAAAGGAAGGGAAAAAAACCCATATATATATATTAGTAGACTGGTGAGTAGAACAGGACCACACACTTGATTTTGGGTATATTTTGGTCTGTTAGAAGAAAGTGCCTCCCCAAATTTTAACGAATGAAAAACTTATATATAAATAAAAATAAGGGTAAACATGATGAAGGGATGGAATATGACTGTAAGGATGAAAATTTTAAAAGATTATAAAAAAAGAATTGATAAGATAAGAAGTTGGTTGAAAAAAAAAAAGAAGAAAGAATGTGATCAGGCTGGAGACTAGAACAAAGTCATGTGCTAGATTTAGGGTATATTTTGATCTATTAGAATAAACTGTATCTCAAAATTTTAAAGAAAGGAAAACCTATATATATATACAAAAAATAAGGTTAAAGACAATGAAGGGATAGACTATGACAATAACAATAAATATTTAAAAAGATTTTTAAAAAGGTATTGATAAAAGGGCACCTGGGTGGCTCAGTGGGTTAAAGCCTCTGCCTTTGGCTCAGGTTGTGATTCCAGGGTCCTGGGATCGAGCCCCACATCAGGCTCACTCAGCAGGGAGCCTGCTTCCCTTTCTCTCCCTCTCTCTCTGCCTGCCTCTCTGCCTACTTGTGATCTCTGTCTGTCAAATAAATAAATAAAATCTTTTTTTTAAAAAAAGGGTATTGATAAAATAAAGTAGTTAAAAAACGTTAAAATAGGAAAGAGGAAGTTTTTAAAAATAGAATAAGAAAAAAATAAAATTAAAAAATTTAACTTTGAAAGACTAAAGGATCATGGGGGAAAAGCCATGAATTCTACATGGTGCTTTCCCCTAGCTCTGGAGTTCTGCAGTTCTCACTGATTGGTAAACTTGATCTTGGCTGGAAGTTCTTGGTGATCTTCCATGGGAGGGGCCTGTTGCAGTGATTCTCAAATGTCTTTGCCCAAGGTGGAATTGCACCATGCTTGCCAGGGGCCAGGATAAGTAATCTGCTCGGGTTTGCTCTCGGGAGCTTTTGTTCCCAAGAACTCTTACCATACAGCTTCAGAGGATGGGAATGAAGATGGTGTCCTCCCAATCTCCAGCCCTATAGAAGCCAAGAGCTCAGGGCCCCACTCTTCATTGCTCCCTCAGAGATAAGCAGTCAATTCCTCACATCTCCCTGGTCTCAGGCAGTACTCTGATCTCACCTGGCCTGTGAACGAGCATTGCTATTTCTGGCACCCAGCCCCATTCAGAGTCTCCAATCTCAGCAGTTTTGTGCAGTACGCTCCTGCACCACCCCTCCCAGAGGAGGAAGGAGGGGGTCTCTCCAGATCTGTCACTTATGCAGTCTCTGCTGAAGAGCAGTGGTGAGACTGTGGCTCAGATCACAGTTTAACGTAACCCCGAGGTGAGAGTTCACCCTTCAGCTCTGTCTCTGCAGCCAGCTTCCCTGCTCCAATACCTGGGATCTCTGCCACACTCAGGCACCCCTGGTCTTTCTGTGACCCCACTGGTCCTGAGAGCACACTGTCTTGCAAGGGCTCCACCCCCGCCTACCCTCTGGAGTGATGTCCCTCAGTGGAACAGACTTTTAAAAGTTCTGATTTTGTGCTCTGCTGCTCTACCACTTTCCAGGTGCCAGCCCCTCCCACCCTGGTCTCTCTTCCTGTATATTGCCTCGGATTCACTTCTCTGCTTGTCCTAGTTTCCAGAAAGGGGTCAATTTCCTGTTCCTAGAATCACTGCTCTTCTTCTCTTTGATCTGCTGTTGAGTTTGTAGGTGTTCAGAATGGTTTGAGAACCATCTAGCTGAACTTCTGGGACATGATGATATTTAGGTCTCCTACTCCTCTGCCATTTTGCTCCCCGCCAGCCTCCCAGAGAAAATTATTAGAGAAAAATCAGGCTCAGAAGGAAAGGACTCATGCCAGAGAGTATGTGGGGGTGTAAAAGAGGCAGGTGATCTATATCACCCTTAACTTCATCAGAAGTCTATCCACCCAAAGCCAGAAGAACATTATTCTAAAACAACAGTACACGTGGGACAATTTGTTTTCTAAAATAAAAATCCCTTGCAAATATGTATCCCTTGCAAATATGTTCATCCTTCTTAAACAGCTAACAAATTATGATCATTACTTTTTGAAATGTTAGGCACTTAGGGAGTAGCAGCTTTTGGGAGGCATATGCCAAGGAGCGTACAAATTGAAAAATGTTGCCATCAGCTTTGTAGTAATGGCGAGATGTTAGCAGAGGCTGAAATTTAGCTTTGGATGACTTGGTTTGAGTTAGGCCATGATGGGGTTTCTGTAGGTTTGTGTTGTCTGCTTCATGACAGGTAGGTTATGCATTAGCTGTCTAGATGAGCTCACCTGAACCACAGTGTGGCTTCTCCAAGTGTTGGCTAAGGCAGGGGCTCATGCATCATGCTGGAGAATGAAAAGCATGAAGTTTAAGATCCAGGAATCCCAGGCCCAAATAGTGAATTAATGACATGAGAGAAAATAACAGTGTACCTGGAATTTGCCATGCGTGGACGTACCCTGGAGGAACCAAGTGTGATATCCAGAAGAAATGGAACCCAGGGAAGAGTGAGTAGAGTATTCTTCAGCAGATAAATTGGTAAGCATGTGGATAAACTGACTATATCAAACAATAACAAAAATGTCGACTTAACTCACAAGGAGAAATTCCTTTTTTTAAAGATATTTATTTATTTATTTATTTGACAGAGAGACACAGTGAGAGAGGGAACACAAGTAGAGGAGAGGGTAAGGGAGAGGGAGAAGCAGGCTCCCCACTGAGCAGGGAGCCTGATGTGGGGCTCGATCCCAGGACCCTGGGACCATGACCTGAGCTGAAAGCAGACGCTTTAATGACTGAGCCACCCAGGCACCGCAAGGAGAAATTTCTCTATTCAAGGATAACCTTGAACCTTTTTCATTGATATAGATACTACCAGGTAAAGCTTAATCCTTACCACGAATTCACCACCTCACCCTCAAAATCAACAAACCCAAATAGTGGGCACCTCTTAATAATCCTCAGGGATTTCTCATGTTCCAGATTAATCCTAAGCACATCCTCAGATCATTAGCCAAAAATATTCTTTCCTCCTCTGTGCTATCCTACCTGTTAACTTGATAGGGAATACGGAACTGCCGGGTTGTTCTAACCATGCGGTTCTGTAGTGGTGGCTAATTGGTCATGGGGTCTCTAGAAATAGATGGAGAGCCTCATAAGGTGCGGCTTGACATATATAGAAAGGAAAAATGGGGGTTTGCTGAGAAGATATGAGGATGTATTGTAGAGATTCATAGCTTCTTACTGAGTTCCTAGAACTAAGTCAGTTTGCAGAACTGAAGATCCTCAAGTGAGAGCAACTGCAGCCATTCACCAAACTAATGGTGCACTGGGGACAGGGAAATACTTTCCTTCCATGGCTCTGAATTTGCACTGATTCCCAGAGATCACAAACACGCCCATGTTCTGACAGATGAGAGTTTATGGAGCTCAGTGAGAGAGGGAGTCTTGGCCCAAGCCTCAGATTTTTCTTGAGTTTCTTTTTCTTTCTTTCTTTTTTCTTTTTTTAAGATTTTTAAAAAAATTTATTTGACAGAGATCACAAGTAGGCAGAGAGAGAGGGGGAAGCAGGCTCCCCGCTGAGCAGAGAGCCCGATGCGGGGCTCGATCCCAGGACCCTGAGATCATGACCTGAGCCGAAGGCAGAGGCTTTAACCCACTGAGCCACCCAGGCGCCCCTGTCTTGTGTTTTTTTTTTTTTCCAGTCCCAGATTGTACAGTGGGAATAGACTTTCTTTGTAACTGTCAGAATCTGCCACATTTGTTTTCTGGCCTGGCAGGGGAACCATTATTGTGGGAAAGGCCAAGTGGAAGCCCTTGGAACTGCTCCACCCCTAGGGACAAAAGCAGAGATAAACGTCACCATCGACGATCTGGGAGCTGCCATGGGTGCTCCTACCAGACCTCAAGCTGAGGGTTCTTATCCTCCAGAAACTGATGGTCTCCCAGAAGGGAATAGTTCCCACCCACAACCTTCCAACCAAGTAGATGACTGCATGAAATATACACAGCCTCCCTCCAAATTCAATGAAAAAAAGACACAGATTGTCATGCTTTCATCTTCATTCTTTTGTTCTTTGTTTATAATCCAGAGTATCTGCTTTCTATTGCTAGTTTAAGGCCACTTTAAAGCACTCTGATTAACGTCCTGTCTTTCCTTCCTTTGGTATTTGTGCCACTTTATCGCTGACTGTTATGTGCCAGCACCCAGCCCCTACCATGCCGGTATCCTCTTCTCCCCATGGGAGCCGGGAACCCAGTTCCATTGCATCATGCTGCACGGTTATCTCCAGGCTCGGCCTCAGAGGACAGTCACCACAGAGGTCTTCAGCGATGCAGGTGCCCCTTCATGAGGCCATTTTTTTCACTGGCGAAGGGACCATCCTCTGGTCCTCTGAGGAGGTTATGACAAAGATGGTTGAGCACGTTGCATGTATTAGATCTGTTCCAACTTACCTGTTTCTCTAAGACTTTGGACTCTTTTTTTTTTTTTTCCCATAAGGATGTCAGGAAAGTAACAGCCAAATGGTTACCAGCCCTAAGCCCAGAAAGATGAGTGGACTGAGCTCCCTCCAGAGAACATAGTAGAAGAAAGAACCACTTTTAAAGGAGCAGTGGGCTTCAGTTGAGGGGCACTGACCTTTGTCTCCAGACAGGGAGAGAGTCAAAGGAGTAACTACCTCAACATCACTCTCCTCACCTCCCTCTAGTTTCCTTCCAGAGGTTCAGCTACTCAAACCCAGGCAGAGAAAGAAGGCATACGGAGGCCTATTGATAGAGTCTGTACGGGTTAGCTTTCTGAGGCCAAGAGAAGTGCGAGGAAGAGGGAAAGAGCAGACAGGGGAAGGCAGAGAATGTATTGTTGCCCCTCAGCTGGAAAGAAGTGGAGATTCCTAGGTAAGCTTAGTGTTTTTGTAGAAATAAAAATTTCTGCCATGTTGGCAGAAATGTATAGATGTAAAAAATGAGTGGCACTAGGATTTTCTCGCTTACCCTAAAAATGTAAGGAATCTAAAGAAGCCCCCATACAAAGAAGGACACACCCAAATCCTTGTCCTGAGGGCAATGCACTGTGCTGGATAAAGACATTGTAGAGTCCGACTATCAGAACATGAGAGCCTGGTTCTCACTTCATACCTGTTAACTGCACAGACTGTCCCCTGCCCCTCTCCCATTCCCCCAAGTCTGCCTGCCTCAGATTCACCCCAGGCACGTCTCCCCTCAAACTGATTTCCTCACCCAGAGAGACCGTGCAAGACCAAACTACTAAAAGTTGTGACTTTTTCTCCCTTAAAACAAACAAACAAACTATTCTCCAAATAGAATCATATGAATATTTATTTTGCTTACTTTTTTGTTTGTATATTTCACTTTCATATAAGCTTATATGCTTTAGGAGGGCATAGCACTGTTTTTTCAATTCTATATCCTTAATACCCAGGACAGTGCTTGAAACAAAGCAAACCCATCATTTTTCCCCCCCATAATATCGATAATAATAATCCCATACTGAATTCCCAGAAGCCTAATCTCAGAATCATAGAGCTCCTGGCCACCTCCTAAGCCAGATGCATTTCAAAGGCGCCTTTTTCTAGGTGTCATTTCCTGTCCTCTGTGTTCAAGAGCTCAGAGTGGCACAACACAATCAAAATTTGGAGACTTACTTCCGTTTAGCCAATTCCTTGAAAGACACAAACAACTACTAAAGTTTAGTCAGAAAAAAAGAGTTAATCTGACTAGTTCTATATCTATTAAAGAAATTCAATATGTTCTTAAAAATCTTTCCCCCCTCCAAAACTCTAGGCCCAGATGGTTTCATTCGTGAGTTCCAGAAAACTTTAGAGGAAGAGATAATACCAGTTCTGCATCATCTCTTCCAGAATTAAAAAAGAAAAAAATAAAAAGAAAAAGGAGAAAATACTTCCTAACTCATCATAAGAGGCTGAAAATGCCCCAATACCAAAACCAGACACAGATATTACACAAAAGAACACTACAGACATAAATATAGACACAAAATCTTCAAGAGAATGTTAACATATCAAACGTTTTAATTATATTTGTCCCCTACATGTACCCCTAGTATCTGTGATAGCACCTGGGTCCTCATAGGTCTTTGGTAAATTTTTACATGTGACATTGAACAAAATCAAATTTTGAGGGAAATGTTTAGGACAAAGAAGCGTTGACACACTTGCATTGCACAGGAAAGTTAAAAATAAATTAGCAAAGAAAATTCTGATTTGAGAATAATTTTCTCTTTGTCTTTCAAACTTGAAAAGACACCCCTCCCTATGACGGATGATCTCTTTATTCACCTCACTTTATATTGTCTTGGATGGAGCAAGATCACTGGCGTTTACTGAGAACTTTCCATGTGGCCTATGTGCTGGCGGTTTAACTTCATCTTCTAATTTTAATCCTCAGAATGGTTCAGAACCCCAGCATGAAAAACGGGGGCTTAGTACATTTTCCAACAAGTCAGAACTAGTAATCGGCTGAGTAAGGAATGGAGTCGGGCCTTAAGGCGTATAATCATGGAAAGCAGCTTATCAAAGAGTGTGCTTCTCATAGGAAAGCTCTGCTAACTGATGGCAGTGGGTGAGCACAGAAGATCCCCGGATTTCAAACCCCTCAAAGAGTTAGGAAACAGGCCCCGGCTAGTCGCGATTTTTGCGTTGTGCTCTGCTGCCACCTGCTGGTCGTCTATGGGAAGGCTGACAGAGCTTCGCAAGCAATCCGCGTTAGACCCCTGCCGGCTCAGGCCTGCAGTGACTACAGCGCCACCTGCAGTTCTTCGGAAGAAGTTTGTTTTAGACCTTTGGCTTGGCTCTGACCTCACTGGCTAAAACTCGCCCATGGACTGACTACAGAGAAAGCTCCCTCGTTTGGGTTGTGTCTGCAAGCAGCTGACCTGGTTATGCCAGGGCCTCTGCTCGGTGGGCTGTCAAAGTCAGCAGGCTTCTCAGACTCAGACTCCAAATTGTTCATGGAACGGTTATGGAAATGGTGCATGGAAACCCTTAACGACTTCAGAAGACGGCCCATTATTTTTCCACCCCAAATCTGGAGAATACGTATATATACATGTACATGTACAAATCTGGAGAATACATATATATACATGTACATGTACATTTCTGATAAAAGACCAAATACCAAACAGCAGTTCTCTGGGGGTGATGAGAATATTTCTCTATAGCGAACATTTATGACTGGTGTAATATATATATATATATATTTAATCTTAAAAATGCTTCTTAAGCAGAGACCTATGTTCCTGGGGACTTTTTTGCTGCCGGTAGGGTGGATGTGGGTCTCCCAGGCAGAAGAGGGGAAGGCAGAAAGGAGCAGCTCTGCTTCATTGTTATTTCTCTCTCTCTCTCTCTCCCCCTGTTCCTTTTTCCTGCGTCGTCATTGCGGCTCACTCACGTCAGCAGTCTGAAGACACCGGCGGAGCTCTCTGTCCCTCTGATGCCATCCTTGCAGCCTGGGTTGGGATGGCAGGCTGCTGGCTCTGGAGTCCAGAGACCTGGCCCTGCCCTCGTGTCCCTCCCTACCCATTGTCGTTCCTGCCTCACCCATCACCTCCTGCCAAGACTTCTGTCGCCAGCCCTTCTCGCTCAGCGCAGGGGTCCCACCCTCACCCCAACCTCTTTTTCCTTCGCCTCGAGAGAGGATCCCAAGCACCCGGCTAGAAACAGACATCGCAGGTACCCCCCGCTTTTCGGAAGTCTGCGTTAGGCCGCCTCACTTTTATGAAAGACCAGTGTTAGTATCTGTTTTTAAAACCGAAGGAAATCCGAAGACGATTTTTATTTTTACAATAAAAAAGAAATTGGGCGCCTGGGTGGCTCAGTGGGTTAAGCCACTGCCTTCCGCTCAGGTCATGATCTCAGGGTCTTGGGATCGAGTCCCGCATCGGGCTCTCTGCTCGGCAGGGAGCCTGCTTCCTCCTCTCTCTCTCTCTCTGCCTGCCTCTCTGCCTACTTGTGATCTCTCTCTGTCAAATAAATAAATAAAATCTTTAAGAAAAAATTAAAAAAAAATTTTAAAAATAAAATAGACTGAAATAAAGTAAAATAAAATAAAATGTCAAAAACCGGAAGCCAACCTAAACAGAGGCAGTGAGCACCCTGAACACGGAGAGTGGCGCCACCAAGCGCTTTCCCTTGGAACTACACTCAGAAATCTCAACAGCCAGCCACCATAGTTTTGGAACTGTCTGTGAGCATCGGTGCTTTATCTCCATTTATTCTAGGCACCTGTTAGCACCTTATGGGAACATCTTATTAGAACAGCCTAATAGAGGCTTTTTGGGGTCTGGGAAAGCTCAAAAATGCTTTCATAAAAGTTCATAGTAAATGCTTCTTTGCTTTATGCTGTTTTCCATTTTAAAAGGTTTTCAAGGAACTCTCGACTTTCAGATAGTGGGGAAAACCTGTGTCCATTCATTATAAAATCAAGGGAGAGGGGGAGGGGGCCACAAGGACTTTTATTATTTAATTGTTTGCTACTGGAGAGCCTGGTGGATTTCAAAATTTAAGAATTATTAATCTGTATAGCTTAACTCAGGCTGAGAGGAGCTAAAATCTAGGCTCTCCCCATTAGCAAATGAAACACCACCTGAGTGAAATCAAACCCAGCTTCTCTCCACTCCCAGTGAACTCTTCTCTACCCCATTCCCCCTTGCTGAAAACAGGGCCATTATCCTTCCAGAAACCTAAGCATAAAATCTGGGAGTTGCTTTTGATTCTTCTCCCATCTGAACAAGTGTCCCATCCCAAAGATTCTGTCTCTGGGACACTCAATCTTTGCTCCTTCACCCTGTGGCTTCTCTGATCTATCCTGCTGCTCTTGCTCAGGCCTGTTGGGGACCACCTCTGGCCAGGAAAGTCCCCGCCATTACAAGATGGCGCTTGGCTCACTGCCAGCAAAATTCGCTGCAAGTAAACAATGAACGGTTCTGGTGAAGCTCAACTAAAGGAGGACATAGTCATTGGCTGTTTCAAATTTAATCAGCATAGTAACAGGATTCTCATTGGCTCTCCCCATTGCTTCGCCCCTTATTGGTCACCCTGCTCCCTGATTGGTCATGTAAACGTATATAAGTGTGTAGACTTGCGGAAATAGAAGATACATCTGAACCCGGGCTTCTTGTCGTCCTTGCCAGTCGTGGGCGACACAGCCGGAAGCCTCCTCAGCTGTTTGGAGGTCCCAGTCTCCCGTCTCCCCGCCCATTTAACTCAGAGATGCCGCTTTCATCCATCTGAGGGCCAGTTTTGACTGTTCCTGCCAAAAACATTCACACGTCATTCGGCATTAAATAATAAAATAAATCTGAATAATAAATGAAACAAAAATAAAATCTGAATTCCAGAAGGTGGGCAGGTAAGGCCCTCCACAGTCTCATCCCAGGCTTATTGTCTACTACTCCCCTCCTGGTAACCTAGTCAGCGGCCAAATTTGCCTCATGTGTCCCTGGGCCTATAGAGACGTGTTAGACACAGTATTAGCTCTCCAGTCCTCCAAATCTTGGAGAGGCAACCAGGAGTGTAGTAAGTGCTCAAGAGAGAAATGCCCAGGGGTCTTTAGGAGCTTAGGCTGGAGAGCTTCAGGGGGAATGGGAGTTAGCCAGCCTGCCTGGGGTGAGGATGGGGGGTGGGGAGTTGGCGGGCAGGCAACAGCCAGGCAGATGTGTGGAACTGCGTGAGTCCAGGGCAGGTGCTGCTACAAGTAGTCTAGGTTGGCTAGAGCTTAGGCTGCCCAAGAGACAGCAGTTGAAGGAGATGCTGGGCACCTAAGAACGAGGGCACTAATGCTAACAGCATCTTCAGGGCCCTGTATTCTGCCTGGCATTTCTCATAGGCTTTCCTATTTACTTTTCACAAAATCCTGATTATGGGAAGAGTCTGTTTTGCTATAATATGTGTTACGATAACCCAGAACTCACACCTGATTGAAAAAATAAGGGAATGATTTCAGGACAATGAAGCTGGGTTGGTTGAAAAGCAATTTTCTTTCCCCCCTGGGGAAGGGGGATTGGAAGAGCTGGAGTAAAATTAGAATTTCCACTAGGAAATGAGAATGCCTTTGGCTCAACTATGGCTTCGGCTGGGATCCCTACTGCTCTACTTTAAGAAAATTAAACATGAGAGCCTACCCCGGGGCTCCCTCTCCAGGAAGCTCCTGGCTCACACAGGCTCCTCACTCCTGACAGGTGCCAGTAGGGGCCAGTCCCTCTCTGTCTGCCCTCACTGCTCTCCCCCAGCTCAGAGCTCTGCTTCTGTCTGCATTTGCTTCGTTGTTACAGGACAGCATCTCCGCTCTATAATTTTATGTTTTAAAAATATCCCCCAAAGCAGCCCTCACATACACTGAATGACCTGCCTCCTGCGTCTGATTTACCTACTGTTTTCCCTCATGCTCTGGTTACCATGTTTCACAGCTTTGGAGAGACCTGCCCAATTTATGTCTCCCTTCAGTCCTTTTGTCCTTAGTGTGTGATTTGGGCAGAACAGGAGATTTTTCAGGATCATCTATGGAGGGCAATCGGAGATACGAACGATTGAATGCCCATTTTGTAGAAGAGAAAAGGAGGAGCTTCGATGCATGAAACTCGCCCTTAGTCAGCAGAGCTGGTCAACGGTAAAGCTGCCTTTTCCAGAGCAAGCGACATCATTTCGCGGATGCAGATTACACAGGCTCTTACATGCCACGAGGGCTGGGTTTTAAAAAACCTGTTATCTTTTATCCATGATCTGTGGTGCTGGGCCAGGGACTTTGCAAATTGTGTCCCCCTCCCGCCCCCCTTTGCCAGCTGCTTTTCTATGAGGTTTGGCCACTGGGAGGCGCTAGAAAGAGGCTGGAGAGGCTGGAGCGGGCGATTTCCTCCCCCTTCGCTTTGGGCGTTCACGTCTCTCTGAGTTGGCCCCGCTGTTCGCGTGCCGCCAGGATGCCCGCAGCCGTTAGGGAGCAAGTCCACTGGCAATCAGGGACCCAGCCTCCTCTGGTCCTTTACCAGACGGGCCTGGAAAGCCCTTGATAATCCAGAGCGCTGCTGGATTCTTCTCCCACGGTGGCCTGAGTGCCAGCTTACCAGCGCTTCCTCCAAGAAGGCTGAATCCCCCCAGCTCTTTAGTTCTGGAAACACTTTCCTCTGGGTTCCTCGTTCCTAGGAAGGAGGTTTGCGCTCTGCAGTGTTTGTTCCCCAGAGGTGGTCCTATTCCCTCCTTGCCCCTGCAGTCTTCCGGCACTGCCATAACCAGTAATAACCAATAATAACCATAACCAATCCCTAGCAGAAATGCCCTCTTTAAAACACGTAACGTGTCCTCTGTTTCCCTGAGCAGTTACCAGCTGTTACATCATGCTAATCAGTATTTCTCTGTTGGGAACGGTGATTCTGAAGGCGGTTAGGTAGGAAACCGACTCCTGGCTGCAGATCGGACTTGATTTCATTGTTTGGTGACATTTGACTGTTGACAACTTCTCCTTTTAAACATTGTACCATCCTGTCTTCTGCAATGTTATGCCCTCGTGGATACTTCCTACCTTTCTAGCCATTCTTTCTCAGGTTCTTTTTTTAAAAGATTTTTTAAAATTTATTTATTTATTTATTTATGTGACAGAGAGAGATCACAAGCAGGCGGAGAGGCAGGCGGGGGGGGGGGGGGAGCAGGCTCCCTGCCGCTTTCTCAGTTTTTAATGAAGACTTTTTCTCCTTGATCTCATGTTTCTTAGGGCCCTGACAGTGGCTATATTATTTCTTCAATCTATCAATTTTCCCTGGAATAGATCCTTCATTTCCCATAACCTCAGTCAATATCTGTTTTCTCATAATGTATAGATTCATGTTTTCAGCACAGATATTATTGTTTTGTTCCAGACCTGTTTATTCAACTGGAATGTCTGCATGGACGTTCCTTCCGTTAGCGATAGACAACCTGTACTACGATGGTGGGGTCCTGGTTTCAACCCAAAGCATGGCTAGGAAGCCCTCCTGCTTCACCCAAACCCAAGCATCCCAACCAAACGGATCATTACCCATTTCTCCTACCAACACCATTCCCCCACCCCATTCCTAGTGTGAGTGGCTAACTTGAGTTTGTCCAGTTATCCGAGTCAAAAACCTGGGTGTCTATTTCTATTCTATCCCTGCTTTTCCTTCATGTCCCCTAGACAAATAAGTCCTACAGATTCAATCTCTTCACTCAGATCACTTATTTCTATTATCTTGGTCTCTCCACATTCATGGGTCTGACCTACCATAATTCCCAACAACCTTCTTACAGATATCTCGGCTTTCAATTATGCTACTTTAAAATCCAAATTTCCACACAGCAGTTAGAGTCATTTTTCCCCAAGTAAAAATGTAAGCAGAGTCTTCCTTCTAACTCGTATTCTCAAGTTCCAATTCTACCTTTGGAATGAAGTACACATTGCCTAACATGGCTTATCACACTCTTTATGTTCTTGTAAAGATGGTAAAGTGGAATGCCTCCAGGTGAGGGCTCCTTCTTGCTTTTGTTTCCATTCGTTTGTTTCGTTTGTTTAAAGAAAGAAGAGTTGCCATTGAAAGGCTTCCTGTTCTAACATGTCTGGGAGTGGACATGGAAGGCATCATGAGGAGTAGATACTGCTTTGGGGATAGTCACTTGGGGGGGGGTTGGTAGTCTCTCTTACTAATGTAAAAATAGGTAATCTTGTGCCCATTGTCTTGAGGAAGGCATAATGGGAGTTTTGAAACTTGACAATGGCTGCCTCTCAGAAGGCATGTGACTGGTTTCCAGGGAGGAAGTCAATAGGAGTTCCTGAGTTTCCTAGAAACAAAGGGAAAGAACTTGACCTCTTCCCTGTTGAATTTCAAATTTATTAGAAACTCTTTGATGAATGGATACAGTCTCAGCTGATATCACCTGGCAGCAAAGCTCACCAAGGGAGAAAAGTGAGTTTGAGTGCTAGAGGGCCTCCTATGGAAGCATATTCCTACCCAGGGAGGTCTGGGATTAGCAGGAGGATAGAAGGACTGATCTCGTGGATGTCAGGCCAACTTTTATCTTCAACCATATCTGTGCTTATGCAATGGGACCATGAGCACTTGGGCCATTTTTGCAGGGATAGATGATATTCTTGAAGCCACGGGCAAGGACTTCTCTCCAGGACTAGCCAGAGAAATAGCTACATAATTTATGAGGCCCAGTGCAAATGGAAATGTAGGACTCAGTGTTCAATTCAAATTATTGAGAATTTCAAGACACTGGAATATCAAATCAAGCATGGGTTCTTCTGAGCACGGAGCTCTGTGTGGCTGCACTGGCTTTTAGCAGGCATCTCCTCAGTCAAGTGTTTCATTGGACACCTTCTAACATGGAGTGTAGAGCAATTGGTTCTTACAAGAATTGATGCCTGCTCCAAGCATGGATTTGTCCATGTCCCCTGTGCTATCTCTGTCGGCACCACGATCTTAGGGCTTATGACCTATTGATATGATATCTGGATACAATATTCGATACAGTATTGCTTCTGACTAAGGAACCCAATTATTGAAAAGAAGATGCAACAGGGGGCACAGGACCACATCATTCATACTGTTGCTGTAACACTAAGAATCAGGTGTCCTGGTAGCACTAGAATGGGCTTCTGAAGACTTAGCAACACCACCAGCCCTGGGATGGCACCATTCACCAGTGGTGCACAGTCACGCAGGCTATGCTAAACAAATCAATGGCTCATATAGTGCTTTGTCCTCAGTAGCTAGACTAGGTGGATCCAGAAAGCAATAGACAGAAGTAGGTTTGACTTCATTACTCCCCGTGACTTAGGTGGGGTGTTTATACTCTCTGTTCTTATAACCTGAAGTTCTGCTATGCCAGGGGTCCTGATTCCCATTGCAGTGAGAATGCCTCTTCCAGGGCAAGCCTCTGCTTTGTTTTCTGGATTGGAAGCTGCCACCTGGCCATCTGGGGCTCCTCTTACACTAACCTACCCAGCAAATAAAGGAGTTACTTTATTGTTTGATATATTGGATCCTGATTCCTGCGAGGGGCTTCACGGCTACACAATGGGTAGCAGGAAGGAGTATGTTTGGAAACTCAGAGAAGTCATTGAATTTGTTCAAGCCTCCAGATCAGGAGTTGATAAATTTTTTTTTTGAAGGGCCAGGTAGTAAATATTTTCAGCTTTACAGGCAATATGGTCTTTGTCATAACTACTCAACTCTGCCATTGTAGCAGTCATAGATAATACGTAAATGAATGAGCGTGGCTGTATTCCCCAAAACGGTTATTTACAAAAACAGGCAGCTGGCCCAAAGGCTACATTTTGCTGACTTCTGCTCTAGATTTAACCCCAAGCAACCAAGAATTACAGAGCATAGAGGAAGATGTCAAATCATACCACGAAGGTGCCATCAGCTGAGTCCAGAATGTGGGCAGTTCTATAAAACAAATGATTTGTTTTCTTCAACAGATAAATGGATATGAAAACAAAGAAAGAAGAAGAAGAATGGCTGCTTACATGTTAAGAAACATATTAATAAAATCCATGAGGCCCCGTGGTGGCTCAGCTCCTTATACGCATCTAGCTCTTGGTTTTAGCTCAGGTCATGGTCTTGGGGTTGTGGGATCCCACCCTGCATTGAGCTCCACACTGAGCTCCAGACTGAAGAGTCTGCTTGCAATTCTCCCTCTCCCTCTACCCTTCTCCCTGCTCACGGTCACTCTTTCTCTAAAATAAGTAAATAAATAAATAAATCTTTTAAAAAATTTATTTTAGATCATCTGGGAAAAATCAAACATAGGTTGGGAGTTATAGGATGTTAAGGATTTGAAAAAAATGTATTGGGTGTGATAATGGCATTGTGGTTGGAGTAAAGAAAATGCCTCATCTGTCAGCCATATATAGTGAAGTATTTAACATGAAAGGATGTGATATCTAGGATTTGCTTTCAGGAGCAAAAGAAAAAAATATTGTGTGTGTTTTGCTGGGGTGGGTATTGATAAAATACTAACAATAGTATGTTGGCGTTAGTTGAAGCTGTTAGATACATGAGGTTTCATTATACTGTCCTCTCTGCTTTTGTTTGAAAAATTCCGTAGTGAAGACTTTAAACCATAGCAAAAAATAATTTTAATTGAACAAAAATAGTGATGGCATTGCCATGCCAACTCATTTATTATTTGAGTACCCTCTAGATGAAAAAACATGTTGGATGCCCAATTCTATAAGTACAGAACTTCTCAGGTTCCCCTGTGGTAGTTCTGTTTCTGATCCAAACTTTTGGGTAAATAATTTCTCTCACAAGTTGGGTTTTCCACCAGGCATTCTTTAATATTTTTACTAAGCTAAAATATGTCTGCTGAATATGTACAAGAGTACATAAGAGACAATACCCTTTGTTTTCCCTGGTTCTCTCAGTGAAAAATTTAGGGGGAAATGTTAATTCATTTTCTTTTTTTCCATTTAAATACTGAACACATAGACTCCATCTGCCACATACACCACACATCCAATGGCCACTCCCAGCATTAATGTTATGGGCCTGATCCCTTATTCCATCTGAGCTTAGAACTACCTGGAACACTACCTTTGATACCCAGGAACCATCTGTTGACTGCCTAGCTTGCATGCACTCTCAAGTTCTGTTTCTTTCTAAAATATGTCATTTTTGTGAGCACTGTGAATTGTGTAAGACTGATGGATCACAGACCTGTACCCCTGAAACAAATGATACATTATATGTTAATAAAAAACATGTCATTTTTAGGTGAGGGAGAATCTTCATCTTTAGTTCCCCTTTCCCATCTTTTTAGTGAATTTTATTGGCTCCAAAGCTCTGATACATGTGATGAAAAGAATAAATGACTTGCCTTTGAACCAAGGTCCATGGGTTTTTCAAGGACATAGACTGTGGTAAGTTTAGCCTTAGAAATTCTAACCTCAGCCTTTTTTGAAAGCCAGAAAAGACAATGAATAAAGATTATTAATTAGGAAGTGGGGTTGGGCTGAGGAGTTTAGCTCCCTGAATATCCTTCTCAGGGACTACTTGCTGGATGGGAGGGGCGGGCCCTCCTGAGGAGGACCCCAGATCTCCTCAGCTTGACCGTCAACCTCAGCCTGCTCAGGACCTCAGCCGCAACTACAGCCTTTCTTGGGCTTAGGAAGGCAGCTCCTGAGCTCTGAAGTGTCTCCACCTGCCTCCTACCATCTGCTTAATCCTGGCTGGAAGTACAAAGGTCCTGAATTTAACACAGGAAGGGTGAACATCTTGAAATTTATTTGTCTAAAGGGGGTGGATTGGCACCAAATGTTTTAGAACAGCCCTAAGTCAAAAGCTCTAGGACCAGCTTGCCCAGCGGTTAGCAAAATGCCCAAGACCTGAAGAACCATAGGGAGCAAGTTGGAGTTACTCACGTCAAGCAGGGATGGAAGCAGCCAAGGTCATTGTCGCTAAGACTGGATTTCGCTGAAACCAGCACAGGTTGACGACACCCAAATTGATAACCAGCAGAGCCAGGGGAGGCCCAGATTGGTTAAACTCTTTTGAAAAGAAAGGATTTTTGCAGAAACCTGTCAGACTCCCAGACATAGACCTTTTCACATCGGTCATCGAAAGGGCAACGGCTGCCGAAGGTTCTGCCGGATGGAGCCCTGAACATAACGGAGATCCTCCACTGCTTGAACACAGTGACTGACTTTGCATTTGGTTTGTTAACGCCTCGTGGTATCTTGTAGGTTGTGTGACTTTGTCTCGTGCTTTCTTTGTGTGACGTGTATGAAGCCAAGTGAAGTGCATAATGAAATTGAGTTTGGAATCCTGAAGAAGCCGCTTTGCAATGGTGTGAAACTTGCTTTCTGACTGAATAGAGCTGACAGTGTGAAAAGACACAACTCGTGTGTGTGGGCCTTCACAGTGTGCACTTGTCAAGACTGGTGAGTTCCACACAGCTCCGCGGCCAATGGAGGCGAGTGGGAGGCTCTCCCCTCCAACTGGAAAGTAGAGTTATGAACCAAATCCCCTCCCACCTCCTCTCGTTCACACCCACCCCACTCCCCACCGCCCCCTCACAGAAGTCCATTCAGCTCTGGGTCTAATGCAAGTCAGTTGCGTTGGCTAAGACAGATCCGAAGTTCTGCATAGGACTCTAGCCAGGAGCCTGGAACCAAGAACCTGAATTCTGTCCCAGAGTGATATCATTTGTCATCCCAGTGAGTGCCTACCTGGTGGTAGCCTGGAGAAAGAAAAGAGTAAAGTAGCATCTGAAACAGCCTGTACCTATTTTTTTTTTTTTTTTTTTTTTTAAGATTTAGTTATTTGAGAGCGAGAGAGAGAGAGAGAGAGAGAGCACACATGTGCACAAGTGGGGAGAGGGGCAAAGGAAGAAGAAGAGAGCTTCTCAAGCAGGCACCCCGCTGAGCAGGGAGCCAGACCCCCAGGCTCCATCCCAGCACACCGAGATCATGACCTGAGCAGAGATCAAGAGTGGGATTTCTTTATAGTCTGAGCTACCCAGGTGCCCCCAGCCTTACCTTTCACTGTCTCATTTAACAAATAGTCACCAGACATCCAGGCTCCTTGTTGCTCTTGTCCCCTGGATTTCTTTCTCAAGGCACCAGATCTCCCCTTCCTCAGAGCTTTGTTTTTTTAATCCAAGCATTTACACATCAATTCAGGCTGCCTAGTTATCCCGAAGAACAATGGAAAAAGACCGAATTTCCCTGAAGAATGTGCTAGAAGAAGCTTGTGCGGAATTCACACAATATTCACACAATATTTCCATGTCTTGGAGGCGAGTGGGGTGTGTGGGGGGGTGATGGACAGGATGGGCCTTGGAATCTAGTCCAGTGCCCGTGCAGTTCTGCTCTGTCATTTGCAGCAAGATCATGTAAGTCACATGATCTTTTTTTTTTAAATGCTGATGATTATAATGATAACAACTAGATAGTAACTGGGGGAGTTAGCTGATGTATGTAGGCAAATTGCAGGCCTATAGTAGGTTCCTAACAAAATAAGGTCTTCCCCGCTTCCTCCACCCTTCATGTGGTCTTCACTGAACATTCACCTTGTGCTGCCAAAGTTCTTCATTGAAAAGCTAAACTGATGTAGTTCCAACACCCTCCTGACAGCAAAGGAGGAAATGCATTCTCATATGCACAGTCCCAGTGGAATGAGAAATGGAGAGAAATAAGGCAGACAGTATTGCACTTAAGAATGGGAATGGGCTGGAGGGATTAATTTACTAAATTAAAGGAATATCTTTTTATTTAAAAAAATCTATGAGCCGGAATGCCACATGTGTGTCATTTTCTTTGTCTCCTGGCTCTTGTCTTATCTTTTCCTCTGGACATGAGATTCATTGCTGTGTCCCCAATGAGGTATGCATTCAGACCTCATCCATAAATTTTTCCTTACTTTGGGATAGATGCATCACCTCCAGCAAGAGCATGCGTTATCATAACCAAAAAATGACACTCGGCAAGTCCCCTATTTATAACTTAATCTTTCCAAGCGGTATCTTCACCATACGTACATATCAAATGCCTTAAGATGGGCATACTCCTTAACTTGGCAATTTCGATTCTGGGGAATTATTCAAAGGAAATAATTAAAATGTGCTAAAAATGGATGAACAAGCCAGCTATTTATAATTTGAAATGGAATGTTATGTAGCTCTTAAAAATGAGTTACAGAAGAATAATGACATAGAGAAATGTTCATAATGAATTTCTAATCAGGAAAACCGGTAAGGCATTTTCCTTTTTTTTTTTTTTTTAAGATTTTATTTATTTACTTAGAGAGTGAGCAAGAGGGGGAGAGAGAAAGTGCAGGGGCCAGGGGAGGGGCAGAGAAGCGGATTCCTCACTGAGTGGGGAGTTGGATGGGGGAATCAATCTCAGGATTCTGGGATCTGCCAAAGGCAGATGCTTAATGACCTGAGCCACCCAGGCCCCTGGCATTTTGCTTTTTATGAACTGGTCTTTATAGAGTCTAAAAGGAAAACAGGCAATTAGGTAGTGATTATTTCTGGATGAAGGAATTACAAGAAAAATATTCGTTTTATGTCTTTGTACTTGTCTGTGTTTTATAAGTCTTAGGATGAGCCATTCCTACCAACACAAAGTGGATGATGCCGTCTTTCCATTTAGGGACCCGGAATGCTGTTCCAGCTTCTCAGAATTATCACTTTCCTCCTCTTGGTCTACTGAAGACATTTTGTGGACATTATGCTGACCAAGAAGGAATCACTAAAAATTCAAGCAACAGGCATTTATTTGGGCAATTAGCATGTCAGTTTGCAAGACACAGATTCAGGTGGAAACCTGGATTGTCTTCCAAGGAAGACAAAGAGGAAGCAGTGTTATGAAGGTGAAAGGTCTTGAGAGCGGTTCTCTCTTAGGGACTAAGACCAAGATAACTGGGATTTGCTGGGTTAAGAAGCAAATGAGGGACTGAAACTTGTCAAATAGAGTTGGCGCCATTAAAAAAAAAAAAAAAAAAACTACAGTTGACACAATGTTTCATTAGTTTCCGGTGTACAACACAGAGATTATTGGGAAGCCTATACGTTATATGCTGTGCTCACCACAAGTGTGGCTACCGTCTGCCTTTTGGCTCCATTTAAAGTGAAGAATGGGAGTGATTCAGGTGTCCTGGTGACAAGTCAGTTGAGTCTGGGCTGAGGGCTTGAAGCTGGCTCAAAGTCCATAAATTGCTCCTGTCTTAATGGCTTCCCAGCTGTATTTTATTTTATTTTAATTTTTTTTATTTTTTATAAACATATATTTTTATCCCCAGGGGTACAGGTCTGTGAATCACCAGGTTTACACACTTCACAGCACTCACCAAAGCACATATCCTCTCCAATGTCCATAACCTCACCCCCCTTCTCCCAACCCCCCTCCCCCCAGCAACCCTCAGTTTGTTTTGTGAGATTAAGAGTCACTTATGGTTTGTCTCCCTCCCAATCCCATCTTGTTTCATTTATTCTTCTCCTACCCACTTAAGCCCCCATGTTGCATCACCACTTCCAGCTGTATTTTAAAAGAGACCCTCTTAGCTTGGCTTGCTTGCTCCATTTTGAAATGTTTTCCAATTATTTAAAACTCAGGCTAATATCACTGATTCCCAAATTCTTTATTTTGCCCAGGCCCCTCTGCTTTTAAAATATCTTGGACTTAAAACACACTCATTTAGCATTTACCACAGGCTAATAAGCACTATTTTAAGCTTTTCGTGTGTATTGATTCATTTAATTTTTCACTGCAGCCAAGTGAAGTAGAGGATAATACCTCTAAGTTTGGGATAATGTTAACTGCGAAAAAATAAAATTCAGCTGTGTAAATTTTGAAGATCTTACTGGCTTTCCCAATGATCCCTTGTAGCAGGTGTAAAGGTGCTGTGAAGAGCTATACAAAATGGAAGATCTTTATAGGCAGAAGAGGGTGGGACAAAGAAGTTGCCAGCCATGTTCCAGACAGGTCACCTTCCCTTGGAGCACAGCAGGGGTCTATCAAGCAGATGACCTCACTCGTGCAGACCAGGTAATTCAAGACTGGCTGGTGTAAGATCCCACTCCTGGGAGAGGTTGAAAGTATAATTAAGGCAGGTATAACGTCTTAGTTTGGTGATTTGGGCTTGGTATAAGTGACTCCACTTGAGGCCTGTTCTCTCCTTTTTTTCTTCCTCTCCCTCCCTCCCTCCTTCTTTCCTTCCTCCCTTCCTTCTTTCCTTCCTTCCTCTCCTCCTTCCTTCCTTTCTCTTTTTCTTAAACCTAACTGAAGCTCAGAGATCAAGCAACTTGCCAAGATCACACAGGTAGCAAACAGTCGAGTAAGAACATGATGAACCCAAGCAGACTGACCCTAGAATCCATGCTGTAAACTTCTCTGCTGACCTGCCCCCTCGGCTGGCAGCCGTCGCTTACCACAACCTATGGCATTTCTGGTTTGCTTGCAGCGGTCCATGCTTCCCTGCACCCAGAGCTTCTTAAGGACCCCAGCAATGACATCCCTGGCACCGAACATCTTCAGAGGTGAATAAATATTTATTGAATGTATAAAGTCACCAATGAGGCTTACTAGTGCTATTAAGTACCGAACCAAATGTTTTATTGTGATAGAGAAAAAGTGGAAGGAAGAGGAGGGAAAAGTAGGAGAAAGGAAAAAGAACGTGGCAGAAACAAAGACGAATAATAATAGGAAGAATAAGGAATGGTTATAGAGAGGGGGAAAAAAAAAACGAAACCTGTCAAGGCTCCAGGGCCATACAACTGACAGCCCATTCTCCTGTGTTTGGCAGAAATCCTAGTTCAGGGATTTTTAAACTTTTAAAAAACTCAGTAGGCTTTAAAAAAATGTTTTTTTTTTTTTTAAACTAGTGAAATTTTGTACTGAAGGTTAACATATAAAAAAGATGCAGCTGGGCATGGCAGTGGAGCTTGCTGTATCCCTCCAGGGAACTCCTGGCCTCCCCCAGCCCTGCTACAGCCCTGAGACACCGCTGAAGAAATGTTAGGATCTGAGAACTGTTTGAAAGCCGCTGACTTCATTCGTTTCTGGATGGTGGTTGCAGGTACGTACGCCTTTGTGAGTCGAGAGCCCTTATCTCCAACAGGACCAATGCTAACATTTGCAATCTGTGTCTGAGAAACCATTTCACACCACACTAATTCCACAATCAGTCATTACAATCAGGGAAAAGAAAATGAAATGGTTACATAATGTGGAACTTACGTAATAAATGTTCCCTTCGGAAGCCTTTTTTTTCTACATGGGTCTTATTGGCTGAAGAGCTTTTCATTTTGTTTTGTTTCAAAGAATGATACTGTGATTCTGTATGTCACTCAGGGCTGTCGTTAAGTGTACGCTTAATCCTCTTTATCAATTTCACCTGTTCCATGACCCGCCTCCCCTCTGTCAACCACCTATTTGTTCTCTCTATATTTAAGAGTCTGTTTTTTGGTTTGTCTCTTTTTTTTTCTTCATTTGTTTCTTAAATTCCACGTGTGGGTGAAATCATACGGTATTTGTCTTTCTCTGATTTATTTCACTTCGCACTATACCCTCTCAATCCAACCATGTTGTGGAAAATAGCAAGATCTCATTCATTTTTATGGGTGAATAATATTCCTTTGCATATATCACATATCTTCTTTACCCAGTCACCTATGGGTGGACACTTGGGTTGCTTCCATATCTTGGCTATTGTAAATAATGCTGCAGTAAACATTAAGGTGCATGTATCTTTTCAAATTAGTGTTTTTGTTTTCTTTGGGTTGATACCCAGTAGTGGAATTACTGGATAATATGGTAATTCTATTTTTAACATTTTGAGGAACTCCATACTGTTTTCAATGGTGGCTGCACCAATTTGCATTCCCATCAGTAGTGCACATGGGTTCATTTTTTTCCCCATATTTTCACCAACACTTGTTATTTCTTATGTGGTTTGATTTTAGCCATTCTCATATGTGTAAGGTGATATTTCATTGTGGTTTTGATTTGCATTTCCATGACGAGGAGTGATGTTGAACATCTTTTCATGTGTCTGTTGTCCATCTGTCTTTGGAAAAATGTTTTTCAGGGTCTCTGCCCATTTTAAAATCAGATTATCATCATCATTATTATTATTTTTGATGTTGAGTTGTAGAAATTCTTTATAGACTTTGGATATTAATCACTTATCAGCTATATCATTTGCAAATATTTTTTCCCATCAGTAGGTTGACTTTCTGGTTTTGTTGGTGGTTCTCTTCATTGTGCAAAAACTTTTTTTAATTTTGGTATAGTCCCAATGATTTATTTTTGCCTTTCTTTCTGGCTAAAGAGTGTTTTAACTTTAGATTCAAAGGCCTTCTTTGCCTGATAAATATTCCTACAGCAAATGTAGGCAGTTGCACTGCTCCCAGGATTTTCAAACTGCTTTTAAAATTAGTATTATTTATTCTGAAACTTAATAATTTAATATTTATGAGTGCCTCTGAAAATCTGTGAGTGGAAGAAAGTTGGTGGGGGTAATTTTCCAAGGTAGCTTTATCTTCTCCAATGATTCCTTCTTCAAAACACAAAGCAAATCTGACTTCAGCCAGCTGGTCATTAATGTTAATCTACTTATTGCTGCAGCAGGCTCCATGATAGAGTTGCTCAAAGTCATTAGTAATTATGAATAAAAATGCTGATCATGACTATGAGGTTAAGGAAGGTTATAATAGCAAGGTTTTTCAGGTCAAATTAATATACTAACTTAAGCCTGTGTATTCACCTAGAGCTATGTTTGAGTGAACAAGTCATAATATTATTTTTAGTCCTAACAGATATGGTTGGGTCTTATAGAGGACTAGAAGGAGATATTTCTGTATGGTAGGTTATGTTGTAAATGGCTCTTATACCAGTTTCCACATCCAAGACAGAATGTGTGAAGTAGACTATAACTTCTACCGCCGACCATGACCTTGTGGTACAGTCATGTCAGTAAGGAGAAAGGACTCTCCATGTACCCACCGGATAACCATGTTTCGTTTAAATAAGTGTTGCATTTGCAAATAAACCAACTTTGATGTATCTTTGATATTTCAATTGTTCAGTGAACCAGGAAAATAGCTGCCATTTACTAAAAACTTTCTAAACTCAATCATCTTATTAGTTTGACATGATCATCTCCTTTTAGTCTCAAGATGACCCTTGACGAGGTAGGTGTCATTTTTATAAAAGTGGCTCAGAAAAAAAAAAAAAAAAGACTCAGAATCTTTGACTTGCCCAAGGTGACACAGCTGCTTAGAAGCATGGTGAGAATTCAAACTGGTCCATCTGACCCCAAGCCCACCCTCTTGACTGCTCTGCTAAATCAACCCTTGCCATGTTTTCCAGTTAGAACTGTATCTTTATTCATTAAACTTCCACAGTCTAGCACATAGCACGCATTTATGACATGTTTGTTTAATGATTTAATGAGTAAAAAAGGACAATCTGATTTGAGTTGTGAATAGCCAAAATGATACACTAATTACTTCTTAAATAGGTGTAAGCCCTACTTAGGTTTTTTTGCTTTGTTTTGTTTTGTTTTTCAAGATTTTATTTATTTGAGAGAGCATGAGAGAGAGGGATCACAAGTAAGGTGAGGGGTAGAGCTAGAAGCGGACTTGACTCCCTGCTGAGCAGGGAGTCCGTTGTTGGCTTGGATCCCTGGACTGCAGAATCATGACCTGAGCCAAAGGCAAACACTTAACCGACTGAGCCACCCAGGCGCCCCAAGCACTATCTAGTTTTCTCCATCCCTACTGCCAGCAGTTGCTCAAGCCACCATCCATTTTGCCTGGTCGCCTTCAAAAACTTTGCCCTTTCTAATCTCTTTTCACAGCAGCAACCAGAGAGAGCACTCCGAAATGCAAAATGTGTCCCCCTTCATCCTCATAACACAATCTTCCATCTTTTTCTAGTGCTTCTAGGATGGAGGCCCAAACCCTTAACATAGGATACAAAAGCCCTTCCAACCTTATCTCCCACCATGTCCCCCACGGCCCCCAGCAGTCCAGCCACTCTGACTGTGCTGGTTCCTGCCACAGGAATCTGCTCATGCTGCCTCCTCTGTTGGAAATGCACTTTCTTCTTCCCTCCATCCTCCACACCCAGTAATGCCTCTTTATCTCTTAGATCTCAGATCAGTAGTTCTTACTTAGAAGGGATCCTTCAGTCCCTCAGTTTTTTTTTTTTTTTCAGTCCCTCAGTTTTGATCAGATTCTTCCAAAGTTCCCTTTTGATGGCACCTTGAACTTTTTTTTTTTTTTTTAAGATTTTATTTATTTATTTATCAGAGACAGAGGGAGAGAGAGCAAGCGAGCACAGGCAGACAAAGAGGCAGGCAGAGGCAGAGGGAGAAGCAGGCTCCCTGCCAAGCAAGGAGCCCAATGTGGGACTCGATTTCAGGACCCTGGGATCATGACCTGAGCTGAAGGCAGCTGCCCAACCAACTGAGCCACCCAGGCATCCCTTCACCTTGAACTTCTGCTTGTTAGCATTGATCACAGCTGCAAGATTACATTTCTTTGATTTATTTTCTGTTTCACCCATTCATACGTAAGCTCCATGGGGCAGAGGCTCTGACCATTTTCACTCACTTTTTAAAAAAAAGATTGTATTTATTTATTTGACAGAGACACAGCAAGAGCGGGAACACAGCAGGAGCAGTGGGAGAGGGAGAAGCAGGCTTCCCGCTGAGCGGGAAGCCCAGTGTGGGGCTCGATCCCAGGACCCCAGGATCATGACCTGAGCCAAAGGCAGACACTTAACGACTGAGCCACCCAGGTGCCCCATTTCTACTCCCTTTTGTGAAGACCTTCAGTTCTGTTCTATGGTAGTCACTCAATAGATATTTAATATTCAAATATAATTAGAGCTGGGATATTGTGAGTTTGGGTTTTCTCGTGTTCTCATTCTTTATCCTTATAATCATCATCTAATATTTCTGGAGCAACTATTTTGCTCAGGGCACTTGGCTGTTTGGAATGGATTTTTAAACTTTCAGCACGTCTGTTGCTAGGGCTCAACTCTAGGGAAGCTCACAGGGTTCGGATTAGAAAAAGCAGAGCACATGTGTGCTGGGCAGGTAATAAAGGGAAAAGTAGGTCCCAGAACGGCTGGGTCACTGACCACCTGCAGGCTGGCCTCCTTCTCTTCTCATTACCACCCTCCATTTTCCTTCAAGTGGGAGAGAAGCCCAGTTCAGAACGCAGCCTGCCTGCTGACCTGGGTGCTGCAGAGGGCCACTGATTAAAGCTGGAGATGAAACCCTTTTTCTCAGTTTCATCTTCTTGAATGTAATACCAGCTGTGTTTTAAGCTGAGTTACTGCATACCTGCTGGGAAGTTGGTTTCTATCAAATACTAAGAAAATGATGACAGTTACTCGTTCGAGGGAGAAAGATGATCAACTCATAGGAGCCCAATGTTTTCAATTAGGTGTGAGTCTTTTAGCCACTGATCAGTCAAGGGGTTAAGAGCAAAAGTGTGTGTGTTTGTGTGTGTGTGTGTGTGCGTGTGTGTGTGTGCATGCGCACGTGCACATGTTGAGCAGTGTGGATCTGGGGTTCTCTATTTCCAAAGCATCTATCACTGTGGGCAAATTCAATTTCATGAAATGGAAATGGTGGGTTTCGTGCCGGCTCTTGAAATTACTACAGGCCTGGAGCTCTGGGGTCCTCCATCCGCTTGGTCTCTGAGCCCTCTGGCTCCCTTTGTAAAACTAGAATCTAGACAAGCAGACTGAATGCTTCCTCCTCGACCACATTATTAAAAAGTATGATTTCTCACCAAAAAGGACAGAAACGCCAAAGGAAAGGACAAAGCCTTTCTCTTCAAGAGCATAGCATGTTGATTTCCTAAAAGCATTCACCCCAGAGAAAAGAAAAGATTCAGTATGCAGTTATCTTTCCAAGAGAAAAAAAATGAAATGTGCTAAGATGGGTATTTCTATTCAAACTTTGCACATCACATCTGCCCTACATTACTAGCATTCTCAAGGAGCCAGAGTTTTTGTTTTGTTTTGTTTTCATTTTCTTTTCTTTTTTTTTTTTTTAAGCTTCTCTTACTATTTGAATTTAGAAATGTTCGAATATTAGGTACTGAGAGATTTGGGGTCAGACTGTGGAGTTTATAATTGAAATGTGTCTCACCCTGATTTCTAGGATAGCAGGCACACAAATATGTGGAAGCTAGAAGCTCCCTATCAAAGTAAAGAACGTTTACCTTTCTAGGTTGTCAGTACGAGTTGTTAAGGTTGATAAATCTGGAATATAGCACAGAATTCATCTGGGAATTCATCCGCTAGACCATGTCTGACTTGTTTGCTGTTGAGTTCCCATTGTAAAGCACAGTACCTCAGTTTTAGTCAGTCCTCAAAAAATGTTCCAACGGAATGAGTAGCTAAATGGTTTTTTCAACATCATTATTATCATGAACACTACCCTCTCGAGCACCCCAGTTCTGGAGGGAATTTCAGGAAAGTTCTTGTTTCTTCAGCTCTGCTTAACTCTTGACACCAGTGACTGTCCGCCTGTCGATCGGCACCCTACCCAGTCCCTGAGCTCGCGTCAGAAGGATTTGCCATGTGTCGCATCCTCACCAGTGGGTGGATTCCACAATAAATCTTGTTGCTGTAACCCCAGCATCTGTTGTATTTGGATGAAACCTCAGAATGAGATGCTTTTATGCTGAAACCTCCCAGCCTCATTCTTGTGCCTGGGAGCATGCCCCTCTTTTACTGGCCAGTAGGGGTTTTGCTTCAACAGTGGCCAACCATTGGGTAGTGCTGGGTAGACAGTCTGACTGAAAGTTTCACCTCTGCCTGATGCCTTCTGCATAGACTACATGGACCTTGTACCTTGGAGAAATTAGCAATACTAATCCATACTTACTGGGCTTTTATGTGCTTGGCATAATTCTAAATATATTGCCTGTTCTAGCGTATTTAATCTTCATAACAATCCTATGATGAAGGTACTTTTATAGTCTTCTTTAAAGATAGGGAGATGGAGCACAAATAGACAAAGAAATTTTTCCTAAAATTAAACAGCAGCATGATTCAACTCCATTCATCTCATTTTGGAGCTCATATCCCTAAATACTGTTCATAACTAGTGTCCCTGTAGGCAAAGGGATTATTCAGTCATCATATGCTGATGAGCTTTAGCAGCTGGTTACCATTCTGCTTGGTTGGAAGTCTCTTCTGACTAGTAAATATTGTGAATATCAGCTCTTCCCTTTGGACATTGTGAGGGAGAGTCCTGGCCGTGTCTTGGCACCTGCTATGGAGCTGAGTTCCTTGATGCCACTCCACCCAGCGCTAGATTCCATTCCTTCTGGACTAGTCCCACCACAAGGGTCACATTGCTACAGGAAGTATGAAGAGGATACTGTTTTTTGTTTTTTTTTTTAATAAACATATAATGTATTATTAGCCCCGGGGTACAGGTCTGTGAATCGCCAGGTTTACACTTCACAGCACTCACCGTAGTGAAGAGGATACTATTAAGGCAAGCCTTAACTATAAAACAATAGGTCTGATTCAAGGTAGCTTAAACACAAGACACCAGCTAAGAGGTATAGACAAAGCCATATAGAGGTTCAGAGAAAGCGAAATTGTTGAGATTGCTCACAAAGGAGGCAGAACTTGAACTGCGCCTTGAAGAAAAGTTGGGCCAATAGTACAGTGAAGAGAGATTAGAAACCCCTGTGTGTCCAACAACCAAGTCAATCTAAAATGGCAATCAGCAGAAACAACTGCTAATCAGCAGAAGGGGTCAAATTCAAGCTCTAACCATCTGCTAGGCAGAAGCTGATTAAAACTAGAAGTGAAATTTTGGTCCTGCATATCCTTTGCCAGAACACTAACAAGCTCTTTCTTATATTTAAAACTGAGGACAGTAGAGTTTTTTTTTTTTTAAGTTTTACTAGTATCTGTGACTCATATGTGTATGGAGAAAAGATAACCAGATGAATTCTTGTGATACCCAAGATAATGAAGTAGACGTCCCTAACAGGACACCGTATGTTCTTTTGGGGGAGGGGAGAGTAGGGTGACTCCCTTAGATCAGGAAGAGAGAGAGGGCAGGAAAGCATACAAGTCCAAGCGCCTGGGTTTTAAATCTAGTCTTTGTCCTTTATTGGGATGTTTAGATATGTTTATTTAATACCCACTGTCTTAGTCTGTTAGGGCACTATAGCAAAACACCATAAATTGGGTAGCTTATAAAGAACAGAAATTTATTTCTCACAGTTCTGGAGGCTAGGAAGTCCGAGATCAAGGAACCAGCAGATTTGGTGTCTGGTGGGACCCCAGCCTTCCTAGAAGGTTGTGTTTTCACTGTGTCCTCACATGACCAACGGGGCTGAGGAGTTCTTCGGGGTCTCTTATAATAGCACTAATCCCATTCAGGTGGGCTCCGCTCTCATGACCCGGGCACCTCCCAGAAGCCCCTCCACCTACCACTTTGGACATTAGGTTTCAACAAATGAATGGGGGGTATAAACATTCAGTCCACGACACCCAGACTCCCAGTTCATTTCCCTCTGAGGAAGTATAGTGAAAAGGTTTTGCTATAGACTGCCTGGGTTCAAATATTCATCTGCCATGTCGTAGTGGCAAAATTTGGATGCAAGTTTTTTTTTTTTTTTCCTAACTTCTTACTGTTCCAGTTTCCCCATTGGTAAAATGAGATAAATAATAATCCATAAAGTTATTGCAGGAATCACTGAATTAATTTAAAAGTTAAAATAGTGCCTAGCATGGGGAGGTGCTCAACAAATGCTAGTTATTCTTAAAAGTTGCCAAATGCAGGTAATGACATCTACCTCTTAACTGTCTTTCTCATGAGAATTCCGTAAGATAAGCTATAATGAAGTCATCTGGTATAGAATAGATACTCCATAATTGTTGACTCCCTCTCATTACCCCAGCCATAACTCCCAAGTACCAATGGAAAATATGGAAAAAGCAAGGCACGTTTCAGTAGCATTAGCTCTAGTCTATGTTTGTACTTCATTGGAAACCTATCTTGAAACAAGCTTGAATCAATGGCAGAAAAAGGACAGTCTTTTTAATTTTTGTTTTTCTTAATTTTTAATTTTTATTATTTTTAATTATTTTAAAAGCTTCCCTGAGCTCTAATTTGTATACAAAAAAAAAAAAACCCTGCACATTTTTAATGTATATAATTGGATAGTTTCAACATATGCCTGTACCTGTGAAATCATCACCACAGTTAAGGTAATAAACAATCCATCTCTTTCAAAACATCCCTCTTGCAACCTTCTTCCCCCTTCTTTTTCTGTGGTAAGTACACTTAACATGTAAGATTGACCCTTTTAGTAAAATTGTTAAATGCATAATATAGTAGATAGGCACCAGTACTACAGGCATGATGTTGTATAGCAGATCTCTAGAACTTACTCATCTAATGTAACTGAAACTTTATACCCATTGAACACCAACTCCCCCTTTCTCCATGATTCTGGCTCCCTGACAACCACTGTTTTACTCTTTGTTTCTATGAGTTTAACTCTTAGAGATACCCCACATAAGTGAAGTCATGCAGTTTTTGCCCTTCTGTGACCGGCTTATTTTACTTAGCATAATATCCTTCACGTTCATATGCAATATCTTGTTCATAATATGAACATATGTTCATAATATGAACAAGATATTGCATATGGCAGAATTTCCTTTTTTTTTTTAAAGGTGGAACAAGATATATCTATATCTATCTATATTTATCCATCTCTTTGGATGTATGGATAAGATATCCATATATCTATATGTATACAACATTTTCTTTATCCATTTATCCATTGATGGACTTTAAGCTTTTTCCATATCTTGACTATTGTGAATAATGCAGTGAATATGGGAGTGCAGATATCAAAGAAGACTTGCAGATGGCCAATAAGCATATGAAAAGGTACTCACCATCACTAACAAAGGAATGCAAATCAAAGCCACAAAGAGGTATCATCTCACACCTGTTAGGATGGCTTCTTTTTTTTTTTTTTTAAGGTAAGTGTTGGCAGGGATCTGAAGAATTAAAACCTTTGTACACCATTGGTGGGAATGTAAAATAGTGCTGTTGCTGTGCAAAACCGTATGGAGTTTCCTCAATAAATTAAAAACAGAACTACCATGTGATCTAGCAAATCAACTCCTGGTATATATCCAGAATAATTTAAATAGGATTGTCTTTTTCCCTTAATTTCCCTTAAATTCATGTGTCATTATTCACAGATGCTTATTATGGTCCAACATATGTAGCATTTATGGGAAAAAAAAAAGATCACTATATTTTCTCTATCCTTGAAAAACTTCAATTTTGTTTCAGAAAGGTGATCTTTGCCACCCAAATTATCACCAGAAGGTAAGAGCCTCCAGGCAACTGGCAATATTTCTTATGCTATGTGCTAGAGAGGAGTATAGATTGGTCATTATTCCTCAAGCACCCCAGAGGTTTTTTTCCCCTACCACATCCGTCCATGAAGAGTTTCAGATATTTGTGCTCTAAATTTTTAATGGATATGTCCAACTTTGAAGCTCGATGGACTCTGAAACCAGATTGTTAAATACCTCATCCTGGCTCTGCTCCTTACTAACTGTGTAACTTTGTCAAATTAAACTCTGGGTGCTCCAGACTCCTCAAATGTAAAATAAGGAAGAAGATAATGGCTGATCCCTGGGGTCATGGTGGGGATCACAAGAACGAATAGTGGTAAAGTGTTTAGAATAGTGTCTGGCATTGTAGGAAGTCCTATGTATCTGTTAGCTAGCTACCATTGTCTGCTGCTCTTCCCTTAAATATTTTTTCAGGGAGGAAATATTGTTCTTATGCTGGATAAAACTGTCTTTGCTAGGCCACAATAGACAATTCGGATTCTTTGTTTCAAATCAATCTGGATTTGTAAGTTTAAAATGTCTAGTCCCAAAATACCAATTACCCTTTGTATATTGATTGAAACCTTGGACTTCCCCTTGTTGGTGAGGCACCAGCACCTGGGGAAGCTTCTCTCTGTTCATTTCCTCCCCAGTGAGCTAGCTGCTATTTCTGACCTTGACCAGATGGTCTCAAGGGCTTGGTATACCAAAAGGACTCACTTTCGTGGGGGCTTCTGTGGTCTCTTAGTGTAGCAACCTGATGAAGGCCATGCTTTCCCTATCATGCCACCCCAGACCCTAGCTTTCCAGCCTTCTCTCCAGCAGATTCTCCTTATTGGAGTTCTTCACCTTCCCAGATGCTCTTCTAGACAGGACTTAACATGGCTCAGGGTTGGCCTGCTTTCTTGACTGGCTTGTATTGAGACCACAAGGAACACGTACTCGTCCCTTGTTCTGACAATCTAGAAATGCTGGTACATTGCAACGCAGCAACTTTTAACCTTTATCTGCAGCCCACTTTATCTTTCTCTCACGAGGGTCACGGTAATATTCCTTTATGTTGTCCAGCTTTAGAGAACAATTTAAAGCTCTTAGAGAAGACAGTGGATGCCTCCTCCATAAGCTAAAGGTTACTGAGTAAATCCTCTTGCTTTGGGAAGGCAGACTCGGGTATCACAACAAAGCCATTTTCCAAAGAAATTTCTTTACAAATCATTCCATCTCTATATGCCCTCTTTCAACCCTGTTATAGGCTGTACTTACAGTTTGATATATGCTATATACTACTTTAGTCAAAATAGATAAAAAGGATCTCATTTTCCTGTTATTATTATTATTTTTAGTCACAACTGGGAACTTTCAAAAACCCAGAGAATTTTATTCCTTTCTTTCTTTTATCATATCAAGGAGCTGGGGATTCAGCTGATGAAAAATGTCTGGCAATGTTTTCATTTTGAAGAATCACTTCGATATGTAGAAGCAATTAGAAGTAAAAAGAAAAAAGAGAGAGAGAGAAAGAGAGAGAAAGAGAGAGAGCTGGGTCAAATCTCAGTCAGAAGATGGCAGAAGTCCCAAGTCTTAAATTGGCAGCTCAATTTAAGCCTATTTTCTCTGTTACTATTTTATTAAGCCACTGGGAAAAGATGCCAATATTCAGCCTTAGGGACTTGTTTAAAAGCTTTTTCGATTGATAGCGGCACGGTTTGAACGAATTACATTCTGTGGTTTAATAGTGGCTTTGCTGAAAACAAGCAATTTGTAATACATTTAACTACAAGAATAATTAGGAACATAGATTTATATTAAAAAGAGGTATAGATTTGAGGTGGGGCTCAATGATGGTTTAGAAAATGGGGAACAACCAATAATCCTTTCAGCATTCTCAGAAGCGATATTGATCTTTCCTTAGCCTTTTTTCTAACCCGTATCAAACATTCCAAAATAAAAAGATGCCCTTTAAAAGGAAATGAGCAAAAGTATGTAAATACTTGATATTGATGGGGTATAGTAAAGTAGGCACTTTAACATAATTCAGGTGGGAATGTAATTGTTACAAGCTTTTTGTAGAAAAAGTTGACAAAACGCATTAACAGCCTTAAAAATTACATACACTTAAATCCAGTAACTTTTTTCTAGACTCTTACCCAGTAAAAGAAAAAACATGCAAGAATATTTTTTCAAAGATATTTTTATGAGCGAAGCAATCTTAATGTTTAGCAATAAAGCTTGTACTAAATTATCATATATATATATATATGAATGAATTTTATGGAATCCTTTAAAATTAGGATGCAAGTTTGTATTTAACAATACAGAAAATGTAGATAGAAAGCATATGTAGAATCAAATCCCATGTTTGCTTTACATTTTATATATTTATGTATAAGATATATAGGTCAGAAAGATCCACTATTTTAAGAGTGGTTATCCCTGAGCAGGGGAATTTTAAATGATTTGTCCCTTTTTCATATATATATTTTCTATTTTTTCCATGACAAATATGAACATTTAAAAAGAAGACAGTCATTAGAAGAGTTTTCATATGATTCAGAAGCAAGAAATATATCAAAAGAAGAAGAAAATGCATCCACCCAGTATTCAATACAGATGGGTAAAAGAGAAAAATATAGCTTAGTGCTAATGGAAAAAGAAAACTGGAATCTCCTTTTCAATGAATATTGATCACCTATTAATTGTACAGTTCTGTGTATGCAGCAGAGAATCCCTAAAATACCTAAGGCAAGAGAGTTAGGTCAAAGGACATAGAGTATATATTTTGGTGAAACAGTTCATTAAATTTCCTGGACTGTGAATAAATGTCTGTCCCCAATAATTCATCTACTAATATCAATAGATTTTTGAATTCTATCTTACTTTCTTTTAACTGTACTATGGAAGTTTGGTCTTTCATTGTTGCACGTTTCCCTCCCACAGTAGAAAATATCAGTTATGTGTAATTAACACGGGGTGCATGGTAGTCTCATTTTATTTGAGTTCAGCCCAAACTCTCCAAAATGACCCTGCTACCAGACTCTTTCATCTGCAACGAAAATGTCTTCTTTCTGTAAGGCACATGTTCCCAAGGAAATTTTATGGAAATGGAAAAGCACCAAACATACCATCTTATATCTAAAGGAGAAAATGATATTACATTAGTAACTAATGTGATTCTCTCAGGCTCCATGAAATGTGTTGGTCAATGCTCTTCAAGATGGAGACCAGTAATAAGGGATGCCCTAACTGTGTTCTGCATGCCAAAGAGAGAAATGTGCTCACATTATCTCTTAGCTATAAACCATGAAAGGGAGAAAGTGTTTGTGGGGATAAGTGGAAAATCATTAACGGGTCTGTTAAGAGAGCAAGGAGAGAGCTAATGCATTAAGGCCAAACTGGCTTCTCAGAATGTTTATCAAATCTGTCACCCTCCTCCCTCTCATTATCTTTGCGTTTTCTATCCAGTTGATCTGAAAACTCAGCCTGTAGAGAGAGCAGTTCTTAGTAACTAAATTCTGTATGTAAAATGTTCAAATAGCCGATATAATATTGTAGCAGAAGAGCAAAGTTGGAAGATTGGCAGTACCCTACTTCAAGACTTATTATAAAGCTAGCATATTCAAAACCATGCAGTATTGGCCAAAGAAGAGACGGCTAGATCAATAGAACAGAGTAGAGAGCCCAGAAATAGATCCCCATAAAAAATAGTCAAGTGATCTTTGACAAAGGAGTCATGGTAATACAATGGAGCAAAGATAGTCTCTTCAAGAGCCAGTGCTGGAAAAACTGGACATCCATGTGCAAAAAAAAAATGAATCTAGACACACACTTTACATCCTTCACACAAATTAACTTAAAATGGATCACAGACCTAAATGTAAAACACAAAACTCTAAAACTCCTAAAAGACCACAGGAGAAAACCTATATGACCTTGAATATGGTGAGGCTTTTTATACCAAAGATAAGATCCACGAAGGAACTCACTGATGAGATGGACTTCATTAAAATAAAAAAAATTTATCCTAAAAAAGATGATGTCAAGAGAATGAGAATGTTCCAAGGCACAGACTGGGAGAAAATATTAGCAAGCAACATATCTGATAAAAGACTGTTACCCGAAGTATACAAAGAACACCTAAAACTCAACAATGAGAAAGCAACTCGATTAAGAAATGGGCCAAAGACTTTTAATAGACAGCTCACTAAGGAAGGTACACGGTTGACAAATAAGTATCTGAAAAGATTCTCCATATCATATGTCATCAGGAAAATGCAAATTAAAACAATGTGCTACCACTACATATCTATTAGAACTGGTAAAAATCTGGAACACTGATAAGACCAAATGCTGGGGAAGATGTCGAGCAACACAAAGTCTCATTCATTGCTAGTGGGAATGCAAAATGGTACAGCCACTTTGGAAGAGAGTTTGGCATTTTGTTACAAAACTAAACATACTCATACCATAAAATCCAGCAGTCTTGCTCCTTGGTATTGACTCAGAGGGTTAAAAGCTACTCTTATAAATATGTCCTAAGGAATAATTGAATTCAGGAGAATAGTAATGCACATGTTGCAGGCTACAAAATGGCAAATGTGATCCCACTTTAATGAAATGAGATGTGTGTGCTTTTTTCTATATACACATTTCTATCCAGCCATCTATCTATCTATCCACCTATCCAACCTGGAAGGATATAGAACAAAATCTTCCCAGTTGTTTTCTCCAAGTTAGGAAGTTACTAGAGATTTCCTATTTTTTCTTCTACTTTTAGTTATTTTCTAATTGAAAAAATAGTTCCTTATATATATAAATAAAACCCTCTTTAATAAAAAACAAGAGGCAGATGGCAAATTGAATTTTTTGGTAATGGATAAAGGAAATCATTATCCTTCCATATCACGTATTAGAAATCAACATCAGAAGACTCTCCAATATAGACATAGTCAAAAGTCGTGAAGAGGAAATCACAAAAGAATAAACACATCCGAGCCTCTAGTCATCAAAGTTATGTATTAAAATGAGACTCTTGTTTTTCTCTATCAAAGTAGAAAATTACTTTTTAAGGCTGAACAATTCATTGCAGAGTACTGGCAAACGTTTGGGCAGAACCTCCATTTGTTTTGACTCATGTTTATACATAGAGGGATTACAACTGGATGAATACCTCTGGCTTTTCCCTTCTCAGCCCCCTCTCGCCCTCCGTTGCTTCTTATAGGAGACCGAGTGATCCGGTGAGCTTTGCAGAAGAAACGAAACATGCTTATCTAAATTCTTTCTCAATTCTAATTCTGAAAACGCCTGCCTACCATAATCTGCCTTCTTATAATTTTCCATGTGGTCAGTTTACCAGCCAGGACCCCAGTGGGCAGCCTGTGGAGGGTTCCTGGGCCAGGGATGGAGTCCATAAATCTGACTAGCTTAGAGGTCCGAGATTAACAAGCCAGTTTGACTGCAAATCTAAAGCATTGTCTTTAAATTCATTTTTTATCAGTAACAAAACTGATGTTTTCATCTTCACTTGTCTGAATCCCCAAAATCCCAGGAGCAAGGGTAAAGGGAGAGGAGAACTCACACACACTACTAGGGACAGTATAAAGATAATCATGTTTCTGGAGAGCACTTCCACAGTGTGCTACCAAGGCTTTGCCCTTTGCTGGTGCACTTCTCTAAGCACTCATGCTAAGAAAACAATCAGAGGAATAGACAAAATATGTGTATATGAATGTCCAGCATAGCCCTATTTATGATAGCAAAAATTGGAAAAAACAAGTATCTGACTATGTAAGATAATTAAGAAAAGTGTATTTGTATAAGATACAAAGATATTAAAAATCATGTGGATGAGTATTAGTGGCATGATAAATTGTTCACTATACATTGATAAAATTTTAAACGTGCTACAGAATAGTATATGCAATATGATACCACCTCTGTAATGCATTTATGAACCTTATAAACTTGAGTAAAAAAATATTGGTAGAACAGTATCAGAATATTGACAGTAGTTACTTTTGGGTTACTAGAGCTATTGTTCCTTTTTTGCTCCTGACTTCCCAAGTTTTTTATATTATGTATTATTAAGATGACTAGAAAAATATTATTAAAATAGGCAGTAGATGTGATAAACTAATAACTCAAATTTCTATTTGTAAAAAACTTTTCTTTTTGGGGTGCCTGGGTGGCTCATTGGGTTAAGCCACTGCCTTTGGCTCAGGTCATGATCCTGGGGTCCTGGGATTGAGCCCCGCATCGGGCTCTCTGCGCAGCAGGGAGACTGTTTCCTTCTCTCTCTCTGCCTTCCTCTCTCTCTGCCTGCCTCTCAGCCTACTTGTGATCTTTCTCTGTCAAATAAATAAATAAAATTAAAAAAACAAAAACAAACAAAAAACCCTTTTCTTTTCATAGAATAATTGTTAGTTAATAATTATGTTCATGTTTGGGGTGCCTGGGTGGCTCAATTAAGTGTCTACCTTCTGCTCAGATCATGATGTCATCAGGGTCCTGGGATCAAGCCCCACATTGGGTTCCCTGCTCCGTGGGGAGCCTGCTTCTCTCTCTCTGCTTCTTTCTCTCTCTCTCTTTGTCTCTCAGGAAGAAACAAATAAAATCTTTAAAAAATAATTATGTTCATGTTTAAAAGAGTTTTTAAATGTAAGAAAGAAAAGGGGTGTCTGGGTAGCTCAGTAGTTTAAGTGTCTGCCTTCCACTCAGGTCATGATTCTAGCTCAGCAGAGAACCTGCTTCTCCTGCTCCTGCCTTCCTCTGCTGTGCTCTCTCTCTCTGTCAAATAAATAAAAATCTTAAAAAAAAATAAGAAAAAACTCTAATTAAAGGGGTGCCTAGGTGTTTCAGTCAGTTAATTGACTGACTCTTGATTTCAGCTCTATCTTGATCTCAGGGTCATAAGATCAGCTCCATCCTGGGTGTGGAGCCTGCTTGGGATTCTCTCTTTCCCTCTCCCTCTGCCCCTCTCCTGACTCTCTTCCCCGTTCTTAAAAAAAAAAAAAAAATATATATATATATATATATATATATATATATGTGTGTGTGTGTGTGTGTGTAAAATTAAGGAATGTGCATGGGCCAAAAAGAACTGGGTTAATCTGCTTTTGTTATTTGTATGAACTCATGTCTTCCAAAATTCAAGCGATTATAATACATAACTTGCAGAACTGTGGGGGATGAAAGATCATTTATAAAAATCAGTGAGCCTGAGGCAAAATATGCTCTCAAGAAATAATAATTGTATTTATGTATAAAGTATTTATTTTCAAGTGGTTAAGTATGGTTATTCACCAAATCCTCACTTTTTTAAAAGCATTTATTCAATGTTTCCATTAAGTTAAGAGGGTTTTAAAACATGAATTTTAGGGGCACCTGGGTGCCTTCAGTTCAGGTCATGATCCCAGAGTCCTGGGATCGAGTCCCACATCAGGCTCCCTGCTCCTTGGAGAGTCCGCTTCTCTCTCTCTGACTTTCTCCCCTCTCATGCTCTTTCTCACTGTCTCTCTCTCAAATAAATAAATAAAATCTTTAAAAAAAACATGAATTTTAAAAAATTAGCATTATAATGAGCCAAATTCTAGAAAAATGTCTTCCAAAGCTAGATAGTCTAGATAGGTCATCTCATCTTATAAACCTCTGGTGCCTTGATTAAGTATCAAAGAAATCTTCCCCTAAAGTGATACTTTAGAATATTCCTTTATTTAATTCCCTCAAGTTTTTACATTTTGATACAGTCTATCATGGGAAGACTCTAGACAGATGAAGGACATTGATGTAATTTTTTTTTTTTTTGAAGTAAGAGAAAGGCAACCATGAAAAGGTAAGTAGAGGAAATAAGAACCTATGTATTGCTAGGATAGGGTACATACGGAAATAGAGGACCTGGAAGTTGATTCGTTTGGGACTATCAATAACCATGTACCTTTGGAGTGTTCCCATACTCTCAGAGAAATGCCCATGCCAGTTTGAAGACCCATCGAGGAGAATGGGATGGCTTTGCTCAACATTAAATCTCATGTAGAGGAAAAGGGAAGAAAGAAAGTCTGTTTTATAGATGTATAAAAGAGATAAGAGTAATTTATTCATAAATAATTCAAACAACTAATATTTATTTATTTATTTAAAATTCTATTTTATTTTCAGTGTTCCAAGATAAAACAACTACTATTTAGTTAAGTTTGCCAAAGGCATTATAAATTATCTCATTGGGTCCTTACAACAACATCAAGAAGAAGTTTGGATAGTATCATTTCTTTACAAAGAGGCTTTGAGAATTTTAAGTAACTTGTCTAAGTTCACACAAAATGAAGTGGCAGAACCAGGATATAAATCCAGTTTTCTGGGTGTGCAAGATAGTAGGTAATAATTATTATACTTGTGCAAGTACTAGGTAATAATTATTACCTATACTATATTATGTCTGAAACCATTTTAAATGACTACATTCTTTTTTCAAAGATTAATTTTGTTAAAACTTTCTTAAAATAGTATTCTCAAGTATTTTAGTAAAGGAGTATGTGGAATATATAGATTTATTTTCTTAGTGCCCATGTTTTGTTTGAATCATCAAGCTAGAAATTCTATTGCTATTTGGTTTTTAAATCAATGTTTATAGAGCATGACACAGTACACAATGACTTGCAATCAAGAATGACATCACAACAATTTCAATAGCCATGAGTTTTTCGTTTCATATTAAATATTCAGTATTTTAGTTTGGAATCTGAAGCTTTAATGAAGAAATATGAAGTTTATGACACTTAACTGAGTACTAGTACTTTTGATTAGGAAATAAAGCTGGTATATTATTTTTCAAAATATTCTTTCTTTTTTATTTTTTAAAGATTTTATTTTTTTATTTGAGAGAGAGATAGTGAGAGAGCACAAGCAGGGGTGGGGAGCATGGCGGGGGCAGGGCAGGGATAGGGAGAAGCAGACTGATTCCCTGCTGAGCAGGGAGCCTGAAGCAGGGCTTGATCCCAGCATCCTGGTATGAGGATCATGACCTAACTGATTGAGCCACCAGGGTGCCTCCAAAATATTCTTTTTTTTTTTTTTTTTAAAGATTTTATTTGTTTATTTGACAGACAGAGATCACAAGGAGACAGAGAGGCAGGCAGAGAGAGAGAGAGGGAAGCAGGCTCCCTGCTCAGCAGAGAGCCCGATGTGGGACTCCAACCCAGAACCCTGAGATCATGACCTGAGCCGAAGGCAGCGGCTTAACCCACTGAGCCACCCAGGTGCCCCCTCCAAAATATTCTTTAAGATATTTTAATTTTATGCATTTTTTTCTCATTAAGAATAATGAGATTATTTGTCAATTGCTAATCAGGGATTTAAATTATTGTTTTTGGAAAAGATAATGAGAAAATTTTGAGACTAAAATCATGTGTGTTAAAAGTCTAAGCACTTTGCCCAACACACATGCATTTTATAAAATAAAAGTTTTAAGAAATGTTTTCTGGTTAATGACTTACAGATAGATAGATATATGTATCCTATCCTCTGAAGGCCTAAATAGAAGAAAAAGGCAAAAGAAGGTTAAATTCCCTCTCTGCTTGTTGAACTGGCACTTTAATCCTTTTCTGCCCTTGATACTCCTGATTCTCAGGTTTCACACAGAACCTATTCCATTGGCTCTTTGGCTCTCAGACCTTTAAACCATACCACCAGTTGTCCTGTTTCAAGCTTACAGATGGCAGATAATGGAACCCCTCTGCATCCACATAATCATGCAAACATCTTATAATAAGTCTTAATATTGTATGGGTTTTGTTCCTTGGGATAATACTGACTAAAAAAACATTATGAGAAGATGTAATGTGTAAGAAGCCACGATCCCTTCCCAAAGACACGGTGTCTAAATTAGAAGCTTTCATCCTGGGCACCTGAGTGGCTCAGTCATTAAGCTTCTGTCTTTGGCTCAAGTCATGATTCCAGGGTCCTGATCAAGCCCGGCATTGGGCTCCCTGCTCAACGGGAAGCCTCCTTCTCCCTCTCCCTCTGCTCCTGTTTGTGTTGCCTCTCTCACTGTGTCTCTCTGTCAAATAAATAAATAAAATCTTAAAGAAAAAAAAAAAGAAACATTCACCCAATAATCCAGGAAGTATGTAATTCTTTCATTTTAAGATCATTTTCTTAAGCTTGGAATTTAAGTGGGAGACAATTCTTTGATGACTACATTGAAAAAATGGACTTAAAAGAAAAAAATGAAGATAGTTCAGAGTTCAAAATGGAAAATAATTATAGGGGAAAATGAAATAGAAACATCAACAGAAGTATTTCTAAAACTCTGGCCCAAAGACTTGTTATATACTGGTCTAAAAAATAAGATAAAGGAAAATCCAGTGAATTTTTAAACCATATGCATTTTAAAAATCTGATAAGAAATTCTGACATGATGTTTTCCCTACTTTTTACTTCATTAGTAATAAAATGTTTTTTTAAAAAAAGAGATTTTATTTATTTTAGAGAGAGTGCCTGTGTCTATTTTAGAGAGAGGGTCTGTGAGCAGTAGAAGGTGCAGAGGAAGAGGGAGAGGGAGATAATCTCCAGGAAATTACTCCTGGTGGACTCTGAGATTCTGGCCTGAGCCAAAACCAAGATCAGATGCTTAACTGACTGAGTCACCCAGGTGCCCCTAAAATGTTCTTTTTTAAAAAATAAGATGATAATGGTAGTGAATGGTGGAAGTTCTTTTTTCTTAAAATGCTTATTTGACTTAAAAAAAATGTTGGCTTTCTTATGTGGGCCTTCTGCTATCATACCCTGACTCTACATTTAATTTAATATCATGGTATTCCAAAGTCTGGAAACCAGACAGGATCGGAAAATGGAAAAGAATATGAAAGCAAGGTCCTTTTGATTTCTTATCTTGCCCTGAGAGTTGCCACTGGGTCTTCTGATATGATCTCATCTCCCACTCTCCAATTTGATCACTGAGCTCCAGCCACACTGACCTCCTTTCTTTCTCTTCAAGAGCCCAATACTCCTGCCTTTGTGGTCTTTGCACTTGCTATTCTTTGTTTATAATGTTTTTCTCATAGCTCTTCAAGGGACTGACTTTGATGAAGGAAATTGAAGAAGACTCAGATAAATAAAAAGGTACCTGGTGTTCATGGGTTGGAGCAATTAATATTGTTAAAATTTCAGTACTATCAAAAGCCATGGATTCAGTGCAATCCTTATAAAGTTTCCAATGACATGTTTTACAGAAATAGAAAAAGAACTCCTAAAATTTAAATGGAACCACCAAAGACCCTAAGCCAAATAATCTTGAGAATAGACAAAGGAATCTTGAGAAAGAGAAAGGAAACAGGAGTATGCATTACACTTCCTGATTTCAAACTACATTATAAACTTATAGTTATCTAAACAGTATAGTACTGGCATAAAAACAGACAACTAGACCAATGAAACAAAATCAAGAGCCCAGAAATAAACCCAGGCATATTTGGTCAACTAATATTTGACAAGGAAGCCAAGAATACTCAATGGAAAAAAGACAGTCGCCTCAAAAAAAATGGTGCTGAAGTAAGTGGGTATTCAAATGTAAAAGAAAGAAACTGGACTTATATCTTACACCATTCACAAAAATTATATTGAAGTGGATTAAAAACTTAAATGTAAGACCTAAACAATGAATATCCTAGAAGAAATCATAGGAATAAGGTTCCTTATATGGATCTTGGTAATGATTTTTTGGATATGACAATTAAAGCAAATAAAATTAAGAAATAAAAAAGTAGGATCACATTAAACAAAAAAGCTTGTGCGTAGCAAAAGAAAGCATCAACAAAGTAAAAAGATATCCAAAGGAGCAGAAAAAAATATTTGCAAACCGTATATCTGATCATGGATTAATATCCAAAATGTATTTAAAAAGCCTCATAAAGTTAATAGCCTAAAAAAAAAACAATTAAAAATTGGGCAAAGGAACTGAGTAAAGAATAAAGAATCTTTTCTCCAAAGAAAATACACAAAACAGCAATAGGTACATGAAATGATGCTCAACATCGCTAGTCATTAGGGAAATACAAATTAAAAGCAAAATGAGATATCCCCTCATGCTTATTAGAATGGCTATCATCAAAAAAACAAGAGACAGAAAATGATGGTGTGATTGTTGAGAAAAGGAAACCCTTGTGCACTGTTGGTTGGATTGTAAATTGGTACAGCTACTATGGAGAGCAGCATGGAGGATCCTCAAAAAATTAAAAATAGAACTACCATATGATCCAGTAATTCCACCTCTGGGAATATCCAAAGGAAATGAAAAAACTAACTTGGCAAATACCTTCACCCCCATGTTCATAGCAGCATTACTTGCAATAGCCAAGACATGGAAACAGTCTAAGTGTCTGTTGATGGATGAATGGATAAAAACATTGTGGTATGGGGCACCCGGGTGGCTCAGTAGGTTGGGCCTCTGCCTTCCGCGGGGGTCATGATCTCAGGGTCCTGGGATGGAGCCCCGCACTGGGCTCTCTACTCGGCGGGAAGCCTGCTTTCCCCTCTCTCTCTGCCTGCCTCTGCCTGCTTGTGATCTCTGTCTGTCAAATAGATAAATAAAATCTTAAAAAAAAACAAAAACCAAAACACTGTGGTTTATATATACCATGCAATATTATTATTATTATTATTTTTTTAAAGATTTTATTTATTTATTTATTTGACAGAGAGAAATCACAAGTAGACTGAGAGGCAGGCAGAGAGAGAGGGAGGGAAGCAGGCTCCCTACTGAGCAGAGAGCCCGATGTGGGACTCGATCCCAGGACCCTGAGATCATGACCTGAGCCGAAGGCAGTGGCTTAACCCACTGAGCCACCCAGGTGCCCCAATACCATGCAATATTATTAAGCTGTAAGACAACATGGATAGAACTTGAAGGCATTTTGCTAAGTGAAATAAGTCAGACAGAAAGACAAATACTGTATGATCTCACTTATATATAGATTCCTAAAAAAAAAAAAAAAAAAAAATCCCAGCCCCCTACTAAACTCATAGAAAGAGATCAGATTTATGGGTACTAGAAGTAGAGGGTGGGTGGAAGAGAAATTAGAGGAAGGTGATCAAAAGACACAAATTCCAGTTAAAAGATAATTAAGCACTAGGGCATAATATACAACATGATGACTATAGCTAGTACAGTTGTATGATACATAGGAACATGATTAAGGCAGTTAATCCTAAGACTTCTCATCATAAGGAGAATTTTTTACTTTTTAAAATTTTTTAAATCTCTTTATTTTATCTATAAGAGAAGATGGATGTTAGCTGAACTTATTGTGGTAATCATTTCACTATATATATGTGTGTGTGTATATATATATAGTGAAGTGATTATATATATTTGTGTATGCATATGTATATATATATACACACATATATAATATATAAACATATATAGGTATATATATTTTTTATTTATTTTGGATATTAACCTGTGATCAGATACATGGTTTGCAAAAATCATGTGTGTATATATATATGTATATATAGTGAAATGATTTTTATATATAAACCAGACAACTGTGCTGTCCTTTAAAAATTTATACACTGATATATGTTAATTATTTCAATAGTTTCAATTAAACTGAAAAAAATATAAAAGAATAAGAGAAAAGTTGGATTATTCCAAAAGATAGAACAAGAATGGAGCTCACTGTACAACAATTGGCATAACAGAAGTATAAGAAGGTGTGAACTTTGATATAAAAGGATATGAGAAGGCCCTCTGAAGAAGAATCAAGCCCCAGAAAATTCAAGATTTAGAGAGATAATGAGGGCCCAGTTGGAGGAGTATCTAAAGAGAGAGAAGAAATAAAGTGACAGATGAGAAGGAAGGAAATAAAGGATCGAGAAGCCCTACTGGCCTGTAATTAGGCAGTGGGAGCGGCTGTTGCTGGGATACCTGTTCAGGTGCCGGTGGCAATTACAGTCCCTTGCAGCTGTGTTCTGAAGAGAAGGAGTGGCTCTTAAGTAGCTGACTAGCTGACATCCTTTGTGCCTCTGGTCATTAAAAATATAATTTAATAGAAAGGAAATTCAGCAAAGCTGTGAGTCTGAGGATATTGCCTTGGTTTTGGTGAGAGAAGTTGCCCATTCTGTTTTGGTTCTGGCTGAGTTTGAAGCTGTAGTATTTGAGAATGCTCTGCACAAACAGGGCCTCAACATTACAAGTAACAGCATTTTAGTTTCTCCCAAACTTTTCCCAGAACGTCTTCCCAGAAGAAGTAAATGGACAAAGTATAGTCCAGGCTATGTCTGATAGATGCCCCATGTTAAATGGTGGTAACAGTGAAAGGCCTGAAGATATTCCCATTGAACAATTAATTAAACTGTAAACCACTGCAGTGTTCCTTCTAGAAGAAGGATCAGATAGCTGGTATAAATGTCCCAGTTGGGAATATCTCTTTGCCTTTCAAGAACCAAGGACTGAATGTGTCCAGCGGATGTGTTATGCAGATTGTATTTAGCATGTATTTAATTTAGGAATCAGCTCGTGTTTGACCCATGAGCTTGGGCAGAAAAAGGGAGAGATTTTTTTTTTCCCCTTTGGAAAATCAAGATATATTACCAGGAGAAGAAAGCATAGATGCTGGGCAACTATAGATAACTACCATAATCGTATACATAGAAGTTTAAGTAATTTAATGTGTCCAAAATGTTTATATTTCCAGCCTGAAGTGTTTGTATTTCCAACCTGTAATTAAGTTGTTGGATCTTGAAAAAATTTCAGATTATAGAGTCTGAGAAACCCTAGATCCTTAAAATAATATATCTTGGAAAACTACCTTTCCTCTTTGTTATTTTATTACGTATCTAAGAAAGATATTATAGTTGACTGACTTACACTTAAAAAATAAAAAAGCTGGGTCACATTATTTGAGATAAACTAATATTAACCTATTCCTAGGTTAGAGCATTTAGGAGAGTCTCTGCTATAGCTCATTATAAGATATGTAACTACATCAATTTCCACACTTGCTTAGTTGGAATAATCCCATAAAATGTAAAACACAATTAAAAGTGTCAAAGCAAGAAGTTAACCATATATTTAAACTGTAACACACATATATAAAGCTATCTGAAGTTTAACCTATAAAACAATCTTTTGAAGTGGGGTATGGGGGCTCATATCCACATGTAAGTTAGGCATCAGACTATAACAGGCTAACCTTACTGTAAGGGAATACTTTACTAATAGTGGTGTATTATTGTGCAGAAATGTGTATTTCTGGTAACATCCCCAGATCTGCTCAGTAAGAATTGAAAAAATTGCTGGTCACACTCAGTCTTGACAATCCCCTTTGCAGAAGCAGGAAACAAAATTAATGATCTTATTATCCCATCTCACTAAATACTCAGGGTAGATTAGGCTCTAGGGGATAGCAAGGTCCATGATCTCAGCCGCTCCTGGTTTCTATCCTGGGATCTTTGCAGAAGCTGATGAGACTGCTCTGAAAGTTGAAGATCCTAGGGACAAATACAATTCAGATACCTGTGTTAGGGGGGAATAATTTTCCTCTACTCTTCAAGATTCTTTTGGCTGGTCTAAGAATTAAGTTGACATGAGACAGAATAACAGAATAACAAAAGAAAATAAAATCTATGTATTTACAGGCACTGTATAAGAATATGAGAGCCACAGATAGGCAACTGAAGCTTATATGCCATCCGGTATATAAAGAAAGAGGTAGGGGGGTCTGAGACTTTAAAGGGAAGGAAGACAATTCACAGGAAGTTGAAAAAAAATACATGTTTGGTAAACAAACTTTTGCTGTGCCATAGGGAAACAATGGGACATAGGAGTTAAAAAAACAAAAACAAAACAAAACAAAACAAAAAACAAAAAACCACAGACATTTCTAAGTTCCTCACTGTCTACCATACCTCATGCATATAATACTGCAGTTATCTTTGGTGATAGCTACCTTTCCAGAGTAGGTCCTCTATCTAATTTCTTTAGGCAGTTAGGGAGAAGGTCAAAAGTTCTTCCTGAACCTTCTGTTTCTTAAAAATAGTCAGTCTAAAATAATCCACATGCCAAAAAGACACATTTTGGAGTGGCAAATTTTGCCCCACTACACCTGCTAAGTTAGTAAAGTAGAATTTTTTTTGTTTCTCTTGTTTTCTTAGAACTCACACATGGATATCAGTCTGTATCTCTGAGGCCTATACCAATTTATGGTTATTTATGGTCTCAGTCATATAATTCTTTGAGTAGCAACAGCCTTGCTTTCTGGTACAGAGATCTTTCTGCTTTTGTCAGAGCTTTTGGAGGACATGAGAGAGAGGGAGACAGAGTAGCGTTCATGGCTGGTGGCATAGGCAGAATTGGGGGTAAGTAGAATTAACTAGGGAGCTTGAAAAGTTCATGAGTTGCCAAATAGCTTGGAGAGTTTGGAGTAAGAGATCAAGCAACTTTCGCATCATGGAAACCTTTTTCTCCTCTGGGTTGTTGGAGGATAGCCACAATGCTCAGCACAAAGTAGCTTTTGCATAAATAGATACTGCATATTGAATGAATGACATATAAAAATATGAGTATAGGATAGTTTTATTGTTCACTAATAACATCTTGGTAAAAATGATGGAGTGAGGATGAATCACATAATTTCCCTCTCTAGTACCCAACTGAATGAGGAAAAAAAGTAGTAAAAGAAAAACTAGCAAAAAATAATCATAAGAAATCTAACAGGAAAAAGGGGGCAATATTTTTTGACAAAATCTTGAACTATCTGTAGTCATGGAAGAAAGAAGATATGAGACTTGTTTTGTTAGCTCCTAATCTGGGTCCAACTCCACAACATCAGCTTTAGGGGGAAAAATGGGTCAATCCAATTCTGGTCTTTTTTTTTTTTTTTTTTCCTGTGGAATAGAAGCAGCTTTGAGGAGAGAAGTAAATGGACAAAGTTTAGTCCAGGCTATGTCTGATAGGTGCTCCATGTTAAATGGTGGTAACAGTGAAAGGCCTGAAGATATTCCCATTGAACAAAAATATACCTCTTCCAGATCAAGTAAATAATGATAAGAGAGAGTTAACAAAGCAAAGAAAGAGAAAGAAAACATAGCAAAGGCCCTTTTATAAAAGCTGCACTAAACCCAAGTTGGTATCTCTCCAAACCCATTCCCCATTCTCAAACCACAGCCTGAATAAGGTGGGAAGGGAATTTTAGGGAATTTCTCAACAGAATATCAGAGGAAATAAAAATAGATATTCAAAGTGGACAACATTAACATTGGATATATGTGAAAAAACTGCATGACAACTATGCAAACAATCTATAAAAGCATGAAAGTGAAACATAGTGTGGAAAAGATAAATAGATTTTGGACAGTGCAAAAAATATCACTCAAGGGTCAGAAGGCAAATGACTGTGATCATTTCTTGCTAAAGAAGGATTAATACAAGCACAAATTTGGTAAAATGAGAGTTCTGATAAGTCAATAGAGTAAGACGACACAGGAAAATGTGGGGATGAGATAAAAATTTACCACCAAAATAACATCATCATGTAATGAATAAATGGGAACTACCAAGAACAGAATATCTATGACTCATATTCAAATCACTGACGTGGAGGAAAGGGTTGAAATGATCACACTAAATGAAGAGAAAAATGATGATGAGTAAAAAGCAATTTTAGAGATAATTATAGGTTAAAAAACAAGATGATAAATCACAAGTCTACTTGGTGATTTTGAAGTAGAAATTCTTAGAGGCAGGAAAGAATTCTGAAGTAGAAGAACTACATCTGAAGATTGATCAATGAGGGAAATCACTCTAGAATGCATGACCCTGACTGTTTTAAAAGATCCTCAAGGATTATTGAAGCTACAGACTCTTAGCAAGAGTATCTGGCAGCATTTCCCTGACTCTACAGAATATAGGAGCACTCACTATTGTTTTTAGCTTTGGGCCTTTGGTGGAAATGCTGACAGACAGAAACAAACATTCTGCTCTTTAATCTGTTTCTGCACACATACACCAGAGATGGTGGCAATTATGTTCATCTCAATGGGAAGGTCAATGTGGCCTGGATAGTTTATGATGCACCTTAAAAAATTGCCTATATTGGGGTGGCTCAGTTGGTTAACTGACCAACTGTTGGTTTGGATTCAGGTCATGATCTCAGGGTTGGAAGATTGAGCCCCCTGTCTAACTCCATGGTGAGCACAGAATCTGCTTGAGTTTCCCTCTCCCCTACTGTCCTTCTCCCCACTGCATTCTCTCTCTCTCTCTCATAAATTAATTAATTAATTAATTTAAAAATCTTTTTAAAAAATTGCCTGTATTATTTATAATCAGTTTATATTATGCATGACAAAATTAATTCTTTTTTCTTAAAAATACTCTACAGAATATGTAATTTCCCAAAATTGTTTTTATACATATACATAGCAGTAGCAATTTCTTCTAAAAAGATTTTATCTATTTATTTGAGAGAGAGTATGAGTGGGTGAGAGGGGTAGAGGAAGAAGGAGAAGCAGACTCCCCACTGAACAGGGAGCCCCATCACAGTGCTCAGTCCCAGGACCCTGAGATTGTGACCTGAGCCAAAGGCAGCCACTCAACCAACTGAGTCACCCAGGTGCCCTGGACAGTAGCAGTGTTTTCCAATATCCTTCAAGGAATCCTAAAGAACACCGAAAGTCCGGAGTTCCAGCTTATGCTTCTGCCAGTCATTTGGTATTCCTTTGGGCAAATCAGCTAATCCCATTGTCTTTCATTTTCTTAACATGGCCAGTGGGTGCCATCCCTCCCCTCATTTTATAGAAGAAACATCCTTGAAGTTGAGTGACTTGTCCAAATGCACAATTCACTTTCTGATTCAAGGTGTTATGACTTTCCCATCACTCTACTTGTTGAGAGAAAGAGAGTGGATAGGTCAGGAAAATGTTTTTCACAAGTGACTGGTTAGGCACTGTCAGTTCTATGGTGGCAATGTAGACAGCAGCACTTAGAATTACCTCACATTTTTTCCCCCCTCTGGTTTATTATTACTATCTTTAATATTAAAGTAAGGCCACGTACAAGTTCCTATTGTAATGTAAAAAAGTAGATTTTCCTATATATTTTATGTCCTAATAGAATTTGGGGGGTTGAACACTAATAAGAAATACAGATGAAAGATGACTCCTTGCTTATTTAAAACTGATAAAGAAAATTTTATTTCTGCTTGCTCATTTCTGGCTCCATTTACTCCTTATACACTTTTTTTTTTTTTTTTAACCACGCAGTAGAGGACACACTGCTATTTGTCCTCCTCCTCTTTTACGTGGATATGGCTATTCTTCATTTCTAATGATCATTGATCCCAGAGAACAGCCAAAATACCCTCCTAGGACTGGGGGAAATGTTGACCCTTTTTGTTTCTCTTTTTCACCCCCTCATGGAGCCCTTAGTAGCCGGCTCATCCGACAGGAAGAGGGGAAATGGAATTTACTAATATATCAATACATGAAATGGAAAAAAAAAAGAAAGAAAAAGAAACCACCAGGAAGAAGGCTTCCAGAAGAAATATTATGATAGGACATTTATTAAATAAATGTAAGTTCAAACATATCTCATCTCTGAAAATCAAATTAAACCCCAGCTTTGAAGCACTTGCTAGTTCTGAGCTGGTCCTTGTGGAGGTCTCCTGATGCTCTCCAGACACCAGGTCAGGATGTATCAGTGTTGCAAAACCCAAACCAAACGGAAACACAACATCAGCCATGAGACTCTGTGTGTTCAGTGTACGATTTGAACCATTTTGTTCCTTGAATCATTTATTCAACAAATAGTTATTACGTTCCTACTATGTGTCAGGTACTAAATAAGAAAATGTTGTTAATATAGTCAACAAGGCACTCTGCCCGGTGCTAATGGGCATTCAGATCTGCCTAAGATTGATTTGTCAGGACCCCCTTGGATCCCCTATACAACAGAAGGGCAGGCTGGCTATACCTTTGGTCTGGCCTCAGCCCAGGTTAACTGTATACAAGGACTTGACTCCCTTGTCTCTCCCTTGCTCTCACTCTCACACCCCTCTGTCCAGTTCCATGTTAATATCTCCTCTATTTCTTCCTGCACATTAACTTTGTGCTCCCAAGCCACTTCTTCCCACAAGCTTACAACTACAGCCATAGGGATCTCTGGCCAATAAGCTTTATAGATTTACTTCTGGAGTAGAAAGCTAACTTTTCCCAAACAGCTTCAGTTACTTGCAAGGATTCTACTTGGCTAGAGGATGTGCCTACCTTTGGACCAGGTGGCTGGGTACAATTTAGCTCACTCATGGTCATATGCCCACCCCTGGGGCCAGGGAGGGAGGGTCTGTGACCAGAATATGAGGTGAGGAGTAGAGGAAAAGGGTACAGGGCTATGTGAAAATTACCATTGCAAAGAGAACACTTCACTAGTTTCGATAACATGCCATGAGAAAAAAAAATCTAAAATTAATACATATCTGTTTATGGGCGCCTTGGTAGCACAGTCAATCTGCCTTTGCTTGGGTCACGATCCCAGAGTCCTGGGATTGAGCCCTGAATCCTTGGGCTCCTTGCTCGGTGGGGAGCCTGTTTCTTCTCCCTCTGCCCCTCCCCACACTGTGCTCTCTCTTGATCTCTCAAATAAATAAATAAAATCTTAAAAAAAAATAAAACTAATATATACCTACTTAAAAGCAGATGCAATTTCTATTGAAAGTGTGCAAAGAAAGTGGGCAATCTAGAAATGAAGAAATAAAGTAGCCCAAATATTTTTAAAATGTTTAACCAACTTCCACTGATCGTCAAGACTCCACTGATATTTAAAGTATTTATTTGACCCCCAAGACTGTTTCAGATCTCCCCATTATGCATATGTGCAGTACTCACACTTCTCTTTTCTCACAGTTCACAGAAGAGCAAGTCATTAATTATTGGTTTAAGCAAGACTGTAACCTCCCTGAGAGCTGGGACGAATCCAGAGTCCCACATAATGCCTGACACATAGTAAGCATTCAGGCGATGTTAATTTAATGAATGAAATGAGATGAATACAACCATTCGATATGGGACAATGGTCTTCTTTTACCTTTGTTTTTTTATATACGTCAGAATTTTAGAAATAATGAGTTCTATTTCGTTTTTTTCTTTTAAATCCCAGTATTTTGGAGTCTGCAGAATCATACATCCTTATATCCTTCAGGACAAAGCTTTATAAAATGTGTGTATTTGTTGAATGTGTAGGGGAGTCTGTTCAATAGAACTTTAGAAAACAGAGACCAAAAAATAAAAAAAATTAATTTCCAGTTTGAAAATTGCTAATCTGTAGCTATAAACTCTCTTGCTATCAGATACCACAAGTAGTTGATGTAAAAGCCACTCCTAGATAATGATGTAAAACCATTTTCTCTGTAATAAAGTGATTTGAATCTTATTGTTCTTTACAGTAAAAAATATGCAATTGTTCTATACAAATAGAATCAAGTTCACTTCAGAAAAGTTTAAAAGGCACAGAATTCCATATTAGAATGTTTTCACTGCCAACTTTTAATCCTCTTTTGTTGAAAATGGGAACTAAAGTAAAGGCTTCACCAGTCTCATGTTCTAAAGCTAATTCTGGTTTGTGATTATGGCTTCATGAGTAACACAGGAATAAAGATACTTCACATCCATTAATTCATTTATATTGTCAGAAAAACCCTTTGAAATGGAAATTGTTATTTTATTGTCACATCACTTTTATGGATGGTAATGGGGGGTTTGAAGAAGGAAGTCTCTAGGGGGAGGATTCAACACCAAGGACAGTACTCAGAAAACACAGTCAGCAGTGGTATTGACAGAATGAGTCATTTCTCAATATCATACTGACAGTAAATCGAGGGTAGAAATGGGAAATATATAATGATCAATGATTATGTGTTATTAACATACTAAGCCTTCTACATGTGATAAACTGCTTAATTTTATCTTTACCATAATCTGATCAGGTGGACAGCATTTATGCTAATTTGATGAATGGGGAAATAGAGTCTCTGCAAGGTTAACTGTTTCTTATGTTCTCACAGCACTGAATGAGCCGCAGCGGCAAGGCCAGGAGACCCACACACCCCAGATCATTGCTCCCTGCATCTTCTCAACCTCATGTGCACAAACACCGAGGGCCCCATCTAGCTGGCTATCCCTGACTGTGGTTCTGTGCAGCAGCCTAGAGCTGCTGTAGCCCCAACCAGGCACAGAAGGGCACTAGGCCCCTGAAGCAATAGGCCTTCCCAGCTCCCCATTCCAGAAGCATCCACAGTGGCACCTTACTTCTCTGCATGCCTGTCTATCAGCCTAGGATTGACTGTACTACTAGAGGTCTGTTCTCCACGGCTTTCTGCTGCAGACATCACATGCTTCAGGCCTCGAATGTGCAGTTTGTACCTGTTTCTCTCTGTGATCTCATTCCCCCCATGTACCCGCCTCCCACCTCAGCTTGCTTACCTCCCATCCTCGGCTGTTTTCCTCGAGAGCAAACCCGTGCAACCCAGTGAACTTCTCCATCATCCATCATTTTCTTTAGCCACACTTCCAAGGCTATCCTTCCTTGAGTATTCTCCCTCTGATCTAATCTCTTTAGAGTTCTGTTCTAACTTTGTAATTACACTCATGGGATAACATAATAATTCTTCATGTTAAGATTTCCCTCTTTAAATTACTGTGTAGCTTTTGTCTTTTGATCAAACTCTGCTTAAACAAAGGCTGGCCTAAAAGGACAGTAAAAGCTTGAGGAATGGAAATGGGAATTCTTCCTACCCTGCTCATTATTCTGGAATTCAAGCATTTACACCTGACTTGTTAATTCTTGGTCTTTAATAGGGTCTCTATCGTCCAAATCAACTAAGGTAGAAACATGTTGATTATTGCAATTTACTTACTCGTTGTAAGATAATATACATGAAAATGTTTGGGAAATACATAAGCAAGCCCTGTTTATCCCATTACACACATATTATGGTCACTTTGCTTTTATAAACTTTAGGGCTAAACTTTAGGGCTTTTATAAACTTTTGTGTTTAGATTGAAGACTCGGACATCAACAGATATTATTCTCAATCTTAGTAAATTCCTTTCTGTGTAAATAGACAAGTGCTTGCACTGACCTTCCAGTTAAAATTTCATTTTATTTCTGTTTTAAAAGAATCAGTGACATTTTTCTTCAGCTCTGGTTGTTGAACCACAACTGCAAGCATGTTTAAGGGATTTCTTTTTTTTTTTTTTTTTCCAATTTATTTATTTTCAGAAAAACAGTATTCATTATTTTTTCACCACACCCAGTGCTCCATGCAAGATGTGCCCTCTATAATACCCACCACCTGGTACCCCAACCTCCCACCCCCCCGCCACTTCAAACCCCTCAGATTGTTTTTCAGAGTCCATAGTCTCTCATGGTTCATCTCCCCTTCCAATTTACCCAAAAGCACATACCCTCCCCAATGTCCATAACCCTACCCCCTTCTCCCAACCCACCTCCCCCCAGCAACCCACAGTTTGTTTCATGAGATTAAGAGTCACTTATGGTTTGTCTCCCTCCCTATCCCATCTTGTTTCATGGATTCTTCTCCTACCCAGTTTAAGGGATTTCTAACAGGTTATCCTGGCTTTATTTATTTATGTAGTCCCAACAATAAACTCAAACATTTATGACAAGTAGCGGCTCTGATGAGTTGTGTTGAAATCCTTTATTTTAGGTGCAGTTATGCTGAGAGTCATATCTGTTTGAAATCCTCAAAAAATTGTTCCTATTAATTTTCAGATTGTGCATCTTACAGTTAATATTGTTACATGTCTGCATTGAACTACTTGTTATTCAAACATATATGTACTACCTTTTTTATACTACTTTTTATACTTTTCCAAGCCTTCTTTCTTTGTTTATCTAATGCCACCTCATCATGCAAAAGGCTTGGGGTGGTCAAAAGTACAAAGTACAAAGACTTGAAGTTGAGAACAAAAGATGGAAAAAGGCATGTGTTGCAAGCTCTTATACAAGTGGACCAGGCAGGTGACCAAATAAGGTGAGCCAGGGGCAGTTCTCCCTAAGGGACAGCTGTCACTGTCACTGTCACCAAGTCACTGTCACCAAGTTACCAAGTCACCACTGTCACTTGAGCAAACACCCAGGGTTGCCAAATCTGACTTCTCAAAGAATGGGCAAATACAGATTTCCTGATTTATACACATCAGCAACTCAATTAAAAATCAACAACAACAACAAATAAATAGGGTGAATTTCTGAGGCTAGAAGTTAGGTGGTAATTTTCCTTGAAGTGGTGGGATAACCAGGTAGAGCCTTGAGAACTAAGGTAAGGGATTGGAGTTAATTCTGAATGAGGGAGGAAGCCACTGGAGTGTTTGAGCCACCTGGAACAACCATTAAAGATTATAAAGTCTTCAATGACTGGGTTCTTAAATGAATAATTGGTAGCAAGATCATGTAGGAGGCTATCGTAAGAGTTCAGGTGGAAAATGATGGTGGCTTAGTGCAGGAGGCAGTGACGGAAGTCTTGGTAAGAAGTGATGTGTGTTACTCCTGAACTCTGCCTATGAAACACATTGATCCTACCTGCTGTCTTTCTTCAGTCAGGTCTTTTTAAGGTGACCTGACTATTACCCCATTTTGTAGACAAAGGTAAACATGGTGACACAGTTGAAGAGGCTGGGACTTGAACATAGGGCAGATTGTAAAGCCTATGTTAATAAGACATGAGTGAATCGCTGTGTCTATTTTATTTTATTTCCACTCTGGCCATTTTAAAAGGAACAGTTAAATCTGGGCAAGAAAATGATTATCTTATTTCACTGTCCAGTTGGGAACACTGCAAGAAGTGTAATATACCCAGAGCATGACCTTGCTCTTCTTGAGCAGCTGGATTGGTCCATGGAGACTGGCCAGAGTGACACTTGACTCTGATGTGCTCCAGCCCCTTAACGCAGAGAGGAGACAACACAAATCTTTAGCTGAGTGTGGTTTCCAAATAGGCAACCAACAGATGCACTTAACAAGGCACTGGAAAAACTACTGATAATCCAGGAAGCTAATAGGTTATGTTCCAAAGTTTCAGAGCAACCCAGGAAAGAAAACAGCCCTGAGGAGTTATCACTGAGCTCTTTGAGAGATGTGTTTTGATCAGGAAATCTTCTGATCTCTTCGTACTTGCAATTCCTTATAAGCCTTGTATTTATGGCAAATTAAAATGTGGTGCTTTACAGTTTACTTGTGTTATCACGTGGGGTTTCTCTCGTGAGCCTTGAAAAATGATGTGAAGTAGACAAGAAAGTATTTTGTTCCTCAGATAGAAAAGGAAACGAAGCTGCAGAGAAATTACACATTTGGGCCGAAGAGACACCGTGGAAACGGTACCAAGGTCTTGACCCCAAACTCTCTCCACTATACCACACTGCCTTTCAGATACCACCGCCCAGGCCTCAGCTGGGTTTTCTTTTTTTTTCCCCCTATGTGGGAAACCAACTCTGAATGCCAGAATCAAGTCATTCTACAGGAAAGGATTTATTATTATAGGGGACAATAGATGCTATACAACCTCAAAAAATGCGAAGAAACCTTGATGAATTGGAGAAGTGTTTCCCCTTTTGATATGCTCGTTATTTATACTCAGAGGCTGTGATCTGCTGGTGTGCTATGTGTGGTATGAACCACATTCTGTGTAGCTTTCTGTCTCATTCATTTTGTACTCAACTACTTTTTTCTTTTTCATTTCAGACAATAACATTCAGTGCTGCATGCTCAGAATTATCTTGCCTTCCTGATGTGAGAGCTCACCCCTTTTTAAAAAATTGAGACATTAATATATTACTATTTAGAAACTCTGAAAAAGATTGGATAGCATACATACAAATCATCTAGGCATTCATCAGGAATTAATTGCTTTCAAATAAATAAGAATGTTCAATAAACAACGGATGAAAAATTAAAAGGTGTCTTAGCAGCGGTGCATTATCTGAAGACTGGGATCTTACTGTGTGAATTCCTCTGTTACAAAAGCATTAGTAAGCAGTGTACTTCTTTGTAAGACCCGAGTACAAGGAATCAGAAACTTTGACTTCTTTTTAAAATGGGAATTCTTAACAAATAAGTTCTGAAAGGTACCATATAATTATCTTGCTTTACCCACTGAAAAGCCGGATACATCATAAAGGTAAAAAAAAGAAAACAAACCCCCCCCCCCAAACCTTACCAATATCTTCTCTTGAGAGCAGAGGCAAGACCACGAGCCTTGATTTCTGAACTCACCAATCATTTTAACTCTCTTTTATTGCCCTGTTGGCTATCTGTGCTTCCAGAGTTGCTTCTTTTAAATTGGTTTTTGTAGATCTGCTTCTTAAATTCTACACCCAGGTTATCTGTTCCAAAGCCATCATTCCAAACACTTACCAGAGGCATTCTCAACAGGAAACTATATAAGAACATTGGAATCACCTAGGAAATATTTCAAAACACACCCCCTCTTTTCTTTCTCTTCCCCATCGTGTTCTGACCCTTCCCTTCAAGACCATTTCTGAATCGTTCCTTATGAAGGTCTTGAAAACAAATTCATGGAAACACGGGCAAGCTAAGTTTTTTTGACTGTGTAATAGCCAAGAAAGCAAAGGATTTTACGGACTGAAGACAAATGTCACAAATCACCCAAGCTTAGCAAAACACAGAACATAAACTGGGGCAATAAAATAGGAGAAACAAATTGTATTTTTAATATTTTCCATGTTAATAATCTCTAAACTGTTTCTGACAATAGTTACAAGATATTTGAAGATGTATTACCTCTGTACATTCATGCTCCCAATGGCTTATTAGAATAAGATTTTCATCTTACAGAATCGTTCCAGTTCATTCCTCCAAGACATCATCACTTTGCAGAATAACTAAAAGATGGGCAGATGCCTACCTGACATACTCTAGGGTGTTCATCATTAAGCTTTGAATACCTACGCCTGGAGAATTGAGCTTAATCAATCATCTTACATAAAAATTAACTGGGTTAAAAAAAAAACGAAGAAGAAGCGGAAGCAGAAGAAGTATATTAGAGCCAGCTTAGATGTTTCCCAGAAGAAAGGCTGTGTGTTGGTGTGTGGGCCAGAGGAAAAGTTAAGGAGACAGGTTCCAGATACGAGAGAATAGTGAGGAAGAGACAGGAAGACGTTGTGCATTTGTTAGATACCCTTGACTCTTCTTATGGGTTTTCCTAAGTCCTGAAATTGTAAATAGTTGAAAAGTCATGCCCTCTCTGACGCCTTCCTCCTACATACAATAGAATCTCTTCTTAATGTAATACTAGTGTACATATTAGACATTAGACTTGCCCCACTTCTAACTTTTTACTTAAGTTTCCACTCATTGCTCTTGCTGTCCCTGGTTAGAGCTAAGACCAAGAGGGGAAAAAGGGAACTAAAAGATCTCATCCACAGCCTGGCCCAAACCTCTGACCTCAGATGAAGGGATGGGCCAGGGATTTGGGGGTGGAAACCCAGTTCCTGTAGAGAGAGCCAAGAAGGAAAATCATAAAACCCAAAGCTGAGTCTAGATCAAGAGATCTAGATCTTTTGCTAATTTTATGCAAAGGAAAAGGAGTAGCTATCATAACGGAAAATGGATTATAAATGACCTTAAACTTGGAAATAGGCAAAAGAAATGACTGTGTGCCCCATCAGGGTTGGTACTGGTCGAGTTTTTGTAATGATTAGGGTACTGGACACCTCAGCAGGAGCAGAAGCTAAGTAGTAGATTTTCGTCCAGTAAAACAGATAGTGCAAAGCTTATAATTTATTGCTCCTCAAGACATTAAACACTTTGTATGTAAGCCAGCTCTCTTCTCCTGACTTTCTTTGATTAAATTCCCTATATACCTCTTGCTCCTAAAATGTTATTGGGCCTATATAATAACTTCAAGATCCTTCTCATTATTTAACATATTAAATAAAATCTTTGACACATGTTTGTTCTGAATATGGTTGATGTCATGACTTTTATTTAATCTTTTGAGAATTAGACTTTAACAACTTGGCAGTTCATTGACCAAGATGTCCAATAAAATTCATCTGACAGAAAGAAGTAAGCTGTGTGGCCAGAGGTGGATACCTCATGGGCTACTAAGCCCAGATACATTTTTCCCTTGGCTCCTCTGAGTGAATTCCAAGTGATAAGAGAACTTTAAATTTTCTTATTCTCTAGGGTTTTGTTGTTGTTGTTGTTGTTGTTTTGTTTTTTTCTCTAGTTTCATTTTCCATTCTCCTCCCACACCCACCCCAGTTCTGTCTGGCTGGTAAATTACTTCCTCTGGGTATCACTCAAAACTTTGTGTTTGGCTTACGGTCTTAAAATGGTGTTTTGGCTTTATGACAGGGTTTTTATGTGTTTGGCTTTGGTGATTGCTGGAAGAAGCTGAAGCCGATCTGTTCTCCGCTGGGTAAGAGAAACCAGAATCTAGTTTGTTCATCTTTTTTTCTTGTGTCTTTTTGTGAGCTCAAATTGAGTAAGAATTTCATGGCCACTAGGGAAAAAAAAATAGTTGCATGAGAGCTAGATGAGTGAATTTTTGTATTTTTTGTGTTTTCATCTGACTTTTGACAAAGTTGTAAAATAAACTAAAAACTCCATGTTTCTGTGTGCCTGTGAACTGGAAAGTGCTTTCCCAACTGTGGAAAAATGTTCTCTTCAATTATAGGAACTTTGTTCTGACACATATGATGAGATAAATAAGTGCTTATAAAACAGAAGTTACCAAATTCACAAATATGAAGAATCCAGACTTATTGTAAATGTGCTAGACTTGTAAGGAAAAAAAAATCCTTACATAAGCTGCTAGCCTAGAATAATTTTTGGATAAGAACCTTAGTTTACATAGTTATGAAGAATATTTGGACAAACTAGACTGGTTTAGTGATTTTTGTTGAAAAAAGCAAAAATAACTTTTTGTCTTTTCCTTGAATGAATCTTGCGGAGTATGAAGTAAGCATAATTTTATTTATTTTTTTAAGATTTTAAAAAATTTATTCATCTGACAGACAGATCACAAGTAGGTAGAGAGGCAGGTAGAGAGAAAGGAAAGGAAGCAGGCTCCCCACCGAGCAGAGAGCCTGATGCGGGGCTCGATCCTTGGACCCTGAGATCATGACCTGAGCTGAAGGCAGAGGCTCAAACCCATTAAGCCACCCAGGCACCCCAGAAGCAAGTATAGTTAAAAAAAAAAAAGGTTTGGGTAGGTTTTCTCATGAAAAGACTAGTTAAAATAAAATTTCAAAAATTCATATATTGATATTCTGATCAAATAAATTAACATTATTGTTTGATATTGTGCATAATGCAAATTTGTGTTCAGCTGAATTGAATCATAATTGCAATAAACATTTTTATAACAGTAATCATGTTCTATAGTGTATTAGCTTACTCAGCTCTTTAGGTAATTTAAATATTCATATTAATGTCAAATTGAATTATTTTTGAATAATCTTTGACTAGTTGGATAATTTATAATTAAGATAGAATTCTGAAATATTGATTACTAAACATGATTTTAAGTTTATTAGCTTTTGCTTCTTATTTTTACATATACCACAAAGTGGATATATCTTGGGGTTATATTAATGAACTTGATCATCTCAGCTTCTTTAAGAAAACACGAAAGGGATCCAAAAGGCGATGTGTGTGTCTATAATTTCTTTAACTATGTGTATTCATTAGATTGGCTTGTCAGCCAAGAGACTTGTGAATGATAGACTGTTATCAATTCCTACCTTTTAGTTTTCTCTGTAAAACCGAAGTTGCCTCTTTAATTAAAAGTTACACTTAGTATAGGTGATTGAGGCTATCTGAAGAGAAATACAGCTAGGTACATGATTTTGTTTTTTCAGGAATAACGAGAGTACTTTTGTCCTAAAGTGAAAGCTCACCCTGTTTTAGAACATGAAAAAGCATAGTAAAATGTATTCATAATAACTCAGAGGAACTTATTTATTTTATAACTGGAAGTTTGTACCTTTTGGCCACCTTCACTCATTTTGGCCACCCATGATTCAATTTTAATTAACTACAGGTTTTTTTTTGTTTTGTTTTGCTTTTTTTTTTCCTTTTTCTTTTTCAAGACTGAGTTCTAAATTAAGGGAAAAAAAAAAACAAAAAGAGGAAAATTTTGGATATTTTTTTATACCTAAAATTGGTTTTGGGTTTTCTCATAAAGCCCCTGGAAATTTTCAGAAGTTTCTTATTGTGCCTTATAAAAATAAGAGTGTTAAAAATAATTAGGCTTATTTGATATGCTCCCTATTTCTTAATTGGTTGAAAGCTATTGTAAGAGTTGCCTGGGAAGAATTGTCAAACCAGAAAATATGCTCATTCTTTCTTGGGTTACAGTTGTATAGGAAACTGGATATTCACAGAGATATTTCACACATTGTGTACTTTTATGGGAAGCCTTAGAGATTTTTTATTGCTTTTGTGATCCGTAATATGCTCTTAACCATAAAGGAAACATTGACCAGCCTCTTAGAAGATAGTAACGTACTGCACATAATAGATAATTTTACTCTCCTCCATTCTGATATTATTGATCATTGGATTAAAATAACCACAATCACTCAGTCTCATTTTTCTCTCCCTGTAAGCTATTCCTAACCCATTTGGAAGACTATGCTTTTATAAACTTCAATGAAACTTTTTATAAACTTCAATGAAACTCTTTAAAATATACTTGATATTAATTCTTAAGAATTCAGAAACATCTTTTACTGAGTCTTCTTACTTTTCTGTTTTCTCCTCCTTTTAAAAAATATTTATGTATGTATTTATACTGGTGGAGGGGTTTGGCACCTAACAAAGGGTTTGATCTCAAGACCCTGAGCTCATGACCTGAGCTGAAATCAAGCATTGGATACTTAATGGACTGAGCCATTGGATACTTAATGGACTGAGCCACACAGATACCCCATCTTCTAACTTTTCAATGATAATATGTATTATTTATATATTCAACGATAACCTTTGTTCTTTTCTATCAGCATAAGATTGAGCAAATCAATTATGTAATGAAGGCCATGTCTGTAGTAACAAATCTCATTTTATCAGGTACCATAAGCTCACTAATAAGGAACAAGGATCAATCTTATGTGAGAATCCCATGTGTTCATAGGCATCCTAAGAAAACTGGGCTTGTATGTGGACCAGAGGATTCTAGTCTGATAGGTGATTTAAAAACAAACAAACACAATACTCTGCGGCAGACCACTCTTTAGCAAATTTTGAAGATCTCCAAAAAAAAAAAAAAAAAAAAAAAGTATTCTCCCAAAATTTTAGGTACTGTAGGTAAAATCGAGAGAGAGAGATTATCTTGATCTTGACTTCTAGTCTCAGGATAGAAGGGCAAATAACAGAGACGTTTAAGAATTCAGTCCAAGATTCCTTATGAAACCCCCCAGACAGAAGTCAATTATCTTGTATTAACAGTTGTTCAATACTGTGCAGCTTTACATTGGCAGAGTAAACTCAAGGAGGCCACATGGTATTGACATTCTATTTGCATTTATATAAACAATCAGACCACAGTTAATGAGCCCAGCTATTTTGTGATCATGGATGTTATTTGGAGATTATTTATAATCCCAAAGGGGAGACTATTAGAAAAATTACCCCAAATTTGGAAGTAGGCAAGAGAGATTACTTGGTGTACTTTCAGTATAGTGTTGGGCTTGACCTTCTCCTGACAAGACTATTTCACAATTTGTGTGGGAACAGAGATTAATTTATAGGTTTTTGATTAGTTCCCTTATGGATTGAATTAAATTGTCTGACACATACTTTATATTTATATAAGAATGTGAATTTTTCTAACCTTTGGAAAACTATACTTTAATACTGATATTGTTAATCAAAGTTATGGATAGGTAATTTGCTATAGCAATATGTTATTATGGATAGGTATTTGGTATTGCAATAGGTCGTACCGCTAAGAAAAATGGGCCCTTATTATGGTTCTTTAAGGCACTTGGCTAATTGTTTTAAGGATACAACTATCAAGAATATCAATAATAGTAACAATTGTTCAAAGAATAATGATTGTGTGCTATTTAATAGTCTAAAAACTTTGCTTACATTACCTATTATTCTCACCACAGTCTATGTGGGCAGTATTTTCCTTCTTTCACAGATAAGGAAATTGAATCTTTGAATTTATACAGCTAGTAAGTGGCAAAACAGTTTTAATCCCAAATCTGTCTTACTTTAAAGCTAGTATTTTCCTCTTTGGTGGTCTTCTACTATGCTAATCAGCCTCCAATAAACACAATTCCTTTCTTTAAGGCGCTGACCAAACTGAAAGGAAAAGTTTTTTAAACGTGCAAAAATGTCAGCAATACTTTTTGAAAAAATATCCACATATAAGTGGACTTTTACAGTTCAAACCCATGTTGTTCTGAGGTCAACTGTATATCATGCCTGCTTTTTATTTCAGGTTGATTTTTGGCAAGTTATGTCTCCTTGCTAGGATTCAGTTTCTCCTTTTTTTTGAAACGTTTCATCTCCAATACATTTTTTTTTTTAATTTCTCACCTATTTTGCTATCCTTTTTGTTCCTTGTATCATTCATTCCCTCTTTGCCAGCTTGGATACCATTGTTAATTGTTAGACTTACTCCCTGATTTACACTATTGACTTTTTCTGTTGATTTGGTAAGACTGAATTTTGATTTCATCCAACATCATCTCCTCTGTGCCTGCATCTGGGGCAGCTGAATGTGCCTGAAGAAAAATGTACAATGATGCTGACTGTTCTCATGGTATGTTTATGACCATTAATGTCAAGGCAGCTCTTGTGGAGACAAATCCGTTATATTTTTATTCCTAGTTAATTCACTCTCTAGTCTTTCAGATTACTATTTCTTTCCCTCTCTTGCCCCAGACCTCCAATATCTTAGGCCTTCTCTTTACCCTGTGCTGATGAACCTGCATCCCCTGTTTTTATTAAGAAAACAGGCATATTTATAATACTTCCACATAATGCTGCCACTACATCTTAGCTACTTGTAACCCTATCCAGAGGCCACAACTTTACTCCTCATTGAATGGAGTCCTTGCTCCCAGTAAGGACTCCCTCCATTTGTACAAAGTATCTCATTCCTTCTTTTCTTCCCTGTGATATCACTCCTGCATGTATTCCCCTCTTGCTTCATCACTCTTTGCAGGCTACTGGGTTATAACCAGAGAACACACTAAAATGTTCTAATAAAATGGCCTCTCCAGCTACTGCCTCATTCCTGCGTACAAAAATGTCCTCAGAAGACCTGCCTAAACTCGTTGTATCCACTTATCTGCTCCCTTCCATCCTTTTTTTGAATCCACTCTATTGAAGTTTCTCTCCCCAACTCTGACTATTGTCAAAGCCATCAGTGATCGCCACATGGACAAAAACCGTTCAGTTTCCAGTCCTTATATTATTTGAACAAAACCAGCATTTGACCTGACTGATGGTTCTCCCCTTCTTTAAACGCTTTACTCAAGTGCTTTAGGACTGCCACTTCCTCTTTGTTCTCTTTCTAGCTCTCTGGACACTGATTTTCAGACTCTTTTGCTGGTTATCTCTATGAATTTTAAATGTTGGTATCCTCTAAGGCATAGTTCTTAAACCTCTTCTCTTTGCTATCTGAATTCATTGCACAGGTGAAATTATCTAGAATTATGGTTTTACATGCCAGCTATAAATTGGTAAGTTGCATATTTATAAAGCAGTGTTCAGCATGTTGAGCATATGGGTTAATATCTTTTGGAGTGTCATGGGTCTAATCTTTCTGCTGGGTGAAAGCTAGCTACTCCACTGCTTCTGGTCTCCGGTCATTGCTCAAGACTGAATTGTGACATCCTCCACCCCAAATTCCTGTGTTGAAGCCATAGCCCCCAGTGTGATGGTATTTGAGATGAGGGCTTTGAGAACTAGTTAGGTTTAGATGGAATCACCAGGGTAGAGTCCTCATGATGGGATTAATGCCCTGATAAAAAGAGGCTAGAGAGCTTGCTTCTCTCTCTCTCTCTCTCTCTCTTTTTCCCCTTCTCTCTCTCTCTCTTTCTCCAGTCCTGTCATGCACTTAGGAAAGGTCATACGAGGACACACAGAGAAGGTAGCCACCTGCAGTGGAAGGAGGGAGCTCTCACTAGATACCAACCCTGCCGGCACCTTGATCTTGGACTTCCACATCTCCAGAACTCTGAGAAACAAATACCTGTTATTTATGTCATTCAATCTATACTATTTTGTTATGGCAGCTGAAGCAAACTAAGACAATTCTCATGTAGCTCCAGAAAACCAGGGTCCAGTAACTACAACATGGACTAGTTTCTGCCATGTCTTAATTCACAGTTGAACTTAAACATCTGTACCTTAACTCTAAGCCACTGTAGCCACATTATAGCTGTGCTTTCTCTAGAAGAGTCAGAAAAAGCCAGAGGCCCAGCTGAAAGTCCCTTGGCAAATTCTGTGTTGGACTGGTCAGAAGCCGAGTGTGATACTGGATAGTTGTTGGCAGTCTTGGTGCTCCCCCTGCTCAACACTGTATTCTAGGTACGCAGTATTGTTCATGGAACATGGGACTGTTCGATATGTTTTATGTTTGATGAATGTTGACTGAATGAAGGAACATGGAGCAAAGTCTTCTTTTGTAATATTGATCATTAAATAAACTTTTCTTTTTTCTGTTTTTTTAAGGCTTACTTTACAGTGCTGCCATTAGAAATGAGGATGTTCTCTGCCCTTCCCTGCCTGCAGAGTTCACATGATGATGTGTAAATGAGCTCATTGGAGATACATATGCTACTTTCAAATTGGTATTTGTCACAATACTGTTTGTTGTTTGTAGGATTAATAGTGCTTGTATCCAGACTAGAAGTTACTACCCAAAATCATTTGGTAAACATTCATCACTAGAAATTCTCCTGGAAATGGTAAGAAAATACAATTTTAAGTCAATGTAAAACTGTGGTTTGAAATCATATTAAGAGTTCTCCAAATTCTTAAATAATGGCTTAATTGCTATATAAAAGATGGGAGGATTGGGTTGGTTTCATTATGGCCAAGCAAACTGATTCTGTTCACTAGTCTGGAAATCAGTGAATGACTCAAATTTATGCCAAGCGCTTTACGCGTATTTTCTCACTCAATCTTCCAACAGTTCTCTGGAGTACACATTATTGTACATATTATGAATAACCACATATTCAAGACTATATAAAATCCTGGCAACTTCTACTGCCTGGAGACTACTGAATATCCCAATATAGCCAAGACTGTCAACTTTAGTAACACTGCTACTCTTCTGGGTCTTGCCGATGAAATTAGTGGACTTTCCAACTTTTTATGTCGCAATCTGTGTGAGTGCTTAGATTACCAGGAATAACTGAAGTTTATTTATGAGGTAGGTTGTAGAGGAAAACATGAAGATCTGAATTGCCTTCAAGTTGTGTTTTTACTTCAAAATAGGTCACTGTCTGTTTAGACTCACTCTCTCAAAGAATGGGTCACAGAGGTGAAACCAGAACAATTCTGCAATTTCCCAGACCACACATGACCCTGTTCTTCCAGTATTCACTATGACCCTGACTTTAAATTTTTGCCAGGTGGCTGTCTGTGAGATGAGCTGGATATCTTTCTGAGCCTGGCATGACCAGGGAATGACTCTCGGTTTTGGACAGAGAGCATTGAACTTGAAGATGCTGCCAGTTCATTAAGTGGCTAGGCTTAACTTCAGGCTTTCAAAGTCAGCCCATCTTGGCCTAGTCTAATATAAAAGAGTTTATTTAAATAGGGCTATGGGTAGATACATCATTTACTTAGAAGTCGTCATTCCTTTTTTTTTTTTTTTTTTAATGTTTTATTTATTTATTTGACAGACAGAGATCACAAGTAGGCAGAAAGGCAGGCAGAGAGAGAGGGGGAAGCAGGCTCCCTGCCAAGCAGAGAACCAGATATGGAACTTGATTTCAGGACCCCGAGATCATGACCTGAGCTGAAGGCAGAGGCTTTAACCCACTGAGCCACCCAGGTGCCCAAGAAGTTGTCATTCCTTTTGACACTTGAATATACGATTAATTAATAAAAAAGGAAGACTACGCACCTGAAATAACCACATGAATCATGCCTGCTAACATGATTATACCCTGCATGTGGAAATTAGTTTGACCTTTTCATAAAAAGAAAGTACACGTAGTACTATTATTGTTCTGTGGCACCGCACGTTTTTCCACCCCAATGTTAAAGAGAGGATGACAGATAAAAACACATAATTCACATTACACCTAATGACTTTTAAATTTATTTTATTTAATCCATAGATAGCTAATAATTATCATGATTTTCAAGTCAAATTTTATAAAAGTTCACTGAAAAGCCAAGGTTATCCATGTCCTGGATCCCCATCCAATTCCCAGAGGTGACCACTTTTATTTGTTAGGTATCCTTTCAGAGATTTTTAAAATGCATAGTCAATTAAGACAAATATATATTCTTACTTTAATCCTGTTGTTACTTAAACGTAACCTACTTCTTCTTCTTCTTCTTCTTTTTTAACTTAGTAACAGGTCATGGAAATTTTTCATGGTAGTATACTTTCTTTTATTTTTCGTATCTGCATAGTAGTATCCCATTTTAAGACTGTATCTCTGTTAAAAAACATTGGAGTTGTTTCTAATCTTTTATTATTCCAGACAAGGTTGCAAAAAATAAATGTATATAGTATTCCCAGATATACTTTCAGAATTTCTACAAATAGTGACAGTTTTACAGCTTTAATTCCAATTTTTTTGTGTGTGCGTGTGATTGGTCGCCAGGTTCTTTATTTTTTATTTATTTATTTATTTACAAATATTTTATAAATATTTATATTTATGTTTATAAATTATATATATATTTTATAAGTTTTATATTTATATTTATAAATATTATAAATATTTATATTTATTATAAAATATTTATAAATATTTTATAACAGTATTCATTGTTTTTGCACCACACACAGTGCTCCCCATGCAATCCGTGCCCTCTCCAATACCCACCACCTGGCTCCCCCAACCTCCCACCCCGACCCCTTCAAAACCCTCAGATTGTTTTTCAGAGTCCATAGTCTCTCATGGTTCACCTCCCCTTCCAATTTCCCTCAACTCCCATCTCCTCCCCATCTCCCCTTGTCCTCCAATGTTTTTATCTCTATTTTTTTCGGCATCCCAAGGTTTTTTATTTAGTCTTTTAAAGTCTTAAAGTTTTTTTTTTTTTTTTAAAGATTATTTATTTATTTGACAGAGAGAGAGAAGGAACACAGGGAGGGAAAGTGAGAGAGGGAGAAGCAGACTCCCCGCTGAGCATGGAGCCCACGCAAATGGGGCTCAATCCCAGGACCCTGGGATCATGACCTGAGCTGAAGACAGATGATTAATGACTGAGCCACCCAGGCACCCCTAAATCTTTTCTTAAAGTTTTTACTTAAATTTTGATGTTTATATCTTTAATTTTTTCCTTGTCGCAGTGACTTAAAACCCCAGAATAATGTTTAAAAATAGTTGTAACGCATCATGGTCCTTTCCCTTACTTTAGTAGAATTTCCTTTAATGTCTTATCTTTAAACATGGCTTTTAGACTGAGACAAGCACATTGTCTTGTTAAGAAAGTATTCATATGTTCCTAGATAATTGAGAGTTTAAAAAAAAATCAAGAGAGGAGTGTTGAATTTTTCAAATACCTTTTCAATGTCTCTAGAAATAACTCTATGTTTTTTGCTCCTTAGATCTTTTCATATGATTATTTATCTGAATGAATTTACTAATGTAATGAATTATTCTTAAATTCTTAGATTCTGAATTTATGGTAAAAGTGATCTATAAGTTTGCTTTATGGTCAAACTTTGTTAGATTTTAATTTCAATGTCACTTACTTTATAACATTTAATTGAAAATATTTATTCTTTTTATGCTTCTTAAGAACTTAGGCATCATAACAATTATCCACTTTTTAAATTGACTGTATGCCTTATGCTGTACTTTTTATTTCCGTGACTTATTTATTTTATAAGTGGAGGTTCATGGCTCTCAGTCTCCTCTGTTTCGTCCATTCCCAACCTACCTTCCCTCTGGCAACCACCAGTTTGTTCTCTGTATTTATGAGGTCCATTTCTGGTTTTTGTTGTTGTTGTTATTTGTTTTGTGTTTTAGATTCTACATATAAATGAAATCATATGGTGTTTGTATTTTTCTGTCTGATTTATTTCACTTGGTATAATATCCTCTAGGTCTATCCATGTTGTTGTAAATGGCACGATTTTATTCTTCTTTTAGTCAAGTAATATTTTATGTGTACATATGTATATCACATCTTCAGACACTTAGGTTGTTTCCATATCTTGGCTATTGTAAATAGTGTGGCCATAAATAGAGGGGTCCATATATCTTTTCAAATTAGTGTTTTTATTTTCTTCTGGGAAATACCCAGAAGGGTAAGTACTTTGTAGTATGGTATTTCCATTTTTAATTTTCTGATGAACTTGTATACTGTTTTCCATAGTGGCTACACATTCACGTTCTACCAACAGTGCACCAGGGTTCACTTTTTGCTACATCCTTGCCAATGTGGATTCTTTTTTTTTTTTTTTTTTTTTTTTTGTTATTTCTTGTCTTTTTGGATCCTAGCCATTCTGACTAGTAAATGGTTATACCTCATTGTGGTTATCAGCTCTTTAAATAATTTGGTAAAATTCCACTTTGAAGATCATATTGGCTTGGTAATTCATTGGAGGAGGATGGAGGATTGACAATTTTTACGATTTCTTCTCTTTGGATTTTCTATGTCCTCTAGGGACAGTTTGGGTTAATTATATTTTCTACTAAAAGTATTCATTTTAGGTCTTCTTCTCAACTCGAGCCAGGCCTACACATAAACAACCATGTCTAAGGGACCTGCAGTTGGCATTGATGTTGTTACTCCTGCGTGGGTGTCTTCCAGCATGGGAAAGTGGAAATAATTGCCAATGATCAGGGAAACCAGACCACCCCAAGTTATGTCGCCTTCACGGACACCAAACGATTGATTGGTGATGCTGCGAAGAACCAAGTTGCAATGAACCCCACCACCACAGTTTTTGATGCCAAAGCCTGATTGGACGGAGATTTGATGATGCTGTTGTCCAGTCTGATATGAAGCATTGGCCTTTCATGGTGGTGAATGATGCTGGCAGGCCCAAGGTCCAAGTAGAATACAAGGGAGAGACAAAAAGCTTTTATCCAGAGGAGGTGTCTTCTACGGTTTTGACGAAAATGAAGGAAATCACAGAGGCTTATCTTGGGAAGACCGTTACCAATGCAGTTGTCACAGTACCTGCGTACTTCAGTGATTCTCAGCGTCAGGCTACCAAAGATGCTGGAACTATTGCTGGTCTCAATGTACTTCGAATCATCAATGAGCCAACTGCTGCTGCTATTGCTTATGGCTTAGACAAAAAGGTTGGAGCTGAAAGGAATGTGCTGATCTTTGACTTAGGAGGTGGCACTTTTGATGTGTCAATCCTTACTATTGAAGATGGGATCTTTGAGGTTAAGTCCACAGTTGGAGACACCCACTTAGGTGGAGAAGACTTTGACAACCGAATGGTCAACCATTTTATTGCAGAGTTCAAGTGCAAACATAAGAAAGATATCAGTGAAAACAAGAGGGCAGTTCGTCGTCTCCATACTGCTTGTGAACGTGCACAAGAAGAAAGCGTACACTTTCTTCCAGCACCCAGGCCAGTATTGAGATTGATTCTCTGTATGAAGGAATTGACTTCTATACCTCTATCACTCGTGCCCGGTTTGAAGAATTAAATGTTGACCTGTTCCATGGCACCCTGGACCCTGTAGAGAAAGCTCTTTGGGATGCCAAGTTAGACAAGTCTCAGATCCATGTTATTGTTCTGGTGGGTGGTTCTACCCGTATCCCCAAGATTCAGAAACTTCTCCAAGATTTCTTCAGTGGAAAAGAACTGAGTAAGAGCATCAACCCTGATGAAGCTGTTGCTTATGGTGCAGCTGTCCAGGCAGCCATCCTTTTTGGAGACAAATCTGAAAATGTTCAAGATTTGCTGCTGTTGGATGTCACTCCACTTTCTCTTGGCATTGAAACTGCTGGAGGAGTCATGACTGTTCTCACCAAGCGTAATACTACCATTCCTACCAAACAGACACAGACCTTCACTACCTACTCTGACAACCAGCCTGGTGTGCTTATTCAGGTGTATGAAGGTGAGCGTGCCATGACCAAGGACAACAATCTACTTGGAAAGTTTGAACTCACAGGCATACCTCCTGCTCCTCGTGGTGTCCCTCAGATCGAGGTCACTTTCGATATTGATGCTAATGGTATCCTCAATGTCTCTGCCGTGGATAAGAGCACAGGAAAAGAGAACAAGATTACCATCACTAATGACAAGGGCTGCTTGAGCAAGGAAGATATTGAGCGCATGGTCCAGGAAGCTGAGAAGTACAAAGCTGAAGATGAGAAACAGCGGGACAAGGTGTCTTCCAAGAATTCACTTGAGTCTTACGCATTCAACATGAAAGCAACTGTTGAAGATGAAAAACTTCAGGGCAAGATAAATGATGAAGACAAACAGAAGATTCTTGACAAGTGCAATGAAATCATCAACTGGCTTGATAAGAACCAGACTGCAGAGAAGGAAGAATTTGAACACCAGCAGAAAGAGTTGGAGAAAGTCTGCAACCCCATCATCACCCAGCTGTACCAGAGTGCAGGGGGCATGCCAGGAGGAATGCCTGGAGGCTTCCCTGGTGGTGCCTCCTCTGGGCCCACCATTGAAGAGGTTGACTAAACCAATCTGAGAGTAAATAGGTTGAGCATTGTTCCACACACAATATTCAAAGGACCCAAATTTGTAGTAAATTCCATGGCAGTTGTAATGTTGAGCTGCTATAGCAAAAAAACTGGGCATTCTTGATACTTGAATATGGAATATGTGCACAGGGAAAGGAAATAAACATTGCACTTTATAAGCACTGTATTGTTAAGTGGAAAATGCAATGTCTTAAATAAAACTGTATTTAAAATTGGAAAAAAAAAGTATTTATTTTACCCAGGTTTTCAAATGTATTTTTCTATCTATAGTATGCATTTATAATGGAGCAGTATATCTTTCATATTATAATAGTTTGTAACCACTAAATCTCCACACTCTCAACAAATTTTTTAAAGTTTAATTTCTCTCATGGGGAGAAACTTAATTTTTCTCTTAGGAGGAAGAAAAATGAAAAAATGTTGGAGACACATGTAGTATGTTCAAATATTTTAAGATTATTTTAACATTTTCTGTTTCTGTTTTTTAAACCCTTTAACCTTTCTAATTTTTTTATATTTGTATATTTTTTCTTGATTAATGATCATTTCAGATATTTTCATAATTACAAAAAAACAGCTTTTGGGGTTATGTATTAATTCTAATCACTGTTCTTTCTTTTATATGCTCATTATTTGTTCTTCTAAACTACTTTTTTTCTCCTGTTTTCCTTCTGTTTTTTAAATAGTATTTTTCTTTTTTTTTTCAGTTGGTGCTTATTTAATTAATTTAGCTAACACTGTGTCACAGAATTCTGATGAGTAATGTTTTCATTTATCTTTTCTAGAAAGTCTATAATTTTGTTTATAAGAGTACGTAAGAGAGTTTTTTGTTTATTTCTAGGTATGGAGATTTTTGTTTTTCTGATTTTCCTCTCAATTTCTAATTGTATTATATTGTGATTATGGAATATTGTTCATGACTCCTTATTTTCAAATTTTATTAACATTTTCTCCATGGCTTGATATATACTTATATTTTATGAATATGATATTAATCTTTAAAAAAGCATACAATCTTTACTTTTGAGACACAGCCCCTGATATATCTCAGATAGGGGGAATGGGTAAAATTACTTTATTTATTTATTTATTTATTTAATTTATTTGACAGAGAGAGAGAGACATCACAAGTAGGCAGAGAGGCAGGCAGAGGGAGAGGGGGAAGCAGGCTTCCCGCAGAGCAGAGAGCCTGACATGGGGCTGGATTCCAGGATCCTGAGATCAGGACCTGAGCCAAAGGCAGAGGCTTAACCCACTGAGCCACCCAGGTGCCCCTAAAATTACTTTATTTTTGATTTCCTTTCTGCATCTCTTTCTGTCTCCTGTAGTGTAAAATTGTCATATAAGTTGTTGCTCTGATGCATTTATATCATAGATACTCATTACTTTCACAACTTCATTGTGAATTTGCTTCTTGTGTTATAAAGTATCATTCTTGTATCATACAATACTTATTTGTCCTAAATCCAACTTGTCTGAAGTTAAGGTCAAACTTTTGCTCTTTAATTATTATTTCTTTATGTTTGTGTGTGGATGGAGCATTGTTCAGGTAAAACTTCGATTTCCTTTCCTTATCAACCATTCTGAATCTTTATTTCTAACTTATCTGTCTACACTATAAAGTTTGCTTTTAATGCAGTTTGAAGAGCCTTTTTTTTTTAAGATTATTTATTCATTTATTTGACACAGAGAGAGAGATCACAAGTAGGCAGAGAGGCAGGCAGAGGGTGCGGAGGAAGAAGCCTCCCCACTGAGCAGAGAGCCTGATGCAGGCCTTGATCCCAGGACCCTGAGACCATGACCTCAGCCAAAGGTAGAGACTTAACCCACTGAGCCACTCAGGTGCCCCTGAAAAGCCTTTTAAAGAACAACTTGAAATATGTATTGATTTAAAAGTATTTGTGTCAATTATTGGATACATTTGTGTGTGTGTGTGTGTGTGTGTGTGTGTGTGTGTGTACATATATCTGTATAGTTCCTCTATCTATGAAGGTGTGCGTTAAGGTACATATTTTCTTTCTAGTGGATATATTTATATTAATTTTTCATATTGTGTTCATAGTCCTCTATTATTTTAGATATTATTAGTTATGAACAATGAGCCTTTTTTTTAAAGATTATTTATTCATTTATTTGACACTGACTCTACCCTATCATATTTTCTTTAAAACATTAAATTTCCTAGGGTGCCTGGGTGGCTCAGTTGGTTAAGCAAGTGCGTTCAGCTCAGGTCATGATCCTGGAGTCCCAGGATCGAGTCCCACATCAAGCTCCCTGCTTGGCAGGGAGTCTGCTTCTCCAGCTGACCTATCTCCTCTCATTCTCTCTCTCTCTCTCTCTCAAATAAATAAATAAAATCTTTAAAAAAACCATTAAATTTCCTAGTGTTTATCTTTGCACTGTTATGCACATTTAATTTACTACTTGTATGTCAACTTTAAATGACCTTTTCAACCTCAACAGTTATAGATAAGGCAGTCAGTGAATGTGCTCCAATTACTACCATCTTTTTCCTTTTCCTTCTGAATATTTGACTTGTGTCATCCCATTACTTTCAAAGTCTATAACATTTATGCATTTTTAATAGTCTAAATTTTAGAATACAAGTATATTCATTGTTTACCGTGAGTCTTTTTAAGAAAGCTTCCTCACATTTAAGATTCCTCAGAATAGTCTTTGATTTTTAATGTTTTAAACATATGGTCTTTATACTTGATGAACAACTTGGCTAGATATAAAATACTGAGATCATGTTTTCTTGCCTTGAGAAGCTCATGTTTTTTTCCATTGACTTTCCTTCGGAGAAGACTGAAGTGAAGTTGACTTATTTTTCCTTATACAAGACTTGATCTTTTTGCTTTTCTGCTTCAAAGATTCTTTCATTAGAGAGGAAAAATAGAACAACATGAAGTCAAGGAGGGAGACAAACCATAAGAGACTCTTAACCATAAGCAACAAACTGAGGGTTGATGGAGGGGAGGGGTTGGGGGGTTGGGGTAAGGGATGTTAAGGAGGGCAGATGATGTAATGAGTACTGGGTATTATATAAGACTGATGAGTCACCGACCTCTATCTCTGAAACTAATAATACATTATGTGTCAATTGATTGAATTTAAATTAAAATAAAATTAAATTTCAATAATTTGTTGGCATATGTCATTGCTTAACCATTGTGAATCAACTTTCTTTAGTACACGGTGTTTGCTTTCAATATGGAGATTTGAGACTTCTGTTCTAATTTCAGGAAAGTTCTTTTATAATTTTGTTTGAAAGTATTTGCTCTGCCTCTGAAGGTCTTTGAAAGAAAACTGCTAAGGTTTTCTTCTGCAGAGATTCCAATTATAGGTATGTTGGCTCTGTATTGTATTTCATTTATTGTTACCATTTTCACACAATGCTTAAAAATATATTTCTCTTTATTTTCATTTAATTTTGACCATTCTTCTTATATATGCCTTTGCTCTCTCTTTCTCTTACTCATCCTCAGTGCTTATTCCCTTCTGTGTTTCTTCTAATATTGTCTCCATTTCTGTGATGGTTTGGTCCTTTTTTCCTCCTCATATCTGATTTATATCAGCTCACTTCATCCTCATCTCTTTCTTGAGTTTCTGCATTTGTGCTTCACCACACCGGACAATATATTATATTGCTTCATTAACATAATAGGAAATATATTTCATTTAGGGAGTCAGTATAGCTTAATGAAAAAGAGCACAGATGCTGGAGAAATACTACGTATAGTCACAATTTTCACTGGCTCTGTGGCAACTTTTTCTCCCCCAACATCTTCTGGTAACTTTGATGCTCCTTTTCAGAATCTTTCTTTTTTCTTTTCTTTTTTTTTTTTTTTTAAGATTTTTTTTTTTTTTAAATTTGACAGAGAGAGATCACAAGTAGGCAGACAGGCAAGCAGAGAGAGAGAGAGGGAGGAGGAAGCAGGCTCCCTGCGTAGCAGAGAGCCCGGTGTGGGACTCGATCCTAGGACCCTGAGATCATGACCTGAGCTGAAGGCAGAGGCTTAAACCACTGAGCCACCCAGGCAGCCCCAGAATCTTTCTTATAGTATCTTTGTATTCTTTCTGTGCCGGTTTCTTCTTTATCACTACTCACTCCTGAATGAATTACATTTCTTTGTAGAAAGCTCCTGAAATGGAGGATTCGAGGTAACTTTCCTGTTCTCTCAATCCAAAAACTTACTTTCTGTGGCAAATTGTTATATTAATGACCCCCAACATTTGACACTTCCCCAAAACCATGCCCTTACATAGCCCCCTTCCCCTTACATTGACTTTAGACTTAGCTATATGACTTACTTTAGCTAATGGAACATTAGCAAACATGGCATGGGCAGAAGCTTCAAAGGAGCATGAATATTGGAGCCTACACTCTCTCTTGCTGCTATGAACTCTTCCAACTCCACATGAAAAAGCCTGAGCTAGCTTCCTGGAAAGATGCCCCAGGCCTCCCTTCCGAGGCCCAAATACGTGAATGAGACCTGCTGAGTGGGACAACACATGAAGCAGAAATAAGCCAACCCAGTTGAGCCCATCCTAATTTGTTACTTCATTCAACTGTAGGCAACTAATTGGTAGCTCCTAAGCCATTGTTTTGGGGGTGGGGTTGTCATGCGGCAATAGATTATAGATTCACTTTTATTGCTGCCTCCCAAACAGTCTGCTTCCTGTAATTATGGCTTTTCTGTAGACTCACTCCTTCTAAGTCTCTGAGGTAAATTTGGCTCAGGACATCATCTGCCAGCAGTGCTGTGCTCCCCAGTTCTTAAAGACCAGGAATAGGTCTTCTACATCTCACAGTGATCACCTTGTCCTCAAGGATCATAGTTTTGCTGTCCCTCTGATCTGATGCTAGTGGGTTCCCTGGAAACTCTCTGTGCCTCTTCTCCCCATTTCTGTGCCTCTTCTGCCTTACTTGTCCTGCTCTTGCTCCACTTCTGTGTGAGACGTAACTGCTTTCACAGTTTAAGGTAAGCCCTTTACTTTCAGGAAACATAATTTTGCTGGTACTTTCTGAAGTCCTTACGGCTGCTTCTCTTTGACTGTTCCTGGGCCTTTTCCATATGACTTCTGCCCAAATGCAGCTGCTTTTAGCAACCTTTACAAGGAGTTTGGAGTTTGTCAGTCAAATCTGTATTATAAGTTTGCTGAAAATGGTGTTTAACATTTTTTCCATTCTCTTTGTTAGTTTATATATTTTCTAGGGAGAAGGGGGAAGGATGTTTTAATAGATGACATCATCTTCATACAGGAGTCCATTTGATCCTTATTTGCAACCAGAACCCTTTAGACATGTTTTTCCCAAAGGTGATGTAGTAACTTTCGGTGCTTTAGTAATCACTAAGACCTTTCAAAATTCTCATATTCACAGGGGGAGCATGCCACTCAATCTGATTCTTTCTTTCCTAGGTTGAATCACAATTTAGGTTGCCATCCCACACTCTGTTCGGGCAATGGTCTCTTTCTATTTAATAAGTCTGACTAATTAATCCTCACTGTAGCTCAGGAAAAAGAGATTATATTGTCATCATTTTTGAGACAAAGACTGTGACAGAACCATGACTGCATTGCAGGATTTATGGGCTTCCCTCCAGATGCCTATTGCCTCACTATTATTAATTTTGGCTTTGGGCTCAATGTCAAGCTAATAGATAAATAGACAGCATAGAACGTAAAGCAACAGGTCCAAAAAAGGCAACATTTCAGCTTTGAAGAGCTAGGCGTTCCACACTCCAAGTGCTGGTATTTGGAAATGTTTCCTCCCAAACCACCAAACCACCAAGGGGAAACAGTGCAGGGCAGGAGTTCATGAAGTCCCTCCACTGATAGGCTTTCAGGTGTGACTTGGGTACTTGAGGCTGGTTGGGTTAAAGGGCAAATAACAGAAGTTTACTGTCACTTCTTTGGCAAACTTCTATTTGCCTTTTAATATACAGTTCAGAAGGGGTCAAATTCCCTGATCCATTTCCATTCCAACTAGAGAAAATTGTCTCCCCTAGTGTAGTTGGTATGTGCTTCTGTGTGTAATATTGTATTGTCCATTTTGGGGCTTTCATAGTAGCTTCTCCTGCTAGGCAATGAGCTTCCTGGGTGCAGGGACTGTGGTCCTAATCATGTCTGTACGCCAGCACCTGGCACAGTGCATTGTGCTCAGTGCAAAATGGGTGTGCCATAATGTTTATTGGAATAAATTGAGAAATAGGCCAATTTTATCCATTAAAGCATTAAAGTCTTTCTGGTTTTTAGATACTTGTATAGTTCCATATGCAAAGTTACTGTATCTCTGTCTCTTTTCCTCCCCAGCTTGCTTCTCTTTTTCTCTGACTGAAAGAGCTGGACCACTGGAGAAATGGAAACCTGTATATTCCCCCATCTCCCGCCTCCCCCCCCCCAGTCCCTCCCCCCCAATCCCTCCCCTCCAAGTGGCAGGCCCCCACCCAGCTGTGCTCTGTCAAACTGGGGCAGTCAGGCTCCCAGGAGCCTGTTGCTAGATCATTGCAAATGCGCAAGTTGTGAAACCCACTCCTAGGGTGCCTTGGCGGAGTGCCTCCTTGGAGGTGAGCTGACCCACTGTTTCCGTAGCACTGTGTTTATCCACTCTGGAGCTCCTTTGTGCAACAGGAGAGCTGTGGGTTCTCACCCTCACACCGGCTCCTTCCACGTAATTTACCCCCCCCCCCTTGCTCCCTTGCCTTCCTTCCCTCCTCCGTCCCCCGACCCCAGCCCGCCAGCTCGGAGTGCTCCCCTCCCCATCCCCTTTTGTGCAACCCGTGGCTGCGGAGCTTCTAGTACTGTATTCATGGCAGATGAAGAGAGAGTGACTGACACGTTCCAGGGACAGCGAATCGCAGCAAGCGCGGGCGGCAGGGGGAGGGTGTGTAGTGACAGACGGCCGCTGGGATTATGAATGGGGGCGGGCGGGGGGACGGCGAGTGTGGGGTTCAAACCGGGATCTTCGGCATCCGGCTTTGGATAGGCACGCAGGGCTGTGCGTAATCCTTCAGCTCTGGTGGGAAGGGAGATGCGGTGAGCTCCTGGCTGGGAGTGAGGGTTATTTAGCAAAACTCCCTTAGTATCGTGCAGCAGAGTACTGCGGGAGGTCGGCGAGGTAGGTGGGGGAGGAAAAGAAGCGGGTAGGGTATCGGGGAAAGGCCAGCCCGCTGGGGACGGTGCGCCTTGCTCCTAGAATTGACAGGTGGTGGCCTCAGCAGTTACAACCTACTACTAGCATCTAGTCCGTGCAATATGATCACATTGTTATTCCCCGCACCGGGCGGAAGAGCGCGGCGCGGCAGAACAAGTGCCACCGCCGAGCGGTCTCCTGGGGGGAGGGTGGACTAGTGGGGGTACAGAGAGGGGGTTTGGGGGGACCAGCGGAGGCGGCGCGAGCTTGGGTGCTTTGCGGCCGTCTGCACCGCCCCGGCCAGGGTCTTCCATGCCCGGCGGCTGGCTGGTCCGCGCGCGCGCTCAGCGGCCGCCCCCGGCTCGTGCGCCCCTTTCCGGGGCTCCCGGCCCCGCCTCCGCGGCTGCGGGCTGTTTGTCGCCCGCGGGGCTGCACGCGAGCGGCGCGCGGACGTCCCCCGCCGGCTCTTGTGCCCCAGGGAGCGCAGGGCACAGACAAGCCGAGGCGGGCGGAGCCGCGGCGGTGCACCAGAGGCGCTCGGACAGGAGGAAGGCGGCTTCCGCGAGGGCAGCCGGAGGTAAGGGCTGCCCCGGAGGCTGCGGGCTTGTTTTCCTCCTTCCCTTACTTCATCAAACAGCGAAGCCGAAATGGAGAGTGTGGGGTGCTGTGGGCCAATGGGGGGCGAAGAGGGTTTGGGGCCGCGCCAGGGTGGTCGCCTTGAGGGCGTCGTTGGTGTCCCTTGGAGGAAATCCGCCAACCGGCCCTTCTTCTTCGCTCCCTCTCTCTCTGCCTCTGCCTCCGCCCTTGAACCTCCTGGCTAACCCCTGAGCCAGAGAGAGAGAGCGAGCTAAGGGAGGATGGAGAAGGACAGAAGGATTCGCCCAGGAGTGGGTGGACTGGCGCGCATTGCCCAGTGACTGACTGCGTGCGGCGGGCGAGGTGGGGAGCCTGAAGTACCAAGAGTTTGCTGGGGCTGCGTCCCCAGGATGGTCCTGTGCGTCCCGATGTCTGGGGCACCAAGTGCGGCGCACCTAAACCATAGCCTAAGGAAGGCTCTGCCAGGAACTTTTGGGAAGCCCTGTCTCATGTTTGGGAAGGGGTGCTGGGATGTATTCAAGGCCTGGCCATTTCTGAGCTACAAGTGTGTGTGTGGATGGGGGTGGGGGGGTTATCCTCCTTATTCTTCCTGCTCTCCCTCCTCTTCCATATCCCTCTTTTGCTTCCTTCCTGCCCTTTTCCTATAGATCAGCCCACCATGTGCAGTACTTAAAATACAGACCCCCTGTAGTCAATAAATTTAAAGCAAGTAAAAAGAAGAGAGCACAGAGGAATAGCTCTTAATTACATTGTGGTTCATTTTAAAGATGAAAATATTTGTATGTAAATAACATATACTGTATTATATATAGTATAATATACATATATAATATACACACAGGCCTGGGGTAATTTTTAAGAAGTACTTTGAGATTCTCACCTAAAATTATATTGCATTTACATTATGTTTACATCACATGTACATGGTGCTGTTAAACAGAAAGGGTAAATCTATGCATTCTGTGTCTTAGATCTGTATGAGCCATAACTGTTCTTTGAATCACATCCATCTTTTAAATTCAGAGATTTCCAGCTATTTGAAAGCCTCGGGCTGCACTGTAGGAATAAAAGTCACATTACATTAAAAGAAAAAGTACTGATGCATTATCCATGTACAGCTCTTTCCTTTTGCTAAAAGCTTGTTGTTATGCCAATAATTTTCATAAAAACAAAAACAATTAGGGAGCTTCAAAGTGTTTTTACCTAGGCCTGAGGTATAGGCAGGGGTCTGGAATATATCTGTACCCGAATTGACAAGAAGGTAGATAAGGCAAATGATTTCAGTTCAGGTAAAAGAAAATTCAGTCGCACTTGCTTCTGAGGACACCTCTTTTGCCTTCTGGTATCCCAACAGAAAAACCCCCTTACTACCAACATGTGTCTTAAGCATCACAGTGGTTTGACCAACTCTTCCAGTCAATGCTTGCAAGGACTTGGCGAGTAACATGTTTGCTGGCTGTTTCTGTTCTTTCTCTTTTTAAACAACAACATGCCAACTACAAAAAAATAAGTAAAATTGTTAAATAGACTAGAATTGTTGAGATGGCATGATTGACACATTGAGGCTATGTGCATATGTATCTTCTCTCTATATTCCTCATTATGATTGTGAGCTAAACAGTCTTGCATTTTGTCTACTTACGTAGTTTGTTTTTTTCCTCAGCCAATCCGCTCTAATTTCTGATTTGACATATTTTGCAAAGATGAATTATCTTAAATTTCTCTAAAGAGTACTTGAGCCTGCTAATTTCTTTTGAATAGTATTGGTTTCGGTTTGAGGAATAAGAAATCAATCATACATGGTTTTCTGATCTTGGTGTCCTTTCCCTGTCTGGAGATAGGTATTTAATAATGATGGTATCCATAAGTAAGGATTCATGTTTCATAAAAATATTAGACACAGAAACGACATTTTCATTTTGGTTTATAAACTGAAGATCTAAAATTATGAAGGAATAAAGGATCTCATGTTGCTCTTAGTATCTTATTTGGCTGACTTTGGTTAGGGAGTAAGAGGTACATGATGTAGTCTTGAGTGAGAAAGATTTAGGAGTTAGTAATTTAGATTTACCTTTCATTATTATGGCATAAAAATCTATTGCACTTTCCAGAAAAATCTGAGGAGCAGAGTTTGTAGAAGGTGTGAGGATGTAGTTGGTTACCTGACATTTGGGTTTCTTTGGGCACTGGTTGTTTGGCTTCACTTCATGGTAATATGGCAGACATTGATGCGCTGAGTAGCTTTTCAAGGAAGAGCTTGTTGCTCCAGCTTCTTCAGAGTGCTGTCAACAGAGAGCCTGCAAAGGTCCTTGAAGGGGATTGCTTGAGTTGTAGAAAGCATCTTTGTCCAAGATCATGTCTTTTTCCCAGGCAGTTCACACCCAGTGGCTGATCCATGTGGGAGTATAAAGACCTGGTCATCTCAGCCCAACTCCAGACAACTCTGTAGGACCATTCTAGCTCTGGAACTCCCTACGGGACTTGCACAGCAGCTTGACATTTCCTCTTTCTCCTTCCTTCCTCATTCTCAGATGTTGATAGCAAGGCGGTCCTTGATAAAATTGCATACCCAACTTCATCTCAGAGTGGGCTTTCTTGGAGAAGCCAGCCTATAACATCATCTCCATGCACATTCATTTTGCCAGTTTTAATATTTTATCTTTTAAAATATAGTGCCACTTCTCATTGGAAGGCATTTCCATATCTCTGCTGCCCTTCTGTTCCTCCTTGTTTTCTCATTCTTCCCTTTTATTGGATCTGCAGTGTCTTTAGTCTCTTTTGTGTCTAATGATTTCAAAATTATATATCCCATTTCTGTTCCTTCAGTAGGCAGGTTTTGCTTTTAACATTCAGATTTTTGTCTTAACAGATGAAATGAATCAAAATATCTACTTTCTTCATTGGGGAGGGTATGTGATATGGTGAGTGCTGTGAAGTGTGTAAGCCTGACGATTCACAGACCTGCGCCCCTGGGACAAATAATACATTATATGTTAATAAAAATAGAAATATAAAAAATCTACTTTCTTCTTGCATAATATAAGGGCCTTATTAAGTTATAATTCTGATGATAATCTGTATTTCATAATATTTTGTGGTATAATAGTTCCACCACATTTTTCACATCCACTGTCATTTTATGGAAATGAATTTTGTTGTTGTTGTTGGGTTGTGTTCATAGTCAATGTTTATTTAAACTTACCCACGTTTTCTGTGCTCACTGGATCTTCTTGTGTCTCTTTCCTTCTATCTGGATGCAAATTCCTTCTTAGGGAGGTAGTTTTTTTGGCAAGCATATGCAAATGATAAAGATCTCTTCATCTATTTTGTTTGTTTGAAACTGTATTTTAACCTAATACTTGAATAATAGATTATCTGGGAGCAGAATTCTATTGACAATTATTTTTCTTACCACTTTGAGTATATTGTCTTCCAGCCTCTGTTAATAATCAAATAAGATTGTTTCTTGGTTGCTTTTAATATTCCTCTTTGTCTTTGGTGTTCTGCAGCTTTATTATTGTATGCCCAGATGTGGGTTTGTTTCTACCTTTTCTTCTTGGGTCTTCTCATGATCTAATCAGGTAACCCTTGTATTTCTTGAATTATTACAAATTCGTGACATATCTCATCATATATTATCCTGCCTCTATTCTCTCTATTCGCTCCTCTGTAATTCTTACTAGATATATGTTGGACCTTCTTGTTTTATCCCTCATGTCTATTACCTATGTGTGTGTGTATATATATTTATATATTTTTTTCCAGTTAGAAAATACTTTAAAGAGTCATTGGGGTAATTCTTCAGGACTGTTTTCCAGCTAACCAATTCTTCTTCACTCATACCTTATCTTTTATTTAAGTTATAGTTCCATTAAGCTATGATTTATTGTTTCTTTTCTAGAGTGCTAATTGATATCTTTTCATATTTACTTGGTTTTTCCCCTTAGGTTTTCTATCATTTTGTTATGAATTTTGTCCTTATTTTGTCTTTTTTTAAAGATTTTATTTATTTATATGACAGAGAGAGGTCACAAGTAGGCAGAGAGGCAGGCAGAGGGAGAGGGAAAAGCAGGCTACCTACTGAGCAGAGAGCCCAATGGGGGCTTGATCCCAGGACCCTGAGACCATGACTTGAGCTGAAAGGCAGAGGCGTAGCCCACTGAGCCACCCAGGCGCCCCATCTTTTTAATAATCATACCTGTACGATGTTACAGTCTCAGATCATTCTCTTTCTTGAAATTCTTCTGCTGATTCTTCCAAAGCTACATATCCACTATAAATGGATCTTTTCCTCATGTGGTTTGTTACTGGGATTATGAGCTTGTCTTCAGCCAGGTTTTTACTTTTGTTTGTTTTTCTTATTCCTATAGTAGGTTTTTTTTTTTTCCCCCGTTTTTGATTGTTTCCCTTAGAGTGATATTGTGTTTGTCTTTGCGGAATAGCTCAGGAGTTTTACTGGTCAGGGGTTAGCTTTTTAAAAAAAAATTTGTTGAAGTGTAATTGACATGTAACATTATATATTCAGGTGTAAAACATAATGATTCAATACTTGTATGTATTGCAAAATGATCACCATGTTGTTTAGTGAGCATGGAGAGGATCAGCTTTTACATTCATTTCCTGGCGTGAGATTCCTGCACGGTGCAGGTGATCTAGATTCTAGCTATGTGTGTGGGGGGGCGAGGGGGTTGGTTAGGGATTTAATCCAAAAAATTGTTTTTTCCCTTCCATCTAGAGCCCCAGGAAGAGACAAATTTTCTTTCTACTTCCTCAACCAGGCTTCTAGTCCTTAAACTAAGGGGTCAACATCTTCAGAATTCTCCTTTATGCAAAGGTCTTGGCTCTAGTTACCTTCCGTTCACAGACCCCAAACCAAGTGGCTTGTCCCTACACACACGTGAAATCTCTGCCCTCACAGCATTAATGTCCTTGTCTAAGCTCTGTGTCTTTTAGGATAGCTGTGGGGCCAATGTACGTGCCTGCTATTCTGATACTTTTTTCCTTTCTGTTCTGATAGCTGCAATTTATCTTTTTTTTTTTTTCTCTTCAAGTTTATTTAATGTATTCAATTATCCTGGTCTTTAAAAAATCTTAGTATCTGTGTGTTTGTAGCAAGAGGGAGTTGGGTCCACATTCACTCAGCCGGCCATGCTAGTGGAATACGACCTCCATCTGTGACTGTATCCACTTTGAGTACCGACTCTTTTTAATCATTTTCTCAGCCACCCCCCCAACAATCTTTTCACCCTATTTTTATTTTTATTCATTTTTCCACATTATTTAAAGAAAAATTTAATTATACTAGCCTTTCTCTCTCCTTACCCTCCTCCCCCTTTCTTTTCTCTCTTCCTCTCTTTCTTTCCTGTAACATTAACATTTGTGTTGAGTCCAAGAAAGATGTCTTACAGAGTGTCTCACAGTCTGGATTTGTCTAGTGGTTTACTCACTTGGTGTGGTTCAGGTTAACCATTTTTGGCATGAACACTCCTACTTGGGTGACGTGTACTTCCTGTTACATCACAGCAGGAATGTCTGTTTGTCCCTTTACTGATTGAGACCACCTTAAAGGGGGATACCTACCAACTTTCCCATTTTGCCTTTCTAACTTTGAGACTATGTGAAAAACCTGCTTCCCCACAACTTTCACCCCAATATTAAAAATTGATTCTAAATTTTTGAGCTGGTTATGGATTAATATGCAGTTGTAGGAAATATGCAGAGAGATCCTGTGTACCCGTCACTTCATTTTTCCCGAGTAACATTTTGAAAAACCGTGATACAATCGCAGTACTAGGCCATTGACATCAACAGAATCTATAGATCCTTTTTTAAAAAAAATATTTTATCTATTTATTTGACAGAATGAGAGAGATCCCAAGTAGGCTGAGAGACAGGCAGAGAGAGAGGGGAAGCAGGTTCCCCACTGAGCAGAGAGCCCAACACGGGGCTCCGTCCTAGGACCCTGAGATCGTGACCTGAGCTGAAGGCAGAGACTCAATGCACTGAGCCACCCAGGCGCCCCAGAATCTATAGCTCTTACTCAGATTTCTCCTGTGTTGCACTCCTTTGAATGTGTGTGTTTAGTTCTGCGCAGTTTATTTTTTCTATGCAAATACAGTTTATTAATATTTTTTAAAATTTTAAAAGATTTTATTTATTTATTTGACAGAGACAGAGGCGAGAGAAGGAATACAAGCAGGGGGAGTGGGAGAGGGAGAAGCAGGCTTCCCGCTGAGTAGGGAGCCTGATGCGGGTCTCAATCCCAGGACCCTGGGATCAGGACCTGAGCTGAAGGCAGATGTTTGATGACTGAGCCACCCAGTCTGGGGCGGACCAGAGTTTATCAATATTATTTATTCATTTACCCAACAAATAATTATACCTTCAATTTCAAAGCAAATGTGCTCTAAGCCATGGGAATCTCAAAGAACGTGGTCCTTGCCCTTAGGAACTTGGAATTCAGTAACTTCTTATTTAAAAAAAAATTATTATTATTATTTTTATTAACATATAATGTATTATTTGCCTCAGGGGTACAGGTCTGTGAACCATCAGTCTTACACAATTCATGGCACTTGCAATAGCACATACCCTCCCCAATGTCCATAACCCTATCCCAACCCCACCCCCCACTACCCCAGCAACCCTCAGTTTGTTTCCTGAGATTAAGAGTCTCTTATGGTTTGTCTTCCTCCTGATCCCACTTGTTTCATTTCATTCCCTGCAGATTTATCTCATGGGTAGGTTCCTATATGACCACAGTCAGGGTGCAGAACTTTCCTGTCACCACAAGGATCCCTTATGCTGTCCCCTTTAGAACTACCGCTGCCTCCCTCTCACTCCCTGGCCCCATTTCTAACCCCTAACCACCACTAATCTGTTCTCCACCTCTATAGTTTTGTCATTTCAAAAATGATAATAAAAAATACATGGAATCATAGATAATATGGCCTTAAAGATTGTTTCTCTTCTCACGCAGTGTAATTCCCCAGAGATTCATCCAAGTTGTGTGTTATCAGTGATTGTTCCTTTTTATTGCTGTGCAGTATTCCCTTCATCCGTGGAAGGACATTTGCACTTTTTCCAATTTGGGGCTGTTATGACTAAGGTTGCTCTGCACATTTGTGTATGGGTTTCGTGTGAATGTGAGTTTTCATATCTCTGGGATAAATGCCCAATGGTGTGATGGTTGAGTCCTATGATAATGGCATGTGTAGTTGGATAAGAAATTGCCAAACTATTTTCCAGAGTGGGTGTACCATTTTACATTCCTACCAGCAATGTATGAATGATTCGGTTTTCTGTATTACGGTAGAGTTTGTCTGCCACTTTACTGTTTCTGTTTGTTCTTCTTCCTTTATTTCTCTTTTCTTGCCTACCTCTGAGCTACTTGAATGTTTTATAGGAGTCTATTTTTGATTCATTTATAGTATTTTAGAGTGTATCTCTTTGTAGAATTTTCTCAGTGATCGTGTTGGTTCTTGCTATATATATTTATATCTCTTTATATTTGCTTCATTGTATATGCTGTTGTTTTGAATATAAGACACTATTTTTGTTTGTTTGTTTCGATCATTGGATATGAAATGATTTAGACAATTGATACTGAGAAGGAATTTGTGGTTGACAGTTCTTTTCTTTTAGCACTTGGAAAATGTGCCCTTCCTTCAGGCTTCAGTGGTATCTGATGAGAAAATCATTGTCATTTGTATTGCTGTCCCACTAAAGGCAATGAGCTCTTTCCCTCTCTCGGGTTGGTTTTATGATTTTTTTTCTTTAATCTTCAGTTTTGGGAAGTTTAGTAATGGTGTGCCTTAGCATGGATTTCTTTGGGTTTGTTTTCTTTGGGTTTGATTAGCTTCTTAAATCAATATGCTTTTGTCTTTCCACCAAATTTGGGAAGTTTCCTGGAATTTTTTCTTTTCAAATACCCTTTCAGCTCTTTTGTCTTTCTCATTTCCTTCTGATTTTCCTTTTTTCCCCCGAATTTTATTTATTTATTTATTTGTTGGGGGGGGGGTACAGGCAGAGAGAGAAGCAGGCTCCCTGCTGAGCAAGGAACCTGATGTGGGACTTGATCCCAGGACTCCGGGATCATGACCTGAGCCCAAGGCCGAGCCTTGGCATCTGAGTGGCGACTGAGCCACTCAGGTGTCTCTCCTTCTGGTTCTCTAACGATGTGAAGATTGGCTTTATTCTTATTGTCCCACAGGACTCTGAGGTTCTACATATGTTTTTTTGTTTGTTTGTTTACTTTCTTTCTGTTCTTCAGATTTGATAAATTCTATTGTGCTTTTCTCAAGTTCACTGATTCTATCCTCTGTCACCTCTACTATAACAGCCATTGAATGTTTTATTTTTTGTTCTGTAATTGCCATTGCTATTTTTTTTAAAGAACTTATACATCTTTGTTGATATTTTCTTTTTTTTAAGATTTTATTTATTTATTTGACAGACAGAGATCACATGTAGACAGAGAGGCAGGCAGAGAGAGAGAGGAGGAAGCAGGCTCCCCGCTGAGCAGAGAGCCCGATGCGGGGCTCGATTCCAGGACCCTGAGATTATGACCTGAGCTGAAGGAAGAGGCTTTAACCCACTGAACCACCCAGACACCCCCGAGATTTTCTATATATTTTTTTCATTTATTTCTAGAGAATCTGAATTTGCTTGATGAAGCCTTTTTATAAGGGATGGTTTAAAATTCTTACCAGATACCTATAATATCTGATTCATTTTAGCACTGGTATCAGTTGATTGACTTTCCTCATTCACATTGTGATATAGCCTGATACATCCTGTGATATATCCTGATATATCCTGGATGTGCCGGCCGGCATGTTAGGCTCAAGTCTTGTTTGCATCTTGTGTTTTAGCAGACAGTCACTCTGTTTAGGTTTAGCACGGAAGTCCTGGATTGCATTTGTGGGCTGTGGTTTCAGTGACAATTTGATTTCCAGGGGCTTTGCTGGCTGTTTTATTAGTCTGTTTGGTTTGTCAGGTGCTTCTGGGCTCCCACTGAACCCTGCTGATCCCACCGGAGGGGGGTGGAAGGAGCCTCCCCAGGCCGTGCCTGCCAGTGCGTCTGAATACGGGAAGGGATTTTTTTGGCCTGCAGGGATAAAAAGCTCTCCCCAGCCCAGAGCTTGTTGTGGTGGGATTCCCCCTGCCAGTGCTGTGAGACCATCTGCTGTTGTTGGCTGGACCCCCAGTTAGATGCAGGGGAGGAATAAATCCACCTACATTAACCACTGCCAAGTTGCAGTTGGGAGACTCTGGGCCTGGATAACCTTCGGTGGGATCAGGAGTTCCTAAGGCATCCCACTGCTCTGTTGTCCCTCTGATCTGGGATGACTAACCAACCCACCTCCTCTTTTCAGTGTTTGGAGTCCTCCTTTGATTGCCTCCTGTGTTATTTCTAGTGTTTCTAGTTGTGCTAAGTGGAGAGAGGCTGGGAGAGGTGAGTGTCTGCCATCTTGTGTGGACCACAAGTATATGTCTTTTAAAAATACCAGGTTGACTCATTAGCCATGTTATCCACTGATACAGTTGAAAATACTCATTTGACTGTGTTTTCCTGTAATGCGTCTATGAGGGAGACATAGACCAAGCCTCCCCTTAAATTTGCTTAAGTTAAGTTAAATTCAAATTAGGTTAATTAATATTAACTGTACTTGGATAATTAAACATTAAGTCAGTGTTGTCAGTGGGATCTAAGACAAAAATCTATGTATGTGATATAGTTTCTATGAACATATTTTCTCCAAGTTGTTTTATTGCATTTGAGAAATATGAGTACCTTTTTTCATTTGCTATTTCTGGGCAATACTAAAAAAAAATCCTTTATCAAATGGATACTTTAAACCATAGAGAAAACAAATGACATTATTTGCACAAGCAACTTGGTGATATTTAGAATGGATTAAGGAAAAGATACCAGGATTCTGTCTTTGGCTGTCCTGGTTTACACCACAGTGCTGACTCATAGAATACTGGCATTTTCAGAACTGAAAGTGAATTTAGAGATAACCTATTTCAGCTGTATTGTTTTATAGTTAAGGAAACCCGATACCTTGCAAATAAGGGAACCTAAGTTCCTTCAGTTCCATAATGGCAGGGCTTATTTATTTTGAATTCATAATATTTTCTAATTTTGTTTTGTTTTCTTTTTTTTTTTAAATTTATTATTTATTTGAGAGAGAGAGAGAGAGAGTGAGAGAGCGAGAGAGGGAACACAAGCAGGGGGAGTGGGAGGGGGAGAAGCAGGCTTCGCGCTGAGCAAGGAGCCTGACACGGGGCTGGATCCCAGATCTCTGGGATCAGGATCTGAGCCAAAGGCAGACGCTTAAGACTGAGCCACCCAGGCACCTCACCCCTGGTGTAGATACTTAATTGTGAAAAGGAGAAAAGTGAAATTATATACTGAAGCACGATTTCTCATTCCTTTTTCTAATGAGGAGAAAAAATATGAAATAAGTTGGGAAAAAATATGAAATAAGTCATGGTACTCTTTAAAAAAATAGGCATGTTTGAAAATCTGATAATCATATGGACCGAATTTCCAGAAAATTGAACACAAACTCAAAAATTTGCATGTGGTATTGAGGGTTTGTGAACTCCTAGGTAAGACTGCTAGATACTGTGTTTTTTTGTCTTGTACCATCTGATATCCATGGCTGGTCTTTGCTGGGGAGAAGACATAAGGATAATGCCTCATTTTACAGTCAGACTTAGCCTTCAGAGCTCGTGGATCTGGCGGTTGTCCTGGGTACAGCGCACTGGTATGCTGGGGGAATTTGTTTTTCTGCAAGTTCTAGAGAGCCAGTAGGTGAGAAGGACATAACAGGACCAGCAGGTGTTAAGGCAGACTGTGGGAAATACAAACAGGCAACTGAGCCCACAGCACTTGCTTTCTCCTCCTACACACACATACACACACACCTCAAGATTCCTTGGAAAGATCCTTCATCTGCTCCCGTCTGCTGTCACCCCTTACTGTGTGGAGAAACGTTGCCCTTTGGAGATAATCCTCCTTTGCTCTAGGAAGGCTGTTCTGGTAGTCATTTAAACCAAATTTCACCCACATGAGATGTTAGGGGTTCAAAGAAGAAAGCATTTTAGTGCCATTTGATGTATTTACTGGATACTGTTTGAGGGGGAGAAGAAAACCACATCCATGTTTTTCTTACAGAATGGATCAAAAAAATTTGAGAGCATAGAATGATAAACAACTCTGCATTCAACCAGTGAGTGAGGCTAGCATTTGCGAAATTGTTGAGCTTAAATTAGTTTTAAGGAACCTGTTTTTGTGTCTACTTAAAGGAAGCTCCTATATAATTCTCTGTGACTTGTACAGGGCCCCGGAAGGGAAATAAGACTCGGAAATGATTTGAAGTGCCCTGCTGTATACTAGAGTGAAAAACCTCAGTGCAGAAAGCCAGGAAGGTTGTACACAAAGAAATAATACAGTAACAGTTTTTATTTTTTAGTGCTTTTATGTATTTTAAAATGTTGAAAGGACTTTTGTTTTCAGGGTTGCTCTTTAGTAATTGAATAATTGGGTGCTGGGAATCACAAGACCTAAAGGTCGTTTTTGTTGTGCCACTAAGTGGGTAAGTGACATCCCCTGTGTCAGCCTTAAGGTATAAATTAAGATGCTGAAGCATGGTAATCTTTCCAGCATTATGATTTAATGAAATTTTAGTAGTTGTTATGTGACACATTAGGGGAATTTTTTGATAGATCCCTGTAATTAAGGATTAGTCATAAGAAAGTTCTCCAGGGAACTAATTTTTAAGTTTGAAATATGGTCAGAAATCTGCATTAATCAGGGAGGTCATGGTTGGGTTAGGACTCCCTAACTATGTGGGTACAATACAACACAATTGGGGGAATAAGCACTTTAGTGCTGATGGTGACCATGGCCGTGGTGATGACACCAATGTTTTTGGCACTAGATTTAATTGGTCCGGAGGTGCAATGATACTGTAGGTTGTTCATTCATCATCCTTTTCCCCTTTTCTTTTTATTCTTCCTGTGCTATACAAGTTGGAAGGCAAATCATTCACCTTTCAGTCTCCCTTAAAACTAAAAGTGGCCCGAAGATTAGATGGAGATTCCTGGGGAATGCTTTCCTTCTCTAACAAAAGGGAACGTACTTACCCTCGGCCCTTATCCCTTCTTTCTCGTTAGAGCATGGATGCCCTGTTTTGAGGTGAGCACCATCTTTCAAGAGTGAGAAATAAAACCAGACACTTAGGATGATGAAGCAGAAAAATAGATGTAGCTTGGATCCTTGATGATCTCTTAGAGTAAATCTATCAGCCCTGTACTGCTTACCTCCAGCCTTATTATTCCATGAGAAAAAATAAAACCCCTGTTTCTTCCAGTATTTATTAGGTTTTCTGTTACTCTGAGCCAAACACATTCCCAACTGAATATGTAAGGTAATTATTATGACTTTGCATTTTGCATTTTTGAAGGATAAAATTAGTGTTCATAGACTTTTGTAATTACTGATATTGGGCACAAAATTTGGGCTAGTTTGTACAAATATTCTCATTTTGAGGAAGCTTGGGTGTGAAGATTTTGGATAATTTGTAACATTTTTATTTTATTGTTCATAGCATGAAGAATAGCAGAAAACTGTCTCTGTCTTATATTGCTTAAAGAATATTTCAAATTTCATTCAATGGGTGAAATTTATATGAGGAAAACTATTTCTGTGAGTCACACCTCCCACTTTACTGTAATCTTTGGTAAGATGGGGATAGAGCTGAAGAATACCAATGAGCCTTGAAAAAATGTTTTCCTCATTTGATTTATAGACAAAAATGTATAGTGGAGTGGGTTGCCCGCTTTACTGTTTAGTCTAAGTTTGTTTCCAGCAGATTTCTTCTGACCTCACACTTTCATATGACTGAAATACTTTAAAAGAAGGACTTTAAAGATTAAAGAAGGATGGCTGTTTAGCGGTATGTGGATATAGAAGATGGACAATAATTTTTGTGTCTGTGACCATAGCATTTGCACACTCTCCATTTGGTTTAAAGGCAGGGAATTAATTTTTTGCATATAAGTCATATAATGAGAGAAAAAGAATTCAATTAGGATGTATTTGTGTTGATTTTTTCAGTTAGACATGCATCCATGTGAGAGTAACTGAAAATTTGACATGCAATACTGGAAGTAAGGGGGTGGTTTGTGTGTGTGGTTGGTTGTTTTACATGCAATATCTGGAAGGAGACTGCCTAAGGCTGGGGCCACTGCACAAGGGGGTTATCAAGGATTTAGGCTCCTTCTTGCTTTTGACTCCATTGTCATTGGTGCATGGTTCTCCTTTTCTTGGTGGAAAGACAGTTAGTGAGCATCCAGGAATGGCAGCTGGACCGCAGGCGGGAAGAAGGGGCTGGACAAAAGGCAAGGCACAAACCAGCCATCAACTCTTTTTTATAAGGAAAGTGAAAGCTCCCAGGAAGATGCATCTGGTTACTTCTACCAATATCTTATTGACCAGAACTATGTCAATTGGTCTCCCTAACTACAGGGAAGTCTAAGAAATAGAGGTGTTTTTTTTTTTCTTTTTTCATTAAAAACAAACAAACAAACAAACAAACAAACAAAAAAAAACAAAGACCAAAAAAGGAGGGTGATGTACACATTCCTGTACATATAAAACCATGCTCTATTTTGGGAGGTCACAGTTTGCTTCATGTATCAAGGTATGGAAATGGTTGTATATGGATTGATTTAGAAAATAGTTACCAGTATAGACAAAAAAGAAAGAAAACACAATGAAAAAGAAGAAACACAAGTTCAAAGATTTTTCAGTGTCAAAAATCCACATTTGTATTTCAAAATAATGCAGCTTAAAAAGAAGAAAAAAAACCTCATGTAAATTCCTCCTTTTCCTCTCGTTAAACAAATATCATGTATTTAGTATAAAATCTTTATATGTTCCATGTGTTAAGAATAAAAGTACATTTAATCCTGTTTAAAAAAAAATAAGGGAAAATTGGTACTTCTCCAAACATCAGGGTTCTGTTCTATTAAGAAAGAAGGGGAGAATAGATATTGGGTAGCCAACCATCACTGTCATTGTATGAAGAATATTTCCCAGCTTTAAAAATCCTATTTGTAGGGCACCTGGGTGGCTCAGAGGGTTAAGCCTCTGTTTTCAGCTCAGGTCATGATCTCAGGGTCCTGGAATGGAGCCCCGTATCAGGCTCTTTGCTCAGCAGGGAGCCAGCTTCCCCCTCTCCCTCTGCCTGCCTCTCTGCCTACCTGTGATCTCTCTGTGTCAAATAAATAAATAAAAAATCTAAAAAAAAAGTCCTATTTGTAGGGTCATATCATAAATGCATACTCTGGAGATCTCTTAAATTTTAACAGTTTAAAGACAGTTACTAATTATTATTGCCTTAAATACCTCTTAAGTTACAGTAATCTAAAATTTTTGTTTCAGTTGCCACTTTGTGTCAAGATAGCTGACTGATACATAAAACTTAAAGTATATCTTGATGGTCATTGGTATTAAACTAATCATGGGCAAAAAGTCATCATATTTTTTTGTAATGAATAATGACATACACAAGTGTGAAATTCTAAGAAATCATGACAGTGACAATATTACATACTATTGCAGCCATTTATGAAATACTATGGTTTATTTTTTGTTTTAATTTACATTTACATATTTTGGCTATTTTTTGTCCTAAAAATTTTAATGGTATATATGAAAAATACCCAAGAGCAGATATTTATTTTAAAAAGAATAAAATTGGCTGAATTCCAGCATTTCTGCTTTGCTGTTCTCATTCAGGATATTGATAGAAATATCCTGTAATTGAAGGTTTATTCTCCAATTGATGTAGGCACTCTACTTAGAAGCTGTTTATCCACATCAAGAAGGATAATGGATCTTCTCTGTTAATTTTTTTCCATTAAAATAGGGTGAGGCAACTGTTCTCACCACACTTCAGAAGGATGGTACAAAGGTAAATGAAATAATGGATGTGAAGTGCATTTTTTTTTTTTTTGCTCTGAAAGGAGTTATATAAATTCTATAAATAGTATTATTAATGTGTAAATAAGATGATGGGTGAGCATTTCAAAAAGAGAGTATCCTCACTAGGCATTTTTACCATGATCCTCAATGTCAGTTTTTCCCAAAGGAGAGCAAGATAGCAAAACATTCTTCCATTCTTGCATCAAAATATCAAAGGTAGAGCTCAATGTGAGGGGGAAGAGAATGTATAGAAAGAATTTCAAAGAGAGGTGATTTGTTGAGTACTGCAATGTAGTAATAGATTTTACACAAATCTAAGAAGTCCTTTGGGTCTCTTAAGTGGTTAGGGAAATGGGAAAGCTCTGATTAAAATGTGAACTCTGATTAAAACTTAGAATTGAACTTCCAGTGGCTACATCTTGAAAATAATGAGGTTCTGCTCAACTCATAGAAATCTTCAAAATAAAAATCTTCCAAAGAGATTTTTGTAGTATCTTCAGTAAAGGTTTTTGTTATCCTCTTGGTCCCAGAAGGATATTCCTTGAAAGATAATTTGGGACAGGCAGCTGTTTCTTATTTCTAACATCACTGCCGTGCCTTCTATTTGCTAGTCACCAGTAAAAGTGAATCACATTATATGGTATTAAGAGCCTTTGACTTTGAGCCAGGGGCAAGGTTCCTGTCTTAGGTTTGCCGCTAATTTATCCATGTGACTGGGAAATTTATTCAGTTTCTTTGTGCAGAGCAACATCCTTGAAGCCATCTATCTCTTTCTCCTCTTTGTGCGTTCTAGACTTAAGGGGCTTAGCTGACCAGTTGAGGTCATAGGGCAAAATCACATCTCTGAGGGCAGAGTCCTGCTCGTCCTTCAAGTCAGTCTTAGGTGATGGGTCATCAACCAGGAAACTGGCCATGAACGCTGGAAGTGAGCACAAGGAACTCTTGGGTGACTTGTTGAAGATAGTGCTTAGGTGTGAGCTCATTGGTGATTTATGCTAAGGAGATAGTAGCTAAGGTGGAACTACGTGGCCAGTTAAGGACAGTGTGTAAATCTGATTATCCAGATTTTTCTCTCTCTCTCCTCAAGTCTTTGGGAAGTCTTGTTTAATAATTTTAGCTGTCTTATGAAAACAAAGAAGGTGGTCAAATTTCAGCAAGAGTTGTAGGGGGAAGACTTCCCTCCCTCTAGCCCAAACCAGTGTGGTAGTAGCAATAGGAGTAATCACTGGAGAGTAGGAAATTCTCGAGAGACATTCTGGAGATTATGGTGGGGACTGGGGAGCTGTGGCTGCCAAATACTGCTAGATGTCCAGCCGCCATTTTCAAAATGCAGACTCTTCCTCCACTGCACACCTTGAAAGCTTGGTGTTTACTTTGGTTGAAGAAGATGGCAGTTTCCCAGAAGGCTTGCAGCTTCCTCATCGGGAAAATGAGAGGATTGGACCAAGTCATAGTTTCACAGCCACTTATATTTTCTTCCTTCTGGATCCTTTATTTTGAAAGATTTTGTCCACCAAACTATATAATTATATCTTTTTAAAATAACCAGAAGCATAGAAGGCAGCCAATTAGAGCTTCCAACTAAATGTGAGATAACTAGTGTTATCATTCTGAGAAGTTACAATTCAGCCAAAAGTGAACAAATCTGATATTCATGTTCATTCAAGAAAGCAACAAATGTTTGCAAATTTATCAGACTGCAGATTTACAGTTTGATATGTCATCTAAGAGCAGCAGTCCTCTGTTGCCTCCTTCTTCATCTTGGATTCCTACTTTCTAGAGGCATTTCTTTCAAAGAGTTTCCTTTTCCTTCATGTTCACCTCCAAGTTGTGCAAATAAGATGTGTAGGCTGCTAACTCTTGCTTTTTAGTTTTCTTCTTTACCTGTTTCCTGCTATGGATTCTAACACATATGTGCACACACACACACACACACACACACAAACACGCTCACTTACTTTGCTTCCTCAATTTAATTTTCAAAGTGCTAAGACTGGAATTATCCCTCATAGCTGAATCCTTTGGTATACGATGATTCCATTTCCTTGTAAGTATTTTTATTTCCTTCTTATGTCCTAGGTGCTTTAATTATTTTATTTTTCAGAGCTTTTAAAGCCCCTCTTCCTATTTGATCCACAAATGCTGCATCTCAACTGTAAATACTTTCTCAGTATATTTAGTTTCATCAGACAGTCTATACATTTCTTTTTTTTTTTTTAAAGGTTTTATTTATTTATTTATTTATTTTTTTGGAATAAATTTTATTTTTTTTTCCAATTTATTTATTTTCAGAAAAACAGTATTCGTTATTTTTTCACCACACCCAGTGCTCCATGCAAGCTGTGCCCTCTATAATACCCACCACCTGGTACCCCAACCTCCCACCCCCCCGCCACTTCAAACCCCTCAGATTGTTTTTCAGAGTCCATAGTCTCTCATGGTTCATCTCCCCTTCCAATTTACCCAAAAGCACATACCCTCCCCAATGTCCATAACCCTACCTCCCTTCTCCCAACCCCCCTCCCCCCAGCAACCCACAGTTTGTTTCGTGAGATTAAGACTCACTTATGGTTTGTCTCCCTCCCTATCCCATCTTGTTTCATGGATTCTTCTCCTACCCACTTAAGCCCCCATGTTGCATTACCACTCCCTCATATCAGGGAGATCATATGATAGTTGTCTTTCTCCGCTTGACTTATTTCGCTAAGCATGATACGCTCTAGTTCCATCCATGTTGTCGCAAATGGCAAGATTTCGTTTCTTTTGATGGCTGCATAGTATTCCATTGTATATATATACCACATCTTCTTGATCCATTCATCTGTTGATGGACATCTAGGTTCTTTCCATAGTTTGGCTATTGTGGACATTGCTGCTATAAACATTCGGGTGCACGTGCCCCTTTGGATCACTACGTTTGTATCTTTAGGGTAAATTCCCAGTAGTGCAATTGCTGGGTCATAGGGCAGTTCTATTTTCAACATTTTGAGGAACCTCCATGCTGTTTTCCAGAGTGGTTGCACCAGCTTGCATTCCCACCAACAGTGTAGGAGGGTTCCCCTTTCTCCGCATCCTCGCCAGCATCTGTCATTTCCTGACTTGTTGATTTTAGCCATTCTGACTGGTGTGAGGTGATATCTCATTGTGGTTTTGATTTGTATTTCCCTGATGCCGAGTGATATGGAGCACTTTTTCATGTGTCTGTTGGCCATCTGGATGTCTTCTTTGCAGAAACGTCTGTTCATGTCCTCTGCCCATTTCTTGATTGGATTATTTGTTCTTTGGGTGTTGAGTTTGTTAAGTTCTTTATAGATTTTGGACACTAGTCCTTTATCTGATAGGTCGTTTGCAAATATCTTCTCCCATTCTGTCAGTTGTCTTTTGGTTTTGTTAACTGTTTCCTTTGCTGTGCAAAAGCTTTTGATTTTGATGAAATCCCAAAAGTTCATTTTTGCCCTTGCTTCCCTTGCCTTTGACGATGTTCCTAGGAAGATGTTGCTGCGGCTGAGGTGGAAGAGGTTGCTGCCTGTGTTCTCCTCAAGGATTTTGATGGATTCCTTTCTCACATTGAGGTCCTTAATCCATTTTGAATCTATTTTTGTGTGTGGTGTAAGGAAATGGTCCAATTTCATTTTTCTGCACGTGGCTGTCCAATTTTCCCAACACCATTTATTGAAGAGGCTGTCTTTTTTCCATTGGACATTCTTTCCTGCTTTGTCGAAGATTAGTTGACCATAGAGTTGAGGGTCTATTTCTGGGCTCTCTATTCTGTTCCATTGGTCTATGTGTCTGTTTTTGTGCCAGTACCATGCTGTCTTGATGATGACAGCTTTGTAATAAAGCTTGAAGTCCGGAATTGTGATGCCACCAACTTTGGCTTTGTTTTTCAATATCCCTTTGGCTATTCGAGGTCTTTTCTGGTTCCATATAAATTTTAAAATTATTTGTTCCATTTCTTTGAAAAAGATGGATGTACTTTGATAGGAATTGCATTAAATGTGTAGATTGCTTTAGGTAGCATAGACATTTTCACAATATTTATTCTTCCAATCCAGGAGCATGGAACATTTTTCCATTTCTTTGTGTCTTCCTCAATTTCTTTCATGAGTACTTTATAGTTTTCTGAGTATAGATTCTTAGCCTCTTTGGTTAGGTTTATTCCTAGGTATCTTATGGTTTGGGGTGCAATTGTAAATGGGATGGACTCCTTAATTTCTCTTTCTTCTGTCTTGTTGTTGGTGTAGAGAAATGCAACTGATTTCTGTGCATTGATCTTATATCCTGACACTTTACTGAATTCCTGTATAAGTTCTAGCAGTTTTGGAGTGGAGTCTTTTGGGTTTTCCACATAGAGTATCATATCATCTGCGAAGAGTGATAATTTGACTTCTTCTTTGCCGATTTGGATGCCTTTAATTTCCTTTTGTTGTCTGATTGATGAGGCTAGGACTTCTAGTACTATGTTGAATAGCAGTGGTGATAATGGACATCCCTGCCGTGTTCCTGACCTTAGTGGAAAAGCTTTCAGTTTTTCTCCATTGAGAATGATATTTGCGGTGGGTTTTTCATAGATGGCTTTGATGATATTGAGGTATGTGCCCTCTATCCCTACACTTTGAAGGGTTTTGATCAGGAAGGGATGCTGTACTTTGTCAAATGCTTTTTCAGCATCTATTGAGAGTATCATATGGTTCTTGTTCTTTCTTTTATTGATGTGTTGTATCACATTGACTGATTTGCGGATGTTGAACCAACCTTGCAGCCCAGGGATAAATCCCACTTGGTCGTGGTGAATAATCCTTTTAATGTACTGTTGAATCCTATTGGCTAGTATTTTGGTGAGAATTTTTGCATCTGTGTTCATCAAGGATATTGGTCTATAGCTCTCTTTTTTGATGGGATCCTTGTCTGGTTTTGGGATCAAGGTGATGCTGGCCTCATAAAATGAGTTTGGGAGTTTTCCTTCCATTTCTATTTTTTGGAACAGTTTCAGGAGAATAGGAATTAGTTCTTCTTTAAATGTTTGGTAGAATTCCCCCGGGAAGCCATCTGGCCCTGGGCTTTTGTTTGTTTGGAGATTTTTAATGACTGTTTCAATCTCCTTACTGGTTATGGGTCTGTTTAGGCTTTCTATTTCTTCCTGGTTCAATTTTGGTAGTTTATATGTTTCTAGGAATGCATCCATTTCTTCCAGATTGTCAAATTTGTTGGCGTAGAGTTGCTCATAGTATGTTCTTATAATAGTTTGTATTTCTTTGGTGTTAGTTGTGATCTCTCCTCTTTCATTCATGATTTTATTTATTTGGGTCCTTTCTCTTTTCTTTTTGATAAGTCTGGCCAAGGGTTTATCAATTTTATTAATTCTTTCAAAGAACCAGCTCCTAGTTTGGTTGATTTGTTCTATTGTTTTTTTGGTTTCTATTTCATTGATTTCTGCTCTGATCTTTATGATTTCTCTTCTCCTGCTGGGCTTAGGGTTTCTTTCTTGTTCTTTCTCCAGCTCCTTTAGGTGTAGGGTTAAGTTGTGTACCTGAGACCTTTCTTGTTTTTTGAGAAAAGCTTGTACTGCTATATATTTTCCCCTAAGGACTGCCTTTGTTGTGTCCCACAGATTTTGAACCGTTGTATTTTCATTATCATTTGTTTCCATGATTTTTTTCAATTCTTCTTTAATTTCCCGGTTGACCCATTCATTCTTTAGAAGGATGCTGTTTAGTCTCCATGTATTTGGGTTCTTTCCAAACTTCCTCTTGTGGTTGAGTTCTAGCTTCAGAGCATTGTGGTCTGAAAATATGCAGGGAATGATCCCAATCTTTTGATACTGGTTGAGTCCTGATTTAGGACCGAGGATGTGATCTATTCTGGAGAATGTTCCATGTGCACTAGAGAAGAATGTGTATTCTGTTGCTTTGGGATGAAATGTTCTGAATATATCTGTGATATCCATCTCATCCAGTGTATCATTTAAGGCCTTTATTTCCCTGTTGATCTTTTGCTTGGATGATCTGTCCATTTCAGTGAGGGGAGTGTTAAAGTCTCCTACTATTATTGTATTATTGTTGATGTGTTTCTTTGATTTTGTTATTAATTGGTTTATATAGTTGGCTGCTCCCACGTTGGGGGCATAGATATTTAAAATTGTTAGATCTTCTTGTTGGACAGACCCTTTGAGTATGATATAGTGTCCTTCCTCATCTCTTATTATAGTCTTTGGCTTAAAATCTAATTGATCTGATATAAGGATTGCCACTCCTGCTTTTTTCTGATGTCCATTAGCATGGTAAATTCTTTTCCACCCCCTCACTTTAAGTCTGGAGGTGTCTTCGGGTTTAAAATGAGTTTCTTGGAGGCAACATATAGATGGGTTTTGTTTTTTTATCCATTCTGATACCCTGTGTCTTTTGATTGGGGCATTTAGCCCATTAACATTCAGGGTAACTATTGAGAGATATGATTTTAGTGCCATTGTATTGCCTGTAAGGTGACTGTTACTATATATTGTCTCTGTTCCTTTCTGATCTACCACTTGTAGGCTCTCTCTTTGCTTAGAGGACCCCTTTCAGTATTTCCTGTAGAGCTGGTTTGGTGTTTGCAAATTCTTTCAGTTTTTGTTTGTCCTGGAAGCTTTTAATCTCTCCTTCTATTTTCAATGATAGCCTAGCTGGATATAGTATTCTTGGCTGCATGTTTTTCTCGTTTAGTGCTCTGAAAATGTCATGCCAGCTCTTTCTGGCCTGCCAGGTCTCTGTGGATAAGTCAGCTGCCAATCGAATACTTTTACCATTGTATGTTACAGACTTCTTTTCCCGGGCTGCTTTCAGGATTTTCTCTTTGTCACTAAGGCTTGTAAATTTTACTATTAGGTGACGGGGTGTGGGCCTATTCTTATTGATTTTGAGGGGCGTTCTCTGAACCTCCTGAATTTTGATGCTCGTTCCCTTTGCCAGATTGGGGAAATTCTCCCCAATAATTCTCTCCAGTATACCTTCTGCTCCCCTCTCTCTTTCTTCTTCTTCTGGAATCCCAATTATTCTAATGTTGTTTCGTCTTATGGTGTCACTTATCTCTCGAATTCTCCCCTCATGGTCCAGTAGCTGTTTGTCCCTCTTTTGCTCAGCTTCTTTATTCTCTGTCATTTGGTCTTCTATATCGCTAATTCTTTCTTCTGCCTCATTTATCCTAGCAGTGAGAGCCTCCATTTTTGATTGAACTTCATTAATAGCATTTTTGATTTCAACTTGGTTAGATTTTAGTTCTTTTATTTCTCCAGAAAGGGCTTTTATATCTCTGGAGAGGGTTTCTCTAATATCTTCCATGCCTTTTTCAAGCCCGGCTATAACCTTGAGAATTGTCATTTTGAACTCTAGATCTGACATATTACCAATGTCTGTATTGATTAGGTCCCTAGCCTTCGGTACTGCCTCTTGTTCTTTTTTTTGTTGTGAATTTTTCCGCCTTGTCATTTTGTCCAGCTAAGAGTATATGAAGGAGCAAGTAAAATACTAAAAGGGTGGCAACAATCCCAGGAAAATATGCTTTAACCAAATCAGAAGAGATCCCAAATTGTGAGGGGGGATTTCTCCCCCCTCACGATTGGGTGAGGGATCTCCTCTGATTGGGATCTCCTTTGATTGGGATCTCCCAATCTCTTCTGATTGGGATCTCTTCTGATTTGGGGATAAAAAGAGGTTCAAAAAGAAAGAAAGAAAAAAAAGAAAAAAAGAATTAAAAAAAAAGATTGAATTAAAAATTCAATCAAGAATTTTAAAAAGAATTAAGAAAAAAAAAGATTGAAGAGATTAGGATCTCTTCTGATTTGGGGATAAAAAGAGGTTCAAAAAGAAAGAAAGAAAAAAAGAAAAAAAAGAATTGAAAAAAAAGAAAATGAATAAACAAAAGTATAAAAAAGAAAAATATATATATATTAGATAATCTAGTTAAAAAACGTTAAAAAAGAAAAGGGTAAAAGTTATAAAAAATTTTAGCAGAAGAAGAGAAAAAAAATGAAAAAGAAAAAAATTAAATTAACTGCAAGACTAAAAAATCACAGGCAGAAAGCCATGAGTTCCGTGGTTTGTTTTCTCCTCCTCTGGAATTCTGCTGCTCTCTCCTTGGTATTGAAACTGCACTCCTTGGTAGGTGAACTTGGTCTTGCCTGGATTTCTTGTTGATCTTCTGGGGGAGGGGCCTGGTGTAGTGATTCTCAAGTATCTTTGCCCCAGGCGGAATTACACCGCCCGGCGCCGGGCTGAGTGATCTGCTCGGCTTTGCTTTCAGGAGCTTTTGTTCCCTGAGCGCTTTCCGTAGAGTTCCAGAGGACGGGAACACAAATGGCGGCCTCCTGGTCTCCGGCCCGGAGGAGCCGAGAGCCCGGGGCCCCGCTCCCCAGTGCGTCCTCAGCGAACAGCTCCTAGTAACTCCCGTCTGCCCAATCTCCGGCTGCGCTCCGAGCTCACCGAGCCTGCGACCGGTTCAAGGCAACTCCGAGCTGCGAGCTCACTGTCGGCTCTGTCTCTGCAGCCGGCTTTCCCGTTCCAATATCCGCAAGCTCTGCGACACTCAGACACCCCCCCGATCCTTCTGTGACCCCGCGGGACCTGAGGTCACGCTGACCCCGTGTGGGCTTCGCCCCGGTTTAGCCTCCGGAGCGATGTCCCTCAGCGGAACAGACTTTTAAAAGTCCTGATTTTGTGCTCCCTTGCTCCGCCGCTTGCCGGTAGCCGGCCCCTCCCCCTGGGTCTATCTTCCCGTCGCTTTGGATTCACTTCTCCGCCAGTCCTACCTTTCAGAAAGTGGTTGTTTTTCTGTTTCTAGAATTGCTGTTCTTCTTCTCTTCGATCTGCCGATGGATTTGCAGGTGTTTGCAATCTTTAGATAAGCTATCTAGCTGATCTCCTGCTAGCTGAGGTAGTCTCAGCCTGCTACTTCTCCGCCATCTTGACTCCTCCCCCCAAGGTTTTATTCCAGTCTATACATTTCATCTTTTTACTAGCCACATGCGTCCTCAAGCTGTGCATACATTTGCTCACTGTTGTCATTTTGGAATCATCCTTTCCCATGCAAACTAGGGTCACTGTGGGCTGAGGTAACAAGTAGCCCTCACATCTATAATCTTTCAAATGCCACAGAAATCTATTTCCCTTTCATGTCACTCTACTGAACTGTTTCAGGTGAGCCAGGAGGGTGACCCATTATTCAGGGGGGTGGGGCGGGGTACTGCTCTGCTTCCTGAAGTCACTCACAGGCCCTGGTTAGAGGCAGTACTGTTTTCAGTAGATGAGTTCCAAAGTTGTCCACTGCTTTCAGTCAGAGCATGGAGGTGGTGCTGGGCATGGCTGACACCCCTCCCACCTACATATCTTTGTTGAGAACACATCTTGTGTCCAAACCAAGCTGCAGGAGAGACCGAGATAATGTCTTTGCTGAGTGTCCAGAGAAAAGAAATGAGCTTTGGTGGGCAGCTAATTGTGTCTGCAGTACAATCATTCTGCAGATTTTTAAAATTTTTTAATTTTTTTAAACCTCTTCCTATGTTGGATCCCTTGTTTCCTGATTCCTATAGCTTTTTGCCCTTTCTTGATTTAGTCTCTTGTTTTGATGGGTGGAGCATGTCCTCCAGTATCTTCCTAAGAAAGAGTGTGTTGAAGTTAAAAATTTTGAGATGTTTTATACCTGAGAATGTTTTTATTTTGTTTTACACCTGGTGGATAATTTTCCCTGGATGTAGAATTCTTGTTGGATGTCATTAGCTCTCAGCATTTTAATGGCATGTTTCATTGTCTTGCTGTAGTGTTAGCTATTGAGAAGTCTGCTGCTATCCTGAGCTTGATCGTTCAAATGTGCTTCCCGTCCCCCAATCTGAAGCTTTTAGCAACATCTTATTACACTTGGAATTTTGAAATTTCAAGATGATGTGTTATGATGTAGGTTATCTCTAATTAATTGTGTGTAGGAACTCAGTGGGTCTTTTCTTTCTGGACACTCATCCTTCAGTGCTAGGAATTATTCTTCTATGATGAATTTTATCAGTTTTTAAAGTCAATTTCCAATCAAACTGTTGGAACTGTGCCAAAATAAAAAGCTTTTGCACAGCAAAGAAAACTATCAGCAAAACAAAAAGGCAACCTACTGAATGGGAGAAGATATTCGCAAATGAAATATCTGCTAAGGGGTTACTGTTCAAAATATATAAAGAACTTATGTAACTCAACATCAGACAACCCCCAAATAATCCAATTAAAAGTGGGGAGAGGACCTGAATAGACATTTTTCCAAATAAGACACACAGATGGCCAACAGACACTTGAAAAGACACTCAACACCACTAATCATCAGGGAAATATCAATTAAAATCACAATGAGTTATCACTTCATACTTTTCAGAATGGCTAAAATCAAAACCACAAGAAATAACAAGTGTTGTTCAGGATGTGGGGAAAAATGAATCCTGGTACACTGTTGGTGAGAATGTAGATTGGCCCAACCACTATGGAAAGCAGTATGGAGGTCCCTCAAAAAATTAAAAATAGAAATACCATATGATCCAGTAATTCTACTACTGGGTATTTACCCAAAGAATATGAAAAAACACTAAATAAGAATTATATACGCACCCCTATGTTTACTGCAGCATTATTTACAATAGCCAAGATGTGGAAGCATCCCAAGTGTCCATCCATAGATGAATGGATAAAGAAGATGTGGAATACATCTTTTACAATAGAATATTATTCAGCCATAAAAATGAACGAGGTCTTGCCATGTGCAAAAACATGGAGGGATCTAGAGGGTATAATGCTAAGTGAAATAAGTCAGCCAGAGAAAGAATGCCATCTGATTTCACTTATGGGGAATTTAAGAAATGAAACAAATGAACAAAGAAAAAAAAGACAAATAAAAAAACACACCCTTAAGTACAGAGAACAAATTGGTGGTTACCGGAGAAGTGGTAGGTGGGGAGATGGGTGAAATAGGTGAATGGGAATAAGAGTACACTTATATTGCGCACTGAGTAATGTATTGAATTGTTGAACCATTACATTGTATACCCAAAACTAATATAATACTCTGTGTTGATTCCACTTGAATAAAAATTTTTTATAAAAAGTCACTTTCCCATAATAATTTAACATTTCAACCAGGATGCATATTAAATTCATATTACCTTATAATAGCCAATGGCTAGGGATAGTCATGATGTGGCTATGTAAAAAACATTCTGTTGACACTTGTGTATATGAATAAAAATATAGAGCCAGGATCAAAGAGTTTTGGATGAAATATTGTGAATTCTTTCACTTGGTTTTCTTGATTTTCTCTTTTTGGAACTTCAGTTATCATATTTCATCTAATCTAATATGCTTTCCATTGTAAGATATACCATTATTTTATGTATCACTAAGAAAAATATACTTACAATAAAATTATGAAAAATGTTTTATTATCTCTTAGAATATTGATTTTATTCTGATGGAGAGAATATGTTTAGATTTAATTAAAAGATATCATGTATTTCTGTGAATGCACAAAAAAGAAAACCTACTAAAATAAATTGAATAAGTTATTTTGAGAGCTGAACATGGGCCTTGAACTCTTGATCCATGAGGTCATGACCCATGACATCATGACCTGAGCCAAAACAAAGAGCCACTGAACACTTAACCAACTGAGCCACCCATGTGCCCCATCTACTGAATCCAATAGTGCTGGCCCTGAAAAGATGCTTAGCGATCATGTCAAGTGAGCCTGCTTTGTGATTTCTGCTCCAGGAATGTTAAAAATCCTTGGTTCTCCACTGCTTCTATCCCTTCCTCAGAAGCATAGGATTTCTAGATGTTGGGAGTGTTCATTATCATTTCTTGGGTTTTCTTCCCACCAAACTAACTCTCATTCTGCAAGTTTTCATGAATGTGCTGGAACCACTGCCTCACTGAGAACAATGGTAGGATACTATCGGATTTCATCTATAAAACTGTGGAAAATGTGCATGGTAGTTATATGTTGAGCCATCTGGGTGAACCCTGTAAAAGTTTCTCATCTTTTTAAATCCAGTTTTCACATCTTGTTTGTTCACATCAAGATTGTTTCACAATCTTGGCATATTGTTTTACAATTTCCGTTAGTATTGATAAAGAGATATAGTCTCTGACTCTTCTACTGTGTCTCTATTTGTAAAGTAAGGAAGAACTTAAATTTTCTCAAGACAGAATGGTAATAATCCCTGGGGATCTTTTACCTTTAATAGTAGCACATGTGCCAGAAGACTCACCTGAACTTGGAGGTGGTCAAAACATAAGAAGTACCATGTTTATGTTCAAGCAATCTTTTGCAGGTGCATCAGCGAGCCATGCCTAAAAGCAGTGGAAAATATTTTCCCATTTGTCCCTCTGTATAGATTCATATTCATAGTGTAAGTGCTATTCTATAACTGGATATATTTGGTCGAATTTGAGTGAAATGTATAGATTTATAATATATTTTTTAAAGATTTTATTTATTTATTTGATAGAGATCATAAGTAGGCAGAGAGGGAGGCAGAGAGAGAGAAAGAGAGAGAGAGAGGAGAAAGCAGGCTCCCCACTGAGCAGAGAGCCCAACTCAGGGCTCGATCCCAAGACCCTGAGACCATGCCCTGAGCCGAAGGCAGAGACTTTAACCCACTGAGCCACAGGCGCCTAGTATTTTTATGAATGACTGCGTAGTATTCTATTAATAAATCCTTTCTCCAACGATGAATGTTAAATTGCTTCCATTTTAGTTTTTGCATTTGAACAATGCTTTAATAAACATCTTTACATAAATGTCTGTAATTCGTTGAGTTAGGGAAAATAGACATTATAAAAACTTTCTGCCATCAATTGCCTTTCATAAAGGTTATACCCAATTTTAACTTCTACCAACCATTCATCAGAATGATCATTTCCTCACATCCCTCTGATTCTGGGTTTTGTAGGTCTTTCATGGACGTGAGGAGGAAAATAATTTCTTTGTTGGTTTTGATTTGTTCTCTTTGATTACTAGGGACCCTGAAGAACTTTATTATTTTTTAAAAATTTTATTTAATTAATTAATTTTTTTTTTCCTGAAGAACTTTATAATGTGCTGTGGTTTCCTGTGAGAGAGAAAGAGGCTGCCCATGTAGGATGGCTATGAACAGGGAGGCTGGAGAAGCTTTTTGATGGCTTTTAAGAGAAGGTATTTGTCAGGGAATGAGTAGTTACTGCCCTGGAGTCTTGGGAGGTCTTGTGAACTCTGTCTTAAACCCTTTCACCTTCCCAGAGATCCTAGTCATTTCTTTCCCTAAGTGTCTGGATGCTTTGTAGGTAGCTCAGTTTGGGTACTTTGATCATGGGGCCTTGGGAACTCAAACTGTATGATCATTATGTAGTCCTATAGACTGGGTGGCCTTGGGGCAATAAATAGGGGAACTATAAGTGTGGGCTTTGGGCTCTTAGTGGAGAGCAAAGGGAGGGTTCACCAAGCAGGTCCAAGAACACAAACGTTTGACGGCAAACAACATACGGTAGAGTGAGGCAATGGTTGAGAACATTGTCCACATAGCAGAGAAAGAGGGGAGGACATTTTTCAAGGTGAGTGGAGGACACACTGTGAATTTTGAGTGGGTCTTAAATGGGAGTTTAAGGAGCATGTTCTATTTATTTATTTATTTATTTATATTTTTAATTTTTAATAAACATATAATGTATTATTTGCCCCAGCGGTACAGGTCTGTGAATCATCAGGCTTACACACTTCACAGCACTCACCATAGCACATACCATCCCCAGTGTTCATAACCCAACCACCCTCTCTTTCCCCCCCTCCCTCTGGCAACCCTCTCTTTGTTTTATGAGATTAAGAGTCTCTTATGGTTTGTCTCCCACCCGATCCCACCTTGTTTCATATTTTCCTTCCCTACCCCCCCAAACCTCCCACTTTGCCTCTCAAATTCCTCATATCAGAGAGATCATATGATAATTGTCTTTCTCTGATTGACTTCAGTCAGAGTCAATTGACTGATTTCGCTCAGCATAATTCCCTCTAGTTCCATCCACGTCATCGCAAATGGCAAGATTTCATTTCTTTTGATGGCTGCATAGTACCATTGTATGTATATATACCACAACTTCTTTATCCATTCATCTGTTGATGGACATCTAGGTTCTTTCTATAGTTTGGCTATTGTGGACATTGCTGCTATAAACGTTCCCCTTCGGATCACTCCATGTGTATCTTTAGGGTAAAAACCCAGTAGTGTGATTGCTGGAAAGGAGAATGTTCTTTATCTTAAGAGCAGTGGAAGACCTCTGACATTTTTGGGGTCCTGGTATGGTGAGACTTGCAAATGTCATATTTTAGGAAAGTGAATAAATAGAATTGAATGACATTGGAAATGTATGTAGGCAAAATACAAAAGGTTGCGTTTCTGGTTTCTATATGTGTCTTGTAAGCTAGACTCTTTAGTTGTGGCTGATTTATGTTTGGAGGGATACATAGCCAGGTTAAGGCTTCCAGTATTCTGTTGTTATTCTCTTTTCCCATCAAGAGAAGGAGGAAGTAGCTCATTTCTTGATAAGTCAGGCCTTTAGAATATGTACGGCTTATAACAGAAAGTAAAATTGTTTTTGAACATGTTGTGTGGTATGTGGGTAGATATTTGGCATATAAAAATGGAAAATGAATTCAGAAACTGCATCAAAGACACCCTATAGACTTGCCATAAGATAATCAACTTGGCCAAATGGCAGCAAATGTGTCATTTCAAATGGAAAATGCAGTCATTAAGCCATTTAGATGAGCAAAGTTGTATGTGCTATATTTGTGTTTCATTTATATATGGACATATCATTCATACTTTAAATATTAGAGTAATGATACCTAAACACTGCCTTCATTTGGTTGCAAAATTATCTTAAGCATATAGTACAGGATATTTTTAAAAAGCCTTAACATTGATACCTTGGAGTTGGATGGTTTATGATAATTTCTTATTTTCATTGAAATTTAAACTGTATTTTCTGAAATAGCATTTATTATACTTTTAGATAATTTGCCTCAGCTTGATGGTCAATAACTGAATAAGTAATTTCATCTTAGGTATTACTCCCTGACAGTGATTTTCAGAGACAGTCATAAACCTCATCAATGATCATTTTTTAGAGACAGAATAGCAACTGTCTTCTATCATGCCTTGCCCTTAGCTCATTTATGAATAGTTACCGCTGTGGATCATTTTGGTGCTCATAAAATGCAGTTAAATTTGTAGTTGAAGAATTCAATTTTTATTCTTTCAGTAACTGCAGCCAAGAGCTGCATTCTCTTTCGGCCTCGATAAGTCATAATGACATTCCTAGGCCCAAAGAAGGATGCTTGTCGAAAGCAGGTGGGAGGTGAGAGAGATGCATATGTAACTTTCCTTTCAGATGCAGTTAGGGGGCTCCTCCAAGGTGGAGTGTTTATAAATGACGGGGTAGTCCCATCCTCCTCTGTCTAGATTTTCTGCTCTAGCAAAGGCAATTTTATTATTTATTTCAACCTCAGTACCTTTATAAAAACCTTATTTTTTCTTTTCCTTTCTTTTCTTTCTTTTCCTTCTTTCTTTCTTTTTTTTAAAAAATTCTACTTGTTTATTTGAGAGAGAGAGAGAGAGACAGCACAAGTAGAGGAGGGGAGAGGGTCAGAGGGAGAGGAACAAGTGGGCTTCCCACTGAGCAGGGAACCCGCCACAGGGGCTGGATCGCAGGATCCTGGGATCATGACCTGAACAAGAGGCAGATGCTTAATGACTGAGCCACCCAGGTGCCCCCCAAAACCTCATTTTTTTTGTCTCTGTGAGCAAAGGCAACTAGTGTTTATTGAGTACTCCCCATGGGTCAAACACCTTACTCAGTGCTTTAAAATGCTTTCATTTCATTTTTACTATACCCTTGTGATAGAGGCATTATTATAAAACAGTAAGTCTTGGCCAAATTAACTAATTGACTTAGTTTTGTATAACAAGAGGTGATTTTCGTTTTCTTTTCACCAGTCCGAAGTCTGTATTTATCTAGGCCCTGCATAAGATTCACTATGCTAAAATTTTAAAAATAATTATTGAGAGTTTTATTATATTCCAGGTGCATAAATGACCTCATTCAATCTTCTTGAAAAAGAAAAAAGAGAAGTAGGTACATTTTATTTTAAAGATGAGGAAACAGATTCATACATTGAGTCATTTACTCAACCTCACACAGGGCTGGGATCAAACTAGAGCTACCTGACTCCAACAGCCTCTTCTCTTTCCCATTACATGGCCTTGTAAGTCTTTGTCTTTAAGGGTTATGTTTCCAAATTCTTCCTTTTTTTTTTGTAATCAAAAAAAATTTTTTTTTTTTGCAACTGAAGTACGTACAGTACCATCTTTTCATGTAAATAGAATAAGAATTAATACTGAAGGCCTATTATATGTCGTTACTACATTAGGGTTTCTTGACCTCAATCCTGTTGACATTTCGAACCAGACAACTGTTGTTGGGAAGGGGGATTGTCCTGTCCATTGCAGGATGTTTAACAGCATCCTGGCCTCTTCCAGTGGCACTCTTCCCCACCTATCCCCAGTTGGAACAACCAAAAATGCTCCTAGACATTGCCAAATATCCTCTGGGGTGAGGAAGGGGGAGGAAATCACCTTAGGCTGAGAAACATTGGTCTGTGTTGTCTCATCTTATCTTCAGAGCCCCGTGTAAAGCGTACACCCTCACGACCTCCATTTTACACAGGAGACCTAACTGGCTCGGAGTCCCATTGCTGGGCAGTGGTATCTCAAGGCCTACATATATCTTTGGACAATTTCAGTTTTAGTTCATGGACTGTGTCCTCAGCCCTAACTTCAGATAGATTTCTAGAAGGCTTGGGCTCTGTCATACTGTTCTTTTTCTTTTTTCCCAGGGGCACCTAGAAGAATACTTACTATCACAGTGCTTTTACAGTTGTTCATTAGACAAATGACCCATTTTATGTGAGTCCTATTTAAGGATCTTTTAAATAAAATTTAGCGTAGTGTAGTAATTAACAGCACAGAGTTTGGAATCAGACACGTGACAGGTTTAAATCTCAACCTTGCCATTTATTAGTTCTAGGATCCTGGGAAAAATTTTAACCTCTTTTAGCTTCCATTTCCTCATTGTTTGGTACTAATAATTCCTCTTGTGGATATTGTGAGGAATAACTGTCACCCACCAGAAGACATGACATAATGTTAAAAAATTTTGGTAAAGGGTAGCTTCTAGTAATACAAAGAATCATAGTATTTACGATAATAAAATGGTTTTGATTTTCCATTTGTAATATGCAATTATTATGTGTATTTACATCTCAATTAAGTTAGAAAAAAATGTTTTGTCTACCTGGGACACCTTGAAAACTGCTGTTGTGTTACATTAAGTTAAAAAAAATGACATAAAATAAAAACAGATTCAGAAGAGAAATAAGGAAAGTAGGGGGGAAACGTAAGGCTAAGCAAGCAAAAAAACAGGACTATTGCACAGACTAAAATAATATACCTAATTATTTAGGTTTTAGTGAAGAATTAAGTGTAGCCCATTTCATTTCAGTAGAGAATTATTAACCTTCTTGGTTGCTCAAAGGAGAGCCTTCTTTTGGCCTCAACAACAGCTGAATTGACTCATCCCTGATCTCAGCCCTCAGCCGTCTGCTGGTTTGGCATCTTCTGCTTCCTTCCCTAAGGTCTGACCTTTTGCCGCATTTCCTCTGACTCATTTTTGGGTTCTGCTCCTGTCTTTCAGCGTCTGCTCGGAGGTTTCCTTTCCTTGGTGCCTGGGATCTTCTTTCAGCTTCATTACTGACTTGATTTTTTCCCCCATTGGACTCCTTCCTGAGGTGACTACCCTCCGCGCCCTTCGACCCCTCAGAGGTAGCATTTCTCACCCTCTGCTGCTCCCTCTGGCCCTAAGCCAAAATTCCCTTCCAAAAGTAATTGGCCATAATCATTCAGGTTTTAACTATAGGTTGGTGGTTGGTGTTGAATTCCCCAGACAGTAAAATGTCATGATGCAAATTCATTCTTTTAGACTCTTGAGGGCCTTTTTGTGTTTGCAGTGGCTTTCAAATGTTTTCTTCATCTTTTGGCATACTTTGGGAATGTTAACATTCGTAGGGAACGCTGAGAAACATAGATACCACTGTGCTTCGTTCCAGGACCTGCATGGCCATGGTGCGGGGAGAGAGGGGTGAGTTGCTCAACCTTCTTAAAAAATTATATCTAGTGTCATACAGGTTGAGAAGCGAATTATAACAGGACTGGGGGTGGGAGGGTGTAAAATCTTAAACAGTATTCTTCAGCCTTTTCATTTTCTATTTGGCTATCGCATGCTTTCTAAAGGCCCAGCGGACCCTGGAAGAGCTGCCCTAGGAGTAGTAGAGTAGAAAGACTTAAGAATGAGGATAAGACCACTGGAGTTTCTGTAGGGGGGCTGGTGAGGGCAGAGTTGAATCCATTTCAAGACAAGGTGGTGGGAGATTTTAAAACTGGAGAGGGACTGAGAATGAGGTGGGAGCCCTGAGGTTACTGAGGGAAACCAACAATGAGGTACTGATGATTTGGAGCATTGGTTACCAAACTGAAAAGGAATGAGTCCCTTGTGTTATATTCATACAGAAATAACTTGAGTGTATATGGTGGGCCAGCTTTTAGAAATACACTTACCAGTTTGGCAAATAAAACTATGTTTAAATCCCTTAACCAATTATGTCAGGCCACCATAATTACCCTGCAGATGTGTGGGGTTTGAGAAGAAAGAAATCAATAATATTGACGTTACTGTTTTAATTAATTGGGGGATGGAGTTACCAATCATTAACACAAGGAGCAAGAAAAAGTTGCCATTTGGGGTGGGGAGATAGCACATTGGGTTTTTGAATATCCAGAGTTTGAGATATTTGTGTAACATCAAATAACAGCTATGTGGACAGTACTTGGAAAGTGGTTCTGAAACTCTCAAGAAAGAATCTCATCAGAGAAATCAGATTTTAGAAATAAACAGTGTAGAGATCCATACATTTTTGATTTTGTGGGGGTGGTCCCGCCGTATGATCCCTGGAAATCATATGCAAAACTGTCTGAAGAAATTTGTGTACCAATGTGGTCTTTTTGAAGAGAGGGACCTCCAGAGTTATAAGGAATCACTGCCACAGATAATAAATTAAGACTTAAAAAGCAAATTGGCAGGAATGGTTATTTTAAAGTAAAAGAGGAAAATGAATTAAAGATAACTTACAGTATTTTTTTTTTTTAACTTGGCAGTACAAGACCATGAACGGGAGTCAATTTAGGAAAATATGTGATTAGAAATATTGAATTTTTTTTTTAAAGATTTTATTTATTTATTTGACAGAGAGAGATTACAAGTAGGCAGAGAGGCAGACAGAGAGAGAGGAGGAAGCAGGCTCCCTGCTGAGCAGAGAGCCCGATGCGGGACTCGATCCCAGGACCCTGAGATCATGACCTGAGCCGAAGGCAGCAGCTTAACCCACTGAGCCACCCAGGTGCCCTAGAAATATTGAATTTAAGTTGAGATAAAACTTGGAAAAATAGCACGTCCGACAAGTGGCAGGGGTTGTGGCGAAGGGAAACAGATGAGAGACTGGAGTACAGACTAGAAGCCTGGGTGAATCTGAGCTCCAAACGAAGGTTTAGAGTAAAGACAAAATGATGCAGAAGACCAAGTTTTGAGCTTTGGGCAATATCCAGAGTAGAGAGCCAGGTGAACAGAAGGACTAGGGCACTCTGAGCACTTAACAGAAAATTCAGTTGTGAATTGGCTAAAGTACATTGCTTGCCAAAACCTTGCTTGAGACAGCTGCTGGTTGACAGAAATGGCTCAAGAGACAAATCACTCTTTTTCCCTAGTTTGCTAGATTAGTAGTCTTTAAATATCCCTTATCTGTACAACTAAATTTATTTAAAGCACATTATTATATCTTATGTATGTATGGTTGTGTGTGTGTAAATATATATGTATGTGTGTATATAATCCAGAGAATTCATGAAAACAGAAATGTATAGAGATCTAATAAATTGATAAAAAATGAGTTGTAATATATGCCCCTATAACTGGTGGATTATTTTGTGCACCTTTTGCATTTTTCAAACAACTTAATTGAGATGTTACTCATGTACAATAAGTTACATTCATTTAAAGTCTACAACTTGGTGATTTTGACAAATATATTCACCTGTGAAACTACCACAACAATCAAGATATTTTTATTATCTTCAAAAGTTTCCTTATGGGGCTTTGCAAGTCGTTCCTTCCTCCACCCCAGCCCATGGCAACCACCATCTCCTTTCTTTCACTCTAGCTTAGCTTGTAGGTGTAGAACCTTATATAAATGGAATCATACAATATTTGCTCTTTTGTCTCTCTCTCTTTTTTTTTTTTTTTACACCCACTCAACTTAATGTCTTCTTTTTACTGCTGTATGGACATACCACAATTTATTTATCCATTTGGATTGTTCCTAGCAATGGGCTATTACAAATACACCAGCAGCAAACATTTTTAAAGAAGTCTTTGTGTGAACATATGTTTTCCTTTGTCATGGGTAAATACCTAATTCTGGAATAGGTTGGCTGTTCTACATTATCAGAAACTCTATGGCTGTGCTAAAATTGTCACGTTTCCCAGAATATATGTATTCATTCATTCTTCACTCAACACACATTCTTGAGCAAACACATTTCATGCTTGGAAAGCCAAAATTAAATATTGCTTCTCTGCTTTTATAGGAATTTAATTTAAGAAGTATCAATTTGGAAGTCATTTATAAGATTAAGCTGGTGTTCGAAGTCACTGGAGAACACAATGATTATTTATCAAATGTTTGGTCAATTCGGGAGCAGAAATTGAACAGTCTTGGCTCCATAAATTAAATTAAAAAAAAAAAGCACAACCAAAATTACAAGTCAAGCTGAGATTAAATGCAATGTGGTATCCTGGATTGGATCCTGAAACAGTAAAGGGGCATTAGTGGAAAAATGAGTGGAGTGTATATGGGAACCCCACATAATCTTTGGAGATTTTCTATGAATCTAAACCTATGTGAAAATAAAAAGTTTTATGTTTTTAAAAAGTTCACTGAGATATCAAGTGTATAATTAAGAGTTTCTGTTTAATAACATTATAAGCTAAAAGTAACATTAAAGTGAGAAAAACATTTGATATATATATGACAAAGACATGTCCGTATTAAATAAGATGTATTTATAAGTCAATAATAAAAATACACATTCCCCAGAAGAGAAATGAGTCAACATAAAGACAATCAATAAATAGTTTGTACATCTGGCTTATGCAAGGAACAGACTCTATTCTACTGCCTCATGTTTCTACCTAGGGGAACTTCAGCTGGAGAATGAACTTGGCTAATTTCTCCATTTCTCACTCTATCCTAAATGAGGGAGGATTGACTTATTTGGTTTTAATAATTTGGGAAAAAAAATATCACACAGGCATGGCTAGGCTTTTTCTGTGCCTTCTTTTTTCTACAGATGCAACTCTGTTGCTTAGGTTTCAATTTTAGAAGCATTTTGGGATACCCAATTGTTAGCAGAAATTAAGTATTCTTATCAGCCTAAACATTAAGAAAGTTATTTTTTTCATTAGTGTGATTCTTGCTTCAATTTTTAGTGAATATATAATTATATTAATTATAATTAACATATAATTATAGTTAATATAATTAATTATATTAATATATTATTAGTATACTCTGTGTATATATGGAAGAGAGACACAAAGAGGGTGTGTGTGGTATGTGAGTGTGTGTGTATGGATGGGGGTGGACAGTGTGATTAGTTATCCAAAACCCTGACAGTTAATAAACACTTGGAAATATATTAATTCTCCATAGTAATCAAACCAATGCAAGTTAAAGTAAGAGGGAACCATTTTTTCCGTTACTAAGTTGATAATTCAGAAAAAGCTTCAGAAGCAAAGACAGCTAGTACTGAAAAATTTGTAGTGTAAGAATCTTTAAATCTGTGGACAGGAATATAAACTGGTACAGTTTTCCAAATCATCAAGTTGTATCAATAGCCATAAAGATCCATACTCAATTTCATAGTTAGGATAAAATCTAAAGTACTAGTGAAGATTTTCACAATGATTTATAAGCAAGAATGTTAATCACAGCATTATTTATAAGGGGCAAAAATGAGGCAACCTAATTATCTAATATGAGACCATTGTACTACTTATGAGTAAAGCTATAAGAAGCACGTTTTGAAGAGCGGCGAATTGAAAGATACGTATGATGTAGTGTAAATTAGATTAAAGCAAGGTATAATATTAAGTGTATGATGCTGGCGATGTAAGCAGCCTCTTTATGAAAAAATATAAGATCTTTATAAATTATAATTTGAGAAATAATTTTGTAACAAAACAAGAAACAGATTTACAAACATATCCATTAAAAAGTGTAGCAGCTGAGACCATTCTTGTTTTCTGGACTTGCAGCTGAGGTCCAAGGCTGAGAACAAAAGTTACTACATACCCCACAAAGAGGGTTGTCTCTTGGGCGAGTGCAGCGCTGGGAAGAGAGGTCCAGTGAAAGGGGTATAGGTGATTCCTGCCACATGGATGGCATCTGTAGCCCGGTGTCACTATTTATCAGAGAAGCAATAACCGGAAGAATGGGGGTGGGGGGTGCAGGGAAAGGAGGGAGGATGCCAATCTCTCCCAGTTAAATTAGGAGAGATTTACCGCTGTTCTCTACGTGCCCCCCACCCTCCGCCCCTTAGAGAGGAGTTAGCTTTGAGAGGAAGGGCGTGGTAGTCAGGATGCCTCACCTTATTACCACAGTTTTCAAGAGTCGGCAACAGAAGTCTAGCTTTCACTGGTGACAGGGGAATAGAAGAGCTTTGAATTCAGTTTCAGGTAGAAGGTTTAAAATAAGAAGACTGAGTCTTAGATATCGAAGGGAGACTGTTCTAATAATTGAAGGCTTATGTGTGTGTATCAGTGGGTGTTTGGTTTATTAAGGCTTATTAACTCACTGGAGTGTACACATGAATTGGTTCTATTGTTTTCCAGTTGTGCTGTGTTAAACTCAAGCCCCACCTTCCCACCTCATTACTGCGACTCTTACTGACATGATAGCCAGATTCTATATAAACTTGTGCTTTTAAAAAAAAATGTGGTTTTATATTATACATATATGAATGCACAGAAAGGGCTAGAAGAATATACACTAAAAATTGATGATAGTTACTTTTTGGTAGTGGGATTATTGATGCAAGGTAATGACATATTTAGTCTTCCCTGTATTTTCACAAGTATAATTTATTATATTGCATAATATAGATTATAAAACTGTGGCTTTTGCAAAATCATAATTGAAAATGGTGTTCATTGTGTCACTTGATTTACATTTTATAAGGATCCACATACCACTGCCATTCGTAAAGATGAACACCTCAGGAAAATATTTCTCCAGATAAACTTGTTAGATTTCTTTTGTCAAATAAAAATATAGGGCCTCTTCTGCTTTATTTACCAGTAGTCAAAGCTAAATTCATTGCTTAACTGTCACTGCCATTGATTTTGTTCTCATCATATCTCATTTAGAACCCTCGGCAGCCTTCTAACTATTCTCTGTTCTAGCCTCTTCCACCCCCCACACTGCTTCTGAGGGATGTTTCTGGAATGCAGATCTGGCTGTAATTATTTCCCTGTTTAAAATTCTTCCTGTGACATAAAGCTGAGCTCCCGGCCTGGCACACGAGGCTCTTCCCCCTCAGGACTCTGCCTAAATGCCTTCCCTGCCTGGGGTCTTGCTTCTTTCCTTATTTGCCTCCTATCCTTTAGCTTTATTAAGTTACTTGTAATTTTCCTGAGGTTCTGTGATCATTTTTTTTCATGCTTTTGCTTTGTTTCTCTTGCTTTTTCCCTCTCCCCTTCTTCATTCTTGCAACTGTCCCTTTCTTTGGAGAGGACGTCTATTTTTCCTTTAATGAGCTCAGTTTTACCTGGCAGAGGAATCTGTTTTTTCTGTGTTCCCAGCACCACATGTACAGAACCGTAATTTTTTGGCTATTTGAGTGTCTTCCCTGTAAATATTGGGAAATACACAAAGACCAGAACAATGTTCTCCTCAGCTAGCTAAGGGTTTGTTATATAACACACATTTAATATTTACATGTATAAAGCTAGGAACTTTACCTACACTGCCTTTAAAATCCTCATGGCACATGTATGAGGCAGATGTTATTGTACAGGCAAAGAAATTGAAGCTTAGAGAGGAATATTTATTGTATTGTTATTTTCTGACAGAACAGCCTTTATCTAGAACACTGCCAGTTGTCACAACTGGAGGAGCAGGGACGGGAACCACGTGATGTCTTTTGAACTTTTGCCCATGTTTCATTGGCCAAAGCCAGTCACATGACCACTCCTAAGTGAAGCAGGATGGGTATACATAATCCTCCTATGAGGATGGCTCCTCAGACAGGAAAAAGAGACATTTGGCAAATGTTAACATAATCTACCACAGGGAACTTACATGTTTTGTTTACCACTGTCTACTCAACCCCCATTACTGTGCCTGGTCCATTACAGAGCTCAGTGTGTGGTGACTGAAGGATTGAATGTCACAAAGCTAGTAGGGACACCAGAGCTCTGATCTGATTAGTCTAACTTCAGAGCCCACTCCGATTGACTTTTCTATTTGCATTATGTAGTCTCAGATACTTACTAATATCCTTTTCTCTAATACCTCTCTGCTCACTCTGTCTTGTATTGGCTTTGTTTTTCATGATTTTGTAAATAGCATATTTGCCATGACAGAAGTTAGAGAGAAAATAACGTCAGACATAGAATTAGACCAGGAACGTATAGTTTCTGAGAAATCAGGTAAAAAAAAAAAAAAAAAAAAAACTCAGAAGGAAAAGAGTAAGAGCAGCATTGAACACAGCAAGAAACTGATTAAGGAAAAAGACTAAGATTTGGTTAGAAAAAGTTTTGCCATCGAATACTTCAGTGGAGCCAAAGGAGCAAACAAATGAATATTTTCAGATTTGGTTAGACTTTCAAAGGCAGAATGGACAGTGACAATATTTATCTTTCAGGGCATTCTGAGACTGAGATCAAGGGTGGAGTACTGTCAAGATCCCATATTTGAGGTACAGAGAGTTTTTCTCTCTGCAGTTCATTCAAGTTGTCTGGTGTTCCATTTATCAGATACATATATCTTTAAGAATGAAGAATGGATTCTAGTCCTGAACAACCATGTTGCTCTCCTTGAATGATCAAAAACAGTCTCAATAATCCAGTACAAAAAAGTGGAACTCCAAATGTAAGTTAGATAGGTAATTTTCGAAATTTTAGTAATATTCTTTTATGGTTGCAGTGGAATAGGAAATCATAAAAGTTTATCCAAATCATTGCTTTCGGGGCACCTGGGTGGCTCAGTGGGTTAAGCTGCTGCCTTCGGCTCAGGTCATGATCTCAGGGTCCTGGGATCGAGCCCCGCATCGGGCTCTCTGCTCAGCAGGGAGCCTGCTTCCTCCTCTCTCTCTGCCTGCTGCTCTGCCTACTTGTGATTTCTCTCTGTCAAATAAGTAAATAAAATCTTAAAAAAAAAATCATTGCTTTCTCACTTACGAGATTAGATAGTGTTTGGTCCCCAAAACGTGTATTAGAACAAAACATTCAGTGTGGGCAATGAGAGAGTTTGCTCAAGAGGAGATCTTGATGCAGAGGAAGAGCATAGGTTTTAAGTAAGATAAATCGAGGTTGTTTTAAAAACTTGTTTAACTCCTTGGATTTAGATTTTAATTCAGTCTCTACTTGATAGCAGTAAGACCATGGGAAAACTCATTTCTTTGATTTCTACTTCCTTCATCTATAAAGTGGGGATAAAAATATTTATCTTGGCATTTTATCATAATAAGTAATAATTTGTGTGCAATATTGGCAATCAGTGGTAACTCCAATGATGTGCTAATTGAAATAATTACAGTGATAATTACTTAGTTACCCACTTTTAGCTCTTAGGAAAGAGCAAGGTAAGTGAGGTTAGAAAGGCAATTCGATAGCACTGATGTACTTTTGGAAATTTCCTGATATCCCCGTAAGGTAGGTAAGTCAGGGTTATGATGCATGGAGGTCCTCATAGGAGAAAGTTCATGCCCCATAGGCTCACAATCCATTTAGCTACTTGGAAGCTGAATACAGAATTTCAGATACCCTGACCATAATTGGCAAATCCCACACCTTGTGTGAAATTGAGGAGAGAAGAGTTTAGAGACTGAAATAGGGCTCTCTCTCTCTAACGATGACTCCAACTGGACCACAGGTTGGTCGGGCACAGGGAACATGGCTCATTCTGCCCTGAAAAGAGTAAAGTGCTGTGTCATTTATAAACACCACCTTTTTTGTTCTTAAGGAAGCAGGAGAGTAATTGCCATAGCAACAGCTATCTCTTTCCATGCAGATAAGCACAAGGATACCCCCTGGTAGAAAGATTGGAGGTAGGGCAGGTCCTAATCCCGTTATAATTTATTAACGAATTCTTTAATTTTAAAGCAATTTAGCAAGTTATTTTGCCACATTTTCCTGGAAAGTAGCATAGATTCTGTATAATAATCCTTGGGGGCTGGAAGTTACCTCTTCAAGAAATCTACCTTCTCTGGTCCTGCTCTTCAAACAGATAGAATTTCTCCATGTAATGAAAATTAACTGAAAAATTAACTGCTTTATCCAGTTAACTTCAACAAGAGGTCTTGGTCCTACCTGCACCTTAAATGTACTTGTCCACTGTTCTCCCTAATCCAGCTCTCCTTCTGAATTCTGTTTTATTAATGGTACCTGTTTCTCTTTCTAGGAACAGAATTGAATGTCATTTTATAGTCCTACCTCACAACCTGAAATTGTTGATCTTCTACTAGTTTTGTCAAAATTGAATGTCATTTTATAGTCCTACCTCACAACCTGAAATTGTTGATCTTCTACTAGTTTTGTCATCTAGATACAGTGGTTCTCATTCCTGGATGCATGTGTGTGAGTCACCTGTGGACCTTTTAAAAGTACCACTCCTGAAAACCACTCTCGGATATGTTGGGCTACTGGTATCCGTATTCTATGCTGTGGAAATTTTGTAGACTTCGAAGAATAACTACAATATAAAATATAAAAACAAGATATAGATACAATAAAATGATTTTTGTTATCTACCACTCATTTTAAAAATAAAACAAAACACTACCAGTAGAGCTGAGGTCTCTTGTGCACTCCTGGTCTTTCATTACCTTCTCCCTCCCTTCAAGGGTGGTTTCTATTCTGATATTATATTATCTTTCCCTTAGATTTCATTATAGTTTTTTTTAAAGATTTTTAAAAAGATTTTATTTATTTGACAGAGAGAGAGAAATCACAAGTAGGCAGAGAAGCAAGCAGAGAGGGGGGGGAGGAAACAGGCTCCCTGCAGAGCAGAGAGCCTGATGTGGGGCTTGATCCCAGGACCTTGGGATCATGACCTGGGCCGAAGGCAGAGGCTTTAACTCACTGAGCCACCCAGGCACCCCTCATTATAGTTTTATTACAGATATTTGCCTTTATAAACAGCATATGGTCAAATTTTGTTTGAACTCTATATAAACAATGTTACACTGTATATACTCTGTGACTAGCCTTTTTTATTCTCCACTATGATTGTGAGACTCATCCAAGATGGTGCCCGCTGGTCTACTGCTGTGGCTCATTTACTTTGTGTAGTACGACACTTATGAACATGACCCAGTTTATTCATCCACTCTTCTTTGGATGGATATTTACATTGTTTTTCTTTTCTCTTTTCTCTTCTCCTTCCTTCCTTTTTTTGGTGGGGGGGGAGGGCAGGTCTCCACATGAAACATCTTTAGGGCATTTCCTAGGAGTGGAATTGCTGGATTGTATATTCACATTTATATTTCCAACTTTCCAAAATAATGCCATATTTTTTTCCCATAGTGATTGTGTGGTTGTAGCTATTTATTCCCAGTTGTACTTGAGAATTCGTGTTATTCCATATCTCTGTCTTCACTTATTAATGTCCAAGTTTCTGTTTTTGTGTTTCATTTTTATAGTGAGAGATATAAAATGGTATCTCACAGTGATTTTAATTTGCATTTTCCTGATAACTAATGAGGTGAAGCATCTTTTCTTATGTGTATTTACCATTCTTGCTTTCTCTTCTGCAGAATTCATTACTCTCTTTTCCTGGAATTTTTAAAATTCCACAGGTAACTCTGCAAACAGCCACGGGTGAGAGAGTAACTGCCTTTATGTCTCACCCTTTTGACTCTTCCTCATTGTTCCTACTGTGTCTGAACTTGGTCAGGCTCCCATCACTCTGGCATATCTTGCCTATTTGTAGTACTCTTTTTACTGGCCTCCGAGCCTCTAGCCTCCCCACAGTCCATTCATTTGACCAGGTTCTATTCCTGGAACCCATTCTGACTGGTAATCTAACTTCCTTGGAAAAAATGTGGCTGACTTCCCATTGTCTGCAAACAAAGTCTGAACTTATTGTACCATTTTGATTAATACCTTCCTACATCTCTGAAGTTGAGTCCCTCTGGTTTTATCACACACTTTTACTTCTGTCTACCCTGATATCTTATTAATCTTAATACAATCATCACAGTTTCTTCCTTCGAAGCCCGATGACTTATGCACTCTACTGTTGTAACCTCTGGTAACTATATTTCCCTTACTCCTCTTGTCCTTTTCTCCCTTGTATTATACTTCTCTTTGCCAAGCAATGAAACCATGAAGGTACAATCCTTCATTTCTCTACCTCCATCTTGGTGTCTTTTATATATGAAGGATATTGACAATATTTTGTGAATGAATGAAACCATGGAAGAGAAATAGAGCCCACATCTCATAATTTAGACTTCTTTTCTCTTTTTGTTAAATTAGTCAACTCCCCATGTCTATGAACAGTCTTCTGACTCATGTGTGCAGCTCTTACAAGAGTGTCTTTCACATGCTTGGTGTGAAGATGAAAGAAGATCATGGGCTCAATTGTTGATATTGTCTAAGCAGACATATTTAAAGTCAAAAAATAAACTGTACCTATAAGACCAAAGGTGCTTCAAAAAAAACTTAGTGATGAGAAATAGTAAATGCTTTAATGTAAGTTTACTTAAAGAAAACAGTTAAATTTTATTAGGAACTAAATCTGTGATTAAACTTTTTAAGTAACTGGGTTGTATTACTTATAAAAGATATTGATAGGGCTCTATATGAAAAAATTATTGAAGGGTTAATTATATAGAAATAAAAAGAAATAAGACTGATGTGCAAGACTGAATTTCTTATGTGAAAGACTGAATTTCTTATGTGAAAGACTGAATTTTTTATGTGACTTATAAATTGTTCCTAAAGTCATTTCCACATGAATGTTCCAAAAATATTTTTAGAGATGACATCATCACTGAAATATATATATCTCCAAGAATATTGCATATATATTCATTTCATACACCATTAAATTCTCTTATTTAAAACCATTCTTGTAATTTAAAATTTTTTTAATTAAAAAATTATCTTTTTAAAGATTTTATTTATTTGAAAGAGAGAGCTCATGAGCTGGGGAGAGGGAGAGAGGGAGAATTTGACTCCCTGCTGAGCAGGGAGTCTGATAAGGGACTCAATGCGAGGACCTTAGGATCATGACCTGTGTTGAAAGCAGACACTTAACTGAATGAGCCACCCAGGCGCCCCTTTAAATTTTTTTTAAAGTAATCCCTGCACGTACCATGGGGCTTGAACTTCCAACCCTGAAATTAAGAGTCACATGCTCTAACAACTGAGGCATCCAGGTGCCCCCAATTTTTTCATTTTATAGTCTTTTTTTTTTTTTTAAGATTTTATTTATTTACTTGACAGAGATCACAAGTAGGCAGAGAGGCAGGCAGAGAGAGAGGAAGGGAAGTAGGCTCCCTAGTGAGCAGAGAGAGCATGAGAAGGAGAGAGAGAGAGAGAGATCACAAGCAGGGGGAGGGGTAGAGGGAGAAGAAGACCACCTGCTGAACAGGGAGTCAGATGCTGGACTTGATCCCAGGACCCTGAGATCATGACCTGAGCTGAAGTCAGATACCTCACTGACTGAGCCACCCGGGTGCCCCATCTCCATAATCTTGAAAGTACTCCCTCCCTCACCTTTCTCTCTCATCTTTCTGTCTATGATTTAAGAACCTATTGGTGAGTTTTCTGGTGTCTGTCCTGAAATGAGCTTCGAGAGACTCTCCTTTAGTTTCCTTTTCCTGAGATAACTACTCCTTACTCATTCTCTATATATTACATCCTTCTGGCACTGATTGTGAATACTTTTATGGTGATGATATTATTATCTTCATGGAAATCTGACTCACACTAAAATTTCATCATATTTTACATCTGGACTGCCATAAAATACTCTGTTCTCATCTGTGTGGAGGAATGCCTGGTTTACAGAGGAATTTTGCCCCTTTAGGGTGTTTTAACAAATTCTTCACTCTCAGGACAACTTTTTTTCCCCCTCCACACATCCTAGAAATTCATGAGAATTCTTACTTTGCCTTGTTGGAGCTAAGTGTACCCATAAATTGTTGTGATGCTTCCTTGCAAAATAACCTTAGTAGTAGAAGTTATTTTTTTGTTCCTGCTTTCTAACTTTGTGATGGAATTTAATGGAATCATTGCACTTGAAACATAGATATTCAGTGAGTATGAGGCTTTTAATTCTAGAGCAGGTGAGGGTAGGTTTTTTCTGTAAAGGTCCAGAGAGTAAATAATTTAGGTTTCACAGGCAGGCCACACGTGGTCACTGTTGCATATTTTTATGCATATTTTTGCATAACCCCTTTAAAGAGTAAAAGCCATTCTTAGCTCATGGGTCATATAAAAACAAATTGCAGGTCGGATTCTGTCCATGGGCTGCAGTTTGGCAACCTTTGTTCTAAAGGGTTATTCTGGAACATTAAGGTTAAGAAGCTTCTACCACCCCAAAAATAGAGGTAAACAGCTGAGAGTACTTAACGTAAATGTCAAGGGGAAGAGAAAGAAAGAGAAGGAAATATTCTAGCATTCTAGCATTTGTCTGTATGTAGTGTGAAGGTAACTTTTGCTTTCAGCTTGAAAATGTACAGAGCTGGAAGGAGTATCACTTCTGCCCTTACAACAAGAATAAAGCTGAAAAGCCACACATTAATGCTTTTATCTTTCTCTTGTATTCAGATATATTTTCTTGACTTTGTACAGTAGTTATTTTGCTTGAATATTTTGGGACTATTTTGGGACTTTGGAAGTCCCAAATAGACTCAAGTTTATTTATTTTGGAGTGAATTATTTCCACTGAGGTCTAATTTAGCCATTTGTGGTTTTCTTTCTGTAAGTTTCATTCTCAGATGGCAACATTAACTTCTACTCATTGTAATTGTTGATAACCTCTTTGGAAGTGTTAAAAGTCAGAATTATAAGTGGTGGAAAGGTATATCTTCTTCTTCAATTAGTGGTTTTCAGTAAGGAATAAAAAACAAAGGTAGTGATAAGTATCAGAATTTCATAAAGCACTTTTAAAGATCCAGTTGTTGGTTGAAGTTATTAGGTGGTTATAAATAGTCGATAGCCAAATGAGTAGAAAATTGTAGTAGATATCAGTGCTACTCAGTACGATTTTTCAGTTCTGCTCCTTCTGAGTGCAGGCCGTATACTCTTTTCTGATTTTTCCTTGAAGTTACATGTAACCTCGTGACTTTCCATGATGAGTGAAAGTGAGCAAAAATGAGCAACATCATCTAGACTTGGAGTACATTTGCATAAGTGAGAAATAAACTTTTGTCATAAGCCACTTAGACTTTGGGGATTAGTTGTTACTGTTGCATGATCTAGCCTGTCCTTACTGATACCAAGATTTACATTATTGTGAACAATCATAAATTGATGGAAGTATATAACATATAAGTATATAATAAGTAATATGGAAGTAATAAGTATCTATACATATAGAAGTGGGTTTCAACCAGATTTTAACAATAAAACATATTTTCTCAAATATGAACATACAGAGATTCCCAGTATAGAAAGAGATGAATTGCACAACTACCTTATTAGAAGCAGAAGCTGGAATGGCCCCCACTTGCCCATTTCTCCTTTTACCTTTCATCAGACTGTGAGGATTTTGGGATCCTTGGGGCCCATTTGTAGAACTCCTAAATCTTCATAAAACTCAATTTAAAAACCACAACTACAGGAAGATAGATTTTAGTTCCATAAAAGGAAGTACTTTCTTTCAGACATATTTAAAGGTAGAATGGGATGATAAGTAGAGAGTTCCCTTCTTGGGAAGGGTTAAAGCGTGATTGATTATACTAGGCAGATATGTGGTAGAAGCCATTCTGTCACTGGCTAACCATTTCTAGCCTCTGGGCTTTAGATTCTTAGATTTCTTCCATTGGATAACCTCCTCTGTTATTCTTTATCGCTTTCTCTCCCTTGTTTTTCTTTAGTTTATCACTTGTTTACATTATATCAAAATTCTCTGTCTGTCCATCTGTATCCTGTAGCGTGCTGGCATCAGCTTGTACTAGATGAAGAGAACTAAATTTTAAATTTTCAGGAATTTTTGGAAACAGTTGTTAAACAGATGTTATTAAATATTAAATTATGTAAACTTACAATGAAATATATTCTATTAAAAGATGAGGACCAACTATTAAAAATTCATCTTTTCCCAATTACTTTGCTACACTTTTCTATTGCTTATGCTCTTCAAGTTATTTCTGTCTATCATATAGATATCGGGGAAACATACAATGACGTGCTAATGACTGTCTCTGTCAGCTTTATATTCAGTGATGTTGTGTTGGAAGTTTGAAATTATCCATGACGGGAGTATTTATACCACAGAAATCATTAAACACTATAAATCAGACTCTCTTCTCTGGAGAGCTGCTTGTTAAACTTTTACCAGCACATTGCTGTGGGCATCTATCTCTGCCTCTAGAATTTAAGCTCCATGAGGATACACACATTGTTATGCTCACTATTGTCAGTCAGTGTTCAATCAATATTTACTTATTGAATTAATTAACGACTGACTAACATCAGGCCCCACAGGAATTGTAACAGAAGCAACATCAGAGAAACTGGAGACCAGGAGTGAGAAGATTTAAATGAGGTTGAAATTGCTTTCTGTGTGTGGCTGTGTTTTCCTGTACCTGCTGCCTTGGCTGTTTGACACAGGAGATAGCATTTAAGAACATTCGGTTTGCAAACAGGAATTAGAAGAGAGCTTCCTGAAGCAATCCCTGTGCCATTCACAAATTCCTGAAGAAAATCTGACACCTCTTTTTCTCGTGATGTGTTTAATGCAAGTGCATTTGCAAGCAGGAGTGCTGAGTGACAGGCAAAGAGATAAGATCATAACTCAGAAAAACCTTCATCCCCAAAACTCAATCTCAGCAAACCCAGAGGAGATAAGACTGTGAAGTGGTGTGTCTGTCAGTCCAGAGAAGCCTGCCCAGTCAGGTAGCCCTCAGGGAAGCCCTCCTGAGCAAGAGGAAGAAAAGGCCAATCGCACCAGCCATCTTAAAGAGGTGTGGGTGGAAAGTTCTGTAGGCCGGAATCTATTGGTGATCCAATTGAAGTCACTGAAGGCACCACTTTTGGACCAGTTTGATTACATTAAAGAAGTGTTTTTTGAGGACATTTGGACTGCTGTAGACCAGGGTTTATAGACTAACCGTTATAGGCAGGGTCTGGGCTGCAGATATGTCAGAACTGTGTAGGAGTTAAAAAACTTGAAATAGGTTCCAACCATATCGAGGGATTTCCACTAAAAATCAGGATTTTTGACTTCTTTTGAAAATTCAGTATTTCCAGTAACACCCGACCTGTAATACCATAAGGCAAAGATTCCCCTTGAGTTAAATAATCCTAACCTCGTTAGGGGAGTCATACACTCTCTTGTTCACTATCATCCCCACCTAGTCCTGATGTCTTGTACTCAGCTCTGCTCTGTTGGGTTATTTGCCTCATTCTTATTTTCCTTTGATACTGCTGAATGGTCATTTCCCCCATATAATATTGGTAACATTTGGCAGCTGGGTCGCTAACAGGGTCTATATTCTGTTGTTTGGTAGCCAGTAATCTTTCCACTAGACAGTTAACCTTCTGGGGTCTCATTTTCCTTAGGTGTAAGAGAAATGGTTCTTACTGCTTTAGCCTTCTGTGCTTCCACTGAGTGATGGAAATACTCTTCCACTCTTCTCCTCTGGTTTTTGTTTCCATCTCGTTTATATTTCTATCTCTCCTGCTTTGTGTCTCTTTCTCCATCTCCAGCATTATTCCCAGATTATTGTTCTCTTCCTGTGTATTTTAGACCATGGTGCCTAACGGGTTATCTGTGGTGGAAAGATTGTGGGCCTTGGTGGAAGTGAAAGTGGGTGTTTGTTGCTTCTCTGTTCTCTCTTCTTGTAAGAGAGAGCATTTACTTGGTTTAGAATCTTTGTGGGGCTCAAAGCAATTTTTTAAAAATGCCGATTTTTTAAAAAAAAAGATTTTATTTGTTTATTTGACAGAAAGAGAGAGCACAAGCAGGCAGAGCGGCAGGCAGAGAAAGGGAGAAGCAGACTCCTCGCTGAGTAGAGAGCCTGAGGCAGGGCTTGATCCCAGGGCCCTGGGATTATGACCTGATCCAAAGGCAGACGCTTAACTGACTGAACCACCCAGGTGCCCCCAAAATGCTGATTTTAAAAGAGGATTCTGGGTGGAGCCTGGTGGCTTAGTCGGTTAAGCATCTTCCTTTGGCTCAGATCATGATTCTAAGATCCTGGGATCAAGTCCCATGTCAGGCTCCTTACTCAGAAGGCAACCTGCTTCTCCCTCTGCCTGCAGCTCCCCCTGTTTGTGCTCTCTTTCTGACAAATAAAGAAAATCTTAAAAAAACAGAAACAAAAACAAACAACAACAAATAGAAGAGAATTCTGGAACTCAGGGAAAATACTTCTTTTCTTTTTCCACCATATTATCCTGGTAAAATTTGATCGTAATATTCAAGAGGCCAATTGCTGAAAGTGTCCCTGTATAATTTTCCAAGATAAATAGATCAGCCAGTACCAGATCTTTGCTATTAAGCAGCCATGGTGAGAGGTATCCTAGACATGCATATATAAAGAACAAAACATTTAGCATCTTTCTTTGCAGACTACATGAAATACTTATTTACATAAAGTGCTTATCACATCCAAATGGGCAGCTTCTGAAATAGTAGTTCTCCAACATGGTTCACAAGGATAAAGACGCTGTCTGTCTCTGTTGGGCCAGCTGCGGCCATAGCTTGAGGACTAGAGTGTAAGGTACAAGCTGATGGGCAGTCTTGTTGGGATATGATTTTGTTTAAAGCACATCGAATGTAGTGTATTTTTGTGCTGTCTTTTTCCCCCCTTGGATGTAAAATATTATCATAAAAATAAAATACCTTTTTTTCATAGCTCCATGAGATATGTCTAGTGAGTTGAGTTTTTCTCCTCTTGAATTTTCTGCTCAAAATAGAAATGTATCTAGCCAGTGAAGCCTCTGTATGTGATTTGTATTTCAAGTACCTAAGAACTGACATTGTTTTTCGAAACAGGTAAGGCATTTCACTGATATTTTTGCATTTTGTGTGAAACATGTGCATAAGGACAAGAAGTTGCATTGTCTCCTGGTTGTGGAGGATCACACTAGAGATGATGTGGAAATACGAGCTACGGCAGAAACACACTTCCGAGATTTAATAAGGTGTCTAATTTAGATATAATTTTGCTTGTACAATTTACATTTTGGTCCCACCGATTCTTTCTTCTTCCTCTAGATGAGTGCAAATTTTTTCTTTGTGTTTCTTTGTTGCAGGGGCAGAGTGTGCTAGTGATTGATCTAGCCCTGGGAGATGACTTGAAAATACTTGACAATACAAAGAGGTTACTCTAATTGTTTTTCTTTTCCTTCCTTTTCCTTTAATAAGGAAGGCAGAAAAAAAAAATCCTATTTTTCTTGCATGTTTAGAAAAGCTCCTCTAATGTTAATCACTCTCACTGATTTACAAGCTCTTGGTTTTCTTTTGCTTAAAAATGGCAAGTGCAAGCAAAGGTATTTGTGGAACCCAAAAAGACCTTGAAGCTAATATATGCTTTGTATAATTTCATTGTGTTGGATGAAGAACTTAGAAAGGTTGTACCGGCGACAATGATTTATTTCTGAAAATTAGTTGTAACTAGTGGCTTGTGCAGTAGGCATATGGAAGATATAGAATTTTTTTCTATACTCTAGGATTTGGAAATAAGTGTAAGAGCTGTAGTTAAAATTCCTACATTAAAATCCCTCTCCTTTTTACCTTCACTGTTCCAAGATTAGCTCTGAGTTCCCTTGTCAGAGGCACTTTCTCTGTGATTTTACATATAAAAAATAGATAAGCAAAATGAAGGTATGCATTTTGCAATCCTGAGAGATGATTACTGACATTAATAGAAAGCTAAATGTGCGGTCTATCCATGTCCTTAAAATTCAGTTAATAAGTAGTTTAAGAATCAGGAAAAGAAAATAAATCAAAGGCATGAGAATTTAAAAGACAGCAGTAAAATTGTCTCTATTTGCAGGTGACATGATTTCATGTATAGAAAATCCTAAAGACTCTATTAAAAAACTGATTAGATCTAATCAATGCATTTAGTGAAGCTTCAGGATATGAAATTTACAGTAAAGTTTCTATATACCAACAATGAATTATCTGGAAAAGAAAACAACCCCTTTTTACAGTAAAAAAGAATTCTGTTGGTTATATTTTTCCTTAGCAAATATGATAAGGATTCTGGTTTAAAAAAATATATATATATATCTACATATATATATATATATATATATAAAATATATATATTTATATAACTATGGGAAGAATGGAAAGGTTGTAGTACAAGTAAATAAATGTAAATTCCTTAAAATAAATGTAGATTAGACCAAGAAGCTATATTCATTGTAGCATATACTTTAAAATACTTGATTTAGAAGAATGAAAATTTAAAAGGAAAAACATGTACTTAGACTTTTTAAACATGTTGCAAAGAATCACAATTTATTGGATTTAAAAAAGTTACTTTCTTAGGACATTTAAACATTATCCTAATTTTTAATGAATAGTTATATAACCTCTTAAAAGTTTGCTTGTTTTGTTTTTAGCATATTTAAGTATTATGGTAAGCATTAACAATGTTAAAAAAAAACTAAACAAAACAGCAGATTAATGATTCAGTCTAGGAAAATAGAAATAGTAAAATATCATTTCCAGGAAATATGAGCGATTTAAGGGTATGCACTACTTCTTATATTGTTTTATACAAATATCTTAGGAATAGTCATTAGTTACCAATTCCAGTGCTGGGCACTGAATGAATTAGATAAACTTCTGTCTCTAGGGACAGTTGAAGTGCTGGCTTTGTTCCTTGTATGTGTGTTTTTCATCTGTGTACTTTTAGCACCTAGCACAGAGTTCCACACATAAAAACCAGTCTATATCTGCTTGCTGCATTGAGTTGAATATTTGTGGCAAGAGAGAAAAAACTGAGTATCTTGGAGTCATTAAAGTGACATACACTTGCGCTTCTCAAAATTTTGTTAATGGAAGAAAATACAGATGTAGGATCTCTTGAAATTTCTAGGATGGTGTAAATTATCTAACAGTATTCAAATAATAACATTGCACTTTGGGTTTATGGTGTTAAACATTCATATTTATTTTAACGCTCAATAGAGTGCAAAGAACAGAAGTCTGCAGGTAGGGTAGCTATGTGATCTTGGCAAGTAGCTTACCATCTTTGAACCTTAGATTTTTCATCTGTAACATGAAGACCAAAGAAAAATGTTTCTATTTTGTTTTGTTTTAGGTTTTATTTATTTACTTATCAGAGAGAAGGGGGGAGAGAGAGAGGGAGAGAGAGAGAGAGAGAGAGAGAGAGTCCACAAGCAAGGAGAATGGCAGGCAGAGGGAGAAGCAGACTCTCAGCTGAGCAGGGGAGCCCTATGAGGGGCTTAATCCCAGGATCCTGGGATCGTGACCTGAGCTGAAGGCAGAAACTTAACTGACTGAGCCACCCAGGCACCCCCAAAGAAAGATTTTTAACCTGAAGCCACAAATAACCTTAAGGGAAGAATTGAATGAACAATGAATGGTATGCAAAATGACATGCAGATGTTTGAGAATATAATTTACTTCGCTGAGATCCAAACCTCAACAGATTCTCAGGAGTCTATATTCCCTTTACGCCCTGAGTTTAATTTCTGGCCTGAATTATCTCTAGAGATTGCTTTACTTTTAAAAAGAGTGCCTAGTGTAACATGTAAAAATTTTATTCAGTAGATTGAAGTTAGGAGATAAAACTTTCAGCTTGTTATTATACAAAAGAAATCCCATTTGGGGTTTTTCTTGGTTCCTACCCTCACCAAATCATTACCCCATCAAGCAGCTAATGAACATTTATAAATAACCATTATATATTGTGAACTGTTGTAACAAAAGGGAATAGTGAAGGGTATACCAATATATTTCTTCAAAGAACCCATTATCTAATTAGGAAGACTAAATCAACATACTCTTTCATTTCAGAGTAGTCATGGAGATGAATCTTACACCAGGGAAAATTACAGGGAAGCTATATTTAAGATTATCCTGGCTATAAGGAAAATAGATTATTAATTCTAACTGAGATATTAAGGAGATATTTTCAAGGTGTTGTGTTAATCCATTTATGCAAGGCACATTTACTGAACACTGACTATATGCCCTCTCAAAAAATACACTAATAAAAAATATATGGTCTTTCAACATTAAGGACTGTTGTAGTGTAGGAAATAGACACGGAAACAGATAGTTATGGTGCTGTGATCCAGTATTTTAATTCAGATATGAAAAAGGTGCATGGGAAAACAGAAGAATCATACGAGCCCATAAGGCTACTGTCAGTAGTCTCAAGTCTAATTGAGTGGCATGATAAATAAATAAATAGCTAAAATATAGGATGAAATATAGTGCATCATAATTTGCTATGAAGGAAGCTTCTGAGGAAGGAGAGTTCTCTGTTGTCTATAAGGGGGGTTGAATGGGGAAAAATAGAAAAAAGGCTTTGTGGAAACCTGACTGTGGTCAAGTTAATATAGAGGAGATGAGCAGAGAGGGAGTGGCAGGAGCACAGACATTGGTTAAGGGTATATTTGTAATACAGCACATCTTTGAGTTGACCTGGAACACAGGGTCTGTATAAAGCAGCAGCAAGAACTAAAGTTGGAATGTAAACCAGGGTCAAGGGAGGAGTAAGCTTATCCTTGAGGGAGAGAAGAAGTATTATGGATTGGTGAATAAGGGGGAAAATATATAGAACTATACTCTCTGCAGGTTAACCAAGAATGAACTGAAATGTGGAGAGGACCAGAGAAACACACCTGCTGTAGCAATATACTGGCGAGAAGTAAGGGGAGGCAGACAGGGGTAGGTGCATTGGGAACAAAAAGGAGGGAACAGATTTCGGGGGCACTGCAGAGGCAAAAGAGGCTGGATTTGACAGCTGATGAAGTGTGGGAATGAGTGAAGGCAGAAATGAGCCAGCGTTTTTGCACTGGGTCATTGGGAGGGTCATTGGGAGGCGATTGCTGTTGGCAGTGATAAGAAAGAAAAATGAATTGTTGAGGAAGGGAAGATGGTAGAGTGAGTTTAATTCTTATTGAGGTCAGTGTAGGTGGGACCAGTCATGTAAAGCTCAGGAGCGTGGAATATGGGCTGGGTTTTGAAGGTCAGACTCAATTTGGGTAAATGTGGACAAGGGGGTTGGACATCCAGGCACAAGGACCACCATGTGTGGAGGCTTTTAAGTGGAACTATTTAAACAAACCATAATGAAAAATATTATTTATTTCTGCAAATATGGAGTTTTACTGGATTATAAATTCCTTAAAGTCAGGGGTCAAGTTTATCTGACTTGTCATTCTAGCATTGTCCCTAGCACTTGGTATGTGCTCAATGAGTATGTGCTGAAAAAATAAATGAATACCTACTCCATGCCAAGTATTGTGAAAAATATTGAGAATAGAAGCAGAGAAGAATAAATATGTGCCCCCAAAGAATTCATGGTCAAAAGGTATGTATATTCATGGTAGTTGTGGTAGACAGATAAAGAAATGGGGTTCCAGATAGAGGGCATTATATGTGCATAGGCAAGGATATTGGAAAGTGCGTGATCATTGGGGAAAATATTAGATCCCTAGGGTGCATGTGAATAAGGGTGAAGGGAAGACGAGACTGGAGTTTTAGGTAGAGGCCATTTTTTAAAGGACCTTATCCATCATGCTTAAGAGCTGTGTATTTATTCTGGAATCCCTGGAATATGCTGAGAGATTATGAAGAAAAGAGGTGACATCAGAGTTAGATTTTAGGCACAGTTACCAGCTAGTTACTCTAATTCCTATATGGGAAAATTTGTCCTTTCCTTCTCCAAGGCACAGCTACTAAGAACCCGTGAAACTTTCCCCCTACTAAAGCTACTTGTGGCCATGAGAGGTACCCTGTGTTAGCCCTCTCCCCTTTTTTTAAAAAGAATTTATTTACTTATTTGACAGAGATCACAAGGAGGCAGAGAGGCAGGCAGCGTGGGGGCGGGGTGAGCAGAGATTCCCATGCGGGGCTCGATCCCAGGACCCTGAGATCATGACCCGAGCTGAAGGCACATGTTTAACCCACCGAGTCACCCAGGCGCCCCGCCCATGTTAAACCTTAAGAAACATGAGATGTGTTTTGGAGTTTCAGCTTTTCCACTTCCTAACTATCTGACTAGGGGCATGTTCATTAGTATGACTAAACCTGAGTTTCTTCTTCTGAAAGTAAAGGTAAAAATTTCATAAGAAAATCCATGCATTTAATCACTGTGTTGGATTTATTTTGAAGTCCATAGATGTTGAAAGACAGGATATATTTTTTCAAAGTCTGCTTTCTCTCTTACATTTGCAAATTAAGAACTTTTGTACCCAAACATATCATTCTGGCAATTTTTTTTTAAGGATAAAGATACATATTTTTGAAGATGTAACTTAAAATTTTCTTTCGGTTAAATATAATTATCCTAAAAATGGCATATCTCTACATATGCTTGCTTGGTGAAATTGAATATGACTTGCCTGTTTCTAGGATGTGACATAAGTGGGAATAGGACAATTATAGATAATTCTGGTAACAAAGTTGCCATATAAGGCTTATATGAGTGGCTGGCTTAGATTCTCTTTTTAAGTTTCAGGTAGCTGGTTTTATTTTTTCCTGCTTTATATTTTCTGCTTTATCTTGAGGGAAGCAAAGTACTATCTAACTGCATTTATCTCAAAGTACCATCTAACTGTATTTATTCTTATCCACAGGTCTTCAGTGTGTTATCATAATACTTGGTTGATCTGCAGGGCCTGACATCTGGCATACATAAATTGCTTTGTATGTGTGGACTTGGGCCTGTGGGCAAAACAGCAAAAGCAGTCAATAGTATGAGAGCATTTATTGCATACTAATGAGGGTGCTGGTGCTGTAGGGGAGAACTAAATTGAGGAAGAAAATATTTTCTCTGTTTTCAGGTAGCCTACAATTTAGCCAAATGGGCCAAATACAAATACCTTTTTGAAGGAGAATGAAGGCGGTACACATGGGAGTGTTTGGCGTTGCTTTGATGATCAGTCTAACATTACAGAAGAAATAGGTCCTCAGAGCTGGAATCTTAGAGACCGTTGTGTCCTCTTAGACAAATGGAAGTCTTCCGGTTAAACTAGTTTTCTGATTACTATTAACTTGGGGGCCTAAAATGGTTTATGAGCTTATTTTGTGGTGGACTTGAAATTCAAAACAAAAATTGGGGGGTGTCTGGGTGGCTCAGTCATTAAGCGTCTGCCTTTGGCTCAGGTCATGATCCCAGAGTTCTGGGATCGAGCCCTGCATTGGGCTCCTTGCTCAGTGGGAAGCCTGCTTCTCCCTCTCCCACTGGCCCCCTGCTTGTGTTCCCTTTCTTGATGTGTCTCTCTTTGTCAAATAAATAAATAAAATCTTAAAAAAAAAAAAGTTCAAAAAAACCCCACCAAAAATTGAAACAAAACAAAAAAAAATTAATTGGGGTCTCTTGCAATCTCTTATGAAAAGGGTCTTGTTCCAAGACTGTTCAGTAACCAAAATCAAAAGGCTGCTTCCTTTACTATGTAGTTTATTTTCCCCTCCAACCAAATTAGTTGAAAGAACTGCAGCTAGTAGAGGGAGGTATAAAGAAGCAGAGGAAGACAGGAATTCTATCCTGCTTTTTTTCTCAAGGGTAAGATATGACCAGTTGGGCAGCTTTCCAGAAATCATCAGCAGATGAACGGACTGGTTGTTTTTTTATTATAGAATGATTAAGGAATTCTGAGGTGACAGTGATTTGTAAAGCAGCTCCGTTAAGGAGTAACTTTTTTGAGGGTTGTATTGCTTCGGTGGGTAGTTTGGCACATGAAGTGATGACGATAAGCCTAGACTGTCCCCAGCTGTTGTGTTCGGAGCTGCCTGGACAGTCCGCCCACCCCCATCTGTCTAAGGCACCTCTCTTGCTAGCATTTCTGTGTTCTGGTTTTCTGTGACACGACAGATCATTTTTAATTGGTATTTCAGACAATTTCTCCATCTCTGGGTAATATCCCAGCATCCAGCATAAACATCCAACAAAACATCTTTGGCGGTTTTTAGAAGTGAGCGAATATGCCATACTTACTTCCACATTGTAAAGACAGCTTGTTAGAATGATTTATTGAGGAATAAACATTCATTGCAGCATAAATATGAAGTACTTTTATTTTTTCAAGTCTAGATTTTTAACCCTACCATGTGAATCCTCTGTTAGTATTTCTTAGCAACACCTTACATAGATTCTATAGCTTTCCAGTCATTTTTAATTATTAAAACTAGGTTTAGACTAGTTTAAAGCTTCACTCTCATATGTGATTCAAAGCTTCCTCCCCCCATAGTATGGGCTAGAGCTGTAGCTCTGACTTTATTATAGGGGTAAGGCATGGGCTGCCTCAGAGACACCATTTCCACTTTATTCTTTGAGGCTAAGCTCTTTGGGTTTGGAGAAGGGTGGGCAGAATAAAGGAATAAGGAAACAGAGATCTTATAGTATAACTGGTTTTATACTAGTGAAGCTGGAAAGTGCCCCTGCTGTGTTTGTAGTCCATCTTGGCTCTGGCTGATCTTGGTGGCCTCTATTAGTCACTGTGAAGGGCTATCCACATAGGTGCTGTGTGTATTTTTTGTTGGGGGGCGGGCAATTGTGTTCAGTTTTACTTCTGCTCCCTTTATGTCCAAGGGCCCTGTCAGATTGGGGAAGTCAGATCTTTCTTGAGTTCTGTATTTCCCTTCTTTGGTTGGGTGCCCCCACCACTGGACCCACAAAGACTTGTCCTGTTCATTCCCTTTCCAGGGGCTTAGAGAATAAGAAAGAGCCTTCCCATCTCATTCTTCAAAGTGCACTATACCATAGTCTCTTTAAACCTTGCTGGTCTGGCCACTTCAGTAGTCTTTCCATCTTCAGGATTCTGTTTTCTAGAAAAGGATCTCAGGCTTTCTGGCACCTATGCCTGTAACTTTAGGGGTTTTATTCTCCCTCATCTTGCTCAACTCCATGAGAGAACTAGGGTAGACCTGCCAGTTCTTTCTTCCTAGGAGGCATCCAGCCAGGATGGATATCAGGACTTCCTAATCCATAAATGAGTCTCTAGGAGCCTCGCTCATATAGTTCTAGCAAGAGAAAAGCACAGGGAGAGGAAGAACTGGATTCTTTCCACAAACTCTGCACTTCCCAAAGCTTGTAGGAACAGGTGGCATGCTTTGGTAGACTTTGTTGAACATTTAAATATTTGACAGGTTACATTTCAACAGAGGGAAAGATTGTGGGATTTTAGAGGGCTGAAATAAACACAGAGATGAAAAGGACATGTTTGACACAAAGAAATAGTCCAATTTGGTTGTGGAATGGGGCGGCAATGACCACGCTACAGAAAGGAGAAAAATTCGGGACATTTGTGGAGGGCCTTGAATACTAGGTTGAAGAGATCCAAGGTAATTATTTTAGGAAAGGGTATGATGCCATTGAATGTTCTTTAACCAGGAGAGAACTAAACTTATGATTTTATTTAAAAACTTGTATTTGGTCAACCATGAGTTTTTCTCTTAGCCTCCCTCCTCCTGAATATCTCTCAATCACTATCACTATAGCAGAATGGGCATCTCGAAAGTGTGGGGATATGGTGCGTTGCTGTGTTTTTTTGCATTTCTGAGTAGCCTGTGTGTGAGTGACACAACTTCATTCACTGTCCCTTCTTTATTGTCATTCTTGTCTTCATGTAATTGTAGCATGCTGAGAAAGAGGTAGTATCAAGGGCAAGTCTGAAAGGTGGAACCTCTTCCGTATAGTATCATCATTCAGTGTCAAGTCCTTGGCTTTGAACACCCAGAAACTCAGTTTTGTCAGTATAATGAGAGTTGAGGAAGTTCAGGAGTCAACTTCACCAGAATTTAATGAATGGGGACTAATGCATTAATCAATTTTGTGAACTCATTAATTTTTAAATCAGCTATGAGATCTAGCACTTAAACAGTAAAATGGACTCATTTAAAGTGTACAGTGTGATGAATTTTAGAAAATGTATACATCTGTCAAACATCAACCACAGTTAACATGCAGAGCTTTTCATTCTCCCTAAAAGTCCCTTGTGCCAAGTTGTAGGCACTTCTCATGCCTTACTTTAAGCCTCAGGCAACCACTGGTATGCTCTCTCTTACTATAGATTACATTTTCTTTCAAAGCTTCATACAAATGGAACCTTTTGTAGGTGGCTTCTCTTGTTCAACAAAATGTTTCTGAGATTCATTATGTTATTTCACGTATCAGTAGTTCGTTCATTTTTATTGTTGACAAGATTTTATTTCATTTTATTCTATCGTTCAAGAACTTACCTGTTGATGAATATTTGAGTTGTTTCCAGCTTTTTGCTATTGTGAATAGAATTACACTGAGTATTTATGTACAAGTCTTTTTGTGGATGTAAATTTTCATTTCTTTTGGTATATTATTCAGGGCTCAGTCAAGAGAAAGAAACCATACACAGTAATTTGAACAGAACAACTTTAATTGAAAAATTTAATAAAATAATTAAAAAGCAGGTAATTGTTAATAGGAGACTATTATTAGAGGATTAATGGAGTAATGGGGAATGGGCTGTTAAGAGGTAGAGAGAATTCGAAAGAATACAGGATTGGCAGAATATGGTGCAGCCACTGGCCCTGGCACTGAGACAGAATACCCAAGGAGGAGGCCACTCCCTTTGCTGAGCTGAGGGTCAGGGCTCAGTTGAAAGGGTATGGCCCTGGCTCAATGCGTGGTGGAGAATTTCAGTGAGGTGCCTAACCAACAGTACTTAGTTGCTTATCTGCCTTCGGGAGTGCTGGAGAGGGAGAGAAGTCCACAGGGAGGCGCTATGCTCTGGAACTCACTGTGAAGATACCGGGAATGGGGCCAGGAGATTGTCCAAGGGCTGGTGCCTCGCTGGCCCATGCACTGGGAAGTCACTGTCTGGTGTACCAAGGGAAGAAATTGTTTACCCAGAGGGAGCATGCAGTGACATACAATTCGGAAGCATCCTATGGGAGGTTGGTGAGGGAAGCCAGTCCAGTCAAGTTGCTTTGCCAGTGATACCTTTCTGCGGGTGCCAGGGAAAGCTGTTCAAGAGAAGGTGCTTAGTGGGGGACCTTGGTGAGGAAGTTGCTCTATGGGTCTTGGGGAAAGCTATTCACAGTGGCTTTCTATTACAAAACCTCCAGATGGAACGCCAAGTGAAGCCCTCCATGGGAAGTGCCATACATATGCTTTGGCTACTGGGCAATGCAAAACAAACAAACGAACAAACAAAAAACAAAACAAAACAAAAAAACCCCAACAAACAAAAAAAACCAACTGTGTGCACCAGAAGAGCCCGATATAAGAAGTATACCTGAGCTGGGAAGAAAAAAACCTTTGTTTCTTCATTGTTTCCAGAACCCTCTACTATGAAGTTTACCATTACACCATCTGCCAAAGGAGAAATATTTCTAGTATTCATCTCCATTATCACATAGCAGGCAAGGAAAGGTAGATATGGAACTAGAGTTAATAACCTGATAACTGGCACACTTGGTAAATACATGTGTGGAATTAGTGAATGATGTTTACTATTGTATGTTTAACTATGTAAGAAACAGCTGTTTTCCAGGGTGGTTGTACCATTTAGAGAGTTAGTTTTTACATTTAATTCTATGATCTATTTCACATTAATTTTTCTGTGTGGGATAAGATAAGGATTGAGGTTAATATGGATATGAATGTGAATTTATATGGACACTCATTTCTTCTAGCACCATTAGTTGAAAAGTCTTTCTTCTATTGAATTACCTTGGGCACTTTGTCAGAAATCAATAGATCACATATGCCTGGTTTGTTTTTTCCTAGACTGTCTGATCTGTCCCATTGATATGTATTTTTTTCCTTTGGGTCTTGATTACAGCAGCTTTATGTTAAAATTTGTAATCCAACAGTATAAGCCCTCTGCATGTTTTTTAAAAAATTGTTCTTTCTATTCTAGATTTTTTCCCTTTATTTTTGCATTCCTGTACATGTTTTAGAATTATATTGTCAGAATCTACAAAGGGATTTGCTGAGATTTCAATTGGAATTAGGTTGAATTAATAGACCAATTTGGGAAGAACTTATATCTGAACAATTTTTGTCTTATGACCCATTAAAATAGTATTTTTCTCTATATATTTAGGTCCTTATTTTATACCCACAATTCTTTGTAGTTTTGAATGTACAAGTCTATACATAATTTGGTTAATTTATTCATACATAATTAATGGTCTTAGATGTTATTTTAAGTGGTATTTAAAAATTCATTTTCCAGGAGCTATTTCTTGGTAATGTATAGAAATAAACTAGATTTTTTTGTGTTGATATTAAATCCTGAAGCCTTGCTAAAGTAATTTATTTGTTCTAGAAGCTGTTTTTATAAATTACTTAGGAATTTCTTTCTTTCTTGTCCATTTGCCTTTAATTTCCTTTTCTTGCCTTGCTGTACTGGCCGCTATTGCATTGAATATCACTGGTGATATTGGAATCCTCAACTTTTTCCCCAATATTAGGAGGAAAACATTCATTCTTTCATCGTTATGATGTTAGAAGGAATTTTTGAAAGTCTTCTATTTCTAGTTCTCTGAGAGTTTCAGAACTTTTTATATTAGGAAAATTTTTTGGCATCTATTGAGAAGATAATATGTATTTTATTATGTCAATGTGGTGAATTACATTGATGGATTTTTTAATGTGAAACCAACCTTACATGTCTGAGATAAATCTTCATAGTTTTGGTATGGTACCCCTTTTTGTATAATGCTGGATTATACTCCCAAAAATCTGTTGAGTTACTGAGTTTGTTTTTTGTTTTTGTTTTTGTTTTTTTTGGTACCTGTAGTCATGAAGGATAGTGATCTATAGTTTTCTTGTCTTTACTTTGTCTGGCTAAATTATGAGGGTTATGCTGACCTCATAAAATATATTGGGAAGAGTTCCTTCATTTCCAGATGTCTAAAGGAGTTTATGTAGCATTGGTATAGTATTTTTACTTAAATATTTGATTGAATTCCTTGATGAAGCTATCTGGGTTTGGAATTTTTGTTGTTAAGATTTTAATAATGAGTTCAGTTTAGTGAAAGGATATACACAAGGATAAACACAGGAATAATCACCCATATCATAATTAAATTGCCAAAGGCTAGTGATGAGGATAAATACTTAAGAGCAGATAGGAAAACAAGACCTTTTTTTTTTTTTCCCAAAGATTTTGTTTATTTATTTGACAGAGAGAGAGAGAGAGAGAGAGGGAGAGATCACAAGTAGGCATAGGGGAGGGGAAAGCAGGTCCCCTGCTGAGCAGAGAACCCGATGCAGGGCTCGATCTCAGGATCCTGAGATCATGATCTGAGCTGAAGGTAGAGGCTTAACCCACTGAGCCACCTATGCACCCCGAAAACAAGACTTTAAAGTAATAGAAGTAATAGAAGATAAACCTTCTTATGACTAAAATACTCCTATCTGTTATCCTGGGTACTCTATCCCTAACACCGCTCGGTAGATTGCATTAACAATTGAGAGCTGTCCTGGTGAGCCTGGAGATTTCTTAAGGGTTTGCCTCAGCCACAGAAAAGTCTTGGAAACACCGTTAGTATCACAGGTATACCCCTCCTTCGTTGCCCCGCCTCAGTTAAAATCTGCCCAGCTTATCATGAGTCATACCACACATCTTGGGGTCCTTCAGGACATCTCATCTTTTCTTATACACAACTCAGTCCTTCAGGAAATCCTTTCAGCCTTACCGTCAGAATAGTCCAACATGTTGGCAACCATTTTCATTGCTGCCATATTTGTCACCAAAGGATGCTTGTTACTGTTATTTCGTGCCTGGAATATTGTAGCTCCCTCTTGTTTGTTGTGCCCTGTCCATTACAGCCTGCACACACCCCTCCCCCCAGTTTGATGCAGACATCGTACCTAAGGGAATGATTTCCAGTCTACCCAGAGTAAAAGCCAATTTCCTTAGAGTAGTCTGCAAGGCCCTACATAGACTAGCTTCAATTGCTTCTCTTTTCCCAACCTGCAATGTATTCCAGACGTTGAGGTACCCTTGCTGTTTCTCAAACACACAGGGTGTGTTTCCTCCTCAGGGCCTTAACCTTTGTGTTCTCTTTTGTTTTTGATTTTTCGCATCAACTGTTTACATTGCTTCTCTCACCACCAGCAGTCACCTTCTCTGTGAGGTCTTCTCTGATCAATCTGTGTCACATTATGTGTGGCACCTGGGTGGCTCAGTCGGTTGGGTGTCTGCCTTTGGCTTGGGTCCCGATCTCAGGGTCTTGGGATCGAGCCCCGCAGGGAGCCCACTTCCCCCTCTCCCTCTGTCTCTTCTGCTCATGCTCTCTCTCCCTCTCTGTCTCAAATAAATAAATAAAATCTAAAAAAAAAATTATACCCCATTCCCTCCTCATAATTTTCTTTGTTTTTATTTTATTTTTTCAGTATGATTGGTTATCATACAGCATGAATATGTTACCAATTTGTTTTGTTTTCTTCCTGTCTAGAGTGTAGTTTCTGTTTTGATCATTAGAATATCTCTGTTGCCTAAATATCATGGAGAACATTGTATATCCCCAAGAGATATCTGTGAAATAAATGAATATTTGATGTCAGTTATCTTGGTGACCCAACACTCGTGTCTTCCAGACTCGGTATTTCTTTGCCTTTGACAGTGCTGTACAAAAACTTGCAGGCTCTCAGTCTATGACCCTCACCCCTTTTTTACAGGCTTCACACAGACCACCCTATTGCCATATTTTTTTTGGCAGGCAGGTTACATAATAACCCAAGACTAGCATAGAGTTTTCTTTTGTGTTCAGACATATTTTCCTGGTTTAGCACACCCGTTATTTTGCTTGGACTTAGAGGTCCCCAGATAGACCCCGCTGTATATCTTTCGCACTGGGTTGCTTTTATTGGGAACTAATTTTGTTGTTTGTGATTTCTTTCCAAAGGTTTCATTCTCAGCTGGCAACACCAATTTAAATTCCAGGGCAACTCACTGTAGTCACGGATAACCTCTTTGGAAGTGTTAAGAGTGAGTTCAGTTCAGCTGTGAGCATTTGAATTCGTATAATCAGTGTTTATTCCTTGCCACCTCCTTGTAACAAATGTTGGTTAGGTGTACAGGCCAACCCACAAAAGCCTATTTAATTCACATGAAGCTGAACAGTAATTCTAGTAGTATCATTGTACCTACAAGATTTATAGTCTTTTTTCTATGAGAAAGTATATCCAAGTTCAAGGCAGCTATGAGGCTATCTGGCTGCAAGTTCCAAATAACTGATTTGCAAACATTTTTGAAAATAGCTTGATGGCATGCTGGGGATTGCGTTTACTTAGAAACATTTCATTATATTGGATAAAATGTGATAATCAATGTTGAGTGAATGTTATATACAGAAATTAGAAATTTAAAAACATTTAGTTATGATGTTTAGGCTTCATTTCATAGATTTTTCATTCTTCCTTTTTCCCCCCAGCATTCTCTTCTTTTGTGCCCACATCCTTTGGTTAACAAATTAGATACTAGGGTTGGCCATTTTAACATTTAAGAGCTTAGGAGTTTTGTTAACAGGACAGAGAATGCATCACACGATGGCAAAGGGCTGTTCTTGTGGCCCTGATTTTGTTTGCCAAGCAACTTCCTAGCAGGGTATATGAAAGACAGGGGTGCAGTTAAGCCCTGAATTCTGGTCTGGAACATTTGCAAAGACAATTAATGTTCTTCTTATCGTGATGTTGTAACTGTGGTTCTTTAAAGATTTTATTTATTTATTTGACAGACAGAGATCACAAGCAGGCAGAGAGGCAGGCAGAGAGAGAGGAGGAAGCAGGCTCCCGGCCGAGCAGAGAGCCCGATGCGGGGCTCGATCCTAGGACCCCGGGATCATGACCTGAGCCAAAGGCAGAGGCTTAACCCACTGAGCCACCCAGGTGCCCACTGTGGTCCTTTAGAGTCACTAAGTGACCTCTAGGAAAAAGAGACCAGGTCATTCTCTAGAAAAAGTGAACACACTTCTGGATCTCATGGTGGCCATGAACAATATGTGATTAGACTATGCGATGCCCCGGGGCGTGGCAGGGAGTCAGTAACTTTACAAAGGATTTTGTACTTGTCTCTGTCTTTGTTCTCTTCAGCCTCCCTCCCATAACTTAACAATCCATGTTCTATAGTCCACCACTCCTGAGAGAGATAGGGAGAGGGAGGCTTTTGCTCCTATTTTAGAGGTATTTGCCTGTGATAGTGTGTGAATTCTTCATTTCCGCTGATGCTGTTTGAATTTTGTTATTTACTATACTGCCACATTTTCGCATCCATGTATTCTACCTCAGATATCTGTGTATTGCCCTTCTGTGTCCAGTGTTTCTCAAACTGGCATCTATAGATACCTAAATCTTTGAGAACTTATTTTTGGCTATTCATGAGTACAAGGAAAATGTGTAGATTTTCCATTGGATGAGATAAGGGAATTGACATAAAAAATTTTAGATTATCTGGGTGCCCATTTTCTTCCTTTCCTTTCCATTCCTTCTTTCTTTCCTTCCTTAAAAATTTTATTTATTTGAGAGAGAAAGAGAGAGTGTGAGCACACACACAGGAGCAGGGGAGGAGCAGAAGGATGGGAGAGGGACAAGCAGCCTTGGCACTGAGTGAAAGGCCCAAAATGCAAGGCTAGATTCCAGAACCCTGAGATCATGACCTGAGCCTAAACCAAGGGTCTGACGCTTAACCAACTGAGCCACCCAGGTACCCTGATGCCCTTTTTCTGTTGAGTTTACATTTACATTGGAACAAAGTGAGTCAATTGACATCACGATAATTAATGTAAAAGTTTTGCCTTAATTTGAATTGAGAAAAGAGTTGGGGGGATTTAATTATCAGAAATTGCAGGTATAGGGATCTCAAATACCAAGGGTATGTTTATCTTGTATATGAATGAACTGGGCTATTGGCTAGATTCTGTCTTCATAAAAATTGCATATTTATTTTTTTGTTTTGCATTTAAATGAAGTTATGTTCATAACCAATATTTTAACATTGCACTGCATTTTGGTGTATTAATATGTTTGTCACATAAAATGACCAACTGATTGTCAAAGATGAGTTTGCTATTAAAAAGGGAAAATAATAAAAATTAATCAGTGGTCAAAATATGCTCAAAACAATAATAATCAAACCAGTAGTAACTGACATAAAACATATAAATTCTGCAGGTAAACACAGCTTTTCACTAGTTTATTCAATGTTGACAACTCAGTTTTGGAAAAACATTATACATCACTTTAAATTAATGTAGCTAAATTGATTGGTAATTGTTTTGTAATTTTGGTCAGAGGAAATTTCTCCACTCTTATTATTTCTGTGTAGATAGATAACCCATTAGAGAAGCACTCCTGACATCTTGCTGCAACCCTCAATCTTGTCCATTGGGGAGGATGATAACCATTGGTTTGTTGTAGACTGTGGTTGCTCTGTAGAGCCAGACTTTCTATGAATCAGTTGGAAAAGCTGGACAAGCATTGGACTTGAAGGGTTGGGTCAGGGAAAGCTTATCCTAATACTAAGTCAAGTTCTTTAATGGCCTTATCAGTATGAAAGATGATATTTTGATCTCTGTCTTTCTTTTTTCTTGATTAGTTCCCATCTTGGGAGGGAGAGCAATTAATCACTATAGCGCCTGTCAAACCCCAACAGTTGTTTTTTTTTCATTCACTTATTTTGTAAATTTGCTTTATTTTTATGGTTACATGGGGACAATTTATGAAAGATTTCATTCCTTTTTAATGTTACTCAAATACAAGGAAAATTACAATGAAAATGAGTTAAGCCAACACCAAGAATCCCTGAGCATGCCCTTCCTATAATATACATTCATGTATCACATAAGTTACAGAAAATCTGAGATAAAAGAATCATCTTAGCATTCTCAAACTTAAAAATAAAGACTAACACAATTCTGAAATTTTAACTAAAAAATAAAGTCAATTTGAAGAAGTATTTTTAGTTCATGATAATGATGATAGATAGTTTTAAAATTTTCCTGAATTCACCATTAAAAAAAGCAAGCGGGATAATGGGTCTCAAACCTATAGACATTAACAGTAACAAAAAGTAGCTGATAAGATCTGAATCCCTAAATACAGTCAATAGTAGTAAGACCCATATCATTACAGCCTCTAGGTATGACTACCCATTTCCTGTCAGTATAGTATAGGGAGATTTAAACCCCACTACAGGGACACCTGGGTGGCTCGGTGGGTTAAGTAAGCCCCTGCCTTCGTCTCAGGTCATGATCTCAGGGTCCTGGGATCAAGCCCCACATTGGGCTCTCTGCCTGCCTTTCTGCCTACTTGTGATCTCTCTGTCAAATAAGTAAATAAAATCTTAAAAAAAAAAAAACAAAAACCCACTACGGAATACAATCAGCATATTCTGGACTGTGGGAAGAAATTCTACTGAAGAAAGGATACCTTTAACAAGTAACAGAATCAAAAGGAATACAGAGATTTCAGAGACAAAAGAACATTTTAGTTGATAATAATATATGGATTATATTAGGATCTTTATTCAAGCAAATGATAAAAAAATAAAATTTTGAAAATATGAACATAACTGGTTATATTAGGGAATTACTATTTTCTAATTTTTAGGTGTGATAAGTGTAGTGTGGTCATTTTAAAAGGAATCCCTAACTTTTGGAGTTGCATAATGGAATATTTACAGATAAAATAATATGATGTCTGGGGTGAGGAAATTAAATGAGGTATAGGTAGAGTAAGATTGGTCATGAGTTAATAATTTTTGAAGCTGGATGATGGAGGTTCCTTATAATATTCTCTCTACTGGGGAATACTAAAATTTCTGTAATCATCACTTTTTAAAAGTCCACCGAGAGAACAAAAAGATGCTTAAATGAGGCTGTAAGGACCAGAGGATGGGCTATAAACTCTAGAGGAAGGGAAGGAAGGCCAAAACAGATTTTAAAATCTTGGATATCAAGTAAAAATTCTTCTAGGTCTGTTCAATTCTTGTGGCTCCCTAGCAATCTACAACAGCAGTTAATTTCAAAATGCTTCCTTTTAACTTTGTAATATATTTGTGTCTTGTACTTTAAAAAGTCTGTCTGACAGATTGGCAACTCTCTTGACATTTTACAAAACTGGAGCTTCCCAGCATGGGAGATGAGAATGGATTAAAGTTTTGCTTTAACTTTTGGAGTGCCTGGGCCATCTAATCTCCTTGACCAAGACGTTCAGCTTTTTTTTTTTTTAATTATTTTTTATTGTTTTTAAAGATTTTATTTATTTATTTGACAGACAGATCACAAGCAGGCAGAGAGGCAGGAAGAGAGAGAGGAAGGGAAGCAGGCTCCCTTGCTGAGCAGAGAGCCCGATGCGGTACTCGATCCCAGGACCCTGAGATCATGACCTGAGCCGAAGGCAGAGGCTTTAACCCACTGAGCCACCCAGGCGCTCCCAGCTTTATTATTTATTTATTTATTTGACAGGGAGAGCACAAGCAGATGGAGCAGCAGAAAAAGCGAGAGAGAGGTAAAAAAAAAAAGAGGGAGAGGGAGAAGCAGACTCTCCACTGAGCAGGACACCTGATATGGACTCGATCCTAGGACTCTGGGATCATGACCTGAGTGGAAGGCAGCTGATTAACTAACTGAGCCACCCTGGCACCCCTAGGACTTTCAGCTTTAGTTGTAAGCAGCCTTGTCTTTTTACCTTAATATGCTATAGAGATGTTATAATTTCTTACGTGTGTCATACCCTAAAGATTCTTGAAAAGCACTAAACTAAACCGTGATATCTGACTTTATTTAGGTACTGTTCAGAGTGGTCAGTGTTTTTTTCAAATAGGGGTACACACTTCAGAAAGGAGCAGATGCCAGTCTGTCAACCAACACATACTTATTGATTTCCTAGGCATAGGGGGGTAGGAGAATATGTACTTTGCCTCACCATCTGTTCTTTATAAAAAAAAATCCCTTTATTATGAGACTGACCCTTATGTTGCAAATTCCACTGATACTGATATTACAGAAGTTACCAGTGAACTCTCTCAGTGGTCATTTAATAAACATTTAATGAGTGGCTAACGAATGTCTGACTCAGGGCTGGGTCCTGGAGGTACAGAGGCGAATCTGTGAAATATGGTTCCTACTCCCCTGTTCTTTTTTTAGTATTCAATCTGTTTGTCCTCAGTACTAAATTTGACCTCTATGACCTCTGCTTTATGGAAACTTCATAATTAGTAAGGTTCCAGATGGTTCCTTAGACTCCCTCCAGCCCCAGCTTATTCCAGCTCTTCATATAATTCACCAATTGCTCTTGATTGTGAGGAAATACAGGCATTTTTAACATTTTCATCTCCCGTTAATTACCAGTAGTTGACTGTCCTACTGTGTTCCAGGTTCTGGGAATCTTGCTGCCCAGTGGGAGAATGTTAAACACTGTGTTAGTAACAAGAATGCTCAGGAACAGAGGGAGTTTGGGACAACACTGAAAGAGAGGGCTTCACAGAATGTGAACATTAGGCTGAGTGTCAAAGGATAATGCACACGGTTGGGTTAACATTTTCCTTCCACTGACCCTCCCTTCTGCAGGTAGCTGGAGTTAACAATACAACACTCATTTATTTATTCATTCATTGAACAAATATTTATTAAGCACATACTATATGACAGGGATTTAGCAGGTGAACAGGTACCTCACAAGTCCAAGAGAGACAATGTGGTAAATACAGATGCTCTGGGTCAGGGATGGGGAGTGGAACAGAATCTGACATTCACAGATCAAGTCCAAATGGGGGAATGGGAAACCCAGCCTAACTCTGGGTTATAATTAGATAGCTTGGAAGTATAGGTAGCTAATGCAAGTTAAATCATTTTACATTTTAGGTACAATATGTGCCATTTACATGGGTTTGCATCCCAGATGTATTATTTGTGCAAAGCTATCCTTTCTGTGCCTTTGTTTTCATATTTGTAAAATGAAGATAAAGGTAGCTACCCTACAGATTCCTGGAACTATTTTTTTTAAGATTTTATTTATTTATTTGACAGATAGAGATCACAAGTAGGTAGAGAGGCAGGAAGAGAGACAGAGGGGGAAGCAGGCTCCCTGCCAAGCAGAGAGTCCGATGCGATGTGGGTCTTGATCCCAGGACCCCGGGACCATGACCTGAGCCGAAGGCAGAGGCTTAACCCACTGAGCCACACAGACGCCCCCCGATTCCTGGGACTGTTAAATATAACTTATGTAACTCAAGAACTTTTGCCACAGGGAGGGTGCTCAATAAATGTAACTGGTTAAAGTTTGGGATTTTGAACTAATGTTAGTTGTGGCATTTCTGGAAGGATGAAACAGCAAGGTGTGTGTGTATGCATGCGTGTGTGTATGTGCACGTGTGTGTGTGCACATTGTGAGTATGAATAGTTCAGGAGCTTACAGAATGTCATAGAATTAATTTGTGAAACACTGATAGTAGCAAATTGTCAGTTTCCAATAACCGGAAGTACATCTGGGAATGCTGGAATTCCACTCCTTTTTTTTTCTGAGAGGGAGGCTGTATGATTTCTGCACACTGGTCAGCAGCTGACTGAAATTCACTCCTGACAATTTCTGAGATGATATTTGTATTAATTTATTTGTCTTAAGTTTTAGTCACTAGAATGCTAGAATAGAGCCCTACCAATTACCTGCCTTTATTGCATTTTTTAAAATGTGAATTTCTGTGTTTTTTTGTAAGAAAGGCAAGAATTCCAGTTTACTTTAACTTCCTTAGAACAAGTGACTTTTTTCATCATCTCAGAGAAATTGTCCCTTAAAGGCAATTAGAGCCTTTAGGCCTTATCTCTGTAACTTTGACTGGTTTCATTAGAGATGGTAAAAATATGAGTCTGGTTGTGGGAAGGATTTGAGAACTAAGACAGCTCACATATGTCATAAGATTAATTTTAGACTAGATTTTTTTTTCATTCAGTGCTCACTTTTTCCATTTTGCAGTATTATGCTAAGATTTAAAATATCCAAGAAATGTTTGACCATCGAGATAGAATTGTTTTCCAGGAGGATTGATTCATTATGCATTAATATTCTTTTCCCAGCTGAATAAATTTCAGAGGTAGGCCCAGAGATATTGTTTACATATCCTAGCATGTCTCCAGAACGGAAATACTCATGCTCTTGGATGTTCTTTTATCCTCAGATCATGTGCTGGAATACCCATAATAGCACATTCTATTCTGTATTGAGCACAGAGTTATTATGTCAAAGGGTATCATTTCTTAATAGTCCTTTACTAAGCCCTTTACCTCCCCTACCATTAGTAAAAAAAAAAAAAAAAAAAAAAAAAAAAGGCTAAAAATTTAAAGAATAGACAAGTGAAAAAATTACTTTCTAGCTAGAACACAGCAAACTGATGCAGAGGATATTTGTGTTTAGTTTGAAAAAAAAATCAATAAATTTCCATCTGGGTGTGTTGATGGCATCCCTTTGTAAGAATCTTTTGAGACTAAAAAAGAAAATCAGTAAAAAAGTTACGATATCCTAATTCATCTCTCAAATCATCAGTAACTAATTTATTGATTAGTCTTCAGTGAGGAAAGGGTCTTCGTTTTCATTTTCCCATGTAGATGAGACTATTTAAAGCCAATTATCAGCAGTAAGATGAGTGTCTTATTGTCACCGTACAAGTGTGGCTAAGCCTATCCTTGTTTAATTTAGAGCCATGAAAGATTATCAGAGAGCATAGTGATACATAGTGATATGTGGTGACCTGGGTGGGTCCAGGTGTAGGCAGTTTGAATGGTCTAAAAGCCAGGTAGGTAAGAAACAGAATATGTGGGTCAGGAGATCCCGGATTAGAGGAAGGACCATGCTAGAAGCATGATGGGCAAAGGCAACACTGCCGCCCCAGAATGTGCTCAACATTGAGATCTAGGAACAGAATATTTAGACCTAGGAACAGGGGGCAATAGCAGGGAACCTAGCTACCAGAACTGGGGCTCCAGACCAAGATTTACTGTGAAGGAGAAGATAGAAGCTTGGCAATTTGGGTAGACCTAGAGTCAGTATCCTTCATGTGACAGGCTATATGCTTTAAATCTCTCCATAACTAAGGTCAGAACTCGGTCTCTGTCTAGGGAGGCAGGACCACAGCCAGCAGGTGAGAATTAAGATATAAAGCTTTTTCTTTGTCTTTTTAAAAAATATTTTATTTATTTATTTGAGAGAGAGAGAGAGAGAGAGAGAGCTAACTAACATACAGCATAGTGGTTAAACATAGCAGTTCTAGTATTTAAGATTTTATTCATTAGAGAGAGAGAGGGAGAGAGAGCATGAGAGGGGAGAGGGTCAGAGGGAGAAGCAGACTCCCCATGCAGCAGGGAGAATAATGCGGAACTCGATCCCAGGACTTGGGGATCATGACTTGAGCTGAAGGCAGTCATTTAGCCAACTGAGCCACCCAGGTGCCCTAGTACTTCTAGTGTTAGATCCTTTTAATAGCTTTTGGGATCCAGGTCAGGTTATTTAACTTATATAATGGAAATAAGAAAATTATTTCACAGCCTCATTAGGATTGATATAAAGTAGTAGGCATAATTCCTGGCACATAAGTCATTAGAATTTGTACTTTATTTTTTAAGTAATTACCAGGTATAAAATGAGGACTTTAAGGGCGCCTGGGTGGCTCAGTGGGTTAAGCTGCTGCCTTCGACTCAGGTCATGATCTCAGGGTCCTGGGATCGAGTCCCACATCGGGCTCTCTGTTCAGCAGGGAGCCTGCTTCCTCCTCTCTCTCTGCCTGCCTCTCTGCCTACTTGTGATCTCTCTCTGTCAAATAAATAAATAAAATCGAAAAAAAAAAAATGAGGACTTTAAGTTTGCCCGAAGTGTTGATTCTCAGGCTCCAGCTGACAGGCAATCTTCTGTCATCTGACCAGACACTCTGTAGGTGACCTTTTGCCTTTCTCATTGTGCCTGTCAGCCTGGCAGAACTGCGAGACAGTTCCATAAGAAGTATCAGTAAAAACCCTGTGATAATACTTACCAAGAAATAGAACATCTGAAATCCTATCTCCAGAGATCTGTTTAATATAGTAATCAATTTTGCCTAAACTCTGAATATGACGTTCCATTCTTGAATACAATTTAATATGGAGAGTTGTGTGTGTGTGTGTGTGTGTGTGTGTGTGTGTCTGTGTGTGTACTTCTTTTTCTTTTTAGAGAGAGCAAGAGAGCATGAGCTGGTGCACAAGCACAAGTTGGGGGGGCAGAGAGCGAGGGGAGTGGATCTTTTTTTAAAATGTTATTAAAGGATTAACCCACCGAGCCACCCAGGTGCCCTGAGGGGGAGTGGATCTTAAGCAGGCTCTATGCTTATTGCTGAGCGAGTCCCCAGGCTCCATCTCAACCCTGAAATCATGACTGGAGCTGAAATCAAGAGCTGGTCACCTAATGGACTGAGCCACCCAGGCACCCCTGTAGATAATTCTCTTGTGCATACCTGAGAATTGTAGTAAGCATAAGATGCAAATATACTTTTAAGAACAGACTAGATGTGGGGTGCCTGGGTGGCTCAGTGGGTTAAAGCCTTTGCCTTCGGCTCAGGTCATGATCCCAGGGTCCTGGGATCGAGCCCCGCATTAGGCTCTCTGCTCAGTGGGGAGCCTGCTTCCTCCTCTCTCTCTGCCTGCCTCTCTCCCTACTTGTGATCTCTCTCTGTCAAATAAATAAAATCTTAAAAAAAAAAATAGTCTAGATGAAGTTAGAAACTGTATTGTTTTGGTTTCATTATTAATTTTATGGGAAAAACCTACATATGTAATTTTAAGTTTTTATCCAGTTCCTCTGTTACTGCTTATCAAACTCATTTTTTTCAAATTTATTAAGTGCCAAATTTGGCCACATTTCAGCAAGTGTAAATTAAAAAAAAATTGCTGCCTACATGCCAAATTATTTAGGACTTTGTCTGAAATTACTTTCAGAAAAATGGTTATGTTTCTGAGTAATGAAATAATGAATGGTTACATTTATGAGTAATGAAGTTGCATGTGCAATTTATTGAATAATTGTTAATAATTAATGACAAATAATGAAACACAGTAAAGAGAGATTCTGGCTTCAAATAATGTATAGTCCTGAAAATGCAGCCGTGAGCCACTACCTCCCGGTTAAGTTCGGCGTTTTGGCTGATGCTGGGTTCACTGCAAGTTTGAGAAGGAAAGAAAGAACAGTGGTGGTCTAAGCATACCCTTAGTACTTAGATCAAAGAGTTATTAACAGTTCTGAACTGTAGCAGCTTTGTAATCCTCTGCACTCAATGACTAGATTGCCAAAGTAAATCTCAGTTTGCTTAGTGTCTAGAGAAGAGAAAAAAGAGCTATTTAGCCATCATAGTTTTCAAAGGAGGAGAGAATAGCAGTGTTAATAGATGTGGAATTTTTCTCCACCTTCAATCAATCAACATGCTGCATTGAATACTTACTGTATGCAAAGCACTGCAAGCAAAGTGCTGTATTTCAAGCATTGTGGCAGGATGTAAGAATGTACCATATAAGCATTTATGTCACTTTTCAAGCAATGAAAATCTTTCACACGTAGCATCTCATGTGATCACCATCCCTGTGAGGAAGGAATGCAGATGTTACTATTTTTTCCACTGAAGACATCTTGAGGGTTTTTGAAATTAAATGATTTACTCAATTATCTGCAGGCCTGGCATGTGGATTCTCATCTTCGTATATAAATGTGCATCCATTCAGAAATGTTTATTGAGGACCTACTATGTGCCCAAGTACTAGTGCTGTGATAAAAACCCCTGCTTTCCTAGAACTCACATTTCAGAAGGGGAGATGGGAAAATAATAATTCCATGTAGAAAATACTGGGCCCTAGGAGCCTAGGTGGCTCAGTTGATTAAGCATCTGCTTTCAGCTTAGGTCATGATCCTAGGTCCTGGGATAGAGTCTTACTTAGGGTTCCCTGCTCAGTGGAAAGCCTGTTTCTTCCTTTCCATCTGCCATTCCCAACAACCCCCGCAATTCCCTACCTTGTGCTCTCAGGCTTTCTTTCAATCAGTCTGTCAAATATATAAATAAAATCTTTGAAAAAAAAAAAAGAAAAGAAAAAAATTACTGGGCTCTGGGTAGATGGTGTAGATGCAAGGGAAAACGCACTGAAAATTCAGAGGGAAGCCCTTTTCACCCTGGCAGCTTCGGAAGATAGGGGTTTCTGCTGGGTTTTGAAGTTGTGTATTGTGGGGGAGGGGCGGCACAGAGGCTGGGATACAGGTGCTCTCCTTCAAAGATAAGGGGAGAAGACAGGGGCATCAAGATAGAACCCAGGACTGTAAGATAGGCAGATCAGTTGGCTAGAGGCAGCAAAGATGCCTGGAGAGAAGGGTTAGGAATTAAGTCCCAGAAAACCAGGCACAAAGTTTGAACTTTATGAGGTGAGGGATTTTGAGGATATTTAAGCATTAGGATGATCTTAAGGGAAAAAAAAAAGAAGATTAATATGATAGAGTGTGATGTGTGTGTTGTAAGGTGTGAGATGAGAGATGAGAAGAAACAAGTTTCTTTTTTTTTTTTTTTTTTTTTTAATATTTTACTTATTTATTTGACAGAGAGAGAGATCACAAGCAGGCAGAGAGAGAGGAGGAAGCAGGCTCCCCGCTAAGCAGAGAGCCCGATGCGGGACTCGATCCCAGGACCCTGAGATCATGACCTGAGCCGAAGGCAGCGGCTTAACCCACTGAGCCACCCAGGCGCCTGAAACCAGTTTCTTAATGATCAGTTTAAAACATTTCTCTTCCAAAATGAAGTATGTTTTATGACATTAGTAGAAGAGTGATCACAAAATTTTCCTAAATCGTTCTTTGGAAAAATATAAAAGACATTAAAAATATTTGGGGAATTAATTAGGAATTTAATATAAAAGAACTCCTAATTGAATATGTAAAAATTAATAATTTTCTTTTGGTATCAGGATTTTTTTTCAGATTAATGTTCAAGACCTGTATTTTTTAGAAGTATTGAGTTCTATAAATCTGTGTTGGCTTGACATGATACTTCATAAATAGAGCTAGAGATTTTGTCAATTTCTGATTCTTTGCTTCTCCATATTTTATTCAAGGATAGCTATGTAAATTGATTTTTCTTTATATTTTATTTTTGGTCTTTATCCTATTACAGTCTATTTATTTTCATATACATGAAAGTAGTTCAAAAATTGATCTATAGTGGACAGGAAGGATGGATGTCTTAGGATTTAAAGAACAATGTAGATGAAAAATTTTGTTATATATCCTAAATCTCCACCTTTAAATCACTTAATATTTACTTCATTTTTTCTAGATTTCCACACTATTAACAAGTATATACACAGTATAAGTTTTTTTAACCATAAACATTTCTTCATATAATTAATGCCATCAATCCTTACAAAAAATTTAGTTAACTAAAATATAGTCTCTAAGAAGTTGTTAGGATCCATTGCTTTGGGTTATAAAATTTCTTATGAAATCATAGTACACAATGGAAAAATACTTAGTATTTTGTCAAATGATTGAAATAAATATCAATGGTACATGTATATTATATAAACAGACACACACACACACATATACACAAAATTTTATTGTTAGGTTGAGACTTATTAAATTAGAAAATAATGGCTATCTTTTTATATTAGTGTCAATGCACAGGCTAGATTCATCAGGGTTCTCCACAGTCAATAATTTCGATTATTAGTTATCAGAATTCCCAAAATATGTTATCTTAAAGCTGTTCAGTAATAAATTTTTATGACACAGTGTACATATATAGTTATTGATCACTGTTACTTGTATTCATATAATTTGAAATATTTTCATGGTTGGGAATGATACTCTGTAAGTATGTTTCTATGTGATGTTTTCAAATGAATGTGATTAGCAGAGTTTAAAAAAATATAAAGTCAATATGAAAAAATTTAGAAAATACTTAAATAATGAGAAAAACTAATTATTGAGGGGTTATCATGTGCCAGGTATTATCTGAACTCTTCATACACCTATGTTTGTGTATACTCTATCAGATATTCTAATCCCCATTTTAGAAATGAAAAAGTTGAGACTGGCTAAAATGATGCTAAGTTCTCCTCCTTCACTTTGCTCACCAGTCTCCCATCAGTGTTTCACATCAGCTGACCCAAGCTAGAAGTCATTGATCAGGAGTTCCTGGGAAATGCAGTATTCAAAGTTCAGTACCCCTGAAACAGACCAAACCAGGAGAAGGGCAAGGAGGGGAACCCAGGACAGACAGGCTCAGAACTGACATGTGCCTGTTGTGTAGCAGGCACAGTTGTATACTGCTTTTTTCCCCCTTGTTGTTTCCAAAGTGTCATATGAAATTTACTTGGTCATCACTTATTTAACACATGTTAAGTACCTGCTAGATGAATGTGATTCAGTGATGTGTAAAATCAACAGCTTAGTAGAGGAAGAGACAAATTCATAAATAAATAACATATGTAAAACATAAATAATATAAATTAAGTATGTATAAAGAGTATTACGGAAGAACAGATGAGAAAAGCTTTAATTGGGGCCAGAGGAATCAGAAGTGTGAAAAGCTACAAAGAATGTGATTTGAGCTGGGTTTCGAAAGAAGGAGATTTTCTGGAACCCAGTTAGTTAGGCTTCAGGCACAGGGAAAGCAGGAATGCACTGAAAGATTTAAAGGGAGCTGTTTATCAGGTACAGTGACTCAGCCCTGAAAGCTGGAGTATAAGGGATATGAAAGAAAAGGCAAAGAGAATGGTCAGTTGCACTTTAGCCCAGGGTCATTTATGTATTTGAAGAGCATCAATTCCTAAACAGAATTGAGGACTGTTTACTCCCTAGGTTATTGAAGATAAGATTGTATCCATCTTCTTCCCCTTCTCATTGCTTGCACACACCAGCCAAAGGTTAATGCTGTCTATGCTCTGAGTGTCTCCCTTGCCTGATACAAGGATTTTGAAATGAAATTACAGAAGGAAAAAGAAAAAGGCAGTTGGCATGCTTTCCCAAAGCATTAGTATTTGCTGTTTCCCCAGATATTCTTATGCATCATGATCCCCACAAGACAGGAGAAGGTGATGCAGACTCTTTACTCTTTGTCTGGCTCTCTACTCTTCCCCTCTTCACTAGCTGGATTTTAGGTCTGGCCAGGGAAGAAATGATTTGGACAATGGCTCGAGCTATGCTGCGGCTCCAGTGCAGCCAGTTCCTGGACAGGAGACTCCAGTGATGTCAGCTTCTGTGAATACCTCTGCTGACTTTTGAGAAGTGAGGACTCAGAATTTAGACCAAAGTGAATCAGGCCAGGCCTGCCTAGATGGCCGTCAATATGACATAAATCTTTCAAGTAGCAAAATCTTTCTCTGCCTGTTCTGGTTCTTCTCTGTTCCTCCAGATCTAACCTCTGCTCATCTCTGCGCTCTCGGAGGCTGACCTCTAAGACTCCATTATTGGTGTTCCCTTGCTCTTTGGGTTCCTGTTGATTTTGACCTGGGGGAGGTAGTGGTAGAAGAGGAGAAGGAAGGTGAAGAAAGTGGCAGGGGTTGAGGTATTTGTCACCCCTCTCCCTCCTCCCAGACTGTAGTTTTGGTTGAGGTTGTGCTCCTTTGACTCAATCTTTCCTCCAGTTCTTTTTAGGTTTTGGTAGCACCATACCCTTCCTGTGCTCACTGGGCCTAGAGGTGTGACAAGGGCCACTGTTGCTCATCCTTGCATGCTTCACCATTCCTTACCTGTTTTCTTAACCCTGTAGCTTGTAACACGTCCCTTCATCAAATGCTCTTTTTTTTTTTTTAAAGATTTTATTTATTTATTTGACAGAGAGAGATCACAAGTAGGCAGAGAGGCAGGCAAAGAGAGAGAGAGGAGGAAGCAGGCTCCCCGCCGAGCAGAGTGCCCGATGCGGGACTCGATCCCAGGACCCTGAGATCATGACCTGAGCCGAAGGCAGCGGCTGTACCCACTGAGCCACCCAGGTGTCCTCCTTCATCAAATGCTCTTAAATGAACCCTGGGAGTACATTCTCCATTTGTGTTCTGGATGCTGGACTACATGCTGCAGTTCCTCCTTGAGGATGGAGGAAATGCTTTTTTCTTTCTTTCTTTCTTTCTTTTTTTTTTTTTTTAAGATTTTATTTATTTATTTGACAGACAGAGATCACAAGTAGGCAGAGAGGCAGGCAGAGAAAAAGGAAGGGAAGCAGTCTCCCTGCTGAGCAGAGAGCCCAATGCAAAGCTGGATACCAGGACTCTGGGATCATGACCTGAGCGGAAGGCAGACGCTTTAACCCACTGAGCCGCCCAGGTGCCCCAGCTTTTTGCTCTCTTAGGAATTGCCTTTAGTCAGTGGCCCACATGAAGGTCCCGTCTCCTTCCTGGAGCAGCCTGCATCCTGTAACTGATCGATGTGCAGGAAATGAAGGGTTTGGTCCTTTGGACCCAGCAGGGGACAGTCATAGGACCATTTGACACCTCTCCTGGGACTGCACTGAAGCTGAGTTTCTCTCCCTGCCAGACCTGTTTCTTTGCCCTCACTTGCACAAATATGGATGCCGAGAGGGCTCGCTGATAATTACGTGGAATGCTGATCTCTGCCTCAGCACCCACTTCACAGAGAGCCCAATTTACAGCACTCATTCTTTTTTTTTTTTAAGATTTTATTTATTTATTTGACAGACAGAGATCACAAGTAGGCAGAGAGAGAGGAGGAAGCAGGCTCCCTGCTGAGCAGAGAGCCCAACGGGGCTCCATCCCAGGACCCTGAGATCATGACCCAAGACAAAGGCAGGGGCTTTAACCCACTGAGCCACCCAGGAGCCCCTACAGTACTCATTCTTAAACAGCATGTGAGCTACCAACTCTTGTTAAAGATTAATTGACTTCTCTCACCTGTAGTTACCAACAGAACCCACAATGGACATAGCTTTGTTTTTGTACCTTCCCAGTTCATTTTCTTGGGGTCCCTTATGGTCTTCTCAAACCTTTAGGTCAGTGTGTACTCTTGGAGAAAAATGAGCTAAAAATACTAATTAAAGGTACCCAAACTACCAATTTTTGCCTACCTAGGTCAAGTCAGCAAACATTTAAAAATATAATATCATCCAGCATTGTTGAAGTTATTGTGGCACAGATATATTTATACTCTGCTGACGGCATTGTTAATAAAAATAACTCTTGAGAAAAATAGCTTGGCATTATACAGTGTTATGCTACTTGGCCTAACAATCATTTTCCCGAGAATGTATTCTTACACAATTAAAAGGAAGAACAAAGCTATATGCACAAATTATCATCTTGGTTGACAGAGGAGACTGTCGCTCGGCATCTGAAACAAAATACTGAATTTCTGACTTCTTTAAGGAACGGAGACTCTTGCGTTTTAGGCACAGGCCTTTCTGAGCAAAGCATGAATCTGATTTTGTAAGATTTGGGGGAGCATGGAGTTTAAGGATTTAGGTGCCTAAAATAATGTGGAACTGTTTAATGATGGGTTGGCCCTTGGTTGTAGTAGCCTGCTTACCAGTCAGTCACTGATGGGCTGACTTTCAAAAGTGTGATCACTGAAGCGAAGCTGCTTTCATTTGGCTGACTTTCAGAATTCCGACGTGTCTTTAATTGGCTGACTTTCAGAAACTTGGTTATTGAGGTGAGCTGTCATTGACCAATTAAATAAGTATAAACTTGGCTGGGTAACTACTTATTACCATGGCTACTGAATAATCAGTCTCTCCGTAGAAGTGCAGGAATTTTTTATTCTCAATAGCACAGTCTGTAACAGACATCTGGATATGATCTCCATGTCTAATAAGGAAGATATAATGAAATGTTATACTGTCAATAACGGCTATTAATATTGAAGAGCCACATAGTGAAGGGTTTATAATGTAAGGGGAGATTAAACAAGGGATTTTAAATTGTATTTCCTTGTTGGTTGGTAACTACTTGGGGAAAAAATGATGTATGTGTGAGAGGATCAGCTCACGGATGAACAACGAATTTTTAATGTTTATATAGGCCCATATGGTATATACACACATACATGCAATGTTTTTCAAAAAGGTTGTAAAAGAGGTATAATCTAATAATGCAACAGTTTATAGGAGTGTTTGAATTTTAAAAGAGAACACTGAAGATCAAAATGCCTCTAAGATACAAAAGAACGAATTTAGACCACAAGAGTGGAAAGAACATTGAACTTGGAATAAAGGCCTTAATTGGAGTCCTTATTTTCTATCACATTGTTTAGTTTTCTGACCTTGGACAAACCATTTGCCCTTTCTCAGCCTCATTTGCTCATCTGTAAAATGGGACTAAAAATTATCTATTTTATGGGGTTAAGAGAAATAGCTGAGACTCCTAGGTGAAAATGCTTTGTAAACTGTAAAATGTTATGTAAACTCTATTATTAACTCCCTGCTTTTCACAATTAAGTATCTACACTAGGTGTGGGATGCCTGGATGGCTCAGTTTGTTAAGTATCTGCTTTCAACACAGGTCATGATCCCAGTGTCTTGAGATCAAGCCCCATGTTGGGCTCACTGCTCAGCGGGAAGCCTGCTTCTCCCTCTCTCTCTCTGCCTGCCTCTCTGCCTATTTGTGATCTCCATCTGTCAAATAAATAAATAAATAAATAAAATCTTTTTTTTAAAAAAAAGATATCTACACAGTGGGTAACTTAAAGCCAGGTGCTAAAAATATGAAATAATTTTTTTTGAAAAATAAAATGCTCCATAATACCAAGTATGTTTAGAATTGAAGCCAAGGAAGGCACATGCTGCTGCTGGAAAATATTTGTCCTTTTAATGATGTGCCAGATAACTCAGCATCTGACTGAGAATTGGCTGGGGGAGAGACAGGGACAGTCTTCCTAGAACACTCCAGCAGCCTCCTACTGGGTGGCTGCTGATTTGGTGGGGGCCACTTGCGAACAGACACATTGTATTAACATATGGGCTACAATGTGCCTTTACTCAGAAGTTCCATTTCATTTGGAGTCATTGTGTTTAGTAGACCTCTTCATGAAAGTTACAATTCTGTGCTGCAGAGTGCATAGCTATAGCTCTGAAGATTAAAGGTGTAGTGCATATTCCTTCCTACTGCAGAGCTGCCACTGGATTTATAATCTTACCAAAATTCTGACTCACCCCTAAACTGAATAATGCGAAGGCTGAATAGTTATTAATTTGGCAAACTCAAGAATTTTGAAGTTCAGCTTTCTCTGCCTTTAAACAGCTAATCCATAAATTAAAAAAAAATATATCCTATTTGTACCATGAACAATATGAGGAATTTAGAATTGCTGGAATTGTAAATCTTATAATGACTTGGGGAAATTCAGTAATTTAAATCTTTGTGAATTTACCTTCCCCCTGACTGGCAAAATCCAATATCACTTTTACTTATTTTTCAAATTTCGGTTCAGTTACCCTACTTACACTAAAAAATTTGAAGATAATTCGTTTGTCTTATGTTGCTTTTTGCATGTGCTCTGAAAGACCATTTCTAGGTCTGCTCATATACGACTGTATGGGTGAATAAATGTGTTTGAGTGCATTTCTTAAAAAAGATTTTATTTATTTATTTGAGATGAGAGAGTGAGGGAGAGAGAGAGACAGAGAGCAAGCACAAACAGAGAGCAAGCCAATGGCAGGCTGGGAAGAAACAGGCTCCCTACCTAGGATCCTGGGATCATGACCTGAGCTGAAGGCAGCCGCTTAACCGACTGAGCCACCCAGGCGTCCTGAAGTTGTATTTTTATTTTACTACAGTTAAGACCTAAACTTTTCTTACCCTGGAAACCTAAGAATTCTGAAATTAAATCAGTTGACTAATTAGACACCATAGCAGGTGCAAATACACTTATTCTACTTCTTCCTGTGGTCACTTGAGCATCCAAGCCGACTTATTCATTGAACAAACTAGACATTGTGACAGGCTGAAATAAAGTATTTTCAGTCTCAATGTACTTTCACTCTAGATGTGGGGACAAAGTAATATTGACCAATTAAAGGATAATTGAAATCTGCTATAATCAGAGTTGAGAGAGGCATAGAGTCCCATGAGAGTTGAAGCTGATTTTAAAGAATTTGGATATATGGAGGAGAGTGGACAAGCAAAAGAAGAGAGTATGCAAACATCTTGAGGGGACATACCATGGAATATTTACATCTGTTTTGCAAGAAAATTGAAGGAGATCAGGTACTTAGGATAATATCTAGCATGTAATAAGATCTTACTAAATGCTTTTTGTGGAAGATGTTTGTAAGTGCGTTACTGTTGATTATTGCTAAAGCTTCCCTGAGAAAAGAACCTGTTTTTATGTATGTATGTAGGTAGGTAGGTATGTATGTAAATAATTATCAGTTGATGGAAATATATATTCTAGTAGGGATTAGTCACTTCTCATTTCTTGGTAGTTACACTTATTACAGCTCTTATAAGGGTATAGTATAGTGTAATTATACTCCTTTGATGTACCATCTTCTGAGAGTCTCAGTAAAGGAACTGGCCAATCCTATCTGCTTGAGCACATTGTTAAAAAACATGCCTTTCTTTTTCTTTTTTAAAGATTTTATTTATTTATTTGACAGATGGAGATCACAAGTAGGCAGAGAGGCAGGCAGAGAGAGAGGGGAAAGGAGGCTATCTGCTGAGCAGAGAGCCCAATGTGGGGCTCGACCTTAGGACCCTGGGACCATGACCTGAGCCAAAGGCAGAGGCTTAACCACCTGAGTCACCCAGGTACCCAAAACATGCCTTTTTTGTTTCAGTAACAAAAGACATAAGAAATGTCAAATACAGTACATCCCTGCAATTAATCTTAGTTATTTCGTTTGTTTAATATTGCAGTGTTTTATGGATTTAAGACTGAAGTGCTTTTTCATTTAGTGAAGGTCATGGAAGAATTTCCAGGGTCGAATGTACTAATAGTTGGCATCTGTGCAAATTGGTTTGAGGGATTGCATGATAAATATTAAGAAGGACATATTATTTTTACTTCTCACTGTAGATAATAACTGTATTTTAGAGGCCAAACAGTTGTTCTAGGTGTCATTAACAGATTGGATACAGCCTCAGATGGGCCATGATGTCATCCGTGATCTAATTATCTTCTTTATAAACTGTCCTTTTCGGAAGTAAAGGCACATTGTTAAATCTTGTCTGCAGGTGTCTTATGTTTAATATCCATTCATCTAGCTGTGCTTTGATGTAAAGGAAACTCTTAAAACATATTTCCCTTTTAAAACCTAGCAAAGCCATAGAATCATAGAATTCTGGAGATGGAAGTGTAGCAATTGTCTTCCAGAATTCTTTTCTTTTGTTTTGAGGAAACCAAGGCCTGTGAAAATATCTTACTTGCTTAAGTTTATAGTAATTTAAACAGACTGGAACTCAGGTCTTCTGTATCAACCTTCGCAAATCAGAGATGCTCATAATATTGATAGTATGCGTCTAATTTAGGAGCATTTGACTTAAACATCTTTACAGGAGCCACCACAAATAGGTGATTATTTAAGATTGAGTGACCTTATTTAAATAGGTCAGGATCTTATTTTACTATTAAAGGCAATAACCAAACAAAATATACTTCAAAGTCTCTTTATGCCTTTAACTCAAATATTAAGTCTGGCAAGTTATGATGCCTTCAGCTTCCTAATATTGGGTAGTAATTCTTATTTTATTTTTATTTTTTATTTATTTTTTTTTTGAAAAGATTTTATTTATTCATTTGACAGAGAGGGAGATCACAAATAGGCAGAGAGTCAGGCAGAGAGAGGGGGAAGCAGGCTCCCTGCTGAGCAGAGAACCAGATGTGGGACTTGATTCCAGGACCCCAAGATCATGACCTGAGCCGAAGGCAGAGTCTTTAACCCACTGAGCCAGCCAGGCACCCTTATGCAGTAATTTTTAAAAGAAAATTTTCAATATTAGATATAAACCCTCTCCACTTAACCTAGGTCATCAGTTAGGAAAGCGTCTGCATCTGCACCCATCCTCATCCTAGCCCATGCTCCTGTCTGTGACTAATTGTCTATGTGCTGTAGATCTCAGTCCCCTTCTACTTCATCATTATCCTTTTGCCTTCAGCCTCTCTCTTTGTATCAGCTCTTCCCTCTTCACAAGGGGCTTATTCAAGTCCACTCCTACCCGAAACAACAATAGAAATCTTTTATTCATCTTCTGTTGCTTTTTCTTCTCTAGATATTATTCTCTTGGCTCTTTTTCTATATAACTAAATTCCATGAAGAAATTGCCTACAGATGCTATCTCCATTTCAGTAGTTCAGACGCATCCCTCACTCGGTAGTGAGGAGTGAAGTTGTAGTTAGTGGAATAAATAATATAGTGTTGAAAAGTTAACTATTTATTGTAATAAATAACAATGAATAAAAATAACACCCCCTAATAAACATATAAAATTAGTAACATAGATTAGGAGTTAACTATCACATGTAATTAAATATTGTATTTAAAACAGACTCTTACTGGGAAGCCCTCTTGTAAATAAGCTACTTAATATCATTATGACAAGGTACAGAGATACCAGTACCTTGCTTAATTAATTTGTTCTTTAAAATTCTGCTGATTAGTGAAAAGGCCTTAATGAAAAAATACTTTCATGGAGGGGTGCCTGGGTGGCTCTGTGGGTTAAAGCCTCTGCCTTTGGCTCAGGTCATGATCTCAGGGTCCTGAGATCGAGCCCCGCATTGGGCTCTCTGCTCAGCAGGGAGCCTACTTCCCTTCCTCTTTCTGCCTACTTGTGATCTCTGTCTGTCAAATAATAAATAAATAAATAACCGCAGGGAGCCTGTTTCCTTCTCTCTCTCTCTGCCTGCCTCTCTGCCCACTTGTGATCTCTGTCAAGTAAATAAATAAAATCTTTTAAAAAATACATATTTTCGGGCACCTGGGTGGCTCAGTGGGTTAAGCCGCTGCCTTCGGCTCAGGTCATGATCTCAGGGTCCTGGGATCGAGTCCCACATCGGGCTCTCTGCTCAGCAGAGAGCCTGCTTCCTCCTCTCTCTCTCTGCCTGCCTCTCTGCCTACTTGTGATCTCTCTCTGTCAAATAAATAAATAAAATCTTTAAAAAAATACATATTTTCGTGGAAAAAATATGATTGGTTTTATCCTATCCCAGGATACTTAATAATTTTCATAAATTAAGAAAGTATCCATAGAAAACAAGCTTATAAGTAATAAATAATAGCATGATAAAGACAGTTTGTAATCATAATGCAACATAATGAAAATTTATTGTACTTGCTCAAGGATGAAGTGATGAAATTAATGATGGACAATGGTTGTGGAAGGAGAGTGTGTGGGAATCATTCTTTGGAAGGAGTATTCTTTCTGTACTTTTTTTTTCATCAATCTTTGGGCCTTTTTGGAATTCATGGCTATCTTTCACTCAAACTGCATTTAAAAATAAAACTGTAATACCTTTTAGATATTTCCTGATTTATATTGAAATCTATAATGACAAAGGTTTTTGAATAGCTGAAGAAATTTGATTGAGAAAAATAGAAAACTTATACTAACTGATTTCAAGACAGCCTGGTATAGGGATAAACACTAAAGACCAATGGAACGTAGTAATCCAGAGATAGCCCATGCAATATATGATCAAGTAACTTTTAAACTACAGTACTATATAACTCAATGAGGGAAAATACAGAATTTTTAATAATTAGTGCTGAATATTTTAATATACATGTGAGGAAAAATAATCTGGACCATAACTCATATCACATATTAAGAAAAACCTCAAATTGGAACTTAGACATAGTATATACAATATTTTTTGTTTTTAATTCAATTTTTTATTTAAATTCTAGTTAGTTAACATGCATGTTAAAAATTGCAAATATATACAATTTTTAGACAGAAAACATGAAGGAATAATCTGTGTGACCATGGGCTAAGCAAAGATTTCTTAGAACACAAAAAAAATCCCCACAACATAAAATAAATAAATAAATTGGAAATCATCAAACTTTTCAGCTTCGCTCTTTAAAAGATGCTACTCAGAAAATATAACTACATGCCTCAGCTTCAGAAGAAATATTTGCAAAGCATATATCTTGTATAGAATTTGTGTTTAGAATATATAAATAACTCCTACAAATCAGTAAGGAGAAAAGCAGCCAGATAAAGTTACAGATAAAAGATTTAAACAAATCACAAAAGAAGTTATATGAATGGAAAATAAACACATAAAAATGCTCAACATTATTAGTTATTAGGGAAATGTAAATCAAAACTATAATAAGATACCACTACATTCCCACTAGAATGGCTAAAATAAGAAAACAAAAAACCCAAATCCTGACAATAGCAAGTTTTGGCAAAGACGCAGAGCATCTGGAACCATACACTGCTATGGAGAATGTAAAATAGTTCAGCCATTTTGGTAAACAACTTGGTAATTTCTTATGAAGTTACACACTTACCAAATGACTCAGCTATCCCAGTGATAGGGATTGGAAAACAGGTATTCTTATAAATACTGTATTATACTTGGATGTTCCCTTCAGTTTTTGATCACAGTCACTAAATCCCTAACAACCCAAAGGTTTATCAGCTGGTTAATGGATAAATTGTGGTATATTCATTCCATGGAACACACTTGGGAATAACAATAACTGTTCATACGTATGGTCACATGGGTTAATCGCAAAAGCATTATGCTGAATGAAAGACTCCGTATGGGAGGGTCTGCCTGTTATATTCTTCTATTCATATTAAATTTTAGAAAAGGCAAAATTAGAGTGACAGGAAACAGATCACTGGTGGCCAGGAACTAGTTGTGGAAGAAACGATTCATTGCAAATGGGCAAGAGAGAACTCTTAGGAGTGATGGAAATACTCTGTATCTCGATTGTGGTGATGTTGTAGAACTATACTCTAGTCAACTTAAATTTGTGACTTAAATACTATTTTTACTTCAGGTATGCTGATATTTACAGTGGCACTTGAACACAAGCATTAATTTCATATAGACATAGTATTTAACATAAAGGATAAGATAATAAAACTTCTAGAAGAACAGGAAAATAGGACAGTAGAATAGGAGAAGCTCTTTGCACTTTTTAGGCAGGCAGAGGTCTCAGAATATAAAATAAATGTAAATAAAAAATTGATAATTTGATTTCACCAATATTAAAAGCTTCTCATAAAAAACACTTTTAATAAACTGAATAGACAAGTCACAGACTGGAGGAACGATATCTAGTGAAGAACTTATATCAGTATTCGGGAATGACAATAAAAATTAATAATGAAAACACAAACAACTTGATTAAAAATGTCCAATTTACTCAATCAGATACTTCATAAAAAAGGCATGACAAAAAGGCAAAAAAAGGCATGACAAAATTCTCAATGGTGCTATTATCAGGGAAATGTAAATTGAAACCAGAATTTGATACCACTTCATACTTTGTAAAATGTCAAAAGTTAAAAAACAAACAAACTTGACAATACCAAATGCTGGTGAGAATTTGCAACTGTTAGAATTCTTATATATTGCTGGTTGGCTTATAATACAGTAAAATCACTGGGAAAAATGCTTGGCAGTTTCTTTTAAATTTAAATATACTCTGTGGGGGTGCCTTGTTGGCTCAGTGGGTTAAACCTCTGCCTTCAGCTCAGATTGTGATCCCAGGGTCCTGGGATCCAGCCCCACATCAGGCTCTCTGCTCAGTGGGGAGCCTACTTCCCCTTCTCCCTCTGCCTGCCTCTCTGCCTACTTGTGTCTGTCAAATAAATAAAAAAAATTTTTTTTCAAAGATACTCTGTGATTATATTCAGAAATTTCACTCTGAAATAATTTCTAAGAGAAATAAACATATATGAACACATGAAAGCTTGTATGAGATACTTCTGGCAATGATATTTATAATGCTCCCAAATGTTTACAACTCAATTATCTATCAGTAGGAAAAAGGATAAACAAATTTTAATATATATATATAAGTATATATATATATATGTATATATATATATTTAGGATTTTATTTATTTATTTGACCGAGAGAGACACAGTGAGAGAGGGAGCACAAGCAGGGGGAGTGGGAAAGGGAGAAGCAGACTCCAGCTGAGCAGGGAGCCTGATGAGGGGCTCGATCCTCCGGGATCATGACCTGCATGAGTTAAAGGCAGAGCCTTAATGATTGAGCCACCCAGGTGCTCCTCTTTTCTTTTTTTAAAATAAATGATTGATTTCTCATAAGATTTAGGCTTGAGACCATCACCTCATTTCCTGTCAGGCGCTAACAAACCTGACTAGATGTTAATGAACAGGAGAACTCACAGTCAGAAGTTAGGGATCAAGAGAGAGTTTTCTCTCTAGTCAGTCTAACTTAGTATAGTTTTAAACTTAATACGTGCGTAACAAATGATAATGATTGTTGTTTTCTTGTCCTCCAGGCAAAGATAAAATGTAATGACACTGCTTCATATCATCAGTAATATTTCTCCAAGAAGTAAATAGGAAGATCTGTGTAAACTTTGCCCTCTGTGATTGGAGTCTGTTCAGATTTTTGCAAAAATGTGATCTAGATTCTCATTATGTGTGTGTGTATTTTGTGTATGTTTCATTTCTACAACACAGCCAGTAGAACAACTATTAAAGCTTTTAATCTGGATTGGCTGTTGTTAGGACAAGGACCCATTTATAGTGACAATCTGTAAGGTATAGCTAAGAACAAAAGACTTTTTGTGACCCAGATGTTGTTACTTAGCTTTATGATGAAAGAGAAAAATAGATATTGCTTGTTTTTCATAAATTACAGAGGGGAAGTATTTGTTACTTCTTAGAATCATACATAAATGGACGATAGAGGAATTGGGACTAATGTCATTTCAGACTTATATTATTTTCTCATCTGACAATTGTCCTTTTGTGAGGGTTGTAATGTAAATAATGTTCATCTTTTCAGATTTATCTTGACCCCAAGCTCAGATCTCTGGAGACTTTCCCCAGTGATGCAGTTGTTATGTTCTCTTGGTAAAAAGAAAATTCAGACATAAATAGCTCTAAAGCAGAGTTATATAAGGTCTTGTTATTTCAGTTATGTTTTCCAAAAGGAAGGAGGTTAAAAGTGGGCATCTTTGTGATAAGGTGAAAAGATAAGACTTCACGGAAATATTGTGATTCAGCAAATCATTTAATGAGGCCCCACTATGTACAAGACCCTTCCAGGTGCCACTCACTCTTGCATATAGTCCTTACGATAGCCCTGTGAAGTGGGAGGCATTGTGCCTGCTTTTATAAATAAGAACATGGGGGGCGCCTGGGTGGCTCGGTGGGTTAAGCCGCTGCCTTCGGCTCAGGTCATGATCTCAGGGTCCTGGGATCGAGTCCCGCATCGGGCTCTCTACTGGGCAGGGAGCCTGCTTCCCTCTCTCTCTCTGCCTGCCTCTCCATCTACTTGTGATTTCTCTCTGTCAAATAAATAAAATCTTAAAAAAAAAAAAAAATATATATATATATATATATATATAAATAAGAACACAGTCTCAGAGAGGTCAAGTAAACTGCTAAATGTGCTGCAGAGTTAGAATCTCAGCCTAGAGTTTTTTGAATTTACTTTGGGAGGGTTTTCCATTCTACAACAATTGGTTGCACTCGATACAGTTTCTACTGGAGAACCGCAGATGCCTATCACATCTGCTTCCATCATTCAAAGTCATGCAACATTTTAACATTTGAAAATATTGATCATATATGAAAGCAGCCATATCAGGAATAGATATAGCAAATAATGATTTTTCATCCATAGAAGCACAAGATTAGAAGGATCAAATGACTTATTAAAGATCTCATAGTCACTAATTGGGCTCTTACTGGTGGCTAAAGATCAGCGAGAGGACCTCTTGTTTTGTTGGGAATCATACTTTCCTTCACCTTTATGGTAAAATCTTACTTGTCTTACTAGAGCATGGCCTCGACCTACCTCCCCTGGGAGGTCCTTTCTGGTCTTCTGAAAGGGTTACCTTTCTGGTAACCGTCCTGTATGCGGCTGCTGCACCTTGTAAGTATCTAAGTAATTTAATTAGTTACGTGAACTGTCCATTTCCACTCTCCTCCATTTAGGCTCTGCAGTCCTTGAGGACAGACGTCCTGCCTTTTCCTCTGTGTGTTCTCAGTGCCTAGAAAGCCAGGGCTCTCAGCAGTGCTCATGAGTGACTGCTGTATACATGAATGCACACATGAATGCCTGAGTACTTGAATGAATGAATTCATAAATAAATTGCTTGGCCTTGAAGCTGTGTGTGTGTGTGTGTGTGTGTGTGTGTGTGTGTGTATTAGCATGCTCTCTGATGCATAAATAAGACTTTGCCAAAAGCAATACAAACACAAAACAAAAGCCTTTAATTTAGGGGCACATGAAGGCACTGTAGTGGTACAAACTGTGGACCAAATCCAGATTACTGGGTGTTTAGTCCAAGTTACGGACTCATTAGGTGAATGCCAAGTCAGCTTTGAGGGGCTCTCTATTGCATCTGGAAGATGAGGGAATTGTGGATGGTGAAAGTAACAAAGATGGTATTTGAATAAAGTTTGGAAAACACTGTTCTAAGGCATTTTATGGGGGTAGAATAGGGAGAACTATAGCGGTTTTCCAACTTTTATTTTTAAGGGTTAGAACCTCTTGTCAAATAAAATCTTACAAAGAGACTCAGAATGTGAAATATATAAAAATCGAGATTTTGTGGCGGCCAAGCCTCATTGTTCTCTAGTACCTGCTCCTTCTGTTCTCTCCCCTCTTACATGTAAGTTGTATCAAGTCTTTGCTAAATTCATGAGTGAGTCCATTCTCATGGTAAGGCCTAATTTTGCATCTTTAAAAACAAGCAAGGGAATTACAGTTTCTGACTATAAAGATACTTAAAGACCAATAGCAAATGTTTTCTTATGTTCTTTTATGCCATATCAAAACAATATTACCCAGAATTCTGGTGTCACCAGTTAAGTTTCAGCCTTCTGCTTGTGAGGTTTTTTTCCTTTCCTATGTCCCCCCTAGATCTGGGTCCCTGATCTTTTAGGAGGCCTGGGACAGATTGGCCCTAAATTGGATGTCTGCTTCTGAATGGGCAATAATCATTGGCAAAGTTAATATCCAATTAATTCAGTTAAATCTGCAAGTTCCATACCATTAATTCATTTGAGGTCCTGGGAAGATTCCTCACATTTCTTGGATTTTCCTCATAGGAAGTCTGTAATGATGTAGTATGTATATTTTTGAGAAAGGAGCACACAGGAGTTTTGTATGCTTACTTGTTTAAAACAATGAGGAACTAATATACTTTGTGATTTCAGTCTTCTTCTTCTTCTTTTTTTTTTAAAGATTTTATTTTTTTATTTGACAGACAGAGATCACAAGTAGGCAGAGAGGCAGGCAGAGAGAGAGGGGGAAGCAGGCTCCCCGCTGAGCAGAGAGCCTGATGCGGGGTTTGATCCTGGGACCCTGAGATCATGACCTGAGCCAAAGGCAGAGACTTAACCCACTGAGCCACCCACGTACCTCTGATTTCAGTCTTCTTAAGAAAAAACATTTACAGTGGGTGAGTGCCTGGGGTCTTTGAGCCTAAAAAGACTTTGATCAAAATCCTATCTATCTCTCACATGTCCCATGAAACATATTTGAAAAGCATTATACTGGTGGACAGTTTTTAAAAGCTACATTCAGATGTAGTCCTTGTGAATGAATATCAAGAATCTTCTGTATTAACTTAAAATAATTTTAGATATTGAAGCAAAGACAGAAAAAGAAAATACTTGTGAATTCTTGCTCAAGTCTAAGAGAAACAGAGGCAAATTAGTATGCCTTTTTAGTTATGTTTTATACACATAGTCTGAGTTTTCCAACTTAATGTAAATCTGTATGAGATTATATAAAAGAGCCGCTTTTTATAGGCTCCATATGTTCTGAAAACAATAGACTCTTTTTTTGTTTCATTATTTTAAGAATTATGTGTGTCCTCTCTTGTCCTGAAATTCCACTTTTGTTCCCAATTATCTTCTGTATCATGGCTGTAACCCATCTTCATTTGTCATTGGTCTCTGATAATAATGCTTGTTTGCCTCTTCCAAGAAGCAGTGGAGGATAGTAGTTAATTGCATGAATTCTGGAGGCACAGTGACTGGGTGTGAATCCTGTCTCTGTTCTTTGCTAGATGTGTTAGCTTGGACAAGTCATTTACCTCATTTACTGCCCCCCCCTTTAAAAAAGATTTTATTTATTTATTTATTTGACAGAGAGAGAGACAGCGAGAGAAGGAACACAAGCAGGGGGAGGGGGAGATGGAGAAGCAGGCTTCCCACCAACAGGGAGCCCTATCAGGGCCTCGATTTCCAGACCCCAGGATCATGACCCTAGCCAAAGACAGACTCAACGACTGAGCCACCCAGGCACCCCCTCACTTACCTTTTTAATGCTTCAGAATTCTTACCTGTGCAATAGAGACACCAGTAGTTGTGAGAATTATATGAGATAATATATTTAGGGACTATAAAATCGTGCTTACCACGAGACTATTAGTATTCCTATCACAGGAGTAAGAACATACATTCTGTCTATATCGGTTATTTGTGAGGTCGTATTTGTAGTTCATGAGGCCTTCTGGTTCAGTCTCCTGCCCCCTCCTCTATCTGCTGCTTTTGGATTATCACACGTTCAGTATTTCAGGGAGAAGCACATATCATATATATTTTATTCATTTAAATATTTTTTAGTAAATATTTATTGCTTGGCACAGGGATAGAGTGACTAGCAAGATTCACTATGAGCTTCTGAGAGGTATAAGGCTATGCCTTCCTACAAATAAATATATAATTATGATAAATACTGTGACTAAGAAAAAAGTAATGATGTGGTAAGACCTTGTGACAGGCAGGTAATTCAATAAAGATTTTTCTGAGGGAAAGATATTTAAACTGAAGGCTGAGGAATGAGTGAGCCAGGCAAAACCGAGGAAGTATTACAGTGCGGGGAAAGTCCTGAGGCATGGAAGACATGGTGGGTAAATCCCAAATGCAATTTAGCTAAAGATAGATGAGATAAAGGGGACACTGATGTGGGATTAGGTGGGGAAGCAGGTGAAAACCAACATAAGAAGATGAGGTTGCAAAGGCAAGGAAAGACCAGATGGGTAGGGACTTGTATGGCATAATAGGGTTTCGGATTATCCTGAATGTAACAGGAAGCCATGAAGAATGTAATGCAGGGAAGTAATAGAGGGAATTCTGCATTAAAAAAAAAAAACAAAAAAAAACCACTTTGGAGAATAGATAGAAGGAGGATAGAACGGCTCCTTTCTTTGTTCCTTAGGTACAGTACCTGTAAAAGAACTGTAACCTCCTCTACGAAGCTTTCCTTATAATTTTTGCCTGCAGAATTGACCTTCACTCATTTGTTCACCGAATGAACCCGTTTTCTATTCCTGTCATAGCTCTTATGACGCTGTGCTGTGATCCTGACACATTCCAAGGACACATTAGGTATTGTCAAATGAATAATCATTTATTCATTCCTCTGAAGACAAGACTGTAGGCACTTTAAAGTCAAGGAGACAAAACATAAGAGACTTAACTCTAGGAAACAAACTGAGGGTTGCTGGAGAGGAGGGGGTGGGGGAGTGGAATACCTGGGTAATGGGCATCAATGAGGCACAGGATATGATGACACTGGTGTTATCTACAACTGATGAATCACTGACCGCTACCTCTGAAACTAATACTACACTGTATGTTAATTAATTGAATTTAAATAAAATAAATGAAAAAAATAACGTCAAGGAAGTCATTAAGCGCCTAGTTTCAGGCTGATTGGAAGCCAGACATTTAGGCAGGGGAGGATGGTCTTTTTATCCTTTGTTGTGGAGAGACAGTTCATCTAGTTTTTAGATATTTTTCAGAAATGACTAATCCATATGTAGCTGTTGATTTGATGTGTCCGTGGGAGGAGGAGTTCAAGATCTTCCTATGCCACCATTTTGTGGAAGACCGTTAAGGCATTATTTATATGTTTATATATTTATATATCTATATAAATATAATATATATTTATATACTTAAATATATTATAGATAATTATAAATTTATTCAGTTATATTTATATATTTATTATTTATAAATACTGTATAAATATATATTTATATGATATGTAATCATATATAATGATATATTTGTATAAGTTTATATATATATGTATATATATTTATATAATGGGAATAGTTTGTCACTTTCCATTCTGTTGTTGTTAGAAATGAACATTCATTCAAACCTATTGTATACTAAGATTTTTTCTTTTCTGTCAACATGTGTACTGATTTCAAGTTTGTATCCTATTAGTAATTTACAGGGAACACATTTCATAGTAGAAATTGATTTTGAATGGTTATTCAGGAGACACATTTTACTCAGAGCAGCATTTAGCCTAGCTACTTTGCAGTCTGATGACTATTAAAAGAATTCCATTATCTCTTTGTTACTTATTATTCTCTCAGGCTAAGCTAATGGTTTAAATTCATATTAATTCTTAATACTTTTAAATTTTTATCTCTAAAGTCCTTGATGCTTATTGCCTAATTAAACGAACTGATTTTCTCTCCCAGAAATGCTTATATCTAAGTGTCAGGTGCTTATAGTCTTAAGGAGTTTTACACAGAAAATGTCTTATTACATACACTTTTTTCCTCAAATTTGTTTGCTCTCCATTATTTGCATTCCACTAGAGCAGTTTTTAGGAAGCACATTTGTCTCCTCTGTGTATCTTCCCTATAGTCAAACCCCAAATGAGTTACAATTGAGTACAGTAGTCCTAAGTTTCTCAAAGTGTGTTAAGACTTTGAGAGAGAGGAATTTTATATTTTATGTATTGAATTCTGGGCATTTTTATCTATTTTCTGATTCTGGAGAGTTGATTTTTATAGTGTTTGTTTTCTTCCACTAGTTTACTAGAATTTCATTAGATTCATAAAGCTTGTTGATAATTATAATGCAACCTCTAAACAAACCCCTTGACAACTGAGAATGTCAAAAGTCAAGAGAGGAATTTTATATTTTATGTATTGAATTCTGGGCATTTTTATCTATTTTCTGATTCTGGAGAGTTGATTTTTATAGTGTTTGTTTTCTTCCACTAGTTTATTAGAATTTCATTAGATTCATAAAGCTTGTTGATAATTATAATGCAACCTCTAAACAAACCCCTTGACAACTGAGAATGTCAAAAGTTCCAGAGCTAGGCAGTGTTAACCTTAAAATTAGAAGTTACTTTATCAGCAAAAATTTGGGAGTAGCAAAGAATTGCAATTGAGGACATGCAAGCTATAGCAAAACCACAGGCAAGTCAAACAGAGGAAAGGAATGTTATTTTATGGAGAAGGAGGAAGTTGGAAGGGGTGGTTGTGAATAGAAGTCCACTGGAGAAAACTAAGCATTCAAGCTGATGATAGTTTCTCATTGAGTGGCTTGCAGGGGTGATCAATTCCTTATAGGAGACACAATGCACATCCTTCCCTATTGAGACCTGTAATTAATGATTCTTTCCTGGTGATAATTCTGCTGGAGTCTGTAACTGACAATCTTATTATTTGACATTTGAGTCGTATGGTTTCCCTTTCTGTGTTCCCCTTTCTGACCCCTCAAATCCATTTTAGTGAGGTTTCCTTTATCAGTTTTCATAGGGGATAACTATAGTGTGGTGGTTATGGATCTCTGAAAAGACATACCAGTTCAGACTCCTCTTTGTCCAGCATTTCTTCCCCAAATGCATGCTACATTAGAAAACCTTCCCTTTCTTGAACTAGATTTTATGCTCGTTATTTTAAAAAGGTAAGACCTTAACTGGTGTGCTGCAAAGGATCTTAGAAATTTGTACTTTACGAGTCAGTAAGATTTTCAAAGAATCAAAGGACTGACAAGTGTTGCCAATGTTTCATTTTCTCTGTTGAGGCCATTGAGAAACAAAAGAAATGCTCATGCCCCATTACATAATCATCATTTCATGGAAGGAAATTTTAACATCTGAAAGAATGATGACTAGGATTTCTCCTGTTATGCTACTAATGGCAACTATAATCCAAAACAGAGGACTAAAGCCATCAAAATATCCAACATTTTCTATAGCGAGCTATATACAAAAGTGGTCAGGCAACTCCTTGTGGAAGTAGCAGGTGGGTTCTGATACCTCCAGCAACTTCCCAGTGCCCATATAATCACTCTGGATGGGGAGAGGATGGATGTGGAGAGGTTTGGGAGAAGTGCCTACTGGAGATGAAAAAATACTTGTAGAGATCAGGGGTATCTTTCACAAAAGGAGGGTTAGCTTCTGTATCTCGTAGATTCTAATTAGGAAAGCAAAAGGGATTTAATGCAAGAAATTGCTTATGCAAGTATTGAATGATGAATGTGAAAAGAGGTCAGCCAGGTAATCCAAAGAATGGTAAAGTGGCTTCCATTCCTAGGGAAGTAGGGGAGATGGTGTTATGAGATCTAGGTATACACAAGAGGGTTTCCTACCATAGGAGCTGGGACCACCACGGGGTTGCTCTGAAGCTAGTAGCAGATGTTTGATGGGGTATTGTATGGGTGGTTCTGAATCTGCTAGAAGGGAGTGCCAAAGTTGTCCGTACTCTTGGAGGGAGGAAGAGAGTCCCTTTTCTCTAACTCTCTTCCAGCTTCCTACTAGTGATTCCCACTGTCAGCACCTAAAAGAAGCTAGTTCGGAAGAGAACCTTTAAATGTAGTTTGCAATGTCTCTGCCCCAGCATCACAGAACAGTAGAATGATTGGTTTGGGGCTGAAAGATATTAATAAGTTACTGACATAGTATCTCATTTCTCCATTGATCACTTATGCAGAATACTTTCTGTCTGCTCTTTGTGACTTCTTGAGCAAGGGAGAAAGAGTAATGGAGAGAGAGATAGCAGGACAGAGGAAAGAGATAATGGCAAAACACCCTATACTCTCACCACTCGGTGTGACAAGGATGCTGGAGCTTATTCTGGATCAAGTGCATTATGGCCTGAGGCATTTTATCAGTACTTCAATCAAGAGAGTGAACTATTGCCCAAGTGGGTCATACCAGCAAGAGTTTCAACAGAAATTAATGGGGATGGGAGCTGAGGAGTCTAGAACATTTATTTTCCCAATGGGAAATCTCCTACTTACCCCTAAGAATAGAATGAACATTTGGACACCCCTTAGAGAGAGCATCAATATATAGTGCCTTTTGTTGGAAAAGCAGTGGCACTCAATAGAGCCACAATTAAATGTCCAGTTGAGTAAAAAGGCTTTTCTCTTTTTCATTAATTCTTCTTCTCTGCTGTAATGTGGGAAGAACTAGAACCTGAAGAGGAAGGAAGGAAGAGGACTAAAAGAGTAGACCAGTCCCTCTTTCCACTCGAAGTCCTAGACACTGGCCACTGAGTGGTCCCACAGAGCCTGGCCATTGAGCTAGGAAAAGAGAAAGGAGATGTGATTTAAAGCAATTATAAGTTGCAGTAAGGGACTCAGCCTTAACTGTTGTTAAAGAAGAGAAAATGGACTTGATGTTGCAGATGGAAACCAGTTATTGGAAAAAAATTAAAACTATTACATATCTGTGCCCTATTGAGTTCAGATTCTTCAGTAAATCAATTACACAGAAATCAAAATCAAACTTTTAGGAAATCATCTCAGAATAAAGGGTAATCTTTAAGCTGGGAAAAAAAAAGCTTTCTTAAAAACTCAAAAATATTACTCTTATTTTTCTCAATTCTTCATGGCTTGATTTAGGAGGTATCCATGATGCAGAATTTTAGAATGTTTATTATTAGTCATCGAAATTTCTATCAGCCCAGGATTACTAGTATTGATAGCTATAACCTGTCAAAAGAGAAACTCATACTGGTGCTATAGCAGCCAGGGTCCTTTCCCTCATTTTAGTTTTAAAATCTGTGTGGAGGAAAGAGAAAGAAGGGAAGTTGAAATTAATGAAGAATACTGTAGTCTTTGAACACAAGAGAATGTTATGAAAGAGTAATGTAAGCTTAAAAGCATCTTATAGGTGGTGAAATATAGAACCATAGGAAAATGACTAAAATATGCCAGAAATGGAATTTATAGTCCTCATACTCACTCATCACCTTAGAAATTCTTAGGAATATTTTGCTTTAATGAAACATATCATGTTCTATCTATTGAGAGGCAAATTTTGCTAATGGAAGGATAATCTCAGATTAAGAGAACTTGATCTCTTCTCTTGTCTCCATTTTCTTTAAATTTGAGGCACTTAAAGACTTCAGTATCTTTTAAAAAGTGTTTCTTTTTGTCCTTACCTGATTAGGGAGGAAGGTTCCAGAAAACTAATCAACTTAACTTGTATTTCCCACATCAGAAAATGAAGTAAAAATCACTTCATTCACTACTGCCTTGAAAAGATGTGAATAAGACTCAATCAGCTGCGCAGTGATGGGTTAAGAGGCTTGGCTTTAGAATCAGAATGTTCTGGTTTGAACCAGCAAAGAGTGTGACATTGGGCATATTTCATTACTGTTCTAAGACTTGATTTCCTCACCTGTCATTATTATCATGCCCACCTCCTTTGGTTGGCTGTTTGGTATTGGAAATCATGTATGTATAGTGCTTAAACTGGCATAACTTCTCAATCTGTGTTAGCCTAAATGAAAGGCAGCTGACATTAACAATCAGCAATAAAATGGTTTGTTCAACCCCTGTTCGTCAATAGAGCAGGGAGTAGGTTGTACTCTCAAAGGGGTGAAAGAGAGGTACTATTTAGTGAAGGTACTATTTACAGGAGATTTGGTCAGGATTGAAGATAAGCAGAAAGGCATGAAGAGGTACCACAAGGCTAGCCACGGTCCTGCGTCTGAAGGGTCAGTGGAGACACTAGTTAATGGAACCTAGGGATGTTCAAAGACAGGTGCTTGCAGAGCTGTGACCTAGAGTAGAAAACTTTAGCCATTGCTACACCACGGCCAAAAGAGAAGGACCTCTCTTTCCTCTTGCCCTCTGGTCTACTGCCTCTGTTTCCCTTTGGCTGAACACACCCAGGAGCCAGAGGGCTAGAAAATTTGTGGACTATGTCCAGGATGGAAAAGGTAAGAGGGGAGGATCTTGTTGGAAAATGAGGGATATCCAGAAAATATCTCGCCTCTATTTTTTTCTTGTGTTATATAACAGATGTGTTTTATTTCTAAATATAAAGTAAAAATATTTTTAATATACAACACTTGGAAAACTGCCTTGTAACTTGAGATCCTGCTTTTTCCTAGCCAGGACATGATCTTAGTTAAAGGCACATAAATTTATCCCATAAGCTCTCACACTCAAAGTGTCATAAGATAGAAGTTTATTTCCATGGCTTAGACCTCTCAAAAGTATTCTTGCTTGCCAGAAGATCTACTGATGTTAGCTGGAACATTTTGTCTTTCTGCCTAAATTTCCTAAGCATAGCATCTTTCTGCCTGTATCATATCCTTAGTGTATTAAGTTCCATTCCATATTTTTGCATACCACGTTGTTCATCATTATTTCCACTAAACAAACCCCAATTATTTAAGGCTAAAAAGAAACCTCATTTCCTTCTTAAGCTTCCCTGACACCCAGCACCAACTAGTTCTTTATTTCAAAGAAAAGTTTTATCTACACATAGGATTTTAGCATTTAATTATATTCTTTGATTTACTAATTTTACAAATATTTTTGAGCAGTTACGATCTACCAAGTACAGAGTTAGTATGTGTAAGTTTTTCCTTCCAAAATTCTCAAGGGCCATATTTGCCTTGAGCTTCATTTTTAAAAATATATTTTTATTTATGTTTGAGTATAGTTGACACAATGTGATATTATTTTCAGGTGTACAGCATAGTGATTCAACTTCTGTTTATGTTATGCTCTCTCATTGTAGGTATAGCTACCATCTGTTACCATTAATGCTATTATAATATCATTGATTATATTCTCAATGCTGTGCCTTTTAGTCCCATAACTTATTCATTCTATAACAAAATCCTATATCTCCACTTCCCTTCACCCATTTTCCCCACTCCTGCACCCTCCTTCCCTCTAACAACATTGGTTTTTTTCCTCTGTGTCTATAGATCTGATTCTGCTTTTTGTTTATTTATTCATTTGTCTTTTTTTTTTAGATACCACATATGAGTGAAATCATATAGCATTTGACTTTCTCAGTCTGACTTATTCTACTTAGCATCATACCTTTCCATGTCCACCCATGTTGTTACAAATGGAAAGAGCTCACTCCTTTTTAATGGCAGCATAATATTCCGTCATCTATGTGTACCACATCTTCCTTACCCATTTGTCTATGGGTGGACTCCATGTTTATTGCAGCATTAGTTACAGTAGCCAAGACACGAAGCAACCTAAGTGTGCATTGAGCTTCATTTGGCTCTCATCATACTTGGTGTAAGTCTAAGAAGGTATATTTAAGATCTTTATTTCTACTAGGGAAACTTGATCATTGTCCCTCCCTGCTGAAGATAGCTTAGAGATTTCTATTTGAGTTGCTGTGTTTTATTTGTGTGTGTGTGTGTGTGTGTGTGTGTGCAATTCCTACTAAGCAAAATTGATGTAAGATAAAAAGTAGATATTGCTTCATAGATTTTTCTTACTAATTTAGTATGTGAAGCCATTTATTAGAGATCACTTTGGTGTTCTTTTTTTTTTCCTGACCCACATTCTATTAATTATGATTTTTTGAAATTGACTGTAAATAACATTCACGTTGTGATAGTCCTTCCTCCCTCCCTCCCTTCCTTCCTTCCTTCCTGAGAGAGATAGAAAGAGAGAGTATGAGTGGCGGCAGAGGGAGAGTGAGAGAATCTCAAGCAGGCTCCACGCTCAGCATGGAACCTGACATAGGGCTTTATTTCATGACCCTGAGACTGTGACCTGATTCAAAATCAACAGTTGGACACTTAACTGACTGAGCCATCCAGGTGCCCCACATCTTGATAGTACTGATGCTAAATTTACCAGTTACATGATGTGATATAATGCTGCATGTATTTTATTAACTGTGCAAATTCATTTGGTGCTTTCCTAATAGATATTTAAGAGACCACATAGTTTATCATCTAGCTATGGCCTAAGACTTAAGTGCTAGGCTGTCACTGTTCCTTAGTTTCTTCACCTAAGATAAACAGATATCATTTACCTCACAAAAAGATGGCCTACCAAATATATGATGCATTAAGTTTTATAGCAATAAAATAACTTTAAAAATAAGTTAAATTCTTGTGTATTTTGTGGGTCTTTATTTTATATAAATTAATACATATTATATATAATTGATAACATGTATTAATAATATATATTAACAATACATGCTAATATGTTGTATGTAATATATAATAATATAATATCTAATGAAATATATAAAATATATATTTTATATATTTATATATATATATTTTATATATTTATATATATATATCAGTTTTTGGGTTATAAAATAATATATCACAAAAAATCTGGAAAATATAGAAGAGAGAGAAAAACCTCTTATAGAACCCTTACATGATATCCACTATCATCATTTACATAGCTTCTTTAGTATTTTTCCATGCTTTTATTTACACAGCTTCTTTAGTATTTTTCCATGCTTTTATTTTTACAGAATTAAAATCATTGGATATATCTAATTCTGTATCCTGAATGTAAAACTTGAATTTTGAATCTTGCTTTTTAAAAACAAAACGAAACAAAACAAAAAACTTAGGAGCATGCCCTTTTTTTTTTTTTTTCCAGATTCTACCTTACAGAAAATCTCAGTATTGAAGATCCCTATGTGATAAAATGTTATTTGTCTACTTTTGTTAGGTGTCAAAGGGACCTTTGAGTAAAAGCTCTGGAAGTTTGGCTACTCCTGTTTGGTCAGCATTAGAAAAGTTCAATCATTCCTTGGTGTATGCTGAGAAAATGCTTTTCCTTGGCGTATTGAATCAAACTCCTGAAAAACCTATGGGATTCTCTCCCTAGAACACACAGAGGCAAAGTTTCTCCCTCCCCCACTCTCTTACCCACTCTATCAGTTCTGCTGCCAACTCCTGCATAATATAGTCAAATTATGTGTTAGAAATTCAACCCTGGTTTCCTGGGTGATGGTACAATGCCACTACTTAGTATTCCTAGTCACATAGCTACAATTCCATCATGCTCTTAATCTATATATACCTTCATGTTCGAGAAGCAGACTTTTTGAATCAGGCATGTATTAAGAGTTTAAATGTACAGAGTGAGAAAACATAGGACCTTCTTGAGCTCAGCAATGATGCAGGACATTTTTTTACCAAGATTTTGAGAAACGACCATATGGACTAACACGTTTTGGATTCAGGGATTTCTATAGTATATCTTTTCCAGTTCGCTTCTGCAAGCAGAATATTTTATGTTCTCTCGTAGACTACTGGATGCCTAAACTATGAATTTGTACCTTTTTAAAAAGCTTGGGTTTTCAAAACAAGAGATGAGTTTTTCTCTGTGGAGTTGCACAACCAAGATGTACCCTTAAATTTTGATGATAGTATTGAGCTTCCAATGATCCACACAAAAATGTCATGAATTGCAGTGTTTCTTCTTCAAAATGGGGAGGTTTGTGTGATTTAGACCAGGGAATTCTAGCTCTTTTTAATTAAAATTATCTTTAATAAGTATTTAACTATGTGCTTATACAGATAAGAGATTTAAAGTGATGGTAGATTTGAAATTAAGGTTTTTTTGGTGATATATATTTTCTGTATTGGTTTTTTTTTTTTTGGACCATAATATCAAAGCCCTGTGTTCCTTAAATTTTAAATCTGCCATATTTTAAATGTGCTACCTTGGTCCAATTATTTTTCTGATCATTTATTCCCACATTAGGAAAAAAATGGAAATAATCTCACAGACTATTATATAGATGAACTTCTGTATGAAAAAAATATAAAGCCCTTCAGAAATATGTATTACTTCTATATTTTTAATGATTACGGATTATTTGGGAGCCAAAGTGTTACCCTCTTATTCTTTTCTCTCCTCCTGAGTAGCTTTGCACTAATTTCTTGGATTTTTTTGTATCGTGCAAACCTCTTTTCTCACATATCAGATTGAACTGTCTTGGGAAATTGTGGTATTTACTTATATGTGTACACTGCGTACATTCAAATGTTAGTCTGGAGAATACAAAGAAACCATGTATTTATATTCAGCTAAGGATACTGAGCTCTTTTTTATGTTTGTGTCTCTTCCTCCCCCCCCCATAGATCTTAAAAATCAGCAGCAGAACTGTGCTGAGCAACAGACATCCTAAGAGGGGATATCTTTCACCTCTATAATGAAGAAAAGCAGGAGTGTCATGGCAGTGACGGCTGATGATGTAAGTTCCAAAAATCAGAGTTGCTCGATTCTACCTACTTTCTGTCTGCTCCATGGAGAAGTTGCTTCATAATTTTATCCAAAGGGTGGGCAAGGGTGTTGAACACCACCACATTGTCACTAGTTGTTTTAGTGACCCAGGCATTGCCAGCACCTGGACCCATATTTCTGCACGGTAGACTGCAGGAACACTGTCCTCTCTGCCCTGGGAGAGGGCTCAGGTTGAAGTTCATGGTCTCATTCCCCAAACCCCCAATCTCTTCCAGTGGATGCTCGCATTCTAGCTCTTAGAAACTTCTCTTTCTATACTGCCTGCCTTATCAGTTCCCCGGTGACTTTTTTCCCTGTCTTCACCCAGGGACAGCTAATCCTCGAGAGTCATCTCGTATCGTGGGATCTTCGACAACTGCTCATACGAAGCTTGTGATATACACGTCCTGTAGGTCTTGGCTACTCAAGGTTGATCCTTAGGGTGCCAGCATTAGCATCGCCTCGGTGTTTATTAGAAATGCAGAATCTTAGGCTACATCTTAGTCCTACAAATCAGACTGCATTATAACAAGATCCCAGGGTGGCTTGATACATGCATTCTTTTAGAAACTCTGAGCCAGGTCATTTGAAGAAGTCTGTAAACTCACCATCTCCTAGCTTCGTATCTTGCACAGCTGAGATTAATTATCTCCTTTGCTTTCAGTTGACCAGTCCCCCATTAGTGTGTCTTTCATTGTCCAGTTTTTACTCAGTTTCTGTTTGTAATTGAACTAAAAATCCTATGCCACCAATCTGATGTGCGGGAGGGAGGGAGGGAGGAAAAAGAAGTAATTTTCCTTGCTTTCTGTGATAACTCATCTTGTTGTTAAGCTCCTGGTTCCGCAGATGGAGAGAAGTTGGGAGGAACTTGAACTTGCCAATTAATGTAAAATCCTGCCTTTTGGGTAAATGCTCTGTCTTTCAGGATTTCTCCCAGTTCTTACTCCTTCCCTTTAGTTACATGGCATTGGTCAAAAGGACTTAACATTAATTAACATTATTGTAATAGATGTGTGGTATTGTCCTTATCTTGTATTGTCCCCTTCCCACTAGCATCTACTGTTGTTCAGTGGAAGAATAGCTCATTTCCCCGGATCTTTGGTTGTCTAGTCTCTGTCCTTGTTCTAGTGCTGCTTCGGCATGTCACAGTACCAGGTCTGTCTGCTGTCACTGTGAGCAGTGCACCTTCTGACTGCGCTGTGAGTTTGACCTTCTCTCCCACTGCCTGGACTCTTCACCTGACCTCTCAGTGGGGGATTCTGGTTGCTTAAAAGCTTTGCTTTCTGTCTAGTCCCTACCTTTGGTCTGCTCACTGCAAGGATTTCTGGTCCCTTTGCCTCATGCTGAAACAGATCTCTTAGCAGGAAAGCTGAGGCTAAATCTCAGGTTCTTTCTGTGTCCCTGTAGGTGCTTGTGGGAACTTCTTGGAGCCACAAGTCCAGAGAGAGACTCAGCTATGTTATGAGGCTCTTGACCTGCAAAACACATCCCTTTGCCATCACCATTTCTACTCTTGATTAGTTTTCTAGTCTTATCACCTGTGACATTTCCTTTCTTTATTTTCCCCTTCTCTACTCCCTGACCACAAGGAAACTTCCCTTAACTCACACTCTTGAGTTCTCAGTACCCATGGTAAAAAGAGATGTTCATATTTTCATGTTCTGCTCTGGACATCTAAAGGGAAACTTCTGTAATTTAGAAATCATTTTTCTTTAAAAAAAGGGGAAAAAAAAGCTTGGGATTGTCTCTTAATACTATCTATATAGTGTGTGCCACAAGATTCTATTTTTTTTTTTTGGAAGAATAAGCAACACATTTTATCTATAAAAGATGGACACTGATTCTTTCTTTTTCATTGGATCCTTATCATAATAATCCTGATCTTCCCATAAGACAACTTGTTGTCACAATCAAGGAACAAGAGATAGGGATCATTGCATATAAGAAAGAATGTGAAAAAAGAAAACCACATTTGAAGACTATTAAAACTACCAGAGTGGATAATTGTTACCTAGATTTGCCCTGTCCAACATGGTAACCATTAGGCTCGTGCGACTCTTAAGCACCCATCTGAATGGAGATGAGTTCTAAGTGTAAAAATAGATCTTGGATTGTGAATGTATCGTAGTACAAAGAGAAAAGAATGTAAAGTAGATTATTAAAAATTTTTGATATAGATTACATTTTGAAATGACAATATTTTGGATATGCTAGTGTAAGTAAAATATACTATTAAAAGTAATTTTACCTGTCTGTACCTTTAAATAATGTAACATGTCAACTATACTCATATTTTTTAAAAAGTGATTTCACCTGATTCTTCTTTACTTTTTTAATGTGGCTATGAGAAAATTTGAAATTTCATTTAGTACCTTTGGCTCCCATTTGTGGCTTGCACTTTATTTCTAGTGGAGATTGATGACCCAGAACTTTTCCCAGTGCACCTTGACTCATCAAGTGCAGTGTGGAAACTTATACTTACTGTTATACACACTATCTCCTCCCTCACAACAAGAACAACTTAGCAGATTTTACAGTTTATATACCACACTCTCGAAGTAAGTTTTCACCCTTAAGTCAGGAGGATTTTATCATATTTCCATTTATTTTAATGCAGCACACATTTATTTAGTGATTTAAATATTCATTTAATATTAATTTAGCACCCGTTATCTTCCAAACACTGGTTAGGTTCTAGAGATTCAATAGATAGTGTTCGTGTCCCTTTCAAGCTTATATTCCAGAGAGGAGGGGAAAAAACACATAGCTAGATTATAAAATGATCTCAAGTATGATAAGGTCTGTACAGAACAATGAAGTTGGTCAGCAGGTAAAGAACGGTTGGATAGTGAGAATAGAGTGTTTAGGGAAGGATAAGGTGAGGAGATGGCATACAGACAGAGAGGATATATGCATAGTGAGGGAGTGAGGCCTCTGAAGAGGGAAGAGACCTCATTCCTTCCTTCCTTCCTTCTTTCTTTCAGAGAAGAACATTTCTGGCAAAGGGAATGACATATGCAAAGGCTTCTACCACATGTAAGACACTATGTTTAGCTTTGTCAGAATAAGCAAATGGCTAACTGTGACCACTGTGTTTGCATACAGTTATTTGCAGTACACAAATACCTTCAATAGGAGACTTAATGTGATGAATGATATAGGAACAGTGTGCATTAAGTACTTTGCCTTAGGGAACTAAGTCCCAGAAGTGAGGGGCAAATTCAGCACTATTCAGGTACTGAACACAAGCAATTAATTATGACTGTGTAGAGATTACAGAATAACTTAAAGAGGTGGGACTTGCTGGGTTGGGGAGGAATTGAAAAGGAGAAAATGGCTAAAGAGAGAAGGAAAGAAGGACCAGGAAATATGTGTGTGGGTGAAATACACACACAGAAAGAGAGAGGGTCTGATTTTATATATAAAATACATTATTTACCTCTGGGCAACTACTCATAACTGATGGTGATTGCCTGTGATAAAACTGAGTTTTTCAAAGACAACGTTACTTTTGTTATTGTCTCATCGAACATCGTGACATTTAATCTTTATAGAGTCCCTGAGTGTCACTTGATGCTTTCCATAATTTCCATCTCCAGTTTTATAAGGTTTGAAGAGCCTGTGGTCCAGATTGAATTGTACCCAATAGACACACTAGAAGTCCTTGGAAATACCCAATCCCATTTCCTCACCAGGAGTTTAATCAGAATTCAAGAGTTGGAGCAAACTCCAAAAATCACTGGGAGAAACTTAACAAAAGCAAAATAAAGCAACAGCAACAAATCTGAAACTACTTAGGCACTCTTATACCTCAGCTGTGCATTTCAGTGGTCCTAACTGAGTCAGTTTTGATATGGGGCTAGGACTGAGTCCCTTTGGTATCCCCTGACCTTCCTCCCTTCAGACTCTTTCCACTTAGATGGAGGGTGTCACACTAGCTTCTCCTTTGTGATAAACTTCTGGAATTATATTGGCAAACATAACAATTTTTAAGTAAACAACTTTCCAGGAGCATGAGGATAAGCCCAAACTGGGTTGTATCCCTCGGGATTATAGAGATATAGAGTGAATTTGGGGTGGCAGGATATATTTTAAAATTTGTGATTTCTAGAAGTAGCATTCAAATTAATGTTCCTTTTCTCCAGATCTTTGATCTGGTGAGTGGTGTAGTCAGCCAGGATCATGCTAGTTAAAATAGGAATATAAGTCTAAGCTCTCAAATTCAGTAATTGAGAACTGAGTGAATTAGGTTGGTCCCTTGAAAATGTTAGCAATTTTGGGGGGAGAGCTATATAGATTATGAGTATGACTGAGAGAGCCTGAGGTAATTATGAATAACTCTACATGGGTTAATGAGTGTTTGTAAAACAATATTAATGTTCCCAGTGTTTAACTTAATTTCTAGAAAGCCACTCCATTATGTTCTTTTGTGGCAATGCACTTTCACGGGGTCTTTTAAAATGAATTCTTTCAATTCAAAGAATGACTTCAAATTTGTTAATTCAAGCCTCTTGGCAAGTCAGTGTGGGAGATATTTTGTGGTAGGTGTGATTTTGTTACTTTTCAAATAGCAAATACCAAATAAGCACCCATTTAGTTCCTCTACTACATTTAAACCTTTTTGACAATACTTCTTTTTTCTAAAAGAGAAAAATATCCAAAAACTTTATTAAGGAGACTATAGTGGTTAGTGGTTTTACTAAATGATATCCTTATTTCTATTCTCTGGTATCAAGTCTGTTGCATAGCAGGTGAACTTTATACCTAGGATTTGCTTTCCAGATAAGCAGTACTTTCTTTACATGAATATTTGGAAGTAGTCTGACTTATAATCATGAGTTCTGGCTTTCAGTTTGTTTTTGAATTTCTTCCGGAAGACTTTGTATATTCTGTTTGATTAACTTGTCTTTACGTCTTTTTTCTCAAAAGACTTACATATACTGAACTTTCCCCTCAGCTTCTTATTTGTAAAACACACACACACACACACACACACACACACCACACACACACACACACACACGCTGTCTAAGTGCTAGGCCTACAGCAGATTTAAAATGATAACCAGTTAGTAAATAGTGAAACACTGGACAGATTCCAGAATGTGTTAACCTAACTCTGGAAAATTACAGATTGTTTTGTCTTATTATCGAATTGTCATCCTACTAAATTTCAGATGAATGGTATTCTTGTCAAGCCCAAGGTAATGTGACGATATCCCATTTCAGGTAGGAAGAGTGGGGCCCCTGAAAATTGTCAGGCCTATTCATGCCCATATTTCCTTCATCAAAATGTGGTCTTGTGTGAATCAGATAAGCATAAATCACTAGAATATAGGTTTCTGTGTGAATAGATACTGGGCTTCCTTTTGCTATTGTATCCTTAAGTAGCACAGAGCAAAACTATCAGAGATTTGTTGCACAGAGCCAGCTAGAGCCTGAAACTTAAGTTGATTGTTCTTGCATGAACTAGGGTAGGGATGGGTGGAGTGGGAGACAGAGAACTTTAGCTTGTTTAAACCTTTGGAGGTCTAGTCCCAGGTTCTCCTAAGTCTTTTCTGAGACTAGCAGGAAGGACCAGTCTTTTTAGGGCCACAGAATGAATTTCAGGTGAGACACAGTGGCCTGGGGATAGGACTTCCATTATTCTGGGTTAGATAAGAGTAGAGAGTGACATTTACATCTTTTGAACTCCTTGTTGCTCTCCATGGGTATTTGCTGTGCTATGACATTTTCTATCTTTGAACTTATAGAAATGGTACCCAGGCCATGGCTCATTTGGGCCTCTCACTCCCAGCACTACCAAGAACCACAGTCATTAGGAGATTTAGGAGAAATGAGTAACTCTTACCAGTGGTTATACTACAATGTCTTTATCTTCTCACAAGTATTTCATTCTTGTCAGCATTAGGGATGTACTGAACACATGTAGCTCAGTTCAGGGCTGGATAAAGTGTGCTCTTCTTTTTCTGAGCTCTTACATAATTTTACCAAAAAAAAAAAAAAAAAAAAAAAAAGCAAAGGAAGAAAAAGAAACTTCAACTCTGAGAAGATCTTTCATGGAAACAGGGATATTCAATTATCCATTATTATCAACATCTTTCTGTCCTAAGATAAAAATATTTTTACCTTAAAACACTCAGCAAGAAAGTATATACCTTAGCTAATATAGTTTTTCCCCATGTTTCAGAATGATAACATTGATTTCCCAAATATATGTTCAATTATAAGCTTTCATTTTAGCAAGTTAAAAAAAAAAAGAGAGAGAAAGAAAGGGAAAAAAAGAAAGACAAGTTGAAAAAAGAGAAGGAAGCTAGAAAGCCCTCTAACCCACATGCTGTAACTGGTAACCTGTAATGGGGACCCTGAAAATCACCAAGAATTCTGAAATCTCAGAATTAGCCACCCTGCCCACTTCCTGTCTTTTCTCAAGGTTTTGACGTCAATATTAGATTCTGGTTGTAAGATCATGAATCTGGACTTTATGATGGATGACTTGATTATTTGGATTTTTATTTCACATCATCTGAAACATTTGAATCTCATTCTCTTTTTCTTCCCCCTCCCCCCCACTCCCACTGTGGTTCCTCCAGAATGTTAAAGATTATTTGGAATGTAGCTTGAGTAAATCCTACAGTTCTTCGAGTAACACACTTGGGATTGACCTCTGGAGAGGGAGAAGGTGTTGCTCAGGAAACTTACAGTTACCACCACTGTCCCAAAGACAGAGTGAGAGAGCGCGGACTCCCGAGGGAGATGGCATTTCCAGACCGACCACACTGCCTTTGACGACACTTCCAAGCATTGCTATTACAACTGTAAGCCAGGAGTGGTGAGTAGTTTTATAATTAAGTGTCAATTCTAAGTTTTACTTTCTGATTATTCCAACATAATTTCCTGTTACTGAAATGTTTGTTATTTGTGGACTAACTAAGGCTGTTAACATTTTGAGAATTTGTTTTCCTTTGGGTACAGTGGAGATATCTTCAGCCTGATTAAGATTGGGAAGGAGCCCATTGTGGGGGGAATGAGATACATTTTTATTAAAGTCAAGGGAAAACAAAACGACTGCCTATGATCTTTTTTTTTTTTTTTTAAAGTAACCTTCAGTGTGCATCAATATGTTTGCATTTAGAAAAGCACAATCTTAGGAGAGTACCTAAAGGAATTATATGTGTATATATGACAGGAGATATTCTTACTGCTCTGCTTCACATATAATTATTCCTAGCTTCTTCTTACTACAATATCACTTTACTAACCTCAGTTTGTGATTATGTATGAAATAAAACACTTTATTATAAATCAAAAGAGGGATGAAAATTATACTGTGAGAGACGCTTGGACTGTTTTTGCCAAGTCTATACTTGTAAAAAGAGGCAATTTTAATCTAGGGTTGAGAAGTTAATCAAGTACATACAATCTCATAACTGTAGTTAAAATTGCACTGTGATGCTACTTCAAATGTGTGCTTTATCATATATTAAATAATCAATGTTTTCTTTTTCTTTTTTTTTCTCTACGTAATTTTCAAATATCTTCCACAAATGGCTTGCTTACCTAACATGGAGTTTTATCATTAAAATGAAAAATATTTTCTCTGTATTTTATACAATTTTAAATTGTAAAAATATGGTGCCTTTTTTGTTTAAATCATTTATTAAGGAGAAGAACTAAATGTATTCACTCATTAAAATCTGATTTTTATGGTGTGCCATACATCCTTGCTACCTGCTGAGCTCTGCAGTGTGGATGAGTAGCCCAATATATACCAACTGAATAATGCAGGGCATTTTTTAGTTGGTGGTTTTCAAATACACTCAGCATTAGATCACTGAGACTCTAACTATTCTAGTTATTGGCATGAAATGGTTCATCAGACAGTCTGGATGTGATAGAGAAGTGTGGTAACACATTGTAGGGAGAATGGGTTAAAAACCTGAGAAGCCCTGACTTCTTCTCTTGAGCTGAATTAACATTAGAATAGTCATAGCCAATCACTGGGAACTAAAATGGGCATGTCACTCCCAGATTGCTTACTCAATTGCATAGCTTCTGTAATTAGTCTTGGTTATGCTTCTGCAGAATTGCAGATTTGGAGTTGTAAAGAATTCCACAGATTTATTTTTCAGCAAGTTGGCACTGGTACAGTTGTACCAGTTGTTACAATATTGAAATGCTTTCATACCAGTTGGTGAATGTATGCTTTCCTGAGTTCTCTGATTGCCCCTTGTACCATCCCAGACTCTTTCCCAGAAGTAAATTGCTCACAATCCAGCAACTAAAGAAGTGATGACTGGTATGGGGTTTGGGGGGTGTTCTGGTTTTGGCCGGTCTAAATTCTTTAGAATAACAATCTGGATAAAATGTACCTTGCAAATTTTGAGTTTATTTAACTCAAGGACACCTTGAGAGCTGTGGCAATTGTCCTTCCTATAGAAGTATCAGATCCCGACTGACTTTTGGGACCTGCTTGTCTATCTCTCTCAGTTGGGGGTATTATTCTGTACAGAGACAGTAATGACACTCAGCTCATGGGCTATTGTGAAGGTTAAATATAGTAATCTCTATAAGGTACCTATATTACTAAAAAGCACATGTCAAGTTATCAACAAATAGTTTCTCTTCTCTTGAACATTATCCGGTAAAGCCTTTCGAAAACTAGAAACCATGTCTCAAGTATCAGTGGCCTCATGCTGGGTGTCCATAGTTCAAATTGAAATGGAGGGTTTAGCCATTATCCAGAGAGTTTATGTTGTGCCATTGGTAATACTACATGTTAGTAATTCATTCATAACATGTTTTTCATTTCAATTACCTGGATTCTTCTTAATATATGAAAGAGTATCAGTCATTGATTCTACATTTATTTTTAAATATAGGTAACTAAAAGCATTTCTATATATTCCTTAAAAATGCTGTCTCTGGAGTATTGAGAGCTGTAGACTGATAGAATTGCTGGCTGAGGAATCTGACTGAAAGACATTTGATTAGAAGTGGGGAAGTAGAGCTCCGACTGTCATTATTGCCATCAACTTGATGCAAGAAAACAGATGTAAAAGATACAGCCTATGACCATATGTGAGAAAGAATGATACTAACCACTTAAGAGTACTGAGAATATAGAATCAACCCCCTTGTCTAACCCAGGGGGGTGAGCAAACTTTCTGTGAAAGGCCAAAGAGTAAATATGTTGGGCTTTGTGGGCTTTGCAGTCTCTGTCCTGAGTATTCAACCCTGCTGCGGTAGTGTGAAAGTCGCTGTAGATAATGCATAATAAATAAATGTATCTGTGTCCCAGTAACACTTTATTTACATGTATAGGTAGTGGGCTAGATTTGGGGGGCCAGTCAGTTTGGCAACTCCTGATCTAGACTAAAAAATATCTCTGGGACATGACTCCTGCTCTGATAATTGCTTTGACAGTGACAATTGGGTGAAACTGATCTTGAGTTCCTGGTTGGTGTGGTAAATGAGCCATAGGTATAGGGCTGTGTGCTATAGATGAGATTTTTTAAAGCTAGGGAAGGACTTTGAGTGAGTGCAATTGAAAGGTGGTGCCCAGTGTATAGAAGGATAAACAGAAAACCACTACTATAAATTTAGCCCTTGTTTGGGGAGAGTACGTTAATGACAGGAGCTGGCCATCATTGCATAGAATATAAGAAGAGTGATTTAAATTACCACAGAGAAAGAATGAGTTAGAAAGGACTTGTGTCTAGCTGGGTAGACATCCTTCCTTTTACTTATTGGGTAAGTTTCAGTCTTCCACAGAAACTCAAATGAATAAACAGTGGAGAGATAGTACCTACTTTTTTAAGAATTGTGAAGACAATTAAAGATAATGTGTACAATGCGTAGAACATAGTAACCAGCGCTTGGTGATTATTTTGATGTTGTTCCATTATTATTGTTGATGTTATTGTTATATGTAGACTGAGCTGCCAGAATCATTCATTTTCTACTGTTGGGAATTCTGGGGGAACTTTGCCACCTGAGTTATTGGAAACAATTTAGAAATAGGATGAAAAAAGAAGTCAGATATGTAAACAAGGTGCTATGTTAATTACTAATAAAGTTGATGTCAGAATATATAATCTGTGTGTGTGGGCAAGTGTTCTTCTGAACACCACAATTACACAGACTTACCACCCAGTAACAGGAGATGCTGGACCTGAGCAGCCTCACCTTCAGAGGGAGAACCTCACCCTGTAAAACTTGTAGCAGGGAAGATCTGTAGAAATCGTGCTCATGTGAGGAAGTAGAGGGGAAGGACTGAGTTGTGCTTGCCCATGTTTTCCTTCTGGGAACACCAACACAGAGTAAAGTATGCCCTCCCCCTGAGGAAGACTGAGCTAAAAGGAAGCTGGGACTGTTAAACTGGTGGCATTCCTAACACTTGGAAGGCACATGAAAGAATGGGAAAAACATACTCTTCTCTGCCATTTCCCCAGTTGTCTTCCTCTTCCTCTTAATTCTGGGATCACATCAGGGATGTGACTGTTCTTTAGAGGGACAGAGCAGGAGAAGATCATTAGGACGGTGTGACTGCCATCTTTGTGAGCTTGTTTCTCCAATATCAATCGCTGCTTGAGCATGTAAAGATGAATCTGAAACTGAAGCTTCTTGCCCTTGTAAATTAAAGCTCAAGGAAGTTAAGGCCTCGGATTTATTCACCTCACCTTTTAAATTTTCTCACTTTATTAGGTATTTTTCAGTTTTTTGTAGGGTGATGTCTTCTAACCAGCATCAGCCTAAGTCATGTTTCACTGTAAAGGCTGTAGTTTTCCTTGGTCCCATATAAGTTGAATTAGTCTAGTGCCGTATCTCTAGTGTCTTCATGTTTTAAATAGTTAAAGGACTTTATTAATTGCCACATTTATCAAAGTGATGTCACTACAGCCAGATTTAGGAAATAAGCCAATATTCAGTCTTGCAAGTCAAGAGTTAACTTTATAATTTTAATTTTCCTCCATGGGGATCTTAGAATACTTTTCCTCCTAGCCAGCCCTTCCCTGTGTCCAGTTTGTTTTCATATATTTTAATTATCTCTATTTTTTTAACCCCACAGTACACCCGCATTATTTTTGTATTTAGTCTTTGATTTAGATTTAGATGTTTAGCAGTATCTCTGTTTTTAGTTCCTTTTTGTATCTTAGACCCCCTGGGATCACTTGCTTTTTTGTTTGAGTCAGTCCTCTGGGATTCATGCTCATTTTTTATTTGCCTGAAAATGTCTTTATTTTGCTCTCATTCTTGAAAGCATCCTTTTTGTTTTTCATTGTATGCAGTTACTTTATTTCAACACTTTGTAACTATTTTCCCTTGTCTTTTGGCTTTATTGCTATTCTTGGGAAATTGGCTGTAAATCTAATTGTTGCTCATATAAATAATCTGCCTTTTGTTTGTTTCTGAATTTCTGAAGTCCAACTTTGATGTGTCTATGGGTGGGTTTTGTTTTATTTATCTTATATGGGATTTATTGGACTTCTTGAACATGTAAATTGATGTCACTCTCATGATATCTGGAATATACTTTTCCATTATCTTTTCAAATATTTCCTGTGCGAACCTCTGTCTCCTCTGCTTTTGGACTTCTGATTAAATCTACTTCGCATCTACTTCTTTATTTTCCATTTTTGGCAATCTCTTCGATTTCTTAAAAAATTATTTTGTTTTTCTGGACTATATTTTTTAAATTGCCCTCCAGTTTGCTAATTCACTTTTCAACTATGTCTAATTTGCTGTTAAGCCTGTTGCATTTTTTTCAATTTTGGTTACTATATTTTTTTATTTTCAGAGTTTGCATTTATATTGATTCACTTTTTTTTTTTTTTAAGAAACTTTATTTATTTATTTGACAGAGAGAGAGATCACAAGTAGGCAGAGAGGCAGGCAGAAAGAGGGGGAGGCAGGCTCCTTGCTGAGTAGGGAGCCTGATACAGGGCTTGATCCCAGAACCCTGAGACCATGACCCAAGCTGAAGGCAGAGGTTTAACCCACTGAGCCACCCAGGTACCCCTGTATTGATTTACTTTTTAAATATGTTAGATAATTTTATGTAGTTTTCTATTCTGTATATGTATTGGTTATCTATTGCTGCATAATCAATAACCTCCAAAACTTAGTAAATTAAAGTAACAAATATTTATTATCTCACGTTTTCTGTGGATCAGGAATCTACTTGTTGCTTAGCTGGGTGCCTCTGATTCAGCCTCTCACAAGGCTGGAATCAAGTTACTGGCCAATGTTGTAATCATTTTGAGGCTTGACTGGGTGGGTGGGATCTGCTTCCATGCTCAGTTATTGATAGGTTCAGGTCCTTATTGCCTGTTGACTGAAAATACCAGTTTCTTGCCATGTGCACCTCTCCATAGGCTTACTTATAACATGATAATTTGCTTCTTCCAGAGCAAGAACTTTGAGAGAGAGTGATAGACCAATAGGAGGTGAGCAAGATAGAAGTCAAAATCTTTTTACAACTTAATCTTGTAAGTGATATCCCATCACTTTTACATATTATGTTCATTAGGTCTAGCCCACACACAAAAGGAGGGATTGTACAAGGGCATGAACACAAGGAGGAGCACAAATTGGGGATCAATTTAAAGGCTGCCTACTCCATTGCAGAAATTTTCAAACTTTTAAAAATTTCTTCATATATAGTAAGAATAATTATTTTGCTCCTTTGCTCATTTAGATATCTGAAATTTCCATAGGTCTTTTTTCTATTATCTGTGTTTTCTGATGGTTCTTTTTCATACTTAAAAAAAAAAAAACACCAAAACACCCTCTTTATCAGGCTATACCCTTATCTATCTATCTATATCTATATTTATATATCTATATCTATCTATCTATCTAATACTCAAAACAAACACATAACTAGCACCCAAATCAAGAAACTGAATTTTACTAGCACTGCAGAAGCTGGCTTCTTTCTAGTCACTAACTTCTTACTTCTAACAACATTGGTTAGTAATGATTTGTTCTTTATATAAATGACACAGCACAATATATACTCATTTGGGTCTGGTTTCTTTCCCTCAATGTTAGGTTCACAAAATGTGCTTGATTTTTTTCTTTATTGTGTGCTGCTCATTGTCATTGAAACATTATTTGTAGGGAGTTTAAAACAGAAAAGGAAGGTGTGCTCAACTATAGAGAATATATTTGATTCTACCAGGTCTACAGAGTCACTGGGGCATTTCTAGAGTGATTTGAGTTTGTTGGTTTGTTTGTTTCTTTCAATCATCCATGCTGATGGTCATAACCTATTAAGGTCATTCCCCCTCGGCTTTGGTGTTTTTTGTTTTTGTTTTTGTTTTTTTCTGTTTTACATTGACTCTGAGCAAATACCTCTGTGAAGTTCCAGTTTAACTGGGGAAGACTCTCGTTTTGGACTCCCCATCATAGGCCTGTCTGAGCTTTGACTGAAGTGCCTCATGATCCTCAAGGCTCATTATCATGTAGCTCTGGTGAGATACTTCCCTTTAGATTTTGGCTTGCTATTTCCTTACTAACTGATCACTTTGATGATATTAAGGAGGTAAATAGGTACTTATCTTTTGTTTTAAAGCAAAGGGTTAGTTCAAATGATTTAGTTCACTATTAGCAGAAACCCTTCATAGCTTCATGCTATGGATTTCTTAGCCTCCTTCATCCCACATTTGTTTCATCTCTGAGATTTCCTTCAGTGTAATCTTGAATGGAAGCTTTTTTTCATATTTCTTAAGGCTGTGCTCCAGGGGCTAATGAGGCCCCATTTCTTTGACTTAGGCTCCTGAAGACAGTCTTTCCTCAGGTTATTAGTATTTTTTTAAAATTTTATTTATTTATTTGACAAAGAGAGAAAGATTACAAGTAGGCAGAGAGGCAGGCAGGGCAGGGTCGGGCCGAGCAGAGAGCCCGATGCGGGGCTCGATCCCAGGACCCTGAGATCATGACCCGAGCTGAAGGCAGTGGCTTAATCCATTGAGCCACATCCATGCACCCCAGATATTAGTATTCTTGAGGGAAATATAAGCAATAGGATATCCAAAGAGATATATTATAGGAATTGGTTCATGCATCATGGAGACCAAAAAGTTCCATAATCTGTCATCTGCAAGTTGGAGAACTAGAAAGCCAGTAGTGTAATTCAGTCCAAGTCCAAAGGTCTGAGGAAAGGAGAGCTGTTGTTTTAAGTTCTAGTACAAGTCTAAAGGCTCAAGAATGGGGGTGAACTAGTCCTAGTTCCAGTCTAAAGACCTAAGCATGAAGAGCACTGATGTCCAAGGGCAGGAGGAAATGGATGTCCCAAGCAAAGAACAAATTTTCCTTCCTTCAAATTTTTGTTCTATCAGTCCCTCAAATGATTGGACAGGGCCCACCTGCATTGGTGAGAGTGACCTTCTTTATTCAGTCTACGAATTCAAATGGTAATCATTTCCAGGAACACTTTCACAAACACTTTCAGAAATATGTTTTACCAGCTTTCTGAGCATCCCTTAGTCTAGTCAAGTGGACACATAAAATTAGCCATCACACCTTAGTATCTGAATGTTCTTGACTTTGAGTAATAATGTTTCTTATTTTCTATAAGAGACATTAACGTTTCTACTGTTTCATGTCCCTTTCATAAAAGACCATCTGAGTTTATAATTGTCTAATCTGATTCTTATCTTAGTATCTTCTTTCCTTTAGTGCATATATACTGGAATTACTTTTTGAATTTTCTCTTTGTTATTTGTTATTTAACATAGCCCTGAATCATTGAGTTCTGGATTTGATAAAGGCATCCATTGTAGAAATAAATTTTTATTTATCTATGTCTTTCAGACTGTTTGATTCTACCCAGGAGATTTTTTTTTTTTTTCCCCATCCAGGTCTGGACTATATTACTGTACAATTGGGTTCTTTTATAATATGTGTCATCTTTGCTCTGCTTTTCTTCCAAGTCTAAGTTCCATAATTTTGCAGGGGGGGGCGTGGAAATGGGGGATATTATCTCTCAGGGCACAGGAAAAATCTGAAGGTCTGTCTGCAATTAATTGTATCACCTGAAAGCCCACCTAGTAATTATTTTAATATTTTTCAAATTTATGGTCTTTGGTGAATCTACATGAATTCAAGATTTCTCTCTACACAGTTTTCTTCTTAGTCCTTAATGTAGATTGAATTCAGAAATTCAGTCTAATGCTGCGTGCATAGGCTTGGTATCAGCAGTAGAACCTTACAAGAGCTATGTAAACGTGAAGAGCTCACCTGCATTGTGAATATTGCAGAAATATTGAATGCTAGCAAATGGCAGGCAAATACTTTTTTCCCCTTTTGCCAAACCTTTGCCTCAGTTTATACCTGTTTACAAAACACTGTTTGAGTCAGGATGAAGTCGGATCAGCCTCTACCAAAGGTTTACATCTTTGCTGAGGGCAGATTGCTAAGCTCTCATGACCAGCATCTGACCAAGGCCTTCAAAGTCTTCATGTGTTTGCTTGGACTTCATTTTCTTAAGACTTAACAATTGCAGGGGCACCTGGGTGGCTCAGTGGGTTAAGCCTCTACCTTCCGCTCAGGTCATGATCTCAGGGTCTTGGGATCGAGCCCTACATCGGGCTCTCTGCTCAGCTGGGAGCCTGCTTCCCTCTCTCTGCCTGCCTGCTTGTGATCTTTCACTTTTTCTCTGTCAAATAAATAAATAAAATCTTAAAAAAAAAAAAAAAAAGACTTAACAGTTGCAGCCCTAACTCTTGTGACAAAACAAAAGAAAACAACACAAGAGACTTTCCTCAGGTCTGTCTAGTTGCTATGTTCTGAATTCTGTTTGAGATTAGAATATAAAAAGGAATAAGGTAGCTTCTAGTTTCATCACGACTATATAAAAAGCTTAGAAGTCATCATTCACATCTTTACAATAAGAAAAACTCTGAACAAACTGAGAATCAACAATTTTGTTAGATCCAACAGAGCATTGAGGTCACAAAACCAAACACCATTTCAAATTCTAGAGAGATACAGGTAAATCCAGAGAGTCATAGCTGAGATCTGTCCCCATGGAGCAGAAGCCACTGGAGTCATACACTGGTGGGGAAACTTAAATGGTAATTGTAAGGGAATGCTTAAAGCTACGTGTGGACTGGCAAGAGAATGAGGAACTCATGGATGTTACACTGTTAGGGGGCTTTACATCCTATAACCCTAACAATTTCCTATGGTAAAGAGCTAAGATAGGACTCCCTTTGGCTCTGGCATAGGGAGAAGAAAAGTAACCATTGTGAAATACGCCTAAAGTGTTTTCCAGAACATCCTACTCTTCAAGGGAAATTACTTTACTGGAGCCATATCCTGCCGAGAAGGAGGACATTTTTCCCACCTCATGTCCTTTAGCCTGTCTATCTTATGTATGGGGAAAAGCTAAGAAATACTTATGACATAGGTCCACTGCAAGCGTGATGTTTAATCAAACAATTATGGAGGGCTTCCTCTCTGCAACCACTTACCACCACACCAACATTCCTTCAAGATAGTAAGAGTGGATTACGGCTTAAAAAGCTGCAAGTAACAGGACTTGACTAAGGAGTAGTTCTTACCGGAGCTCATAGGAAAGTAAGGAAGACCAAAAGAAAGACACTAGAGAAACTGGAAGTCTCTAACATTTATGGTTGCAATACACATTGAACATAGTCTAAACTCTGCTCAGATTAATACAAGGCCTTTACATTAAAGACCTGCATGTTTCAGTTTCTGTTCACTGATATGTCATGTTTGGCTTTTAATGACAACAGCAAACTTATAAGATACACTAAAAGCATGAAAAAATAGTTTGAAGGGACAATGTAAGAATCAGAATGAAGCCCAGATATGACACAGATATTAGAATTATCAGAAAGGAGATTTAAAGTGACTGTTGGAGGGGCACCTGGGTAGCTCAGCTGGTTAAGAATCCAACTCTCAATTTTGGCTCAGGTCATGATTTCAGGGTCATGAGATTGAGCCCAGTGTCAGGCTCTGACCTGGGCATGGAACCTGCTTAAGCGTCTCCCTCTCCCTGTGCTCCCCCAGCCAAATAAATAAATAAAGTGACTGTTGGATATAATAAGGTCTCTAATAGGAAAAGTAAACAACAATCAAGAGGTGACTAGTATAAAGCAGAGAAATGGAAACTCTAAGACAAAATCAAAAGGAAATGCTAGAAATAATAATCTCTACAACAGAAATGAAGAATTTCTTAAATGAGCTCATTAGTAGACTGGATAAAGCTGAAGAAAGGATCACTGAACTTGAAAATAAAAACTTTGCAAGCTGAAGTGTAAAGAGAAAAACAAAAACAATAAAATACCCCTACCAAAACCATACAAACAACAGAACATCCAAAAATCAGAGATAATTTTCAAAGGTATCACATAAGCATATTCGGAATATGAGAAGTGAAGAACTAACAGAGGAGAAGTAAATATGTAAGTAATGGCCAAGAATTTTCTAAAATTGATGACAGATACTCAATCATAGATATAAGAAGTTAGAGAAAGTCAATAAAGATAAATACTCAAAAATCTATACCTGGGCATATCATATTCAAACTACAGAAAACCCCAAACAAAGATAAAATCTTGAAAGAAGCCAACGAATAAAAAATGTATATAGAGAAAGATAAGCAAGAAGCAAACTTTGTTAGAAATTATGAAAACAAGAAGAGTGTAAGATTTTGAAAGAAAGCTTCCACTAACCCAGAATTCTATAACCAGCAAAATTATCCTTCAAAAGTGAAGAAGAAATAAAGACTTCTTTGTACAAACAAAGCCTAAGGGAATTTATTGTCAATACTCCTGCCCCAAAAGAAATGATAATAGAAGTTCTTTGGGGCACCTGGGTGTCTCAGTAGGCTAAGCCTCTGCCTTTGGCTCAGGTCATGATCTTGGGGTCCTGAGATCGAGCCGCACATCAGGCTCTCTGCTTGCTTCCCCCTCTCTCTCTGCCTGCCTCTTTGCCTGCTTGTGCTCTCTCTCTCTCTCTGTCAAAAAAAAAAAAAGTTCTTTGGTGAGAAGGAAAATTATATATGGCATAAACTTGGATCTCCATAAAGGAAGGAAGAATGTAAGAGAAGAAATAAATGAGGGTAAAATAACATTTTAAAAAAAGATTTTATTTGTTTATTTGACAGAGATCACAAGTAGGCAGAGAAGCAGGCAGAGAGAGGAGGAAGCAGGCTCCCTACTGAGCAGAGAGCCTGATGTGGGGCTCGAACCCAGGACCCTGGGATCATGACCTGAGCCGAAGGCAGAGGCTTTAACCCACAGAGCCACCCAGGCACCCCTAAAATAACATTTTTTTTTAAATTTATTTGACAAAGATCTCAAGAAGGCAGAGAGGCAGACAGAGAGAGCGGAGGAAGCAGGCTCCCCGCTGAGCAGAGAGCCCGATGTGGGGCTCGATCCCAGGACCCTGGGATCATGACCCGAGCCAAAGGCAGAGGGTTTAACCCACTCAGCCACCCAGGAGCCCCTAAAATAACATTTTTAAAAAGATTTTATGTATTTATTAGAGAGAGAGAGAGAGATTGAGAGAGAGATTGTGTGAGCACCAGCTGGTGTATGGGCAGAGGGACAGGGAGAAGCAGACTCCTTGTGGAGCCAGAGGCAGGGCCCAATCCCAGGACCCTGAGACCACGACCTGCGCCGAAGTCAGATTCTTAACTGACTGAGCCACCCAAGGGCCCCAACATTAATTTTTTATACTAATCTCAACTCTATAAAACCTAACTGTTTGTTTAAAGTAACAGTAGTAAGAATGTGTTGGGGAATGATACTATATGGATAAGTAAAAACAAATGATACCAATGTCATCATGGGCAGGAAGGAGTAATTGGGGCTATTTTGTTTCAAAGTACCAGCCCTGCAGAGCAAGGCTGGTTTAGATTTCTCAAAAATGTATATTGACAACTCTAGAGAAACTACTGCATTAAAAAAAAATAAGTAAAATTGATATGCTGACAGAGGAGAAACAAGGAATCATATAAAATGGTCCATTAGAACCCGAGAGGGCAGAAAAAGGAGAGGATGACAAATAAAAGCAATGAGTAAAAAAAAAAAAAAAAAAGCAAACAAAAAACAGCTATAAATATCAATATCACCCTTTCAGTAAATGATAGAACAAACTGGCAGAGAAATCATTACAGATGTATTTGATGTGAACAGCACTATCAATCAGCTTGATTTAATTGAAATTTTGTGGAATACTGCATCCAACAACAGAATGCACATTCTTCACAATCTCATGTTGAATAGTAATCAAGATACATCTATTCTGAACTGTGACACATACCTTAACAAATTTAAAAGAATGAAAGTCATACAAAAAATGTTCTCAGACCGTAATAGAATGAAACAAGAAATCAGTAACAGATAGTTGAAAAAAAAAACCCCAAAATTTGGAAATTAGACAACACAATTCTAAATCTCAGATCAAAGAGAAATCTCAAGATAAAGTTAATGATATTTTGAACTAAGTGAAAGTAAAAATATAATTTATCCTATTTTGTGGGATGTAGTAAAAGCAGTGCTTGGAGGGAAATTTATAGTGTTATGTATATACTTGACAAAAACAAAGAGGTAAAATCAGTGAGGCTTCTGTCTCAGGAAACCAGACAGAAAAGGAGCAATTTAAGACTAAAGCAAGCAGAAGAAAATTAATAATAAAAATTAGAGCAGAAAGCAATGCAACTGAAAACCAGGAAACAATGGAGGACATTAGAAGGATTGAAAAATAGTTCTTTGAAAAGATCAGTAAATTGATAAACCTTTCTTCAGGCTAACCAAGAAAAATAAGAAAACACACATATGACCACTTTTAGAAATGATAGAGAAATACTTACTGTTGATCCCATAGAGATTGAAAGAATAATAAAGGAACACTGTGAACAAGTCTTTTCCTACATCTTGAAAATTTAGATAAAATGGATTAATTTCTTGAAAGACACAAAGTACAAAAACTCACTGGGGGGAAATAGGTATCATGAATAGGCCTATATTCATTAAAGACATTGATTAGAAAATTCGTAACCTACTAAAAAAGAGAGCTCTGGGTCTCGATGGTTTCATTGATGAATTTTAACAGACACTGAAGGAAGAAATGGTACCAAATCTTTACGATCTATGCCAGAAAACTGAAGTAGATAGAACACATCTTAACTCATTCCATGAGGCCAGTTTTACCCTAATAACTAAACCAAAAACATTACAAGAAAGAAAAATTACAGATCAGTATCTCCCATGAACATAGATATGGAAATCCTCAAAGAAATTAGCAAGTAAAATTCAGCAACATATAGAAAGAATTATATATCAAAGCCAACTGGGATTTATTCCAGGTATGCAACTTTGGGGTAGGATGGTGGGAATCGGTGATGAGTTGAATATGGATTGGGGGCAAGGAAGAGAGGCTGTGGACACACAGCAGTTTCTAGCTTGTTCAGCTGGGTGAATGCTAATGCCATGAACAAGGACAAAAAAGTGGGGATGGGGAGGATAAGCTATGAAGTGAAGGATGTGGGTTTAGTTTTGAATGGAGTGAGTTTAAAGTACTCTAGACATGTACTAAGTGGACATTGTCTGGGAACCGTTCAAGATGTGTGTCTGTCCTATAGTTTGGAGATCATAAATGTACAAGTGGTAATGAAGTATGAAGAGATTAATTAACATCAATTCCACCTTCAACTGGGAATATTTAGCCTCGAGGCATCATCATCACCATCATCATCATCATCATGATATAGCCCCAAGGAAATAAGGGTGAAGGAAGGAAGGAAGATCCAGGGAGCAGGCAGAAAATGAATAACCAGAGAAATAGGAAGAGAACTAGAATAGAGAATTGTTGTCAAAGACACAAAGACACAAAGACACAGAACTTAGCCATTGGGAAGTTTTCGATTATCAAAGACAGAAGTTGCACAGAGTATGAGTCAGATGAGTACTGAGCAAAGTCCATCTGATACTTCAACTGAATGGACACGGGCAACACTAATGAGAGCAGTACTAGTGGAGTTCAAGTCAGAATACAGTGGATTTAAGGATGAACTGGGAGGCAAGGGGCAGAGAGGCATATACAACAATGCAGTGGTAATGTGGTTCTACTGGGTAGATACATAGGTTCCTTTGTATATTGGATGTTACGTTGAAAGTGATACTAGGGGACAGATTACAACTTTAAAACACAAATTAGAACTGAGGATGAAAGAATAGCAATGAGATATTACTCTCAAGTTTTTCATTAGTGAAAGGAAAGAGTAAGAATGAAAGCTGATTGGAGTAGACTTGATGAAGGAGAAGGCTATAATGTGGAGACTTACCTATGCTGAATGGAAGGAACCAGTAGAGAAGACATCAAAGATAAGAGAGATGGGCAATGGTTGATACAAAATATGCTCAGGGGAATACGGCACCCCCCCAAAGGAGATAAACTTTAGATAAGATTAGAAATCTCTTCTTTTGAGATGTGTAAATCCAAGGTAGAGAAGAATGAATATATTGGAAGAGACAAGGAGAGAAGTAAAAGAAACTCATTTCCAAAGTTGTCACCGTCACTGGTTGTCAGATAGTAGAGTGCATCAGAATTCCCAGAAAGGCTTATTGAAAACCAGATTGCTGGACCCCACCCTAGAACTGAGAGGTCTGGGTTAGGGCTGAGAATATGTAGCTCTTACATGCTCCCAGATGAAATTTATGGAACCAACTTGAGGACCACATTTTGAGAATTCAATTTTCTCAGTGTAGTAGGAGGTTAGTACATCTGCTGAGAATAAGAGGAAGTGGACTTTCCACTTTCCTTTCAGCCAAAGGTATACATTGCTGCAGATCACCAAGCATGAGTTTTTATCTGGGGGCATTTCTTTTTTCTGTGCCAAGCCAACTGACCTGTGGTGGAATTCAACTCCCAGTTATTAGCTAACAGTACTGCTCTTAGAATGCTTACGTCTTAATGATGCAATAGAAATATTGTCAGGTATCAGGTGCATTTTCAGTTGGGTAGGAAGAAGCTCAGAGATTAAAAAAAAAAAAAGACAGGGAACCTTGTTTTAGGGTTTTCCTCATGGTAAACTTTTTCTTAAGAAACAGTCTGGCTTCTCCTGTGTTATTCGTTCAAAGAAGTTTGTAAGTATCAGTTTGCACCTCTCCCTTCTCCCCTTGCCTGAAGGCTGTGCTTTGCTTCTTGAAATGTTTCAGCTGTGAACAGGATGATTCTATTGGGGTGTCTTTAAATGAGATGTGATGTCCTCCATGTTCACTGTCCCAACTTTTACCTCCTTTGGGGAGAGCGGTGACTGTTTCCCTGTTGTTAGGTGGAGGGCTAGAAGCAATTTCAACTGTTCTCACTATTACAGAGGGGTAACTGGTCAGTCAGCGGGGGGTGGTGACTCAGAAACAGGGGATGTGCTTTATTGCTCCTACAGTGTGTCATAAGTTTACAGTCTGATGAGGTTTTCAATAAAAATATTTTACACTTTTGAGCTGCCTCTCAGCTACAGATCCTAAAGCCCTGTTTTAGAGATCAAAATACCCACAGATGCTATGAGCAAATGCCATAGATTCAACAAAAGCTGGCGAGAGGATGGGAAATTGATGACACACACATCTGTGTAGCTCCCACCAGGCTTTACCACCCACTGACATTTTTTGGCTACGGACATACTGTTTGTGACTTGTGTCTTGAGCACTGCTATCTACGAGTCAGCAATTCACAAACACCCCCTATCCTAGGGTCCCCATCTCAGGTATGTGAGATTATGGACGATGATATTTAAAATCCAGTGTTATCCCTGCCAGTCATCATTGCTTATATATCCTGTTATCAGATCAAAATTCTACTGGAATATAGGAAGTGTGGGTTTTATGTAGAAAGTACTTGGGATGATAGGCTCTAGCCTGTATGAGTATGATAATTGCTGTAATACAGAGTATAGATAATATTCTCACTATCATACATTAGAGTATAAAATATCCTTTCTATCTTTTTTATTTAGATTTAATTGCACAACAGCCCTGTGAGGTGGGGTTTATTTCTGAAGGTAAAACAAAAACAAATAAAGAGACTTCAAATAAAGTACAGTCATTGGAAGAAAGAGTTTCATACTACAGAAATTATTTATTTATTTATTTATTTATTTATTTTGAATTTATTTTTTATTTATTTTCAGCATAACAGTATTCATTATTTTTGCACCACACCCAGTTCTCCATGCAATCTGTGCCCTCTATAATACCCACCACCTGGTACCCCGACCTCTCACCGCCCCTCCCCGCCCCTCCCCGCCCCTTCACAACCCTCAGATTGTTTTTCAGAGTCCATAGTCTCTCATGGTTCACTTCCTCTTCCAATTTCCCCCAACTCCCTTCTCTTCTCTATCTCCCCATGTCCTCCATGCTATTTGTTATGCTCCACAAAAATAATTTATTTTTGATGTTTGATGGCTGATAGCTTTCAGTTCCCCAGCCCTCCCCTTTGCCTCACACATAGGAAAGAGAGAGAAAAAAAAAAAATATGCACCCACCCCCTTAATCATAATAATTCCCTAAGCCACTTTCCACCTCCCTCTCAACTTTGTTTCACTTTTACATAGAATCTGAGCTCTTCTCCTTAGGGAATCCTTTTGCTCTCTGCTCTGTGAATAGTAAATGTTATTTCATAGTTGTTACTCCTTACATGTCATTCATCCTGACACCCATAAATTCCTGGGCAGGAGCAGCCCAGCATCCAGCACTGGATGCTAGGTGCCAGGAGAGTTCTGGATAAGGTAATGGTGCTCCTTCAACCATGTGGTCATTGCAGACAGCAACAAGAAAGTTTTGTGCTTAACTCCTGGCTAAGAACTGAAAGATGAACAAGACATTATCTCTGTTCTTCCCTTCAGTAGTAACAGCCCATAGAAGAGGAAGACATTAAATTTTAAAAAATCACAAAATAATGTCATTGGTAGTATGTGCAAGATATTGTGGGGATGCAGAAGAGTGAATGGATATTCCTCACCGTTTGCATAGTATGCATGCAGAGATGTAAAAGCATGAAAAAAATGGAACGAGTCATTTTCAGCTTTATTTGGCTGGAGAATGGGGTGAGTGAGGTGCAATATGGTTGGCGAGGCCCTTGAAGGCTCTGCTGGTAAATTATCCTGAGGATATTGGTGAGCTATTGAAGCACTTCAAGAAAAGAAATAAAAGAAGACTGTTCCTATTTTAAACAGTTAGCTTTGATGGCAGTGTGGGAGATAGATTGGCACGGAGACAGAAAAGTAATTTAGAAGGACACAGTTTATGTCCAAGTGGTGACTGATGAGGGAGCAGAAGGCAACTGAGGACAAAACACAAATGGAACCCCCACCCTCCCGCCCAAGGTGGGATCTCTGGGACGTTCCTCAGGCACTCAGGGTGGCCCTAAAGCTAAGGGAAGGAAAAACAAATGGTTAACTTTTAGAGATCACAGTCCTGCAAGACCTGTGTCTCCCTCAGTTTACAAACGTCTTAGTGATTTACAAGAAAAAAACATTCTTATCAATAATCTAATTTCCAGAAGGACATACAGATAAAATTAGACATCATAATAACCTGCAGCCCACTGACAAATACTTGAAGCAGGAAGAGCATAACATTCCTCCAGGAAGGTCCCAACTGTGTTAATGCTTTGCTAAACATTAAGAAAAACAGCTTTAGCTTGACAATAGGAAGGCCTCTGGTTTCCCAGAAGTCTTCTTTTAGCATATGAAAATCCTTTTGGAACTTCCCTTATCTTTACCTCCCGCCCATCCCAAAGTATAAAAAGGTGCACCTGGTCTTTTCCCCTGTGAGTCCTGACCCTATGCTTTAAGAAAACCACCATCTTGCACCAAAGACATCTCAAGAAAACTTCTTGGTGGTTCCCGATCTCACCCTGCCAAACCTCATTACATCCAAAAATCACATCAGTGTTGATGGCTGAGTCAGGACAAAGGCAAGGAAAATGGTCAGAGGAAGACGAACATGCGAGGTACTGTTCTAGGAGGTGGGGTATGTGATGGTGGAAGAGGACAGAGAAATTATTTGTTTTTATGAAGATGGCATTCTGATTGGTGCATGAGAGAGAACTCTCTAATATCCATTCTTTGCTTCTCTCCAACAGTAAGAAAACTGTGGAGTTGTAACTGAGCACATGGTTACCCAGGAGATAGGCCACCTTTCAGCCTTTCTTGCAGGTCCCTCTTAGTCTTAGAGCCTAGGAATCTAGGCTTTGGCCAGAGCATGCCTTGAAATGAAGAGGCATCCTTTTCCTTCTACTCTCCCCTTTTCTAGTAGCTGCGATGGCCATGCCGTGGTGGGACTTCTTGCACCTTGTGACCCATGTGAAACCACTGGGCTGATCAAGCTGCAAAACCAAAGGGCGCTGAGCATGTGACAACTTCATGGAGGCGGCCACACCAGAGTGGATTTGAATGTGAACTAAATACAGTTCTATTGTTGCTGTGGGTTTCTGTCTGCTACAGCAGCTGAACCTGTATCATAAATAATACTGAGAGATAGAGATGATTATAATGGAGGTTTACATGAAGGGGATGCCCAGATCAAGAATCCCACAAAGCAATCCTCTAAAAGTATGAATAAATTATGTATATGTGTTGTATACAGCCGAATCGGTTAGGCTTAACATATTATCCAAAATAAGTACTAATTGTACCTGGCATGCAAGGAGGAGGTTTTCTAAAGACCCAAGCTAGCCAGTCACTTGCTCCTCAGACAAGAGAGACCTACTTGTGCAAAGAATTTACACTTGGGGGTGCCAGCCAGTGTGATGAAAGGGGAGACTGGGAGCTCAGTATCTCTTCATTATGTCTTCTCATCGTATGTACTTCAGTATGTCATCTTATTAGTTGTATTTATGAATCTTATCTCAAGTAAATTGGTTTTAATTCATAGATAAAAGCATGAGTCTGTTTACTGACGTACAAGCTGATTAGAATAGTGATTACAATAATAAACAGAAGACTGGGCTGAAACAATGCGAGGAAAGAAGCACACGTGATGGGATAGAGTGTGAGCTGAGGAAAGGAAGGATACTGTAGGTAAGATAGCTATGGAAGTCTTCCAAGAAGAGAAGATATTTGACTGGTAACCCAAATGATAGAAACCAGTTAATCAGCAAGAAGTTTGTGTGTGGGGTGCTTTATAGGCAGAGGGAATAGAAATATAAATGTCCTGAGGTGGGAGAGAGCCAGGATGTTTGAATAAGAGAAAGGAGGCCAGTGTGGCTAGAGCGCAGAAGGCAAGGGGGAGAGGAAGGCTATGGCTGGGATTAGAGAGGCAGGGAGCAGCTAGATCACGTGGATACTTACAGGCTAGAGTAAGGAGTTTTGTTGTATCTTAAGAGCAATGAGAAGCCATTACAAGGTTTGTAGACAAAAATGGGACATAACCCGAGTTTCAAAAAGTAGTGTTTTGGATATGGGTACAATGTGTAAAGGCAGAGAGGAAGCAGAGACTACTGTAGGAAGGTGATCTGAAACAGGGTGATGCTAGAGTAGATGGAAAGAAGTGAAAGAATTCATGTTGTTTAGAAGGAGCCTGATAGACAGGGCTTGCTGCAGAATGCATGTAGAGGTCTGGGAAAGGGAGAAATGAAGATCCAATGCTATGGTTTTTGCCTGAGCAGCTGGATTAGTAGTGGTGCCATTTGTTGAAGTTGGAAACACCCGGGAAAAGATTTGGCTGGGTGTAGGGGGGTAAACCAAAAAACCTGTTTTATTTCTGGAGAACTTTGGCAAAAGTTTCCAACGGATCTCTTAGGCTCCATTGGTTCCATAGCCAAGCCAAGGCTCTTATATTGGTCACAGCAGTTGTAAGCCATCAGAGAGGCTGGCCCTGGGTGCTATCAGGGGAGTGTTAAACTCTAACAGCACATTATACATCATTAGTCTACTCATTGTTATCTTGGCCAAGAATCAGTACCTGACTTCCAGTTGTCCCTGAGGATGAGAAAGGAACTCTTGCGCTTCAGCTGTAATATAACTCTATGTTACACATTCCACCCACCTGACTCTTGGTCAAGGCTTTATAATTATACATTGCTCATTATCATTCTTTTCTACCATTTATGGGACAACAATAACAGAAAAGCAAACATACAAATACTAAAATACAAATTATTTGTTTCATCCAGTAGAGTATTGGTATTTCTTTAAAGAAATATTTGATTTTTCCAAATATCCAGCATGGATATGTTTGTAATCATGTACATATTCATCAGCCCTTTTATTGCCTTTCATCACCAAAATGTGAATTTCATCTAAGGTGTCAAGAGATTCATTAAATATAGAGGCTGATTGTCAGGGAAATCTAGTTCCTCCGGGGGCCAATCAGCTTCCATTGGAAGAATAGCATGTGGGGGCTTTAATTTCCCATACACCTGATCATTGATATCAGTGTTATGATTTTTTTTAAGAAAATCAAATTATTTTTACTAATTACTTAATTATTACATCAAATAGTAGTTACATTATGAATTAGGCTAAGATCATTACAGAATGTCAGATAGAACTAACTTCCCAGCAAGAATAGCCCTAGCCTATGTAACAAGTTGTCACAGATTGGAGTATAAATTTAAGGGCCATATCTCAGTAAGTTCTGATTTCAAGTTGTTTATCAGCATAATCATATGCCCCTCATTTCATACTATAAGATTGTGCTGATAAATGTTCCCAAAGGACCTTGTGTTTTAAGTGATACCTATCTTCCCCCATCTGTAAAATTCTAGTTAATTGTTCTGTGTTTCCAACTTTGAGTAAATGTACTATTTGGATATGTTTGATTTTTGTTATGTGTAGGGACTTGGCAGTTAGTGAGCACCTAAACAAATTATGTTCTCCATTTAAGAATTTTATTCCTTGTACTTTTACTACCAATGGCCTGGACGATAGTCCTTTAGATACTCTGCTTCCATCTTGAAGGAACATACTTAACAGTCCCTCTTTGGTTAGCACGCATCTGCTTCCCATACTTGTACTCTAGTAGGTTAACTATCTGTTACATTTTTTTTTGAAGATTTTATTTATTTATTTGACAGAGATCACAAGTAGGCAGAGAGGAAGGCAGGATGGGGGTGGTGGTGCGGGGAGCAGGCTCCCCGCTGAGCAGAGAGACTGATGCAGGGGCTTGATCTCAGGACCCTGAGATCATGACCTAAGCCGAAGGCAGAGACTTAACCCACTGAGCCACCCAGGGACCCCATCTGTTAAATTTTTATCCATTTTTATAAAGCTGTGCTATCTGCCAGGCCACTTGATGTTTTTTTCCTTATTCCTAAAACAGCATTCCTTTTAAGCAACAAGTAGAGGCCAACACACCTTTTATTTTAGTATGACTCTTTGTATTAGGGTCAAATATGGCTTGTCCTATAACTTTGAGATCTGTGCCAACTTTCCCATTATTCATTTAGAACATTTTGGCCAGTGCAGTTCCTTGAACAGACATGTTATTACCATAGAATGTGTATTACTTAACTACAGATTGAATATATATTTTAGAACCAAAAATGTTGAGTTCCCCATATAGGTCCTAGTATTCTCCAAATATATTCTGTTTGAGTATGTGCATTTTTAGGCAGAAGTCAAATACATTGTCACATTTTTGAAATGTAAAGAATTACTCTTCTCAGATAATTCCTTTACTACTCGTATTGATGTTATGACAGTTACTCAGTGGATCACTCATTCCTCAAGTATTTATCACCATATTATTTTCCAATTGAGATTATAGGGGGAGCATCTGTGAAAAAGAAAATGGTGGCCTGGGGCATTGTCAGGCAATGAGAAATATTAGTCTTAACTCAGGAGCAAGATTAGATGTAGAGATGCTGATTTGTTAAGTCTTGAGAGATAAAATGAATTTTTTATAGCTAGAGAAATGGAAAATCCTCAAAGGAATTTCTAGAATGAAAAAAGGACAACATTTGAAAGGAGGAGGAAGACAAAGGAGAGTGAAGACAGTGGAGCATGAGCAGCTCTGATGGTTCAGGAATAAGGAGACCGGTGTTAGGAAAGATGGAGCAGTTAAGGTTTTCATGCTACAGATAAGTCAACTGAAATAAGGGCAGGGAATGTGAATTGAGTCTGGCAATTAGGAGACCAAATTTTAATGCCTTTCCATGACTCCCCTTTTTAGTTCTATGAATCTAGTGGTCAAGGTTCCTAGATGGGGGACACTCCTACATTATGTAGTACTGCTGAACTTAAAGCCATAGCTGCTATCTGGTCACTTTGGTTTCCTTTTGTCAGTAAAGCAGTAAGCAAAAAAGAAGTTGCCGTATTGACAGGGTTAGTGGACTCTAATCATCAAGACAATATAAGACTACTGTTAACTAATGGAGATAGGAAGCATAAATATCCCAAACAGGTCACAGAGTAATGAATGTGAGCAAGGCCACTTCTGCTTCTATACCTTCCTTCCCTGACACATACATTCTCCTGCCCAAGGCTTTATAGCCATATAATGGTGACAAGTTTAAAGTGTGGACCTCATTCTAGAGGGTAATGCCCCATCCTACAATGGTGTCAACCCCACACTGGCACCTCAGTCACAACCTTGAGTCCATTACTTTCCTTTCTAATGGAACTTCTGGATGGTGTGGTGATAGTAGGATCAGGGTACAGGGCCTCAGTCATTTCCTTTCTACCATTTTGCCTCTGCTGTAAAATGATCCCTTGGTCCAAGTTAGTATTATGTGGGGTTCCAATCTGGTCATCATATACTTTAATCCTGGGATTAGTTGGCTGGCTGAGATACTGTGGGTGAGAAAGGCAAACCCAGACCAAGGATGTATGTTTGTTCTGACTGGATTAAACACAGCTATTTCTTGAGTGAAGGGTGTCCTGTGTAATCAGTTTGCTACCAAGTAGCCTGTTAGTCTCCTTGAGGGATGATTTCTGCATTGTTCTCTGTTGCTGGCAGAGCCAATAGTGAGCAGCAGTAGTTACCAGATAAGCTTTCAAGAGGGGGAGTCCATTATGCTGTTAGAGCCATTCATATACTCCATCTCTACTACTTTGGCCACTCTGTTCATAAGACCATGGATGAGTCTTCAAGGTGCCCCCGTGCAGAGACTAGCTGACATTTACTGGTCAGGTCATCCTTGTTTTTAAGGTTTTCTCTGCAGTGGATTCTCTCTGGTTGGCATGAACATGCCATAGGACAATCTCCACACTTGGCACCCACTCCCATAGGCCCACCCACATGCCTCCTACCTAGATCTTCTTATACCTAGTCTTCAAATCTTACTTGTTTCAGGACCCTGAAACTCAACCCAGTCATTAGAATATATATATATATATATATATATATATATATATATCTGAATTATAGGCTACTTCTCTTTTTCTTTCCCTAATTGATATTTTTCAGGGCTATTCTGTAGCATAAGAGCAATTTATTTTCAGCTTGTACCCCAGTACTGGCCCCCATTCATGTACCGATCTTGAACTTTTCCTTCCTTCATCAGCTGGTCCCAGAGAAGCCTCCATGTGTACATAGGTGTGAAACAGGAGAGAAGCATTGCTGTAGGAGAGAGAGATGAGATGGGAATTAGGGACATATTTGTGCCATTCTCTTTTACTCCCTGGACTACTCAGATTTGATCCCAGCTGTGTCTCATCCCTGTTCTGATGCGTGGCTGCTGGGGTCACCTGACCTTATGATTGGTTGGGTCTGTTAGTGTCACAGGTATGCTGGTAAATATTTGATGATTATCTCTGAAAAATACCACCCTAATTTGTAGCATTTGCTGAGTTTTGTGGTATAAATATTCCTACCATGGCTGATTTCAAGCTGCCAAAGTAAGGTCACAGGGAGATGTGCTGGTAGAAACTCTTCTCTAGCATATCATGATATCCAGCTGATAATAGAAGTTTTGGCCACTTGATGTCGCTTGGGGCATCACAGTTTGATGGTCAGTTTTTCCTGGGGCCCAGTTTCCTGCTAGGAGTGGTTTGTCAATAGTTTTTACTTTCCTGCCACAGATGTCATCACTTTCTCTAGAACCCTAGCAATGAGTACTGTATATAATATATTTTGCTACCACAGATAATTCTAGTACTATGAGTGAAGTGGATCAAGCAACAATCCTAGACCTTATGCAGAACCTTTCCTTGCCTTGGGCTCCACTCAAGACTAACAGCTTTCGACATCATCTGACAGATGGGTCATGGCAGTATTTCCAAGCATTCATTTTCAAGCTGCTTCTCAGGCCTAAAAAAGCCTGTTAAGCATTCTGGTTCTTTTTTATTGCTAGGCGTTGCAAAGTAATAACTTATCCTTCACTTTTGAATATTCCATGATGCCAAGAACACTGGACCCCTAGAAACTTTGCCTGTGTGGCAGGCTCCTAAATCTTTCTGGGTTTTGTCTCCTTCTGGAATATGCATGTCTTTCTGAGGTGTCCAGAGCACTTGCTACTTCTTACTCACCAGTTACAAGTAACATGAACTCATCAATATAGTGGGCCAATGTGGCTATCTCTAGAACGTTCATCTGGACGGAAGGCTCTTCTGACAATATAATGACAGAGCACAGGAGAACTGATGTAGCCCCGGGGCAAGACTGTGGCCTGCACTGTTGTCTGTCCACGTGACTGTGAGCTGCTTCTGATTCTTCTTCCTTGATAAGAATGAAAAAGAAAACATTTGTGGGTTCAATGGTGACCTGCCAAGTAGTCAAGACTATTAATCTGCTCTGGTAAATGTACCTGGTATATTTGGTAAAGCAGCTGTAATTGAGGTGAATGCTTGGTTAGCTTGTGGTGGTCAATTATATAGTCTCTTGTAGATTTTTTAATTACCACAGGGACAAGACTGGTATATTAATAGGGTCTTACTTGGAATCACCATTCCTACATCCTTTAAGATTTTGAGAGTGTTACTGATTTTTGCTCTCTCTTTGAGATGTTATTGTGGGTTGAACTGCATCCCCCAGAAGATGTTTTGAAGTCCTAACCCCTTGTACCTGTGGATGTGACTTTATTTTGAAAGAGCGTCATTACAGATGTAATTGGGTAAGATGAGGTCATACTGGAGGAGGGTGGGCCCTGAATTTAATGTGACAGGTGTCCTTAGAAGAAGACGGAAATTTAGACACAGATACAGATATTCAGGGAAGATAGATAGAGGGAAAGCAGACTGCGGCAGAGACTGGAGGAGTTACGCTACCCTGAGCTGAGGAAAGCCTGAGGGCTGCCAGAGCTGGAAGAGGCAAGGAGGGATCCTCCCATAGAGACTTGGAACAGAGTATGGTCCTGCTGACATCTTAGTTTCAGATTTTTAGCCTTCGGAACTGTGAGAGAATACATTTCTCTCTCTCTTTTTTTAAGGCCTTATTTATTTTATATTTATTTATTTACTTTTTTTTTTTTAAGATTTTATTTGACAGAGAAATTACAAGTAGACAGAGAAATAGGCAGAGAGAGAGGAGGAAGCAGGCTCCCCGCTGAGCAGAGAGCCCGATGCAGGGCTCGATCCCAGGACCCTGAGACCATGACCTGAGCCGAAGGCAGAGGCTTAACCCACTGAGCCACCCAGGCGCCCCTTACTTACTTATTTTTTGACACAGAGAGAGAGAGAGCACAAGTTGTCAGAGAGGTAGAGAGAGAAGCAGGCTCCCCACTGAGAAGGGAGCCCCATGCGGGGCTCAGTCCCAGGACCCTGAGATCATGACCTGAGCCGAAGGCAGACGCTTAACAACTGAGCCACCCAGGCACCCCTAAATTTCTCTTTTAAAGCCACCCAGTGTGTGGTACTTTCCTATAGCACACCCAGGAACCTATGGCGGACTTAGTGGCAAGTGTTCACATCTGCCAGTTGCCAAGTATATTCATTCCAGTTACACATTTGGAAACCAGGGAAATGACCATGACAGTGACCATCAGGACTCACTATAAGACAAACACAGTTGGAACTCCGTTTCTTAGCTGATTTCCCTATACCTCTACCCTTAATTGAAACTTGTGATGGTGTTTGGGATCTTTGGCTAACAGTTCAGTCTGTATGCAGTAGTTTTGAAAAATCTGAGTAATTGCAAGATCTTTCCTTTTCTTTAGTTGATGTGTTCTGGGTCAGAGAACTGGGCATACGAACACAGCTCTTTATTGGGGGTGGCTGACTTCAAACTTTTGCTCATGTGTCCTTGATCCCCATTGCCTGTAGGTGTGGATACATGTATATACACATGTATGTATGTACATTTTTTTTCTTTTTAAAGATTTTATTTATTTATCTGACAGAGACACAATGAGAGAGGGAACACAAGCAGGGGGACTAGGAGAGGGAAAGCAGGCTTCTGGCAGAGCAGGGAGCCTGATGCGGGGCTTGATCCCAGAATGCTGGGATCATGACCTGACCCGAAGGCAGACGCCCAATGACTGAGCCACCCAAGTGCCCCCGTATGTACTTATTTTGGCTGTGTATCTATCTTGCTCCTAAGGATGAAATGATTTATAAGCCGTTTCCATAAATTTAGGTGGGTCAGGCCTTTCTGACTCATTCTGGACGTGTCACAGTTTATAGTAATTCTGTCTACCTTCTAAGGGGTGTATGCTGCCACTGACGTCTGCTATTCTTGGTTTCTCTCATCCCCAATGCTGTTAGGGAATGCAGTACTACATAATATCTCCTGTCATTATTCCTAGCTTATTGAGTGATGTGATGTCTTTCTAACCTCTGTGCCTTGATAGAGGGAGTGTCTCCTGTGGCTTCCTAAGGAACATGGTCCGCCACAGGGATTTTGCCTAATAGAGTGGACCTTATGTATGCTTCTCTGAGCTTTTAAACTCTTTCTTCATACGTTGATAATAGGAGTTGTGGCATCTCTATGTTGTTTAATAAAGGCTTTTGCCTTTTTCAGCTGTCCAGGGGTCGTTCATTCCACCAGCCTATTACAACTGGCATCAGGGCCTCTTCTGGGCTACTAAATCCTGTATCACTGGAAAGTACCACCATACCGACAACTCACTCTAATTCAGCTTTATTTCCTGTTTCCTCTTGACCTAGCCCCACCATAAACCATTCCTATTTCCTCAAGGTAGCGTCTTTTTTTTTTTTTTTAAAGATTTATTTATTTTTCTATTTGACAGACAGAGATTACAAGTAGGCAGAGAAGCAGGCAGAGAGAGAGAGTAGACAGCAGGCTCTCTGCCACCCAGGTGCCCCGAGGTAGCATCTTTTTAGGCATACACTTTCTCTTTTGCTTTAGCTGGCTCAGCACTTACTAAATCAGTTTATACTGCAATTTGACTTTAATTATGAGCCAAGAGAGGAGGTGAGGCAAATCATGAAAAGGGCAAGAACTATCTTCTAAGAGCCTTATCCTCATTTCAGACCTTTGTAGCATTTCAGGTTTGTGTGTGTGACTAGCTCTATCTTTTCATAAGGAAGAACCGACCGTTGCTTGAGGCTCATAGGATTCAGAATTTGAGGACTAAGGATTTGAGATTTCTTTCCTCCCTCCCTCTCTCTCTCTCTTTCTTTTGAGAGAGAGAAAGCAGAGTGGGGCAGTGGGAGAAGGAGCGAGAATCTCAAGTAGGCTTCACACTCTGGCATGGAGCCCGATGCTGGGCTTGATCTCACGACTGTGAAATCATGAGCTGAGCCAAAATCAAGAGTCAGATGGCTTAACCAACCGAGTCATCCAGGTGCCTCAGGATTTGAGATTAGTGACTGTGTCTACACAGATAATCCCTTTTCAAGTGTCAGCTTCCCAGTTCTTCCCTCTAGGGCCCTGAATGTGTGTTAGAGTTGCCTGGGCTGGGATTCAGCCTTTCCTGAGGCTCTGCTAACAATTCAGTCCTGTCCCTGTTCTGTGACTGCTGTCCCACTGAAGGAGCAGAAATGTACTCTATAATGCCATGGACTCTCTCTTACTGTCCCATTTTGATTTAAATTGTTCATTCATAGGCCTGAGCTTACTGTTTTCTCTCTTCAATCATGGTACCTAGCAACAGTAGCTAATTCCACAGTTCCCAGTTATTATGTTTTCATACCTCTAAAACACCCAGGGTGTTGTTGCAGTCATACGGCCCCTTCCACGTGTATCCTGTCACAGGTTGTCATAGGCAGGAGCTAGAAGAATGCTCTAGCATTCCAAGGACAACCCATGTTTTACTTATTTCCTGTGATGGGATTCTCACTGACATCCAGCTGGAAAATGATCCAATACTAGGATTCCCATATTTAGAGTCTGCTTCCCAGGAGCACCTATGGTATCAACTGTCTTAGAACCAACCTGAGATAAGGATTCTCGCTTAAGTGCTTATTGGGAATATGCTCTCATTAAAAGGGAGGTGAAGGAAACAGAACAGGGCAGGAAAAATGGCAAACATGGATGTGTTATCAGTAGAGATTAGCTTCAGTGTGATCCCACAAGATACTCCAGAGCACAAATGACAGGACAAAGTGAGTCTCATGGGGGCAAGTGGGCTGACCTTTTGTATTCCATGCCAGCAAGTCATTGGCTGAGTCAACCCTGACTGGGGTGGGGAGAGGTGTAGTTTCTCGAGCAACTCGCCCCCATGCAGTCCAGGGCAATCCTCTGTATTTTTATCTGCAACAATCACAGTGAATGGGACAGCCATGCACCAGCCAGAGGAGGGATGTGGGCAGGCACCAATAGCATTCAGCATGGTATTTTTTGAGTTATTCTGTATGTAAGGTAAAAACAATGTATTTCTTTATACTGTTTAGAAATCTACTGTAGGCTTCACTAGGAAGGTTATATTTATCTTTCCTTCCTTTTAGTGAGATTACACTCAATCCCACTGATTATAAAACCCAAATATTCTTTTTGCTATCTTTGACTAAGAACCCTCACACCCATGAGATGTCCCCTCCCAGTCTGCTGTCAACAATTAGGGTCCCCACATTGCGAATGTTACATTTCCCACTGTGACCTGGATTTATTTCATCAATTTTTTTCTTTCCCCTTTTTACCTTTGCTTTTACTATATCATCATTGGAGTGAGAGATTACGAGAACAGGTTCTTTCAGATACATTGTCCCATTTGGAATGGATTTTTTTGCTTTCCTTGTGCAAGAAAATGTATTCAGAATTAGTATACATTATTTCTGAAAGGGGGACAAAGAATAAAAGAGGAGAGATGAAAAGGAGGATTCAAAAGGTACCAATGGTTGAGAATGAGAATGAGATTTTTTATTTCCTATTTTTTTAGCATGAGTTTGGGAATTTGTGTTTTTTTTTTTTTTTTGGCCAGGAAAAGAAAGTAGATAGCTTCAGCTCAGGGCTTCAGTGTTCTGAAGGGTTTGTAAATAAGTCATTGCCTCTCCAGTTGACAGAAAGTAGTATGTGATTAGAACCATCCTGTACTTTATTCCCCAAAGCTCTGAGAACACTGTGGAATAAGAAGCCTGTGCTCCATGGACACCAGAAAAAGGGCGGTGCACACTGATGTGCTTCGAAACCTGAAAATTCACATAAAAGGAAGACATTATGGCTGCTTTACATTAACCTCTCCAAAGTCTGCCCTTAAAGTTCTATTCATATTAAATCCCTTTTCACCCCACACATAAATCCCTTGTTCCAGCCTGGGATTCTTCCTCCCACTTGCAGCAATCCCTTTTCTTTTCTCCTCCCGAGATATCTAAATTTCATTCCCTAATTCTGGTCTGAATCCCTGCTGTAGGAAGCAGATTCTGATACTCCAAGGTTTGACAGCAGAGGCTGCGTCTCGCTGTGGGGGAAAACTGTGCCAGAAACCTGTGGACCTCACTCTAGTCTACTGAGACTCTCCTGCCTGAGGGGAATTCCTTTTCTTGGGATGGTGTCCTCAAAGTGAGGTTGCCAAGCCAGAGTATTAGCGTCACTAATGAACTTATTAAAATGAAGGGAATGGGTGCAAACCCAGTCCAATTAAACTGGAGACTCTGCATAGGGGGCTCACCATCTGTGTGCTAATAAACATTCCGGGTAATTCTGAGACGTTGCTAAAGTTGGAGAATCACTCTCTGGGGACTCTCTTACTGATCACCTTTGATACCATTTTTCTGGTCTCGGGGAGTGTGCTCCCTCATTTAGCACACTAGCCAATAAAAACCCCTTCATTGCCATGGCACAGTTGAAACAGTTAAACTAACTTTCCTAATGGTTTGTCCATAATGAAAGGAAAATGAATTTCTAGAGTAAAATGTAATTAGACACGATGATTCATAAAATATGGAAATGTGCTGGAGTGGTTTAAAAGCACCAGTTTTATAGTCAGACAAACTATAAACTTTGAATCCAGCTTGTTACTTAATTACCTTGGTATTAAGGCTCTGCATCTGTTATATGATGATAATAGTAATAATCTGCCTTTTAGAGCTGCTGCAAAAATTAAGGGAGATGAAGAAGGTAAAGCAATTAGCAGAGCTCCTGACTCATACAACGTGTTCAGTAAATGGTAACAAATTGGGTTTTGCTTAGTCATCCTCAGGACCTAGCCCCGCTTTGCATTGTATCTCAGCGATGAGTTCTCAGGCCACCTCACGGGCCATGGAACGTTTTCATTGTTGGAATTCAGAAACTACCCAAGCATGTCTAGGGTCCTTGGAGTCAAGGCCAAAAGAAATTCAGAGATTCTCTCTCCCATATCTGACTCTCATAGACCAAATTCCAGGTCATGGTCTCAATACCCTCCTATTATCCAGGCTATTGTTTTGGGAAAACATCAGGCCCATCCCCACCATTTACAGGGCTGGGAGCAAGAGTACAAATTAAAGGCCCACACAACATGTATTTATAGTCGTAATTTACAGCGCAAGCTAAAAAATGTTTTATCCTCTGTATAGGCAGGAGGACTGCCCCCACAGTCCCCAGAACCTGTGACTATGTTACTTTACATGGTAAAGGGACTTTGTAGAGTGATTAAGTTAAAGACCTGAGATAGGGAGATTATCCTGGATAATCCAGTCCCATGCAATCAGCAGGGTTCTAGGGTCCTTGTAGAAGGGAGGAAGTGGAGTCTGAGAAAATGTGACAACGAGCAGAAGTTGGAGTGGTGTACCGTGCCAAGATTGAGGAATGCAGGCAGCCAGTAGATGACCAAAAAAGCACGGAAATCGATTCTCTTCCGGAACCTTCAGGTAGAATGCAGCCCTGGTGGCCCATCTTGGACTTCTGCGCTTCAAAATTGTTTGGGTAATAGGTCTGTGTTGTTTTAAGCTACTAAATTGGTGATAATTTTTAGAGCAGCATGAGGGAATCCATAACCCTCCTGCTTTCATAACCATGAAATATAAAAAATGTGGACAAATGCTTTTATAAGACTGCATAGTGGTAGGGTATCAGTGATGATTGAATTTAATGATTATTTTGTGTAGTGAATGGTCTGTGAATGACCCACTGATGTTTAAATGAATAATAAAATGAATTCCTTAATTATTTTTTATTTCATTTCATTTGTTGTTCTTGCCTTTATTTCATCATTATGCAGTCTGTTGTTCAGAGAACTTGTTTTTAATAGACAAGCTTGCTAAATTAGACCACCTTTCTTGAGTTATTGTAAGTTGCCTTTAATTTGGAGAAATTTGGCTCTACCAGGGCAGTGGCAACTCAATTATCATTTAAACTCTAAATTTTAATTCTCTAAAGAATACTTAGATTTAGAAATAAACTATCAATTTATATATCTTGTTTACATATTTTAAGGGGATTACATATGATAAACTATTATGGTCTGGGGGGAAAAAACCCCAAATATTTAATTTAAGGAAGTAGATTACTGTCCAATATAGATGTGTTTTCTGACATTCATAAAATAATTTCTAGATTCATGGAGTTCTGTTTAAATTCTTTTTTTTTTCTAATTTTTTTTTTCAATTCCTGGGATGTTAAAAGAAAATGTAGAAAGTAGAAGTATGATGCTTAATTTGTTCAAAACTTTTACTTCACTTGAAGTTATAGGATGACCCAGAGCGGCCAGAATATAGTTTCAGGTTTATTTGTACTCAAAGCTTCTCCTTCATTGTTACACAAATATTTTTACCCTCCTTTTCTAATTTTTTTAGTATTTTATTGGCAGGTCACTTTGGTGCATATTTCATATGCAACTTTATTTTAATTTAGAAATTTTTTTTCAAGAAATTTAAAAATGCTTTTTATTCTTTTAAAAATGAAGTAGCCAAAACCCATTTCTGTGTTGGCGTTCTTGCTAAATCATTGATAGCAAGCAACAATTCATATTAAATAATGATGAATCATCCCAAATTTAAAATTAATTACATTTTCACCAAGCATCTTGATTTGTTCCTCTTGAGGATAGTCTGTCATTTTCCTTATTTCTTTTTAGGCATCCTTTATCATGTTTAAATAAAATTATAAATAGCATTTCGTTGGCATTCCCATCACGTGCCAAGAGTGGTTTTGATGGTAAATTAGATATGTATCTTAATTAGATGTTTTAGTTTGGGGAGACCTGTACAATATTGTATGTACTATTTAAATTGTTCATACAGAGTCATCATTAACAGCCCAGTTGTGAGTGTATCTTCTTGTAATAAATTCAAATCGTGCACTGGCTCTACCTGGCACAAAGAATGCTTCTGGAATTTTGACCAAAATCTATCTTGAAAAAACTTTTCTCTGCCAGCTGCTTAGTGCCAGTTGTGTAGGCCTATCCTCAATAATATTTCAAATTATTAAAATAAAATAGAAATATCTTTGATATTTTTGAGAATTTTATTAATTTTATTAAATAGTCCAGGAAATTATACCTATTAAAAAATTCTAGGGTTCCGTGTCTATCTGGTTGCCAATGTAAAAAAAAAAAATTTGTATCATGCGTTGTGCATTTTACATCTAGGTTTCCATATATACGAATTTATTGTTAATGCAGACTGTTTAAATTTGCAGAATGTTCCATAGTTTCCACGTGCAGCTGTTGAAAATACCGGTCCAGTTTGTGAGTACCTTGAACACCATGAGCAAGAACAGAGAGAAGTGAGAAAATGGATGGTTTGCATGGCTGGAAAATGATACAGTATAAGAGACTGTAGGCACTCGTTCTGTATGAGAGGATATATTTAAGTACTTTCTCTTTTCTTTCACTGAAATCCTTCCCCATACTCTGAAGCTATGTCTGTCTCAGTGTCAATCACAGGCTGTAAACCTTTAAGTATTAAAACATAATGAGCTTTTATTTTGAGCACTAGGACAAGAACTATAGAGAAGTGCTTCTCTGGGGCAAGGAGTTTATGAACTGCCTTCTAGGGTTATGCATGGCATTCAGTGGGGCAGCACCCACCCTTTGAGGGGATATTCTGTTCTCGACCCACGGAACTGTGTCTTCCCCCTTTGCCTACAGAAATTGATGGTGGCAACAAAGGCATAATCCATTACTGCAGAATAATATAATAGCCTCGTGGCCCTTCTGTGTAGGCTAACACACACACACACACGGGTACACGCATGCACCCGAGCACTGTGAAGAATTTAATTTGCTCAAGCTTGTGTTAATAACAGGGAAACTTGGGATTCAAGTGCAGGTTGGCTTCACACAAAGCTAGTTCTCGTCCTCCAGCCCTTAAGAGCATTGTATCTACTTCTTCTTCTTCTTTTTTTTTCCCCCACATTCTTTTTCTTTTTTCCACATTTCTTTTTCTTTTTTAAATTTTCTTTTAATCATTTTTATTAACATATAATGTATTATTAGCCCCAGGGGTACAGGTCTGTGAATCATCAGGCTTACACACTTCGTAGCACTCACCGTAGCACATACCCTCCCCAATGTCTATAACCCAGCCACCCTATCCCCGCCCCACTCACCAAGCTACCCTCAGTTTGTTTCCTGAGATTAGGAGTCTCTTATGCTTTGTCTCCCTCCTGATCTACTTCTTTCTCTCATTTAATTATCTAGCACCTTAGCCATACCTTTGTCACTCAAAACCAGTTTGTATTTTGCTTCTATGAGGAAGGCCTCTTGATCCCCTTTGAACTTTGTAAACATAATTCTGATGTCACAGAGAGCCCAGGATTTAGTTGTCCTCAGGATTACATGCTAGTCTTCTCCCGATTTTTGAGGACAAGAAGGACTGTTTTCATTTCTGCATTTCTGAGACCTAACAGAGGGTCTGGAGTCTATTAGGAGCTGAACAACTAATTTTTAACTAAGGTAAATGGGACAATAAGAAAGCCCGTGATCTTAAAAAAGAAATCTACCACCACAGGAATTCAGGAAATGCAGAATAATCATAAGTTATGGGGATGGCGTTCAGAAGTCTCTCAATGTCTTCAGGTTCCAGACTGAGTAGCTGCTGGGATATTTTAGGAGGAATCCTGAGACAATTCCCCACGTTTCTTCAGTAGTTGATTCAGATATGGGCTGTTCCATGCTGTCAGCAGTTTCTTCCCGATATTTCACCTGAAGGAGTTCTTTTAAACGATGTGCAGCGGCTCTGAGAGCACGGCCATAATTGCCAAAGTTTCGTTCTGACTCCTGGGGTATATTTTAAGGTTTGAGAATATTAAACTCAGCACATTTTAAAGAGCAGTATTTTTAGTTTCTTGGGCAAACGGTCTTGTTTTAGTTCAGGAAATAAAAGGTGTTGGTTTAACTGGCAGTGATAGACCCTTACTGTTTCCTCTCTCAAGATTTTCCACCAACCGTTCTCCTTTTCAAGCAGAGTTGTTCACTCCTTCCTTCCTCCATGTTCTCAAAGCCATTTCATTGAAAACACACACATGTATGTCTGCAGGTGCTCACAGATACACACAGAGTGTCACATCACATAGAAATTTATTTTATTTAAAAATTTTTAAATTAAAAATGTTTAATTTAATATGTTTTTCAAAGATTTTATTTATTTGACAGAGAGAGAGAGAGAGCGAGCACAAGCAGGCAGAATGGCAGGCAGAGGGAGAGGGAGGTACAGGATCCCTGCTGAGCAGAGAGCCTGACATGGGACTCATTGCCAGGACCCCAAGATCATGACCTGAGCCAAAGGCAGATGCTTAACTATCTGAGCCACCCAGGTGCCCAAGAAATGCTGTTTTATATGCAGGTGTAGAAAGAGATACAGATTGTAGTTCCTTGGGTTTCTGATGAATTTCCTCCTGTGTGATTCTCTGGTGACTGTCCAGTGACATAGAGAATCCCAGTAAATGTTTGTGAAGTATATGTATAATTAATGAGATAAAATGAGGTGGAGCTTGACATAAACTTGCTACTTTTGTTTCTGTTGTGAATGTTATGGTACATGTCTCCCTGGTACACTTGTGCAAGATTTTCTCTGAGAGGTGTGCATTGGTGATGGTTTCAAGGGTATGTACACCTCAGACTTTAACGAGGAAAGACCAAATAATTTTTCAAAGTGCAGAGAAGGTCTTACAGTAGTGTATAAAAGCTCCTATTAATTGATATACTGACCCTTGATAATGTCAAGACTTCTTCATCTTTCCCAATCTAGTTGGTATGTAATGGTATCACATTGTTGGTTTAATTTGTGTGTATATAATTACTAATGAAGTTGAGCAGTTTTTCAGAATTTTTGAAATTTGCCCTGTAAGACTATTTTTAGAGCAGTATTACATTTACAGCAGAATTGAGATAGAGGTACAGAGATTTCTCATGTTTCCTCTGCCCCCCACATGCAGAGCCTGCCCCATCAGCATCACTCATCAGAATGGTTCCTTTTTTTTTTTTTTTAACCTACACTGACACATCATAATTATTCAAAGTCCATGGTTTCCCTTAGGGTTTACTTTTGCTGTTGTACATTTATGGGTTTGGACAAATGTACAATGACATATATCCATCATCATGATATCACATAGAGTATTTGCCCCCAAAATTCTCGGTGCTCTGCTTGTTTATCCCCCAACCCTGCAGCCAAAGCCATTGATCTTTTTATTGTTGCCATTGTTTTACATTTTCCAGAAGGTCATGTAGTTGGAATCATATAGTGTATAACCTTTTCAGATTATCTTCTTTCATTTAATTATATGCATTTAAAGTTCCTTCATTTTTTTTTTAAGGCTTGATAGCTCATTTCTTTTTCACATTGATTAATATTCCATGGTCTGGATATCCTCAGTTTATTTATTCATTTATCTGCTTAAGGCCATCTTGGTTGCTTCCAAGTTTTGACAATTATGAATAAAGCTGCTGTAAATATTGTGTGCAGGTTTTTGAGTGAACAGAAGTTTGCATATCCTTTGGGTAGATACCAAGGAACACGATTGCTGGATCGTATGAGAAGAACATGTTTAGCTTTGTAAGAAACTGCCAGAATGTCTTCCACAGTGACGGTGCCATTCTGTATTCCCAGCAGCAATGAATGAGAGTTCCCGGTACTCCACATCCTTACTAGCATTTGATGTTTTCAGTGCTCTGGATTTTGGCCATAATAATTTTTTTTTATTGTTTTAATTTGCATTTTCCTAGTGGTTTTTTCATATGCTTATTTTCCATCTGCATCTCTTCTTTGGTGAGGTGGCTATAAAGGTCTTTGGCCCATTTTTATATATACATATATTTTATTTTAAAGATGTTATTTGAGAGAGAGAGAGAGAGAGTGAGCACGTGTGTGTGCACAACCATCAGTGAGGAGGGGCGGGGGGAAAGGAGGAAGACTCTGAAGGAGACTGCACTGAGAGTGGAGCCTGGGGTAGGGTTTGGTCCAGGAACTCGAGATCGTGACCCGAGCAGAAATCAAGTCAGATGCTAACTGTCTGAGCCACCCAGGCACCCCTTTGGCCCATTTTTAAATTGCATTATTTTCTTACTGAGTACTAAGGGTTCCTTTTATATTTTGGATAATAGTCCTTTATCGGGTATCTGTTGCATATATTTTCTACCAGTCTGCGGCTTTTCGTCTAGTTCTCTTGACACTGTCTTTTGCAGAGCAGGGAGTTTTAATTTTAGTTTTAAAGTCCAGCTCATCGGGCGCCTGGGTGGCTCAATGGGTTAAAGCCTCTGCCTTCGGCTCTGGTCATGATCTCGGGGTCCTGGGATTGAGACCCTCATTGGGCTCTCCACTCAGCAGGGAGCCTGCTTCCCTTCCTTTCTCTCTCTGACTGCCTCTCTGCCTACTTGTGATCTCTGTCAAATAAATAAATAAAGTCTTTAAGAAAAATAGGTTCAGCTCATCAATTACTGTTTTTCATGGATTTTGTCTTTGGTGTCCTATCTAGCAAGCCATCATCAAACTCAAAGTCATCTACATTCTCTCCTGTGTTAACTTCTAGGAGTTTTATAGTTTTACATTTTACATCTAGGTCTTTGCTCCATTTTGAGTTAATTTTTGTGGAGGGTGTGAAGTCTAACGTTCATTTTTTTTTTTTTTTAAAATAGACATTTAGTTGTATCAGCATCATTTGTTACATGCTTTCTTGGGGGGGAACTTGATCCAAAACAGCCTTATTTACAAAAATTTTTAGAATTAGCATGGCTCCATTCCCCTCTTAAAGAGCACATATTTAAAATATCTACACATGTCTGGAATTCGTCCTGGGAGCCATGTAGAAACAATCTAACTTGATGTCATTCTATGATGAAAAATCGAGATCCTAGAGTTGGAATAACTCACCAAAGGTCACCAGCTCACTTTGTAGTCTCTTCTCACCTCCATCAGAAGGGCATTGAGCTCTGACCTCTAATGCTTCTGTAAGTTCTGTTACTGCAGAGATCTGTGGTTCCTGCACCCTTGAGACCAAGGCACTTACCAGCCTGTAGTGCTTTGTTCCCTCTTTGCCTCTTTGCTGTATTTATTGTTCTTTCTTTGAATACTTCCAGAAGTTTCTTCAGATAGTTCAGAGCTGTGACCATCAAATGAAGAGTATAGAGAAAATAGCCAAAGGCATTATAACAAAGAAATTTACTATTTACTATTCTGCTTTTTTGTTTTCAGTGACACAGTCCCAGCTAGTGGACGTGGAGGTAGATGCAGACCAACTTCATGAGCGGGTGATTGGCACGGAGTCCCACATTTAGAAGGTCCCAGGTCTTGCTTTAATGCTTTGTTTGTGCCTTGAAATTCATAATCGTTTTTGAACTAGGAGCCCCATATTTTCATTTTCAATTGAACTCACAAATAATGTAGCTGGTCTTGGGTACATAGTTAGGTATAGAAAGAGGAGTATGGCCCTTATAAATCTGTAAGATGAGGAATGGAATCCAGCCTTGGTTTCCCATGTTGTATGGCCTTAGGCAGGATTCTTAAACCCTCTGGACTTATTTCTTTATTGAGAATATATTGATGACAGAGCTTATATATATTGGAAATTTGCTTTAAAAAATAATTAACAAATATCACTGCAGTTGCTACCATGGGAAAAGGAGAATTAGTGACGGTAAGCTAGTGGGTTCTGGAATCAGATTTGCTAGGTTCTTATCTGAGCTCTGTAATTTATAATTTATAATCTATAATTTGGTGATGCCTTGGATAAGTTCCTTAAACATTGTTTGGGACCATTCTTTATGACCAATTGTAGGAGTGCTGTTAATGTCAAAAGAGTGAGTTGTAACTTCTCAGCATGATACTTGGTATATAGTATTCATTCAAATATTAACTGTTTCCCAAACTCTTTTATAAAACATGTGTGCTGTAGAAAATAATCAAAAGGATCTTTTGTAGGGAAAAGGTTGGGAAGACATAAGAACAACATCACAGTGATGGACATGAAAGCTATAAGCTACAGACCCAAACATGTGGCCTTGTCAATGTAAATTCCGCTTAGCACTCCCCTCTGGGTCAGTCAGTATGCGCTTGAGGAGAAGGGATATCTTGTCAGTACGTTCTGTGTAGTTAATTCTGGGGTGCTGTTTTACATTCTTGTACTTTCATAGTAGAAAACCTAGGGGGTGCCTGGGTGTCTCAGTGGGTTAAAGCCTCTGCCTTCAGCTCAAGTCATGATCTCAGGGTCTTGGGATGGAGCCCCGCATCAGGCTAACCGCCCCCCCTGCCTGCCTCTCTGCCTACTTGTAATCTCTGTCTGTCAAATAAATAAATTTTTAAAAATCTAAAAAAAAAAAAAAAAAGAAAGAAAAAAAGAAAACCCTTGAGCACAGCTTCCCCGGGATACAT